>NC_051178.1:215023628-215699628 GCF_013339695.2 Rhipicephalus sanguineus
ATTTTGCTGCTCCAAAATTGCTCCAAATCAGAAATCCTCGGTAGCATCACTGTAATTCATTTTCGGTAAAACACCCCTCCATCAGAATTTCGCTCCCCCCCTTCCCCTGTGGCTACGGGCCTGGCGTACGCTATTCCAAAACTCCCTAATATAGTAAGTGGGAATACTTTTCGATAACAATTTTGCATTGCGCACTTTGTTCGTCTCTAACACAAAAAAAGAAACAGCATACCATAGGGTAATTACGTCATTAGGTTGTACTAGAGCGAATAAATTATGCTGCAGAGATATGATTATGGCCATATCATGTGAAAGTTATCTGCTAAGTGACAGCGTTTATGGTGAAGCACGTGCATTTTACGATATTTTCACTTAATTAGTGACAATTTTGTGACATAATTAGGACATCTTGAACTTTCCTGGATTTCATGTGAATATTCTCATCGAGTTGAAGATGTTTGAGCTGTGCCAGGCTTATTCATTCACATCAGTGCAAGCCAGCTCAATGCAATACTGATGGCAGAGGGACAATCATTAAAAAATTGTGACTCTCATAAGACTATTATGAAGCTTTGAAGCAAGTCTAAGCAGCCATTAAACATTATCACAGTTAAAAAAACTAATGCTCAGCAAGAACAGAACACCTTTCGTCATTTCTTATGTTTTACTTCTGTAAGTCATATGTAAGCTTCCTACCTTCATGCTTCTTGATGAATGTAAGAGAGAGAGGAGGAAAGGCAGGGAGGTTAACCAGACGAAAGTCCGGTTTGCTACCCTGCACTGGGGTTGGGGAATAGAGGGTTGAAATAGAGAGAGAGAGAGAAGGAGAGCACTGCACGTGCAAAGGAGTACAATCAGTCACTGAGGCTGGAGCTCTCTGACCTACATTACATCAGCGCTCTGACATTCCATTGGGGAATCGCGGCATTTGAAAGGGCCATGGGCGAGCTGTGGTGGTTACTGAAGCGCTGAAAACACTGGATCGACAATCTCCAGCAGTTGCAGGGCAGTTCGGGCTGTCGGAGTGTTTAGCTTGCTCAAAAGCATGAATATGGTGTCCAGAGGAGAGCGAAGCATCGCAGCAATGTCCTTGTCTTTCTCGGGCATGTCGTGGGGAACCAGCGCTGTCGTTGACTCGGTCAATGTCTGCTGCGACCATTGGAGTCGCTGTGGATTGTGCTGTGGCTTTGGCTGTTGCTGTGGTTCTGGCTGTGGCTCTGGCTGCAGCTTTGGTAATGCCGGCCATGCTTCAGAGTCCATGTGTTCTTGTGCGGTCTTGTCCTGAGAAATCGACTCGGACGTGTCTGGTCTAGGAAGCAGAGGAGAAGGTGTCACCAGTGAACTGCGATTCACAGAGTTCACAGAGCACCAGAATCAATAGACAATGGCACGCAGATCACCAGATGACTCTATTGCAAATTCTCAAAGGATGTGCTGTGTTCACGTACTCCGTGCTGTATCATGCTTTGTTTTGAGCTCTTTCATTAGCACGATACACGGCAAACAACTTAATTTATCAGAAACTCAAATGCTGTGTTTTTGACGAAATGGTAGGTGTGGAGTGAACTTGAAACCGCAAGTATTTGCTTTCTAGTCTCGCACAGGCAGTGAAATTGTGGTTGGCTGTAGTTGTAGGTTATGTTGGCTGTAGGTTATGAATGTTTGTGCAGTTGGCAACACTACACTACTGAACTTCATGTGTATATTGTAAATGTGCAAGACTTAAAATGAAGGAAGGAAAGAAAGAAATAGATGGGAAGACAGGCAGGTTAGCCAGTTCTTAAAATGGCTGCCATGCTGTGCAAAGGAAGAGGGTACGAGGAATAAAGGATAATACAAAAGAAACTTTACAGAAAAGAACAAAACAGGAAAGAAGAGTATGATGCCTCGTAAAGTCTGTCTCTAAGCTCACTTTTGCGTAAGAAGCGCCGAAGCACTTTCAATGCTAACATCAAACGGGAGCAGCAATGAAAAAGCTGTGGAACCTTTTCCCTGAGATAAAAGAAAACGCTTTATCTACACTGCCAGTTTTGTATTATGTACTGAATTAGTTCTTGGTGTTTGAGTGCATTAGGATAGTAAATTTAGAGGTAAAAGATTGTTTCATGCATGGACGTCTAACTGAATTTATGCCGGTTATCTGAATTAGGTAATAGTGTGCTTTACAGCTGTTTAGTGCCGCATGAAATAGTGAGTCACTGCAAAAAATCTGCAGATTTTTTTTTCTTTGCAGATGGTGCTCAAGATGGCACATGCAACGCCATGCAGCTGTGGACACCAGCAGCTTGATAAGAACTCTTGAAGCTCATCTGAATGCTTCACAGAATCTGGGTTGGTAGCAGCAATCTCGTTAGGAGAGAGTGATCAAATAGAATCCATTTCTGAATTGTGCATTGCATACCTGTGTTTAATGAAGCAAGTCATCGATACATTGGAAACATTGAGAGTATCACTATTTTGAGTCCAATTTCACGGTAGCTCTTATCTCAGTCATCCGATACAGTATGCAGAATCTGCACGTGCACTTTGTCACGCCTATAACACTATATTGAATTTAGTGGAGTGCCTCGATAATAGACACCTGTAGCGATAATAGACACCTGTATTGACTGTATTGTGAGGGATTCATAGTGTTCCTGGCGAAATGGTCAGTACTTATATAACGGCAGGGCTAAGAAGACAAGGACAAGAAAGTGCACATCACGAGCGCTTGCTCACAACTGAAAGCTTTATTGCTTCAGCAGAAAATATATACCTAAACGTGAACTTCGCCTATTACCCGCCAACTAGCTCGCATTCCCGTTTTGCTTCAAACGGTCAGTATTGTGATGCATTGCCTTAACAATGAAGTGGCATATACATCGATACACATTGAAGCTCACCAGCGCATTGTTATTATGGTGTTTAACTTTTTTTGTGTTCGGTAGTCACAAAACCTTTCACAAATTTGCGACACAAATGTTAGTCCTGTTGTGAGTCACACAGGACTAACATAGGATGGGCTGCATGCGCCTTGTGATTTAAGTTATCACGGTTAGGAAAATTTTTACATTCATTTCCACTTGATAGTTATATTAATTGCTTGTCTAGTTTGTGTTGGCTAGGGGAGATTTAAGGTAACAGCAAGCAGTAAGCAGCATAGAAAATTTTCAGTGTGCACGCATTTCATAGTTGGCAGAAGCAGGATGGTGCAGTGCCTTACAGGCAGGTGCTATGTGCACCGCTGGTTCAGTCCGAAGTGCTGTGAGGACGACCACATCTAGATTGCTGCTTTGGCATAGAGGTTTTATATTTAAATGTAAATTAAAAAATCGAGGCTGTCTACTGTGGCAAGCCTCATAAGTACTATATATCTATATTTTGTCCCGTCTAGCGTAGGATTTTAAATAATTTATTTGGGAGAACTTGCACTAAGTTTTGAGGATAAATGAATTATTTTTGTAATAAGAGTTGCCTCCACAAAAAACAAGCAACACTGCACACTAGCTATTGTACCTTGTTCTTTTGCTAGGTGTATAAAAACATGGCAGCAAAACATGGACAAGCAATTGAGGCCTCGTCTTTCTGTATTATAATGCTGCGTCTTTCTAGATATTACAAGAATGAAAGTCTGCTGCACACTCATTGTATATCTCACAAGAAATTACTTGGCAGCTTCTTAATTTTGTATTTTCGTGTTTTTTCGGGAAAAGTCTGCAGTAGGAGAAGTCAAGTGGGTATTTTGTATGGATGCAGAAAGCTTAATGGACTTCTTTGCTTGATATCTTTTCAGGAAGACTGTACACTTTTGGCAAAAACAGCAACAGTTCTGGCCCACCTGTTTGTCTACAAGACGGTCTCTTCTGCGAACAGCCCTGTGCCTTACAGCATACTATATTGATGATCTTTTACATCTCTCAGTATATAGGATTGTCAGCACTTGGACTGCTGCACTGTGTTATGCATGTGCTGAGTCCGAACTTTCCAATAACAGTCTGCATTTGAAAAATTTACATATGGCTTGAAAAGATGCTGAATGTAAACTCATTTAATTTACTAAGCAATGGTTCTTGACTGTTTTACAACGTTATTTATGGCATCTTCCAATTTTTATTCAGCCACATGGCATGTCCAGTCCTTGGCTCTAATGTGCCAAGTCACCACCAGTACTGACGGGCAATTTTTAATTCAAAGCATGTTATTGCCTAACTCCGAGGTAACTTTCCTGTCCGGTATTCGGATTCATTTTCAATGTGGTAATTCTGCATGAGCCATAAATTGAGCTGTTGAAGGTTGATGAGGAACCAATTTTCCGGTCGCATTTGATGGCACTAAGTGGCATCTAAATATTGTAAACATTGGTCTACTACTTATGCATAATAATACGGGTGAATAGGATTGGGAAATAATGCCATGGTTCCCAAGCCTATCTTTAAAAATTTGCATTATTTCTGAAAAATATGTGAATAAAGGCGACTGTGTTTTACAAACCTTGGCAGGTGGATCTATGGTCGAGACCACAGGTCTTTATACAAAAAATTGAACATGTTTTCATGCCTGAGGGCAAACAAATGCAATATATAAGGAAAATGGTACACCAACATGCCTAAGTGTTTGCAAGCCTTTATTACTTATCGAGTTGCCTTCCTGTGTAAAGCAGACACCAAGTTCTCTGTGCATCAGGGGCATAGGCAGAAATTGTTTTCGGGGGGGGGGGGGGGTCTCCTTGATTTGAAGTGGGAACCGGGCAGGCAGATGCGGCCAATTGTCATTTTGGGCTCTGTATGCCATAGCAAAAAAAAATCGAAGGGGGAGGGGGGGGGGCGGGGGAGGCCCGGTGTGCCCCCCCTGGCTACGCCACTGCTGTGCATGCCATCTCTTGGATTGTACTTGCATACTGGCATTGCAAAGTGTATGTGTCGTGCTTTGTGATGAATTTTTGAACTATACTTCCATATTATTTTGCTGCTGTGAATTAGTGCTCAAGTTGCATTGTGTATGTTGTTTCATCTGTCCAATAATGAGCATGGGTTCTGTGGTAGATGAAAATTTATAATTTACATTGACATTGTGGATGTTATTGTTTTTGATTCCAATAAAGTACCTGCAACCAGCATTTATTGTATCATTTGAAGTTTTAAGAATTTGTAATGCATTCAAACAAAAAAGTCCTTGTACATGTAAAAGAAATTGTTCAGGCTCTGACATATAGGTCGTGGTTCTCAGCCATGGATGTTTGGAGACCCCTTGTGGACCGGTTGAAGTGATGAGGGACCCTTTGCAGTGAGAGGTAAGGGGGAGGGGGGGAGGGCTTATATATTAGCACAACGTGCAACGTGAAATAGGTGCCTTGCATTTCTCCGTGGCAAAGAATGGTCAAACTAAAGTGCCACGCCAATTCAATGTCACACTAAGTTCTGCGATCTGCCGCCACATTTCAGCTGTTTCTCTCGCTACGCTTTCTCTTCAAATATGCAAGCCTGGAAAAGCACATGTGGTAGAAAATTGCAGTAAAAGCTTTACAGCAATCTCATGGAAAGCATAAGTCAGCTGCATACCGTTATGCGGGTGAAACAAAAAAAAAACAGGGGGGGCCGCTGTCATTGGGCATAATGTTTCTTCAAAAAAGGCGTATTTGTTTTTTGTTCGAAGATGCGTTTCGCGGACCCCCAGAAATGGCTTCGCTGACCCCCCCCCCCCCCCCGCCTTGAGAACCACTGCATGCTACAGATAATGCTTGCGTTCTACCATATAGGTTGAACCGATGATTCTTGCAAAACATCGTGCAAATAAGCGACAGACAGTAAACGGAAAAAGATCAACTGTGATCAAACATTGATGGGTTGATCATTTATCATGGTCGCATAATTTGTATAGTAGATTTGGACATCAACTAAAGGTACACGAGGTAGTAGGAGTGCACATGGCACCCAATTTTTTCAGTTTTTATTTACCTGCTGCACTCATGTTCGTCCTATGTGTAATCCTGAATCACGAAAAAGTCAAGTTGTGCCCTGCCGTGACAAAAATATCCTACCAATTAAAATGAAACCTTACTTTCTGAAGAACAGCTGTTTCACTGAGGCATCAATAATTCCATTTTTTTTAATAGGTACTGCACAATCTCTTCAGGAGTAGCGCCAACTACACGCGGACGTTCGCAGTACAGAAGCGCAACAGTATTCTTTTCTATTTTAAGGGAGACATGTCACTCGCGAATTAATGGACATCGTGCTTAACCTTTGTGGACGCCTTCGACATACATTTTAACGGCGGCGTGATACGGAAGAGTAAAGGTCATTTAGTAAGGGTAGCTAGTCTCCGAGTATAAAAGCATTTAAATACTGACTATGACTAATTCAGAAAGCACTCTATGTCGTGCCTCAGCGCGCGTAAGTGCTCATCACGCAATATTCGTCTAACTGCTCAGAGGTTGCCGCTGACCCTGCGTGCAGCTCGTAACAGCACCTACACGCGCAATAAATGCATATGCTTGTATAGGTGCACGCTAAAATGCCCTTGGAACTCCGACATCGACGTATGTAACAAAAATATGCGACATATGATGGTCTTTGAACAGCTGAGAATGCAATGCAGACACTTGCAGCTCGCGGCAAAAATAACCAAAACTGCTCCAACAGCACACGCTCGTAGAATATACATACGTGAGTTTCGCTACCTAAAGGTACTTGTCACGCCGGTATGAGCAAATTTTTGGGCGAGCGAGACATCCACGATGTATGGTGAACACACAAAAAACACACGTTTACCATTTCTCTTGCGGCACGACAAACGACGGACGGAAGTCGGAGCTGAAGGTGCTAACGGTGGCTTTCGGGAGTTCATGGCGCCGCGCTATTTACTAACCTAATCCACGCGCAAACCACACGCCGGTGATGCAAAAAAAAAAAAGAATTACGTAGCAAGCTCCGCCCTCTCGTTGCAAACCAGTTTGTAAATATATAAGGCCGTGAAAAGTCAACGCAGTATGCGGTGGCGCTGTGGCGTAGTGGTTAAAGTGTCTGCTTTCGGTGCTTGTGGTCATGAGTTCGAGTCTGTGTGATGTGCGATTTGTATTTGTTGTCATACGTCCGTGTTCACATTGATGTCCATTTTCTAATTATCCCTAGAGACAAGTATTACAGATACTATTCCGAGTGCCGAAATTTCTTTTTTTCGCAAGCCGTTCTAGGGCCGCTTATTGAACATGATAATAATATCTGGGGTTTAACGTCCCAAAACCACATATGATTATGAGAGACGCCGTAGTGGAGGGCTGCGGAAATTTCGACCACCTGGGGTTTTTTAACGTGCACCTAAATCTAAGTACACGGGCCTCAAACATTTTCGCATGACGCCACACGTAAGCGCTGCAGGCCGCACCTAGCCAGGAAAAATATAAACTAAATTTCTGCAAAAGTGGCGTCAAGGCTCTGGAAGCCGCCTACGGAGTCGCATAATGAATTTACTAGCAGCGGCCGTAATTTGAATGGATTTCCTGCCTGCAGGCGTGGATTCCAGCGAGTATTTGACTTCATCGCACCTGCGTTCACATCTCTCTCTAAGAGAGCAGGAAGGCTCTGTTTTAAAGAGGATTTTAGTCTGTCCCGGTATTTCGGTAAAGCGAAGACGTAGCACATTATCGGATAGCGTGTGCCGTAACTGCCGCCACGTCAGGTTGCGCCAACTATGGAGGATAAAAACAACAAACACATAATGTATGACCTCCGAGATTCCGGGATTGTCACTCGCTAAGCCTACATCATTGATTATTTGAGTATGGCTCTCGAAAACAGTGCCGAATCGACACGAATACCTGCCTGTTGAAGCTTAACGACGTGAACCTAAAGCAAATAAAAGCATCAGTTCGGAGATAACGAGCGACAGAGCGCGCGACGGCCACTTGATAGATTCGAGATGGACGGCAATCGCTTTCGGCGGCGCGGCCATGTTTACCGGGCGTACGTATGCGCAGTTCACACCCGGTATTCTGGTGCAAAGCATTTTGCGTAAAGCGGTGTGCCGGACAGACTAAAATCCTCTAATGTATGCGTTTTCGTTGCGAGCGCTCTACGTGTTTTGGTTGCGTGAATGTGTGCGCGTATGAATGTGCCTATTTCTGTGCTCGATTAATTTTATTTCAAAGCTGTTTCAACGTGATAGCTTTACTCCCTCGGAGGAGTGCTTTCACTCTATCGCAGATAGAGTACTGTAGTCTATGAGGAGGCGTTGAATCACTCCCTGTCTAGAGGGAGTTGTTTCACCCCGGAAAAGGGAGTGCCCAGCGGGACAAGCCAAAACTCTCACAAAGGGCGTCGGGGCGCTCCCTTTGTTCTAAGAGTGCAGGTGCAGCGGCCACCCTATCCGTGCTTGACACGCCACGCGGTGGGTCCTCTGCTCCTGAAGAGTGAACACGAGATGTTTACGAACTGCACATACATTTAGCGATAATGAAAGCAGTAATACTGCATGCGCGGTATTTGCGGCGGTTTTCAAAAAACCACCGCGTGCAGACGCGTCAGCGCTGCCACTTAGTCAACATTTCAACAGGGCAGCGACGTCAGCGTGATTGTCGCGCTGTCTTTTTGCGAACTGAACATCGTCCCTCCCACCATTCCTCTGATGCTTACGGGTCGCTGTGCTCCTCATGCATGCAGCATCATCAGTGGTGTCCACAACGGCCTCCATGGCATGGGTGGGAACACCAGCCAGCTGGAAAGTGTCATAAGCGCGTTCGTTCACAACGTGGCTATACGTTACACTGGCTATGTTGCAACTTTTCGTACTCCAGAGCTGCGGAAATATTCTGCAGCTATAGATTGCCTAATGATCCTATATATTACCATGCTTGTGCATTTGCCTTACGGCATTTCAAATCTGTGATGATCAAATATTCGCCTTTTCCCGAAAGGGCAGCCAACTGGATTCTAGTTGATTAACCTACCTGCTTTTCCATTCTCTCTCTCTCTCTCTCTCTCTCTGCTACGCTATATGCATGCTCACCAACAGTGTCTCGTTCCGCTAAAGGTACCACTTACCGATAATGGCCAACTCTATGTTGGCACCATTCAGGAAGCCATGGTATTACGGCGGCAGTGTGCTTACCTCTTGGTGGGGGAGGTCAGTCACGCCTCTGAGGCGTAAGGTGCCTGAAAGCTGGAGCACTCGGCCCCGGAAGCCAGGTACTCGACACCCTCCAGTGCTTCTGAAAAGTTACACCAGTGTTGAAGGACAAATCACCCAGACCATTCGACGGTCGTTCACCTTTGCACTTCCGCGATAGCGGCAGCATGATGGCGGCAGCATCGTCGCGCTGTCTTTTTGCCAACTAAACATCGCCCCTCCCACAGGCATGTTCGTGGGCGTTTTTCCTCTTTCGGGCAAGTTTTTTCGTTCCACCTGAAGCACGGGAAATTCCACTATCGAAGTCAACAAAGGCGCACACGCAGCACTCTCCTGCAGCTCGTTTCGCTTCTCTCGAATATTACAAATAAATAAATGGACAGGTTACTGCCGCTTACATTACACGTCTTAAGATTTTTCTGCAGTAACGAATCGGTAGAAAAAATGTCTCCTCAAATAAGTAAATATTAACATTTCTCGTCGAAAATGCCACCAGGCGCGCTTGCTTCGTGGCTGTGAGTGGTAGGTCCTGAGCGCGGTGAAACTGAATGTGAGACATCGTAGCCAAGTCATGATATAACCTTTAGTTCTTCGTGCGTGTGTGCAGTCTGTGCCATAGAGTTTCATACCATAGTACCTAGAGGGGAATCTGGCGGTAGTGTCTATGCGGGCTCCTTGAGCGGCGCTTCCACCACCATGGGAATGATGGGAAGTACAGGCTTCGGATCTGCTTCGGACGGATTAGGTTCTTGAGATTCGCGGCGCCTGTTTGCCAAGTGTAATAATAATATCTGGGGTTTAACGTCCCAAAACCACCATATGATTACGAGAGACGCCGTAGTGGAGGGCTCCGGAAATTTCGACCACCTGAGGTTCTTTAACGTGCACCTAAATCTAAGTACACGGGCCTCGAACATTTTCGCCTCCATCGAAAATGCAGCCGCCGCGGCCGGGATTCGATCCCGCGACCTTCGGGTCAGCAGTCGAGTGCCATAACCACTAGACCACCGTGGTGGGGCTTTGCCAAGTGTAAAACAAAGTGATAAAGTCTGTAGACAGCTCGCTAGCTAACGCTATCCAATTCGAAGCCTTTACTTCCCATCATCCTCATGGCGGTTGAACGATCGCAGCGTCACTTTCCTCTCTAGGTTATTGTATGAAACTCTGTGGTCAGTGCGATAAGGCAGATAGATGAATCGTGCCGCTCGCTGGCGCTGCGGCGTGAGCACTGCTCCTCGGCAAGAGCAAACCTGTCGGGCGGACCCGATTTTCGCCGCGGGCGTTTGTAAAACAAACTGACTGACGCGCGAATTCGGGTACAAACTCGTTGATTCTGAAAAGGCCCTAGTTGAACTCGGGACTGTCATAGAATCGGTGTGTCTGTCAAGCGTTTCATGTGGTAGAGGCTAAGCAGCAGCATCTTTGCTTGTAAATATATTTGGTCAGCTGGCAATTCTCGTGCAAGGCTGGAGTCATCGGAGGAGCTTCTGATCACCTAGCTTCTTCCAGCTTTTGACGTCGCACGTCTACTCAGTCTGCTCGGTCTGCTTCGGAGTGAAGACAGCGCCAGTTCGGTCTCAGTTTTGGTGTTAGTAATTAGGAGGGTCTTAATCAACATCATCTTGAATAGTGATGTCTTAATTGGTAGCAGTTTATTTAGCACGACATCAATTAATCTAGTTTCAGTTACCAAGGTCGTAATTAGTCTAGAGCTAATTGCATAATCCTAACTAGCACCCCTTAATTACCATGGTCTTCGTGCGTAAGGCCCTAGTTAGCTTGGCTCTATCAGCTCGCTTCTAATTAGTGTCATGTTAATTAGGGTGGTCTTAATTAGCTCAGTCTTAGCCTTACATGGCTTCATTAGCATGGTCTTAGTAAGATGTGGCTTAATTAGCTCGGTCTTAGCATGACTTGGTTTAGTTAGTTTTGTCATAGTAACTGGGTATACCGCCCAGACAATCAGCTAATCAGCCGGGCGCACGCACGGGGTGCGAGCAGGTGATGAAGAAAACGGAGGGGGCACGCAGGCGGAGCTAATCTCAGAGGCCACGGTGCTGATCATTCTAAAGTATACTTAGTGCAGACATGAAATGCTTCAAAAAGAACTTAAACAGCCCGTACCTCTTAAAATTATCGTTAGTAAAAGCTTCCGACACATCTCTTGCATGGGTGCACATCTGCACTCAGTGGAACGACAAACAAATGAAAGAAGATGCCTCTGGTTTGAAGACACCACCCAACTTTGTCAAGCGCCCTTGACGTGACACCGCCTTTCACAGTAACCAATGGAACGCAGCGCGCAGTGAGGAATGGATTTGACCGTTTCGTACTGTTAGCTTGTTCAAAAAGGGGTGACGCCAGAGCTCGAAAAGATTCCGAGTTTCACCCAAGGAGGTTTAAAATTTTGTTGCGCCAAACTTGGGCCATTCTGCATAGCACCCCTGTTCGCCGCTATCAGTTTTTAGCGTGAATCGCTTGTACCTTGACTTTTTGTTTCTCAGACACAAGTTCGCCCAAATAAAGGGCTGTCTTGCTGCAGTCTTCTACCCCGTCAGAACCACGTGACAATATTTACAGTTACTTTTGCTGTCTTAAAATTGATTCTGTTACGTGGTCCTCCTTTAAACGAAATGCGGACAACGAGACAGACCAGATCAACAAGCTCGATTCCCGTTATCGTAATGAAGGATGGAAAGAACTTTCATTTGCAAGAGGGAAGATGAACAGGACTTTTGAGGCCGACATTCCTTGCCTTCAGCTCTGCACTGCTACCGTATGTCGCAGGCACCCGCGATGCGTATTCTCTACTTGGCGTTGTCCTTTCCTTGATAGCCGTGCGAGATGACGGCCGCGCTCCTATTTTCTGCCTTTACGGCGGAATGGTTGTGACGGTTGCACCCTTTGCGCCTTCTTTCCAGCGCTTTTCTCCTTTCGTCGGCACGCGTCTTAAAATGCGCTATTCCTTGGCGGCTGTGATAGCGGGCGTCATCTGTCTCGAAGCACTATAATTACGGCCAGGCGAGACTTGAAGGTAAACTGTTGAGGCTCGCGAAGTTTTGTCCTCAATCGTTTTTCCTCTTGCTTATCCATCTGACGTCTTGTCACTCGAGGCGATACTCGCTGCCTGACGCTGTTTATGGAAAACTGTCGCTTTGAAAAATAGACCGTGTACTGGTCTTGCGCAGTGCGCGTCTTTGAACGGCGCGCAGAATAAGCCCGATGCGCCTTTAACAGATCTCTCTTCGAGCTTATAATGGCACAGATATTGTGAGAGTTTGTGGGCTGAATAAAGAGCAGCTAGCAAATCGGTCAGCGGCCAAGCGTAGCGAACGCGAGCAAGAACTTGGGCGTGTTGTGCTAGCGCCCGTATTTGTCACCGGCGGAACAGAAGCCATCATGGCGATCTATGGCACAGGCAGTAGTGGTGGATCGTAGTGAGGCTTCAATCCGTCCACCTGGAGAGTTGCGCCTGAGGTACCGTTGATCCGTATACGTGGCAGAATAGGCTCAGTAATGGTAGGTTCACAGCGAGCACGGATCCGGAAAGCGGACACCGCTTCCCGGGACTGCGCCCGGACCGATTTTATCCGCGGGGAAAAGTTGGCCGCTTTGACCGCGGCCAGTCAGGGCCGAGACGTGCGCGTAGTTCCGCAAGATGGCGACACATCCACCGTCCATTGGTGAATTGTCCCGCCCGTGTGGTGGAGGGTGCAGAAGGCAATGCGGTCGGTTTGAACAGCCGCGCGCCCTTGCCACCCTTGCTGCCTCTCCGCTTTGAAAATATGCTTGGCCGCTTGCTTCGCCGCGTTCCGTGTGAACGTGCCTAAACGTGGTTGACCGGTGACGTATAGGCTCCACAAGCATCGCTTAGTGGCGCTGCTGCTTTTGACAGGCAGCGCCATCTCTGGCATAAAAATACAAACTGGGTGCAGGCAACGTGCGTTTTTCCTTCTCTCCAACGCGCTGCCGCTCCTTCTGTGCACGTGCAGAGCTCTCGCGGTGCAGTTGCGGCGCCTCCACAATGTACCTCTCGCAGTGCGGCTTCAAAAGGATCTTCAAGCTTGACTGGCACTTCCGAAAAGAGAACTTGATAAAAGGAGAAAGCCTCGTCGATCACGTTTACGGTGAAGAGCAGACGATCGACGACAGCGACGCCCGACGCAAAGCGAAATGCATTTCCCAAGTCGCGATTACACCGTTAGGACGTATACCTCGGGGTAAGTCTCAGTCTGTCATGTTAAAGATGAATAATGGTCCACATGCTCTCTGAAATGAAGCCGTACACGCTATCCATGTTCTGTGGTGTGGACTACGAATCATATGATTGTTGTTTTGATATGGCATGCTTACAGTAGCAGCCGTGTACTTTCGTGAACAAACGTTTCCAGCGTGCGAAAAAAAGAAATTATACAGCCATGGCACTGTTTTCTGAGAAGGTTAGAGTCAAGTCCTCCGTGCCGCTGGAGAATCACCCTCCGATTAAGACGCGGGGCAGCTAGTTGAGCTTTAACCACTGTGAAGCAAGATGAACTGCTCGCCTCGTTTTTTCGGCTCTCGCGTCATGCTTGCACTCTCTTTTCATGAGGATATCGACTTGACAGACGTATAAATTACACCATCTCCCGCTAAAGGGGACCATGAGGCGATGCGAAGCCGGAGCACTTGCACGATCGCGTTCCGTTGGCGTTCGTTGGGCATGCTACCGACCTCGCGTCGTGGAACGCGAAGAGGGACGCTACGCGCGTCGTATCTTCCATCTAGCCTGGCCGTTAATTCTCAAAGGGCGAGCGGGGAACGCGGTCGACAGGCGGGCGAGAGGGGGGCAGCGTAAAAGAGGAGAGAGAAGGGGAGGGGACGCGCATGCGCTCGAGCTCATCGCGGCGTTGCGCAGGAGAGAATTTCGGCATGTCTAGCCCGCGTTTCAGAGGAAGAGTGGAAAGGGGGAGGGGAGAGGGGTGTGGGAGAGGGGAAGTGGAGAGGGAAAGTGGAGAGGGAAATGGGAGAGGGTGAGTGGAGAGGAGGTGTGTGGAGAGGGTATGCGCATGCGCAGTAAGGGTAGTCTCGCCACACACCACCACCACCGGATTGAGCTCGGCCTTAAGATACTTCGCATCTAAAAAGACGCCAGGCCTGCGCTGAAACCGCAGCACAGTCACAGCGAAAGCTGGAGAGAGAGAGAAGTAACTTTATTGGCACCCGTCAAATAGATGACGGGGTAGAGGCGTCAGCCTAAAGCCACACTCATCCTCCCTAACCGTCGACCGGGATCCCTTGGGACGTGGTGGCGGTTAGGGCGAGACCGAAAGCTGGAAGAGCGGCGTTTCTAGAGCCCGTTAAGCTCTCTTGGGGCTACAATACAAGTACACTAGAAAGGTACCCACTACGCCATAAATCACAATTTTTGTGAAGTTGGGAAGCACCTACTAAGCCATTATTCATCATTCTGCGGAGAAGCGAGGCACCAGCTACACGTCTGTAAGGCATTATGTGGACTTTGTTGACGCTACGACTGATGACGATGAAGAATTAATTAAGGCTCAGCCCTTTGTAATGGGTTGGAATCTTTAAACGGCCCACCAGTTATGTAATTTGCATTGGGTGACGCCCGGTCGTTATTTCCCTCTCACGTCATGCTGTATAACATAGGCTGACGTGGGAGAGAGAAGGGGGGGGGGCGAAGAACTTTACTGAGACCCCAAGGAAATGGATCATGCGCTTATGGGCTTCCTTGGCAACCAATACAAGTGCACTTGCGAGGAACCCACTACGCTATAAATCAGTGTAATTTTACTGAGACCCCGAGGAAGTGGATCATGCGCTTATGGGCTTCCTTGGCAACCAATGCAAGTGCACTTGCGAGGAACCCACTACGCTATAAATCATTGTAATTTTTGAGAAGTAGGGCAGCAGGCACTGTGCCATTTTTCGTCATTCTACGGAGAGCGTTGGTACCTGCTATACGCATGTAAGTCATTATGCGCCCATTGTTGATGCTGTGCCTGATGACGATGAAGAATTATGGCAGAGTCCTTTGTAATGGGTTGGAAGCATTCAACAACCTACTCGTTGCGCAATTCGCATTGTGTGACGCCTGGTTACAGAATTCGCGTTGTGCGACGCTTGGTGCTTATTTTACTCTTCTACCACGCTGTATTGCATATGCTAATGTGGTTCCTTCCCGACATGAAGCCTGTATAGGACATTTTTGCGAAGTAGTTTCAAGCACCGGCATGGCTCAGAGGTTGAATACTGGGCTCCCACGCTGAGGGCCCAGGTTCGAACCTTGTTCCATCTTATTTCGTCTTTTTTTCTTATTTGGAGCGATACTGGTTACGGACACCGGCGGCGGCGGCGGCGGCGAACAACTACGGCGCCAAAAACGGCCGGTGAAATGATCTCATAACAGCTTTCGCTGTAATACCTGCTGCTTGAACGCGGCTAGAAAATCGCACAAAGTCTGAAGGTGGTTACTCCCAGGTTGCAGTTGCAAAGCATGTATTAAGTGCCAGTTATATTTAGCGGCTTAAATATATATCATCCTGACAAAGTAACAAAAACAAAGCAAACCTGCAGAACGATGTCAAAGCTTGCTGAAAAATGCACAGAAGTTGTTCCGGCGTGATAAAGCAGCCTTCCCGACGCGTGAATTGCAATATTAATATCTGAGGTTTAACGTCCTAAAACCAGGATATGACTATGAGAGACGCCGTAGTGGAGGGCTCCGGAAATTTCGACCACCTGGGGTTCTTTAACGTGCACGTAATGTAAGTACACGGGCCTCAAACATTTTTGCCTCCAACGAAAATGCAGCCGCCGCAGCCGGGATTCGATCCCGCGACCTTCGGGTC
This sequence comes from Rhipicephalus sanguineus, assembly GCF_013339695.2. Taxonomy (NCBI): domain Eukaryota; kingdom Metazoa; phylum Arthropoda; class Arachnida; order Ixodida; family Ixodidae; genus Rhipicephalus; species Rhipicephalus sanguineus. The sequence goes on from NC_051178.1 coordinate 215,039,582, forward strand.
TGCAGCCGAGTGCCATAACCACTAGACCACCGTGGCGTGGCGCGTGAATTGCAGGCGCCGAACTTCTGACAATGTGCCAAGTTCAGCTGAATTCAACCAACTACGCAATGTTAACGGTATAACGCGAGTGTGAACGTTCAACAACGATGGGTAGGTCTTAAGAACACGGGGAATCAAAACACAAAGTTGTTTCACCTACAACCGTAACTGGACTTTCACAATGCGAGAAGACAGCGAGTAATCATTACTGTAGTCGCTGCGTGCATGCGCCGCGTTACGTACCGATTCGGGTAGTCGAAATGAACGAAAGCGATGAATTCAGACAGCCAAAATAGAAGGCGAGACAGCGCTGTCAGCTTTCCACGCTTGCCGCCTTTATTTTTCGTGCGACACGCCCGGGAACCGATACAGTTTCACAGGTGAATCACGTGCCTTGGTGCTGTCTGCACTGTTGTGGCAGGCCACGACACCGCAATATTTCGGACCTTGCTTGCGCTTCCACGGGGCCGCTTCTGCCAACGTGGAAATGCAGCTTCGCACAGCAAGCCTCTCGGTTCAGCGTGCCAAGCTGTCGGCACGGCGCCCCGGTTCCCCGCACCGACTGAACAGCGCGCGCGCGCGCGCGTGTTCCCGCTGCCGACAAACAGGTTGAGTCGTCTGCGCTTGCACCCAGTTGCGCCAGAGCTTCTCTCCAGAGCCGCAAGCTTGGGTTCCCTATAGAAGCCGCTAAGCAGCATCATGCATATGAATTAGCTCTGTGGAAAGGCAGAGGAAGCAACGGGGAGCCACGCGATTGTTTCATTGGAATATTGGCACGCGTGCTTGCTTTCAAGTACTTCACGGGGACCGCCTTTTAGGGGCGAAGCTCCTTAAAGCGGCACCCGTTCGTCCCTCGTAGTCGTAGTGCGTAACCAGTCGTAACGCTAGTACCAGATCTTGACCTCCAAGGTGGTGCCGGTGGGAGACTTTTCCTGTGCGTTGTTGAACAATAAAAAATTCGCAGCGTGCGCGTTAACTAAAAGCCGAATTCTTCTGTCTCTCATTCCCCATTAGTAGCCATTCGCATGTTCCAGTAGGAAAGGTTAGTAGAAGTGTAAGTGTTAGCTAAAAGCCGACTTCTTCTGTCTCTCATTCCCATTAGCAGCCATTGTTTACCTGCAAGGTAGTTCCTGGTGAGATTTCTCCTGTGCGTGATTAAACAATAAAAATTTTGTTCAAAACGCCGTTGATTGATGAAATAAACCAAACAAAGACGCCAGATGTTTTCTAAAAGCAAAACGAAAGAACGCCAGATGTTTCTAAAGCAAAACGAAAAGACGCCAGCTGCTTAACGAAAGACGCCAGATGTTTTCTAATGCAATGGTTTTCTAAACAATGAAAATTCACAGCGTACATGTAAAATTAAAGTGAGCTGCAAGTCGTCATAACTCTCATCGAATCTTTAGTATAAACGCGCCCGATCTCACGTCGGTGATGATGTACTGGGCAGAATTCACGGAAGATTGACGGTTTACCGATGATCCTCCGCAGCTTCGCCCACTCATCATCATTCACTCCGTGGATATGCTGTGACTTTCTTTTTCACTTTCTTGTGACGCGCTACATAGCCCGGCGCAGGCCGCGCTTCAACTTGCATGCTACTTCGCGAATGACGCCGACTGTTCTATAAGCAATGCATGCTCGACGCGTATGTTTGAATACCTTCCAGATTGTACGCGAGCATCAGTGACGACACTAGACTGTAGTGTGAGGCGTGTATAAAAGCTGACGCATTTCAGCCCCGTTCAGTTTTAACACCGAAGCTGTTCAGCAAATCGTTCCTGGTTCACCCCGCATCAAGAAACTATCGCCATCATAAACGGGTATGCGCGACAGAAATTGGGTAAATCCCACTACTCACCACTGGTACACTGAAAATGAAGAAAGCAACAGTTAGCCCAACAAAGGGCTGCGGAACGACGGTGGCAAGCCGAAGACCCCGATTACGTACAAGCAGAGAATACTAGGGAACGGGAAAGGCAACGGCGACTGCGAGAAGGCCCCAAAGCGATGGAAAGCCTACGCCAACGATGACGTGCCCATAGATATATGAGAGGCGCGAACGCTTGGTTTCAGCGCGAGGTTGGGCCTCTGGAGTTTGGACATCCGTGTCTGTGACTGTCTGTGGTTTGGCTCGTTCCTCCCAGCGCTGAGAGTCAACGTCGAAACAACCTAGCACCACCCTGCTACGACTTAGAAGCTACATAGAAAACAACCTGCATTACCTAGCTAAGCCTCAGAAACAACCTCGAAAGAACAAGATTAGTCTTCAGAATCGTCCTGTTTCGCTGTTTCTAGCCTTGCGCGGCTTAGTGCCAGCTTCGCCTGATATTTAACAGCGAAGCTGTTCTTAGTCGAGACCCCGAGACCCGGTGGTCTAGTGGTTATGGCGCTCTACTGCTCACCCGATGGTCGCGGGATCGAATCCCCGGCCGCGGCGGATGCATTTAAGATGGAGGCGAAAATGTTTGAGGCTCGTGTACATAGATTTCTGTTAATTTAAGGAACCCCAGGTGGTCGAAATTTCCGGTGCCCTCAACTACGGCGTCTCTCATAATCATATCGTGGTTCTGGGACGTTAAAACCCAGATATCATTATTATGTTCTCAGTCAAGCCTTTTATGTCCGGGGTTGTGGTAGCGGTGATCACGTGGCCTCACAGTGTGGCGAGTGAGGCTTGGTAGAAAGGGGAGTGCTGCGTGCACTGCGATAGGCGAGGGCGAGGGCGGAGGATAACCAGGGGCGAACCTTCGAGAAACGCACCAAGATGGGGAGACGGCGAGGCGCAGTGGAGTGTAAAATAGCGTGTCAGTATTAATGTTCAGGAGTTTGCGCTTTCAAGATGGCGAACATTTCTCATTCTCCCGATGAAGAACCCGCCGACGTGAGCGTCAACGAGAGCTCACGCGAGAACGGGCATGTCGCCGCCGAGCCCACCGCGATGTTCGCGCAAGAGAGGCCGAAGCTAAGCTCTAACGAACGGAAGACTCCAAAAAACGTAGAAGTACGGTATTGTCTGATGAAGGACGGGCATAAGCTTCCCTGTTTCGATTGTGCTTGCAAGGTGGAGTTGGGCGAATTTTTTTTCAACTACCGACGACTGTACTCGCCGCTATCGTTTTGCAGTGTAATTCGCTTTCTTTCTGGGCACAGCTTCGCCCAATAAACAAATTGACTTTCAACGCTTCGGATTCTGTGTCCTTCGTCGTCGCGATCACGTGACAACATGATCAAAACGATGAGCTTCGGTCGTGCCAGTGTTTCTGGTGGGCCTGGTCGTACCCGGCAAATCAACGTGCGAGTTGCCGACGTTCTTCGGCATAAGTGGCGGCTTCGGATCGAGTCACATATTCTGAAGATGAATAGTACTCTCCATGAACAAGGTAGGTTCCCGATCATAAAGGAGTTAGAATAGAAAGAATCCCAAGGCAGACGGGTTGGCACTGTACGCAACAAACTGCAGTATGGAGTTCCAATTATTGTGGAAACCCGAAACATACACGGCGCGCATGTCGCCGAGGAAGCGATTAAAGCACTTGGTCATATTGCACTAGTAGTTCGATCGACGACGTCGCATATGCGGAGTAGTGCTTCTACAGCTTCATAGCGGACGCAACGTTCACGGCCTCTGAGTAGCTCGCGAGACGCACCATGCCGAAGAACAGGGTTGCGAAGGATGGACAAGCCGACTTGACGTGCTCTGGCCGCCGGAAGCGCTGAAGTTGCTGCGTAGCGCGTGAGGTTGTTCACAGTGGCACTGACCCAGCCGTTGCCATCTGGTATGTGCGGTGGGGGGCCGTGCAAATCGATTTTGATTCGGTCGAAAGGCCGAGAGGAACGAGGCGGTGGTTGGTGTTCGTGTGAGGAGCGCTTTTGCGGCGTGGGTACCTCGAGCGGGAAGGGGCGTGCTGTCGAGCAAGGCAGTACATTCCGCACCAGCAGTATCGAAACCGTGCATGTCTTCGCTACACCAGCATGCGCGTGAAAGGATACGTCGTAACGTAGACGGCGAGGGAGCAGCCACCATTCACGGCCATCCGATAGGTAGTTGCAGGCAGGGATATTCAAGTGGCGAGCGGTGCGTCGGAGCAAGCGGTACGTGATGGTGACGGCTGTAATATGTACTCTATGAGAGAGGCTATTCAAAGATCCTGGCGCTGCTTTGATGGCATGTGGACGTCTGCTAGAGACGAGGAATCGTAGCTGGAGATGGAGCACCTACTAGTGGTGAGCGAGAAAGAGCGTCGGGCTCTGAATGCTTACGGTCGGACCGGCAGACGACACGGATGTCCTATTCTTGAAGCCGCCGATCCCGGAGGCACTGCCACATCACGTGACGTGCAGGCAGTTTCGGCAGGGGAGGGGTGTCAATACATAATCAGTAGAAAAGGAGGATAGTTTTCCTCCTTGAGTCGTCTTAGGCGAATGCCTAAGAGACTCTATGATCTTCTGTTGATAGTTCTTTATTTATTTTCATAAGTATGCGTTACATAAAAGGGATAACTGTTAGCTGGCTTACCCGCTTTGTGAAAAGGCCGGTTTTTCTGTTGTTGACACAGTTTGCGTGGGTATCAGACTATCCGTCGATCAAGTATACGCGTGAATACAATATTCACGTCCTTCCTAATCATTATGGCTATGAAGTAAGCAACGAGGTAGTTGATCGTCGGGAAGCCCCTTTAGCGCTAAATCCGTCCACACCCGGGACACATTAACTGGCGCGTTCATCGCCAGAATGAGGGGGTCACGTACGTGCTTTCATATATGCCTTTTCCGCCTCAACGGCTTGTCTTTTGTGCTTCCACTTTTCTGTGTTCACTGAAAAGAACCCGCTGAGAGCCTCCGTGTTTAATTAATGCTTTCTAGCAATTAATCGTGCCTTTTATGGGTATCGCCAACAAGCGACGATCCTCTGCTAATGCCAGTAATTACGACCCAGTGGTGTGAATTTTCGCAATATACTTTTCGCTCACTGTAGCTTTAAGTTCTCTCGTTATTCGTATTCTATTCAGTGGGTCGTTCGTTTAATTGCTGCGCTGTTAACCGGAAGGCACACCGGGAAGACAGCCCATGCATGCTTCATCAGCCGACGCAGACGACACGGCGCCTGCCGGGCAGAAAGGGGAAACGAACAACGTCAAGTTTTGCTGTGAACTCCTGCGCTGCCCTAAAGCATGGTCGGTATAAGTTTCATATAGTTGACACGATGAGTGCTAGTGACTACTTTATGAGCGCTCGCTGGCCTCAGCGACGAAACAGCGGACGAAACAGCGCGACGAGAGCAAGGACACTAGAGGAACGAATGCCACCGCACGCGGGCCAAGTGATTGTTGTTTAACCGGCCTTTTATGCACTCCAAACGTGCGTACACCACTAAGCAGACTTCCATTCTTTCTTTCAAAAAGGTTACCGTTATTTTGGTAATGTCAGAAGGGGGAGCACTGGCACAACTCCATCTCTTCTGTTATCAGAAGGAGAGATGAACTTATTGAGAGAAAGGGTTTGCGTAGGGACACACGCACGCGCAGAATAATGCTGCAAATGGACAAAGTCCAATGAGAAGTGAAAGCTTAGCGCCTACAGGAACGTGCGAGACCGTTTGAAAGTATAGTGGATGACGGGACAGGGTTTGTTGTGACTACAAGGGGATGTGCAGGGAAGCGCGTCGAGAGAGAGCGAAAACTGTTCGCTGAAACGCAGAGTGGTCGTATTCGCTTACTTGCTATCCCAAGGAGTATGGGATGGAGGCGGGCCCTGTCAGCAGGACATCGGCATGTGTTCAACCGTCACTTTGATCATAGGCTTCGTCCAGGCGCTTTTATATATTCGATGCCTGCCGGTCTGCTGAACCGCGTATACTGCAGCCGACGCGCTCAGTTGTTGATTCATAGACGCAGGGAGTTCCCAAGACGCGACCGAATACTTGAACTTCCGCTTAAAACAGCAATATCCGGCTGGAGGATCGACGTGGGGATACCGAAATAAACAAAAAAAGCCTTGTGAGATGCATTTGTCGCTTTCTTTGCGATTCCGACAGATTGTTCTTCATTTGAACAGCTCGCCAAGACGACGCTGCGCCAGGCTTGCTTCCATCATCGTGTTGCTTTTGCAGGCAAACCAAGATAATATCACTTCAGCAGCTTCTGCAGAAAAGAAATTCCCAACGAAACAGACAAGGTTGATAACCGGATGGCATGTCGTCGAAACTCTTGTCAAGTTTCCTCTGCTATAAAGGGACACTAAAGTGAATCAATAAATTAGTTTAGACTGATAAATTATGCCCTGAAAAGTCTCCTGTCGCTCAATTCAACACCATTGCTTTATTAATAGATGAAAAGAAATAATTGTGAAATGTTTCACTTTCAGATTTCCCACCAAAATCACCAAGAGTGACGTCACAGATTTCAAAGTACTTTTTCGTATTTCGGTCACATTGACCCAACGTAATCTTCTGAAACTTGGTATGTTATGTCTCTAGTTCCCTTAGAAGACAACGTATTTAATTTTTACCGATTAGGAACTGCGTCAGTGTTAAAACACATAAGGTCGACATGCCTTTTAGAAGTATTTTTACTGAGCAGAGTACTTGGCAGCAGTCAGTTAAACGCTCTAGTTAATGATGATTCCTATATTGTTAAAAATTCAAAAGAAGTGACAACGTTTCTGGCTTCTCTTGATTGCTGCAAGTCTGGCTTTTCGAAAGATGTAGCGGACTTGTTCTACTCCCCTTTCCCACAATGCCCTTTTACCTGCCATGCGCTGTAGTGTAGAAAAGAACGGAGATGTTGCTTTCCAGAATTCTACCGGTATGTCGGTCGATAACTTTGTGGTCTTACTAGAGCATTACCTATCATCATGTTTTTTTTTTGACAGCGGGATATTCGTCCAGCGAAAGGGAATCTGTATTGGTTCGTGTGTTTCCGCAGGACTTTGCAATGTCTCTTTCCCTGCTATTGACCATGACTAGCATAACCTTTTGGACAGCGAGAAAGTTCTACGAGTATTTAGATATGTAGACCACTTTCTCGTAATTTTGAACACTAATCCCATCTAGACAAATACTAGTGTTGTTGAGGATATCTTAAACTTGTTCAGATGACATCGAAAACGCTTAACATGCACCCATGACCTTCGTAACAATGACGCCTTGCTATTGTTAGATTGTAATATGCTTTTTAGAAGCAGCATATTTGCTGTAAATATTCTCTGCGTGCTCAAAAAGAGCTTTTACGCTTTGATTCTGCTCATAGTAAGGTTATAAAACCAGCTATAGTATACTGCCTCACAATGCCTTGATTCAGTGCTGGCAAAGTGCTGTGTTCACTTGGCTCAGGATAGTTTTAATAGACAGATTGAGCACTTACAGGCGGCTGGGTTCCCCTGCTCGAACTTGACTGCTGTGTCCGAAACCCTCTTTCAGAAACTGTAGGGCAAGAAGATATTCGGCAGCAGTGCCAAGAAGCAGTGGGCAAGAAGATATTCGGCAGCAGAGGTTCGGAAGGAGTGCGTCAACAGTGCACATACTAATTGGCATCCTCTCATCTCGCAGTGGGATGATTATCTTTCAAGCACGTTATCACCGTCCGCAACAGGAAGGTGACATCGCTAGGTGCTGCTGCTCTGCACCTGGCAAGGAACGCAGCATGCGCAACCGTCAGCAACACCTACAGCACCTATTTAAGCCGCTGTAATATTGGCTGGCGACTTAGTTCGGCAGCAGTGCGTCACCAGTGCACATACTAATTGGCATCCTCATCTCGCAGGTAAGCACAATATTTCGTGCCTCTTAGTCCATAGTACCTTCTTGTTTCCATGCACTGCTGCCGAGCAGAGTTCTAGTGTCACTTGCATTCGTTTCTTTCAATATTGTGTTCAGTGTTCTTGCTGTCTAAAGTCATCTCGAAATGACTGGCCGCAACACGCGAAAAACGGGCAAAGAGGACACTGATGGTAAACTTTGCGATAGCACGGCAACGCAACGCGGGATTTAGAGCCTTAGTAAGGAGGCGATGTCAGAACTTCGTTGACTGAAAGAGAGCGTTCATTACTGTAGCGATTCTAGTGACAGCGTGACTGAGATGAGCAAAGACATAAAAGAGCTAATAATGGAGATAAAGGAGCTAAAATTAAGTAGTCGGAAACTAAAGGAAGAGAGCGCGAAGTTCACTGTGCGAGTCGACGAGTTGGAGCAATATTCTCGGTGCAATAATGTAGAGATTAAGGGCGTTTCTGTAGAACCAGATGTGAATGACGTGGTCTTGAAAATGGGTCAGCTCGTTGGTGAATCGGTATCGAAAGACGATATTGACATCTGGCACTGCGTCTTCACGACTAAGCCTAGCGAGCCTAACATAACTGTGTGCTTTGAACGCCGAGAGAAGCGAAATTTTTTTTTTCTGGCGAAGGCTAGGAAGACGCGCCTAACAGGTGCATTGCTTGGTTACAGTTCTACAAAGCCTGTGTTTGTTTATGAGCACCTGACGCGTCAGGATAAGCAACTTCTCGGTGCTGCCGTGGCTAGGAAAAGGGAAGCAGGACTGGCGATATGTCTGGCCAAAGGATGGACGAATTTTTGCTCGCCGAGACGAAAACTCGGCCTTTCTGCGCTTAAACTCTTTAAGCAACTTGGAGAAAATGACACAGTCAGCTGACTCGTCATAACTATGACATTGCTGCTTACGTGGCCCTTTTCTCTTGTAGATTACTGCCGTCATGGCTGTAAAATCTTCTTCACTTAAACACCTATCTGGATGGGATCACCTGTCTTTTCTGCATGTAAATGCGCAATCGCTGGAATCCAAACATGACGAATTCGAACTATTTCTTGCTAGCATGGACGTACCGTTTGATATCATCATGGTATCCGAAACGCGGTAAACAAAATATTCCGTGCCATTCGCCCAACCAGGCTACCAAAGCTATGCTTTAAACCGCTTTCAACGTAAACGAAGGGGCGTGCTTTTGTTGGCTAAGGCTGAGCTAAACGTGAGCATTATTCACGAATTCTCTGTTTCAAATGCTAACTTCGAAGTTCTAAGCGTACGTAGTCGATCAAATATTTTTTGTGTCGTCTACTGCCCACCTGATGCCGATATTCACACTTTTTTCGGTTTTCTTGAAGAATATTTCGACTTCATTCGTGCCAACACATATTCTCTTTTTCTTGCCGGTGATTTCAACATAGACATGCTAATAACCTCAAGAGCTCAGATTGAACTGTCAGCATTACTGCCGTCAAATCGGTATGCAAACACTATTGTAAGTTCTACCCGCATTACTCATTCATTAAATAGCCTTATCGACCTTTCGTCACTAACACCGACAGAAATATCCTCTGTAGTGGTCCGATTGCAAGCGACATGAGTGACCATCTTCCCATCTTTACGTTCATCGAAAATGAAGTGCCATCTAAGCAGTATTTCGAGCCACCGTAGCGTTTCCAAGATATAAACAATGCATTTCTGGACGCTTTCCGTAGCGATATCGAAGCCCATGACTGGCGTCCAGTGTTTAGAAAACATGACTCAAATTCCATGTACGAGACCTTTGTTGCTCAACTGAGGACACTGTACAATAAACATTTCCCATACGTTGTCAGGTATAAGTAATAAATCGCGAAAACCATGGCTAACGCGAATTACCTTCGCAGCCAAATCAAGTTAAAAACAACCTTCATTGGGTTTTTATTAGGAGCAGAAACCCTGAAACATGGAAAAATTTTAAATCATTCCGGAATCGCTTGAATGCTACGCTAAAAAAAGCAAAGGAAGAATACTTTTCCAAGCATTTCTCTGTCCCGGCAAACACTGAGCAGCTGTGGAAACGACTAAACACCATAATTCATCCTAAGACTGACCGTGCGATTTCGGGCCTGTGTGTAAACGGTGTGATGAAGGTCGGTTCAGATTTATCAAACGCACTCAGTGACCATTTCATTGCGGTAGGCCAGTCAGGCGCTTGCAATGTAAATCCATGTCCCATTCATGGCACCAGTTCATCCTATTCCAGTATGGCATTCTTCCCAACAACGGAGAATGAAGTTCTCGGTATAAATAAGGACTTAAAAACTTCTAGATCACTGGATGCAAACGACATGCAAATCCGCCATATAAAGCACATCATCGACATTATTGTTCCCATTCTGACGACACTGTACAATTTAGTGCTTGAAAGTAGCTGTTTCCCAGAAAAGATGCAAACAGCAAGGGTAATTGCCATTCACAAGAGGGGCGATAAAAATGATTTGGGAAATTTTAAACCAACTTCTATACTCCCAGTCTTATCGAAAGGCCTGGAAAAGATTATTCACACATGACTTTTTCGCTTTTTGAACAAACGCTCTCTCGTTTCATTTGTCCAGTGCGGTTTCTTGAAAGGAAAATCGACAGAACAAGCACTACTTCCTCAAAAAGAATATATAATTGATGGCTTTGAAGACAAAAATATAGTACTAGGTGTATATATCGACTTCTCAAAAGCTTTTGATTGTGTGCAACATAATCTCCTACTCTATAAGCTAGAACACTATGGCGTGCGTGGGAGGTCCAATGACCTTCTGCGTTCATACCTTCGCCATATAAGTCAATTTGTCACGAATGACACTTTTAATTCGAAGACTAAACGCCTGAAGTCCGGGGTGCCCCAGGGCAGTATACTCGCCCCGCTCTTATTCATCGTCTATATAAACGACATTTGTTCCTCTTTTACCAATTGTAAGTGGGTAGGTTACGCCGATGATACAGCCCTTTTGTTCCGCGGACTAAAGCCGGAGGGGTTAGTATCTTTAGCTAATGATGCGCTTGCAGAATTATTAGCGTGGTCAAAAAGAAATTCCTTGAAAATTAACGCAAAAAAGATTCAATCCACAATTTTTCGCACTAGACATACAGTTATTGAACTGACAAAAAAGTTGTATCTTGATAATGACATAATTATTGTTGTTAGCGAGATCAAACCTTTGGGTGTCGCTTTCACAGAAACATTGTCGTGGAATAAGCATGTGCAAAATGTTTGTAACAAGTTAAATTCCGTCACTGCATTGATTAACAAAAACCGTCAAATATTACCAGACAAAGCTAAACGTTTGGTATACAATGGATTATTCTTATCGACATTAAATTATTGTCATCTTGTATGGGGTAATCATCCTTTGACAACTTGAAAAAACTCGTGGTATGCGAAAAGCGCGCTATTCGTGCAATAGCCAACGTTTCGTATGCTACTCGTACTGCCCCTTATTTTAAAGCATTTAATATACTCGAAGTTAAATTCGTCTACGCATTCCGTCTTTCCTGTACCTACCGTCTCGCCAAGAGGAGTAATAACACCGACTTCATCAGTTCATTTCGCCTAACAAGACCTCGCTCTTCATACCACACAAGAAGTCAGGATGCCTGGATCCAGCCATTATTCCGCACAAACTACGGCAGTCAGTCTGCATCGTACCAACTAGCTGCAATCTTAAACAAATATGCAAAACATGGCATAGCCGCTGAGACGGCTTCAGCACGCATCTTTCGCTCATTGTTATCGGGTGTAGCTTAGACTTCGTTTCTCACTAACATCTAGTCGCATTCATAAGTCGCACAATGATACGTACGGTTTATCTGTTTGCGCATGGCGGTTTTTTTTCCACTGTGTGCATTTTGGCTTGCTCATTCTCTTTCGAAAATTGTTTAGTTGTTTTTTTGTTTTTGTTTTTCATATACGTTTTTTGTACTGCGCGTTGAAAATGTAATTTTTTCACCTGTAGCGCTTATTATCATGGTGCACATTATAAATCGAGGCTATAACGTTTCGCATACTAGAGAAAAGTGCTCAATGTCGGTAACTCCTATCCGTTTAGATTTCGTTCAAGTGAATGTTACGTTTCATGTCGTTTACCAATGACTACGGTACGTTTTTAACGTTTTTATGTTCTCTTGTAATACTGATTTATTGCCTTTGCAGTTTTTTGTTGGATTATTGATCAACATCTGTTGTACACGTAACATTACCTTCAATTGTGACGTGTTTCTTTTTTCATACTCTTATGAATGTGTATCACTATGTATAATAATGCATAAAGACCAGATCCTCTCATGTTTTTCCTAGTTTTCGCTACATTTTCCTTTTCCTGTCAAAGTGAATTCAAATTAAATGTTTTATTTCCAGCAAAATCATTTCTTGTGCTGTAGCTCATTTTTCTGCTCGACTTTGTACTGGGCCGGAGCTTTGTCAAGCCGCCGTATTGCGGCGTTTTTTCCGTTGCCCCTATATTTCTCAATGAGAAATAAAAGTTGATTGATTGATTGATTGATTGATTGATTGATTGATTGATTGATTGATTGATTGATTGATGAAGAAGAAGAAGCCTGACTCTGCTCTTGCAGCAAAAAGGCCGGAAGTGGTGCCCTATGTGCACAAAGTGTCACACAATCTAAAATATGTGGGAAATAGGTACAATGTACCTATGGTTTTTTTCAGCGCCGCATAAATTGGCTGGGCTATGCCTACGCATTTCGGGACCAACGTGCGAAACCGACATGCGAAAAAAAGCACGTCCGGCCCTAGGTTACATGCGCTGTAGGCGTTGTGTACGTAATTCCAGTCACTTTTGGGAAAGTTTATATCGGACAAACTGGTCGTTTCGTCAACGATCGAGCTCGGCAACACGAGCGATCTGTTAATAATAATTCGCCTTTGCATTTGCCTATGCATTGTAGGACCTTTGCCTGTGAGCCAGTGCTGACTAGTATTCGAATATTGGCAGAAGTGGGAATGCGCTTGCCAGAGAACTCATTGAAGCTTATTATATTACAAAGAAAGAGCGCGATTGTATAAGTGACACGTCTGTTGTGCTGCGCAGCAAAGAAAAATAGTTCTCAGAAAGATGGTTTTGATCTGTATATGTTTTGGTCTTCCGATTATCGTTGTTGTGTGACTGTAACGTGCAGTGCACCTGCGCGCGCAACTCGGCTGTGTATATATTTCTGAATAAAGCCTACAGTTGCTAGTAGCACCTGTCCTCTGTATCTGCGTTCCTTCTTTGTCGTGTTCGAACTCGCGCTGTCCAGTATTGAAGCTAGCTCATTTTCAGCTGTCAAAGTTGACCCTAAAGGCATATTTATTTATTACCACAACGAGTAGTTGTATTTGCATTTCTGCCTTAATTAGTGTTTCCACTTTTGCTAAAGCTCTAAAGTAGAGCTGAAGTATAAGTAAATAAATAGTAAATAAATAAAGAAACTCAGGGGAAGAGCACGGAAGGCTAACGTTTGAAAACTGAGAGATAAAACACGCACATGGAGCGAAATTTCAGAATCTCAGGAGCGAAGCTTATGTCCACCTTTGAAATTAAACGCTTCGCAACACATCATATTGTGCACATGCTTTGCGGAACAACTACTTTGTGCATTCAAGGTAAAGCGTGACAAACACTAAACTGTCTCAAGATCGCATAGCATATAAGGCGTTCATTAAGCTGTCTGCCTGAACTGCGCACTATTTTGCGCGCTATTTTTATACAGTCAGTGCGTATCTCCACTCCTGCGATAGTGCAATAGTAACTGCATTCCTGAGTAAAAGACCAAGCAGAAAGACGCCCAAAATGGGGAACCTCAGGAAAGCGGTCATACAATTTTTTATGAATAAGAAATACTGCCCACTTTACGAGAACAACTATGTTCGTCTTTAGAATATAAAAATCTATTTCTAACTAAGCAAAAAGTTATAATTTCGCTGTGAGGGCGAAGCAAGTGAATGCGATAATAACAGGTTGGAAAGCTATGCGGAGTAAGGCGAGCAGCTAACTGCGCTAGCATCCGATCTGGCCATTGACGCAGCCAAAAGGGCCTCCCTTCATGAAATTTTTCTGTTTTGCATCTGTATATATATACACCCACACATAAAAACGCATGAGCAAACGTACATAAAGCATGGTCGACCCCCCCCCCCCCCCCCATCGAAAATACTTTCTGGCTACGGCTCTGGAGCAGCAGCAACTGAATGAAATGTTAGCATAATGTAACGCGGCTTCGCAAACATAGCAGGAAGAATAAGGCACGTACAAAGGCATCACTGCCCTGATGCGCGCGGCCCCCTCTGCCAGTATTTCAATCGGGTGATACCACCTCGCCGGCATTTTCTTGCCGGCGTACCGCGCCTCTGCGCGGCATCCATGTAGAGCGGCGAGACAGACGCCACAGGTATCCTCACCCTCAAGCGGGAATGCGCGCATCGAGGCACCCTATACGCTTTAGCGTTTAAGGTACGCAGTTCCTGCTTTAAGTGCGGCTTTTGTGTTTTATTCCTATGATTGTATTCTCAATGCATGGTTCTTCTTCTTCTACGATTGCGCATATACGTGTTCTTTGTGAGAAGGAGAAGCTCAGGACCGTTATATAGGACCAACTGATATGAATCGCGTGCCATAAAAGTTTGCGAGATGACTTGAAGATTCAGAAATACTATTATCACGTCCACACACAGGACCTCTATCATGGTTACGCTTCAAGCCGAAGCACAATGAAGATGACCACCAGTGACTGAAAACACCAAATTGCATAGGCGTAGAGCAAAATATTGCCAAATATTGCGCGGTTTTCGTAATTTGTAATTTCAAAGAGTGCACCTACGATGTTGGTGGCAATAAGCCCGGTGTATTGCGGGGTATTAGAAAAGAATGCGCTCTTTATATCCTTGCCCAGATGCAGTGGCTCCCGCGCGAATCAAATTCACCTCACGTGCGAGCACGTCAAAGCCATGGTAGAGACGTTGCTTCCGACGGGACATGTTAATTAAGCAGCCATGATTAATTGAAGCGGAAAGCCAGTCCCAGCTCTTTCCCGCAGGCGTAGCTGCGGCAAGCCATGACCTGCTTCCTATGTATTACGCGCACGATGCGCATCGACACCGGGTTGCCACTGCGTTAAACGAATTCTCCTACTTGGCCTTAATATTACCGAAGTAAATGATAGTTAATTGTAAATATGATAATCAATGCGAAAATAGTATTTACTGTACCGAGGCAATAAGAAAGCAATTTGAATGTTTCGCATGTAGAATTCTGAGAAGCATAATTAGTGATGAAGGCGTTCAATTCAAATGAAATTCATTCAACATCTTTCCCACGTTTGCTGTACGTACAAAAGCTCGAAGAAGGCTGACGGGCTTCAGACCATGGCATACAGTGGTGCGAATGACATACATGCACATGCATTGGAAAAAGGGGGTTGCTAAACTACACAACCACGACACAGTGCAAACAAAGAACAACGTGTGCATAAAGTAAAAACCATAAATACACAATACGATGTGAAATTCATTAGATTGCAATTGAAAAAACCACACATATTTAATGTATTGAACTAAAAGAAGAAACATTACAAAGCGGTATATATATGCGTCGTAGCTCATTCAAAGACATCAAAGCTACGTCCGTACCATTTTTGCAAGTTCATTTCACAATGTTGGTAACGTGTGTACCTTAGCATTTGATTCCCATAGGTCGCGCGGCATTTGTCGATCTTTCATACCTCGGGATGGCGTGTGTGGTATGTGGGGACATTTTTTTGTCAATCTCACCCCGAGTGGCGCAACGAAATGCTTTTTGTTTCGGTTTTAGTTTCGTTCCACCACAAAAAGTACCGTTCCGTTTCTGTTCCGGAACGAAAAAAAATCTTCCGTAACGGTTCGCAACGGTTTTTATTTGTATGTAAAAATTTGAAGTTAAAGTAATCATTAAAAAACATTGCATTTGTGTTATACGCACTTGAACTCCTCTTAAGAAAGTGGGGCAGGGGTAAAACCCGCGTTTCAGAGGAAGAGTGGGAAGGGGGAGGGGAGAAGTGTATGGGAAGGGGGTGTGGAGAGGGAAAGTGGAGAGGGGAAGGGGAAGATGGAAAGTGGAGGGGAGAAGAGGAGAGGGTTAGTGGAGAGGAGGTGTGTGTAGAGGGTATGCGCATGAGCAGTAAGGGTGGTCACGCCGCACACCACCAGCACCACCACCGGATTGAGCTCCGCCTTAAGATACTTCGCATCTAAAAAAACTTCGTTGTCTCCGCCATTCGCTCCCTGGAACGCGCCGTTGCTGCGACCGTCCCATTCGGCGCAGTGTAATGTCGCGAACGCTTTAACACACCGCGAGGTGGCGGCTTTAACCCAAGCCTCGCTCATAGCATTATTCCAAATCGAAAAAAATTGTAGTGGCTTAGCTAGGCTATGCCAGGATATACGTAGCGTCAGCTGATATACGTAGCGTAGCGTATATCAGCGTATATAGCTACGTAGCTGAATAGCTGATATATGTTGGATATACGTAGCGTGAGTTCAGCTGATTATTCTTCGCTCTCCCCGTTGTCTAGGAATAGCTTGATTAGCATGCTTACTGCTGCTGCTAATGATACACACATGGTGTACGCATTATGTGACACATGTATATTTATTTTTTGCTCAATGCCATTTCTCTATTGTCACAAAGACGACTCGATGGTCAGTGTAGTAACACGCTGCCGTCTCTCTGGCAGCGTCTCGTGCTCGGACACAACGCCCGGCGCAGCGCCGGCGTTGGGACCGGGCGACGCTGCCACGGATATGACGTCACTCCTCTGCAATGCGCAGATCGGCGAGGCGCGCGCAGCGGCGGTGGCTCCCTTTCCTCCATGGTGGCTCCGGTGTGCTAGCTGGGCGCCGGGTGACGTCACTGCTCCTCGCGCATGCATACGCAGCATGGGTCACGTACGTGCACGCGAAACCGCTCCGGCTCGGCTCGGCCAGTGTAGCTAACGCTACAAAATAGCCCTCTGACGTACGCCTGGCTGTCGCACCGGGTTCCTCGCTTGCCCTGTGAGAACTAACGGCCATGCTAGAGGGAAGACATGACGCTCGTCGCGTTTCTCTTCGCGTTTCACGACACTTTGAAGAAGTGAATATCAAGTATCAGGGTTTACTATGCGTTAGCTGATGCCATCTTGTCCCGTCTTTTGCGCTGCTTTAAAATATTATGGAACCTTACCAACTAGCCCAACTGTCGACCTTGCTGCCATCTTTGCGCGGGATTCACCCATATACGGTGTAAAGGTATATCTTGGCAACTTCAGCTACCGCAAGGGTTAAATCATGAGCGTTAGTCGTCGGTACTGAGATGTGCCACAAGGCATCAACGTGGATGCGTCCACATCAAGCGGCGCTATAGACGAGGAAAACCTGGGCCAGTGAGCTCTGCTGCGCCTTTCTGAAAAAAGCACCCTTCTTCGGAAATCTCGCTACGTGGTAGCGCACGGCGCTCCACCGTCGGTTCGTTTACATGCGGCCGCGTTCGTTCTGTCTCGCTGCACGCGCGCGCGTGCTTTCTCTCTCTCCCCTTCTCATTTTGTGCTCGCGCTACGCGTTGGCTCTTCAAGCTCGTGTGCGTTCTCCTCTCGCGCTGTCCTGAGAAACAGTGCACGTGCTCTGCTCGCAGTGCTCATGTGAGCGTGCCTGCGCACTGACCTCGCTCTGCGCTTGCTCTAGCGTTATATTGAACTGCGGGTCGTGGCCACACGAGGTCGGTGGAGATTGTGTAGCGCACGTTTGTCATGAGACTGGCCAAGAAAGCCACCCTTTTGGCGACGGTAATGCTCACATGGTTTGCGTCTCTCGTTCTATGCCCCTCTCTCTCCGCCTATTTCTTTCTCTCTTTTACCACCTCCCTTGCCTTTCTTCAAATTGCTTCCTTTCTCTATCTTTTCTTTCTTTTTGTTTCTCTCTCTGTCTGTCTTGCTCTCTCTTTATCTCTTGTTTGCGTGTGTCTCATTCTATGCCCTTCTCTCTCTCTGCCTATTTCTTTCTTTGTGTTACTATCTCTTTTTTGTCTTCCTTCCATTTCTTTCTGTTTGTATCTCTCTTTCGCTTTTTTTTTCTCTCCATTTGCCTTTGTTCTCTTCCTCTTCCTTTGTGCCAGTTCTCTTTCCCGGTGGAGTTACTGCATCCCACGCCAGACAAATTGGCGCAGCGGGATAGCACGTGTTCGGGGAGTGAAGCGGAAAATGAAGAGGAAGCGAGCGCGCGCCGGCCGAGTCAGTGTCGTTAGGCCGCCTAGTTAGTTAGTTAGTGTCGTTAGGCAGGCCGCCTAGCACCTGCCATGCTAGATGCTAGGCGACGCGAGATACCATGCAAGGTGGAGGCCGTTCGTGATGGTGCTATATGTCGTGGCGAATCGAGAGTTTGCCAAGGTTAAAACAGCCCCGCTGTTAAAAGAATGAAGAAAAGCCATAGCGGTGGACAAAAACGACTCTTTTCCTAACTATTCCCACGTGTGAGCAGTTGCTTTTGAGGCAGTAATGAAGAGCAGGAAAAAAATTACACCATCTCCCGCTAAAGGGGACCATGAGGCGATGCGAAGCCGGAGCACTTGCACGATCGCGTTCCGTTGGCGTTCGTTGGGCATGCTATCGACCTCGCGTCGTGGAACGCGAAGAGGGACGCTACGCGCGTCGTATCTTCCATCTAGCCTGGCCGTTAATTCTCACAGGGTGAGCGGGGAACGCGGTCGATAGGCGGGCGAGAAGGGGGCAGCGTAGGAGAGGAGAGAGAAGGCGAGGGGACGCGCATGCGCTCGAGCTCATTGCGGCGTTGCGCAGGAGAGAATTTCGGCATGTCTAGCCCACGTTTCAGAGGAAGAGTGGAAAGGGGGAGGGGAGAGGGAAAGTGGAGAGGGGACGGAGAGAGGGGAAATGGAGAGGGAAAGTGGAGAGGGTGAGTGGAGAGGAGGTGTGTGGAGAGGGTATGCGCATGTGCAGTAAGGGTGGTCACGCCGCACACCACCACCACCACCACCACCACCACCACCACCGGATTGAGCTCCGCCTTAAGATACTTCGCATCTAAAAATGTTGGACAGCGTGCTACAATATCTTCGAAATATTTAAGGCGAAAACCTGCTGCTCATTTGGTAATGCTTTAGCAATCGGGGACCAGACTCGATGCACGACATAACGAGCTGCAATGCTCAATCTTACTGCATCTCGAGTTGGGGTGCACGGCCTCCAGGATCGGCCAACCTTTGACCAAGCGACGATGTGATACCATGATGACACAGGACTCGCGGATAAGACTGCAGAAACCGCGCGTTCTGCTCTCCTCCCCATCTCCTCGTAAGGCTCGACCCACTCCACGTTTTTCCAACTTGTAGCCCCGATATTCTGGCTACACGGTGCCTCCCAGGTGAGGCGCAGTAACGACGAATAGCTCAAAACCTGCACTTCCCGCCCTCCGCGTACACGAACACAGAAAAGAAAAAAAAGTAGATGTAATTTAGACATGCTGTATATATATATACCTTGCACTCAGCAACAACTGCTTCTGCTTTTGCGCGCACCGGTCGACCAATTTACGTCCTGCATGTCCCAACTCTATTTTCTCCCTCTCTCTCTAGACCACACACCCATACATATATATGGATATAATTGAAGGAACGGTTGCGTTTGGTTGCCGCAGAAGTATAAGTATGACAGGTGGCACTTCAAGAACACTCTGCTTATTTAGTCAACGTTTCGGTAAGAGCCTAAACCTTCGCGCTCTGACGGTTTCGGTCAGAGCCTGATTACGATGTAGAGGACGTGCAAAACGAAAATATTTTATTTTTGCAACGTTTCAGCCTGGGACCGGCCTTCATCTGGGAACACATGATACAGGAATCTTCTCGTCTTACGCTGACACGTGGTGTAAGGGGCTCCTAGCACGTGATCTTTCACACAGTGTTCACTGCAGTATGCGAGTCATGCACGCTGACAAGAGCAGGTCACTGCAAGGGCGTCGGAAAAATAATTTTTTTCGTTTTGCACGTCCTCGACTGCGCAGTACATATATATAAATAAGAGTGCACAATAAAAAGACAGGTAGATGACGCCATCGAGCTTTCTCTCCCATCCGAAGCAATATGTCAGGCGAGGTCACTGTCCTGAGAGCCGACTCCATTTTGTCAAAGGCGACAGCGCGCGCAGAAAGGCAAGACTTCCACGCACGCGCAAGGCGTTTCAAAATCTCGCCATCGTTCTTTATTCAGAATCCATTTCAGGCAGCAGCGGCCTTTTCCCCGGGGACCCCACGCCTGGGGTTGAGTAGGCTTTTAGACGCGAGGGTCGGCCACTAGAGTCCCAACGCTATTGAAAATCAACGGTCCATTTCGCGTCACCCAATCATCTAGCTTACCTTTCCGTTTTTGCAGGTTTTCTGCACACTTCGCTTATTGTTAAAACGTCATCTTAGCAGAAATAAAGACGGGGTTCTTCAAAGATGATAGGAAAGAAATCATAAAACTAGGGGATGGGTGGCGACACAGATTCGATAGAGTAGGTGAGGGTTAGAGCGCCAGTTGGCTTAGGTTGCGAGGACTGCACTCGCGGACAACTGTTCTTGGCGTTGAAACGAAAACTTCAGAGCAGGAATGCGCGAATGCTGCCGCTAATGAATGGACCTGTATTTTTTACGTCAGAGAAACAAAAGTCACAGGCTTGCCGCAAGGGCGAAACAATGAATGCGATAGCAACAAATTGGGATGTCACACGAAGAATGGGAAGCAGCTGAAAACGTGCTGCGCGCTGCTGGAACACAAAGGACGCACGAAAGGAACACACACACGACGAGCGCGAACTAACGACTGTCACAGCTCGACACTTGCAGGACGCTGTTCAAACACAAAACAGGACGCATGAAAAGAACGCGCAGGTATACATAGGACGAGCGCGAACTGTCACAGTCGTTACTTCAACTAGCCCCGACTTTGGCTCTTCTAGCTAGCAGCACACGCCTTTAGCAAACGCGGCCGCTGCAGCCCGCGAAGGGACCTTCCTGCGGTCTATAGCTTCAACGCAAGCTTTGCGGTGAAAGAACAAGACGTACAAACCTTCCCCCTCAACAGATAAGCGCGCAAGCGCGGCCGACCACGCCATGTATGTGAAAGCACAAGTCGGAGGCGCACATCCCAACTCCGGCGAAACACTAGAGGGTTTTATAATTGGTGACCCAAGGGACTAGGGGACCCAAGAAATTTGCGAGCCGACAGGGCGCCTGGGCCGAACCCAAGGCACTCTTGGGCTCTTGCGCTCGCGTTGTCCCAAGACCCAAAAATTGAAAACTAGCGTGGGTCGCCGTCGAGACGACGCAAACGCAGCGCGGGCGACGTCGCAGCATGGTCTCGCATAATTTTGATTACGCCACGTGTGGCGTCCCGTGCGTTCGATCCAACCCTCAAACGCTGCTGCTCCTCCGAACACAAGAAAGAGCCTACCCAACGCAGCTACTATACTCGGCGGCAACATTTCTTGGCACGACTGTGGAAGCTACAGAGCCAAAGTGCCTGCATGCGCGCGCGCCAAGAAATAGCACCTATATTTATTTTCTAATTCGAAAAGTTACCTAGCTCGAATAAATAAAGATTTGTTCATTATAAAAAGAGAAGGAGTATGGGAAGCCATTCGTAAAAAAAAGTTATGGTAAACTCCAATTTTGATTCTGTCTTCTTTATTTCTTGGACAGCACCATGTTTTCCTTACGCCTGCTCTCTCAGTAAACATATCGTCCGTGATGCCCGCTGAACCGTGTGCGGCCGCAAAGTCGCCGTTTCGTTCTCCGAAGAAGCTGTACACTAAATGTGGCAAAAAGTGGCTATCAAAACAGACCAAGCAAGTTATCTGCAACGTCTACGCTGGAGTGAGGCGCCGTCAGCCTGACTTGTCTACAAATGCATTGTGCCGGACTGTTGCCGAGCTAACCAGAGAGAGCGAGCGAACAGTTAAGCGGGTCAAGGCTGAAAATCATCGGGCCCCACTTGCCTCCCCTAAGCGCAAGAAAGTGTATTTCTCGGGCCAAGCTAAGAAGCGCATCACTGGCAAGACGCGGCTCCTGCGCTATGACACGTTTGCGTTGGCAGCACTGCGTCGCAAAGTGCACAGCTACTTCATGCGCAATGAAATACCTACGGCCGAGAAGCTACGCAACGACGTGATCAGCGACCCTGACATGAGCATGCCGACCATCAGCACTCGTACGATCCAAAGAATGCTGAACGACTTGGGGTTCGCCTTCCGAAAAAGAACAAGGAATTCCGCGTTGCTCGAGAGAGACGACATCGTTGCTTGGCGTCGAAAGTACCTCCGGACCATCCGAGAAATGCGGAGGCAGCGATGGTAAGTTCTGACTTTTTTTTGTTTTGCAAACTTTCTGTTCACTACGCCTGATTGTTGGTAAAAAAGTTGACGCGAATGGTGAGCATGCGTGTGTACCTACTGGTTAGCGAAAATCATTGCATTTGTGATCGCCGAACGTGTGCTATTGACGTGAGTGATCGAAAGCCTTACATAATCCTGACTTGAGTCGCAGCGAAATTCCCCATTAAGATAGGGTGGTGTTCATGCTTGCGCTTGTACGATAAATATTAGTATTCGCCGAGGATTCTGTTTCATGTGGTGTAGGTTTAACTCAGCGTTGTGTATTGCCGCATTTCCCGTAGCATCATTTGAGAAGACTTACTGCCATTTTTCTGCGTAGGAGCAAGGAATCTCAATAGCTTGGAGAAAGGAATAGCTAGTGATGGCACTCTGAATTGTAGATTTTATTGAGCGAATACGCTGCGCACGTAATTGGAGATTGGGGACGTGGTTGCATCAGCTTTGATGTACAGCCTGCAGGGGCGTAGGCAGACATTTTTTTACGGGGGGGGGGGGAGGGAGGTGGGAGGGGCACCACTTTCGTCTGAGCTGAGGGCCGGATCGGACTATATGGTCGAGTGTCATTTTGTGCTCTGTATTCTGTGGAAGAAAAAAAATTCGGTTGGGGGGGGGGGGGGCACAGGCCCGGAGTGCTGCCTTATGGCTACGCTTCTGGCAGTCTGATACAAGTTTCCTAAACATTGGTTTCAGTCTTTCACAGAGAGAGTTTTGCCAGCCTATCTATGTTATACGTATTCACATAGGTTTTGTCAGTGCACTTATTTTGTCCTTAAACAACGGCATAACCTCGGATGAAGGCTGCCTGCTTTGTTAATGGGCTCCTTGCAGTGAAAGTGCGCTGTTAACAATAAGACTGCTTTATTTTTTACAGGACCATCTACTACCTTGATGAGACCTGGGTAAACGCCGGCCATACAAACGGGTGAGTTTGGACAGACACTAGCGTGATGACTCGGCAAGACGCAATTCGTCAAGGGCTCTCAACTGGCCTCCGTGCACCGAGCGGTAAAGGAAGACGCCTAATCGTTCTGCATGCTGGAAGTGCAGAAGGCTTTGTTGATGGAGCCGCCCTAGTTTTCCGTGCCAAGAAGGGCGCTGGTGATTACCAAACAGAAATGGATGCTTCGCGTTTCCAGAAATGATTTGCTGAACACCCGCTACCGAACATCAAGCCACACAGTGTGATCGTGATGGATAATGTGTCATATCACAGTGTTCAGGTTGAGAAGCTACCAAGCTCATCATCCAGAAAAGCGGAAATCCAGTCCTGGTTGATATCGAAAAATAATCCTTTTTCGGATGAGCAACTGAAAAGTGAACTGCAGCAGCTCGTTAAGCAGAATAAGCATCTTTTCCTTGCTTACCAGGTTGACAAACTTGCCAGTGCTGCCGGGCATGAGGTTGTGCGCTTGCCTCCTTACCACTGTGAGCTAAGTCCTATAGAGCTTGCATGGAGCCAAGTCAAAGGCTATGTTGCTTCAAGAAGCACAGACTTCAAGATTGAATCGGTGGAGAAGCTGCTGCAAGAAGGAATCGCCAGTGTGACCCAACAGAACTGGCTCCATGACTGCACTCACGTTATGAGGCTTGAGGATGAGGCATGGGAGCGTGGTGGCATTATAGACAGCCAAACAGAAAGTCTCATCATTTCTTCGTGCACAGACTCAAGTTCTTCAGATGAGTCGAGAAGCTCCGACGTGAGTGGAATTGATGAACTGCCGTGACATCTCCATGTGTGCCTTGCCAATGCTTCGAGGAAATGATTGCACATGTACCTAACCAGAAGCCGCGATATTGTTTGTTTCTGAGGACTACCGGTCACAGCTATTTATTTACATTTTTATCGCTTATTCATTTCATTGTGATTTTATCTGCTGATCTCTTTCGTTGCACTCCGTGCATGTTCTGGTTATGTTACCGTGATGTGATAATGATGGCTGGGATTTTGTGTGCCAAAACCACGTTGTGATTATGAGGCATGCTGTGCTCTAGGTTCTACAGATGTTCACCTCTGGGGGTTGTTTAATGTGCACTCAAATATAAGTACACGGGCATCTGGCATTTCCCGTTCATTGAAATGCCACACGTTCAAACATGAGCATTTTGTGTCAGCAGCCAGGTAGTGTAAGCACTTGTATCGTCACGGTGGCTGCGATGTGATTATTTTGGTCGTGAATGTTAACGTTATATGCTGCATCAGCGAGATCCACATTGCTTAGTTGAGACTTGAAATGTTCAAAATAAGGCTCCGTTTTCTTTTTGATGTGATGTCAATGGCGCTTGCTGCCTTGTTTCATTTCTGTGAAAATGGGACCTGACATTGTGATACCAATAGTCATTTTTGTGTTTTATTTACTCATTTACTGAGTTATTCTACCCTGGCTTTCCTTGTTATCAATGTGTTCCTATTCTTTCGTGTTTAGATTTGTTTATTAGAAATGGTTATTCTGCCGAGCAATACCAGTGACCATTGTGATAATTTTGATGCATCAGTGGAGCATCTCCTTATAGAATGCCCGAAATATGAAGAACAGCGTTTTCGACTTAGTGATCGACTCAAGAGACTTGACAAACGACCACTCTCAATTTGCAAGGTTTGGACCATGGCCAAATTCTGACAATAAAAGACGGGCTATCAGTGGCCTTTGAAATATTTTTAATTGATACAGACTTAATGAACTGCTTACGATTGTCATGGTTCTTTACTTTCATAGCATTTAGGTTTAGGTTTAGGTAGTCCGGATGAGGGGAATTCGGTGAGTCTGAGTCACAGTGAGCTCTCGGAGCAAAATATTTTTCTTGAGTAAGTGAGCTGGAGTGTTTTTTTTTTTTTGCCGACCTATGATCACAAGCGCGAAATCTCAGTTGCCATGGATTTCCAGCTGAACGTTGTTATGGTTATGTTCTGTGTCGTGACTCACACGTGTAAAATGTCATGTTGACATCGAGTGCCAGCAAAAGGTTGTAACGGTTATCATGTTCTATGTCACAAGTGCATTAGTGTTATCAGTGTCAGCAAAACGTTGTTATGGTTATCACGTTCTGTGCCATAACTGCAACACAATATGGAGACACAGAGTACCCAAAAATATGGTATTCCCCACCGCGGAAAAGCTTTCTTATTTGCGCTTGAAAGCCTATGTGGAAATGATTTTGTTGTCGGATATAATGATTAATTTGAAAAAATGTAAAGTGATTTCTGAATTAGACAAGACTGATTTGTTAACGAAGCTTCTGGAAAATCCTGATTTAGGGCAACAAGACCTTTTGGTCTTTTTGTTCGCGATGTGCCTTCTGTGCTGTAAAATATAATTACTTGCCTTTTGCTTTCCTGCTCTTTCATATCACGCCTGGTAGCAATGCAATAAAAGGTATTAACGGTTTTTTATGCTTTATTTTTTTCTACCAGCGACAATCGGTGTTGTGGACAATACCTGTTACATACTGCATATACAGATGGAAAAACATCGGTGGCCGTTACGCTCTGTGAAGATGTGTGACCAGCGAAGCTTGATAAAATAATCTCTGTCAGTCTCTTTTAGGGGGAAGCTCCTCTTAGTCTAACCTTGTCACGTCTCCGTTGTCCGGCGTAACCACCTTTGCAAACTGCCCACTACTTCGTCTTTGCAAACATCCCACTACGACCCATCACTGATCCATCACTTCACCGACCATAAAGCCGTTATAATAAAGGGGGAACGTAAGCCACCTCTAGTTACCACTTACGATTAATGAAATTTCTTGTATAAATATATACAGTGTTTGTCACGTCTTTCATGATGTACTGGGCTATTGCTTTGATTGCTGCTGGGCGAAATCACTGAAGATTTCACGGTGTAACCGTGATTGCTTCAGGAGCTTCGCCGAAGCTCTTCATCATTCTCCCGTGGATATGCTGTGATTTTTTTAATTAAGCGTGAGCTCTCTTTAAACACGATTCAGCGGCATCGTGGTACTTGCATTTCATATTTATTCGAATGCAATGCGAGCTTCTTCTCCGAACTTTTGCTACTAAAGTCGCCCCTCGCGTTACAATCGTGATCGCATTACAATCGAGCAAACACCGTATTCATGCTGCGGTGTGCGCTTGGCGGCGTTCATCACATTGCCATGTGTCTTATTTTGTTGTCTTCGGGCTTCACCTGCAAAGACTGTTTGGAATGCTCCGCCCAGACAGCGATGCGATGTTCCAGAAGCGTCACGATTGTTGTACATCTTTCCCTTAAGATTGCGCGCGGTACGCGAATAGTCTGGAGATTACGTAGCCACCAGCGATAACGTTGGAACATTCGATAGAACATGTATAAAAGCCGACACGCTATGCCACTTGTCAAAATTATTGACGGACGACGCTTTGACTGACTCGCTTCCCGTCCACAAGTATGACCAAATAAAGAGTTTCATCTTCGACACGTCCACTGCTGCCTTCGTCAATGTAACAAACCCGTGACAATATACAGTACAGTAGGTAGATACATCTACGCACACTGATACAATTTAACTATGGTTCCATTGTGCATGTATACGTTCTGCTAAACGCTCTAGCAATGCGAGCAAGCGAAACCGAAACTGGAACTGAAATCGGCTGCAAGATGCCGAACTACTTGCGTAGTAACACAAAAGTGCGGATGCCCCGCCTCCGTAGCTTTCGCTCCAATGCCAAGTAGCTGCCGAGTATAGCGGGGCGACGGCCTTTAAAGCACGCCCTTCGCGTCATCTCGCGGGTGAGAATGAACACGCTGAAGCACCTCCGAGATCTGCGTGCCATCAGCGATAACTGGTGTATATAAAATTCGGCAGATCCCCCGTACCATGGAAATCGATGTTATGCGAAGCATGCGCGGGATGGTGATTGTGGCGTAATATTTCACATTGGGCGAAACATTACGGAATGACGCCAGAGAAATGTGGAAGTGGTATACACACACTCATATGTTGAAGAGTCGCATATGTATTATATAATTAGTTGTTTACAGTTGCGTAACGATGCCAACGGCAACAAGGCTATTACCAACACCAGGTACAGTAAGCTGATATGTAGTGCTTATATTCTTCAATACTGGATAGCGCGAATCCGAACAGGACAAAGAAGGAACACAGATGCACAAGACACGCGTTACTCGCAACTAAGCTTCATTCAGGAAAGTTTCGCTAGATATATACACAGCCGAGTGGCACGTGCAGGCGCACTGCACGTACGTTATAGCCACAGTTACACTTGTCATGCTTACACTTGTCCGTTATGACGTAGAACGCATGCACGTTTCACGAGCCCGTGTGTATGTGTGGAAGGGGTTCTGGGCAGTTGTTGAACAAGGTCATCATCGCCGTGATCAGTGAGCACCAGCAGCTGGACCGAACTTCTTAATCGGATCCGTTTGTGATCGCGGCTATGAGGAGTCAAATTGTAGTGAAGTGCGAGGTATAGTGAAGCTGGTGGAAATCCTGAATGCCTCTTACGATAAAATGAATCTATGATGCCTCCTGTCGTGGACGTGGCAGCGAGGTCTTTTGGTGCCCTGCCCACATCCAAGCCGTCTTTCATGCAGTATAAGGACCAAGCGTTGTTGGGCCTTGATAAATCAATGTTGAAGTCACCGGCAATGATGAGAGGTCCACGTGGTCCACGTTGCGGACCACATGGACGAGTGGATGGTAGTTGAGCGTCTTCCAGGGGTGTTCTGTCTTCAGCTTCCTGACTTTCCTTGCGTCCGCCGCGGTGGTGTAGTGGTTACGGTGCTCGGCTGCTGACCCGAAGTTCGCGAGTTCGATCCCGGCCTCGGCGGTCGCATTTCGATTTAGGCGAAAAGCTAGATGCCCGTGTACTGTGCGATCTCGGTACACGTTAAAGAATACGCGGTGGGCAATATTTCCGGAGCCCTTCGTTACGGCGTCTCTCATAATCATATCGTGATTTTGGGGCATAAAAATTACACCATTTCCCGCTAAAGGGGACCATGAGGCGATGCGAAGCCGGAGCACTTGCATGATCGCGTTCCGTTGGCGTTCTTTGGGCATGCTACCGACCTCGCGTCGTGGAACGCGAAGAGGAACGCTACGCGCGTCGTGTCTTCCCTCTAGCCTGGCCGTTAATTCTCACAAGGCGAACGGGGAACGCAGTCGGCAGGCGTGCGAGAAGGGGGCAGCGTAGGAGAGGAGAGAGAGGGGAGGGGACGCGCACGGGAGTGGAGAGGGGACGTTGAGAGGAGGAGTGGAGAGGGGAAGTGGAGAGGGTATGCGCATACGCAGTAAGGGTGGTCACGCCGCACACCACCACCGGATTGAACTCCGCCATAAGATACTTCGCATCTAAAACTACGATAATTATTATTATCACTTTCCTTGCGTTTCAATGTGTGTGTTCGCGTTGCTGCGTTGGTTGAGACTCTGTATCACCTGTGGCACATACCCGCATAACGTGAACTCTGGTATACGGGTATGTGCCACATGTGACTGAGAGAAAGGGTTTCATGACGTACGCGGCAAGTATTTTGCGTTATTCATGTCACGACTAGTGAATCGTGTTCGTCGTACACTGATCCCCTGGTATGCGAATTTTGGTACATTACAAGTGATGGAGACGATCAGGAGAGCGCCCAGACGTAGGCGGCTAGATAGATAGATAGATAGATAGATAGATAGATACGTAGATAGAAACGGCCAAAGTGCCTGAGGTTCGCTAAGAAAAGCTTCGCATTCAAAAAGCTAGCAGTTAGTATGCTGATAGCTGTCTAATGCGTGACTCAATTGTCTAACGCAGCGCGCTACGAAACGAGGGGTCGCAGGTTCACATCCGCGCTCGCGAGCTTCGGAAAATTTTTCGGAATTATTTTTGTTTGTGTCTTTATATATATATACATATACGCCATGTACGAATGCATTCTTTGATAAAGGCCGGTCCCCGGCCGAAAGCTCAGAATAAATGTTATGTGTTTCACTGTGACTAGTTTTCTTTCATATCATTAAACCAATAGCCAGGATATGACTGAAGAAGATCGACACCGGGGCTCTGGCGCGCGGGGACAGCTAGCGGGTAGAGGCAGAGGAAGGAGAAGTGAGAATAGAACAGCTTGCCCGACGAAAGCCGTGGAGCTGCCTAACAGAACTTTTCTCATATATGCCCAATCACGTACGGCACATCCGGTTGGTTTGGGTACCAGGCCACACTGGACTGATATTAAATGAAGCGGCGGACACTCTGGCCGCAGCATCCCTCAAAGGACCGGTCATAAATGTTCTGAGGCCGTCTTCTAATAACATGATCGCACGATTCCGAAATTTTTGTCTGCAAGAGGAACGTACTAAATCTCATGTCCTAAACAATACATATTTTCAGCACCTTAGCTTTTCGTGGAATAGCACATGGTGTAGTACGAGGCAATTGGAAGTAAAGTTAACTAGACTGCGATGCAGAATACCATCACTAAATTTTTATTTACACAGGCCTGGTTTCATTCGTTCCCCTAACTGTAATTGTTGTAATCAAGCAGAAACAATAGAGCACTTCACAGAATGTCGAAGATACCAAAACATAAGGCAAAGATTTCTAAAACCTCCTTTTCAAAAACTTGGCCTTGAGCTTTCGACATCGGCATTACTCTCCCTGGGGGCGTCGGCACTAGGGCAATGCAACAGGGGCATATATGATGCCATATTCATTTATATTAAAGAAACAAAGAGACTGCCATGTTAAATTACAAGTAGAAATATATCATTTCATTCCCTTAATTTCTGTAATTACTTATTTATTTAATCCTATTATTTAGCACACGATTAAATAACAGTTCATAAAAAAAGGAAAAAAATCAAAATTGCCCCAACGTTTTTTTTTACTAAAAATTATCCTTTTCGCATATTCCTTTTATTTCATTTTTTCACAAAGTCTACTGCCGCACGCTTCGTGGCCGATCTCCCGTTCTGGGTTTAGTTATTCCCCTAAGGAACCAACCAACCAACCAACCAACCGACGAAAGGGCGTTGTCTCTGTCTCTGTTCCTTACAATAGCGCAGCCTACAACGCAAGCCGAACCTTGCAGCTGAAGCCACCTGTCGTCGCGCGTCGTTGGCAGCGCGGGTGTCCCAATCCTAGGAACGCCGTCCACGCTTCCTCGGTTATGGACACCGTGGCCCGACCGATGCTACAGCTACCCATCAAACCATCCCAGGGCGTCGTCCAGGCCTCCTCGGTGGCTCAAGGGCACGCTTACCCCGGCGCCGCCAAGACAGTGCACGGCCTACCGTTGCCCGGGAATGCCGCTCACGCTTCCCGTGGCGACACCCTCTCATTCAGGGCTTCATCGGCACCTGGGCCGCTTTGGGATGCGGTACAAGCTCCTTCGGACCAACAGCCCGCCGTCATGGGCCCAACCACCACCGCCTACTGGTCCGACATTATTGGCTCCGCACGCGAACCATCGGAGAGCGCCGCGCACCTGCGGCGTACCACGGCGCGACTCAGTTGCGTACCATTGCGTACCATTGCGCCCTAGGAGCTCGCGAAGCCTAGACGGAGGCGCAGAAATGGTCGATGGCGGTAGACCGCCTTCGGGAAGGTGCCGCGGCGTGGCACAGGTACGAAGGCATGAGGCAGCAGTCCTGGGCAGGATGGAGTGCAGCCCTGATTGCCGGTTTCGGCCTGTTGCCCGATACCTTCGGTGCGTCCGAGACCTCCACCAAGGACGGAGTTCTGGAGGGCCACAACCTTGAGGCTGGAACGGTGCCTTGCTGTCCATCGACTGTGTACGTCGTTGATTTTGACGCTTACCGCAGCAGCCCTGCCCCTCTTCTGCAGGTCAATGACTGCGTCGGTAATGGACATGAGCATATCGCCGCCAGACCTCCCGCAAACGGAGAAACTGCCCTGTCGTTCATCGTCGTCAGAACATATACAGGCGCTCCCACCTGTCGTGCCAGATGAACGACACGACCATGAAGACTACCATATCACGATCGCCAGTAACGCGACCTACGCCATGCCACTTCACAAAGTAGGCCATCCAGGTGTCGCAAACGAGATGCCTGACCAGCCAGGAGTCATTATCGTCAGAGACTTGGCACCGCAACCCAGCTGCCCTGTTGACGACACTGCTTCCTCTAGGGACACATCTTGTTCTCGTGACCTTTCATCAGGAAGCGCCAGCTCGACCCAGCGTGACAACTGCGCCCGACCTCACATAGTCCGACACGCGACAGTTACGCATGCTGTACTATGTTCAGAGCTGCGGCGAGACCAACGTCAGCGTTTCGAGATAAGCCTGCCACCATGCCGAAACAGTAATTGCGACCCAGCCGAGCAACTACAGACACTTCGCGACAAGTCTCTTGGCCGGAAACTTCGAGTAGTTCGACACTGCCAATTCCGTGCACGACAGGCCAATGGGAGAAATTTTTCTACAAAGTCGCAGCGTGGCCGAGGTCATCGTCCACCGCGACACAGCCAGTGTCGCCCGCCAGCGAAACTTCTAGCAGACCACCAAACTATGCTGAAGCGGGGTCGGGGCCGACCACCACGAAAGAGCCAGTGTCGCCCACCGGACACATTTCTGGCGGATCTCCTGACCGAGCTGCCGCGTGTTCGGGTCCGACCAGCGCGATTCAGCCAGCACCGTCCACCTGAAATATTGTCGACGTCTCCGCGCGCTTTGCAGTCATGGCCGAGTGTGATGACGAAGATCGACACCGGGGCTCTGGCGCGCGGGGACAGCTAGGGGGTAGAGGCAGAGGAAGGAGAAGTGAGAATAGAACAGCTTGCCCGACGAAAGGGCGTTGTCTCTGTCTCTGTTCCTTACAATATATATATACCATTTCTATGGCAATAAAAAAAAATCCTTCACTACCGTCAGAAAGCCTTGTCCATTCGCTTTTTTTGAACGCGTGAGAGAGTGGCGCCTTTAAGCGTACCTCAAACGCCAAGCAGTGTCTGCGTCTTCAGCTGAGTGTTCGTCTCCTTCTGACTAATCCATCTGCTCGCCTGAGAAACTTGCTACGAACTTTATTCGCAAATGGTCATGAAGCAGACAAATCAAATGCTGTGCAACGCTTATGCCGTGCAGCCATCACATTCCAGAGCGGTACGAAACGCGCGCCAAACTGGGCTACTTTGCTTAGGGGCGGATGCACAGAAGCTCCGTCTCCGCAGCTTTCGCTCCGTTGCCTAAAAAATTGTCCGCGACTATGGTGTGCGAAGAAGAAACGCGCACTATAGTGGCGGTAGAATTACGGTAGTGAAAACCTTTCAATGTAAGTATTACAAGCGCAGTCTTGTGAAGTCGCTTGATCGATAGTTTGCACAATCCACTGTGCTTTTCGGGATATTGCCCTAGAGAAGCGTT
Source organism: Rhipicephalus sanguineus (assembly GCF_013339695.2). NCBI lineage: Eukaryota > Metazoa > Arthropoda > Arachnida > Ixodida > Ixodidae > Rhipicephalus > Rhipicephalus sanguineus. The sequence goes on from NC_051178.1 coordinate 215,072,139, forward strand.
TGTGTGAAAAATTTCTACCGTAAGAAACCTCTGCCTCACAGACCAGGCACGTCCGAGTCGACTTGTGACGGCATCAGAGCACATGGATACTCATGTCAAGGAAGAACATAGGAATCCAATCGATCAAGTGACACGATCCACGGAAACTTCTGCCAATATTCTAGACCTAATTTTAGCCAGCAATCCCGATATTTTTCCCACATGCCTCGTGAACAAGGCATCGCTGACCATGGGTGCTAGCAGGGTGGCCCGAGCTTCTCGGGCACACGAGTTTGATCCGAGCTTGCATTACGGCGGTCATGACAGGAAGACAGTGCGGAGCACGCGATAGCAGCGTTGCTAAAAACGGCTACATGGACGAGAATGGCGTCACAAACGCACGTGCGGCATTTGCGGCGGTTTTCAAAGGAACACCGCGTGCGAACGCGTCAGCGCCGCCACTCAGTCATCATTTTGACAGTGCAGCGACGTCAGCGTGATTGTCGCGCTATCTTTTTGCCAAATGACCATCGCGCCTCCCACAGGCGTGTTCGTGGGCGTTTGTCCTCTCTCGGAAAATTCTTTCGTTCCACCTGCAGCATGGAAATTTCCACTCTCGAAGGCAACAAGGGCGCACACGCAGCGCTCTGGTGCAGCCCGTTTCGCTTCTCTGGAATATTACAGATAAATAAACGGACAGGTTACTGCTAGACTTACATTACACGTCTGAAGATTTTTCTGTAGTAGCGAATCGGTAGAAACAATGTCTCCACAAACAAGTAAATAGTAACAATTCTCGCCGCAAATCCCGCCAGGGGCGCTTGCTTCATAGCTGTGAGTGGTAGGTCGTGAGAGCGGTGAAATTGAATGCGAGGCAGCCACATGATGATATAACCTTTAGTTCTTAGTGTGTGTGTGCATAGTCTGTGCGATTACGCTCATAGATGAATCGTGCCACTCTCTGGCGTTGCGGCGTGCGCACTGCTCCTCGGCAAGGGGAAACGCGATGGGCGGACACGCTCTTCACCGCTGGTGTCTGTCAATCAAATTTACTGATGCGCGAACTCGGGCACAAACTCGTTGATTCTGAAAAGGCCGCAGTTCAACTCGTGACTGTCATAGAGCCGGTGTGCCTGTTAAGTGTTTCATGCGGTGGACGCTACCCAGCAGCTTCATTGCATATGAAATAATTTGGTCAGCTTGCACTACTTGTGCAAGGCTGGGGCCATCGGTGGAGCTTGTGATCACCTAGCTTCTTCCAGTTTTTTACGTGGCTCGACTATTCAGTACGCTTGGTCTGCTTCGGAGTAATGACCGTGTCAGTTTGGTCCAATATTGGTGCTATTGATTAGGAAGGTCTTAACAAACATGATATTGAATAGTCCCTTCTTAAGTGATGTTTTAATTGCCACCACATTAATTAGCTACTCAGGTTGAATTCGCAAGGTTCTGAATAGTACAGAGGTAATTAGCATAATTCTAATTAGCACGATCCTAATTAACACGATATTGGTGAGTAAGGTCTTGATTATCTTGGTTTTAATTACACGCTCCTAATTAGCGTCGTGTTAATTAGCATGATCTTAATTACCTTGTTCTTAGCTTTACACGACTTCATTAGCATGGCCCTTGTAAGACGTGGCTTAGTTAGCTCGGCCTTAGCATGGTTTGGCCTAATCAGCTTCGTCATAGCACGTCCTGACTTAGCTAGGTATACCGCCCAGCCAATTAGCTAATCAGCTGGGCGCACGTGCTCTGGGAGCGAGCAGACGATGAAGAAGAAAGCGACGAGGGCACGCACCGGCCGAGCAACGCGCTAGAATGTACAGGCCGACCATGGTGATTATACACGTGGCCTCGGCAATTAACTCTAGCCGCGGTGGTGTAAGGCGCTCGCACGGCACTAATCTCAGAGGCCACGGTGCTGATTATTCTAAAGGATACTTCTTGCAGACATTAAACGCTTGAAAATGAATTCAAGCGGTCCGCGCGCACATAAAAAAAATATAGTTAGTAGAGCTTTCTGCCACTTTTCCTGCATGGGCGCACTTCTGCACTCAGTGGAACGACAGACAAATGAAAGGTGCCTCTAGTTTGAAGACACCACCCAAGCTTCTCGACCGCCCTTGACGTGACGTCGCGTTCCATCGTAACCAATGGAATGGAGCGCGCGCTGAGGGATGGATTTCACCTTCTCGTACTGTTAGCTCGTTCAAAAGGGGGTGTCGCCAGAGCTCGCAAAGATCCCGAGTTTCACCAAACTCGGGCCAACCTGCACAGCACCCCATGACGTTATTACTGAATGTATCAACTTTTCAGCGGGCAAAAGAACAACCACCAAAAAGCAACTGACGTGATACGCCAAAGCCAATTCGGATGAAATGAATACTCAGGTAACAAGGTTTTCAGATCATTTCTTGCATGATTTTCGCAAGCGCTCCATTGAACAGAAATGGGAGCTCTTTAAATGCCCCCTCACTCATCTCATCGACATGTTCATTCGCTTGTTATTCATTACTTGCAAAAATAGCTCTCCTTGGTGTGCCAACCAACTTCGGCAACTTAATAACAAAAAGAAAAAAGAACATATAGCCAGGCGAAACGGAATGGTCTCGCGAGTACGTATGCGAAATAACTACATGATGTGCGAAAAGAAGTATCAATATCGCTTTTTTAGCGCAAAAAACGACACAAGAAAGAAGACGGTTCCGTCTTCTTTCTTGTGGTGTCGTTTTTTGCGCTGCAAAAGCGATATGGATTCTCACCAACTAGCCCACCAACGCATTCTGTTGAAGAAATATTAAGCACTACTGAAATCCACTCGTCAAATATTCTTTTGTTCCTCGTTGCTTATCATACTTGCTGAAAATAGTCCTCGCCGATTATGGCGAGTGGTCAGTCCGGTAACACGTATCGACATCAATCTAACAAGTCCTGAGAGTGATCCCATCGCCGATTCTCAATACGCTCAACTTTATAACGATACGTTTGTCGCGGTTTTCACTCGAGAAGACTCATTACCTACATTAAGGGAATTAATGGGGATAGCTGTTTGCGAGGTAGTCGTGAGTGAGCCCGGCGTTTTATCTCTTCTAACCATTCCCAAGACTTCATCCAGTGCCGATCATCTAGGTTTGAATAACAAAACTTTAATAAACTCATCGTACAGTATTCGCTCAATCTTAAGCACCTTATTTACCCAGTCACTGTAAACCGGTCGCGCTCCCGATGACTGGCGCAAAGCGAAATAATGCCCACCTTCAAATCAGGTGATCGCGCTTCTTCATTTAATTGTCGTCCTATGTCTTTAAACAGCGCAATCTGTAAATTATTCGAGCACATCGTACACGCTCAAGTCATCACCTCCCTCGAAGACAATAGCATAATGTTTGAGCACCAGCACGGTTTTCGCAAGGGCTACTCATGCGACACCCAGATTTATTGACGACGTTCATGCACTGGTAGACGCTGGTGTTCGAGCTGACACCATATATTTAGTTTTTAAAGGGATTCGATCGTGTTCCACCACCAGATGTTGTTACTTAAGCTTTCACAACTTAACATTCACCGTAAAATAATCGCATGAATCACCGATTTTCTCTCATCGTGAATTCAGTTTACATCCATTAAAGGGCCAGTAAACAAGCGCCCACGTTTAAGAGCGCAGCTCCTAGGCACCCGTTCCTGCGTTGAGTGGCGCCGCCGTAGCCGTCAGTGGCGTAACCGATAGACATGAAAAAGTAACCGATATACATGAAAATGAGAAAAAGATATCCAGGATTGAATGGGATTTGAACCCGGGCCCTCCGCGTGTAAGTCCAGTATTCTACCACAGAGCCACGCTCGTGCTTGAAACTCATTTGCAAAAAGACCCTATACAGGCGTTATGTCGGGTAAGGAATCGCGTTAACCTGTGTAATATAGCGTGGCAAAAGAGTAAATTAACAACCAGTCATCACAATATTCTAATTGCGCAACGAGTATGTGTTTTATCGCTTCCCACCCACTGCAAAGCGCTCAGCCATAATTCGTCATCGTCATCAGCCACACGCAGCATCAACAAAGTGCATATAATACCTTACAGATGTGTAGCGGGTACCTCACTTATCCGCAGGAACACGAATAATGGCGTAGTGGGTGCTGTCCTACTTCACAGAAATTATGATTTATGGCGTAGTCGATACCTTGCGGAAAGCAAAAACTTTAAACACGGTTGGCCTTGCCCCAACATGAAGCGGCGCTCAGAATTCGCATTAGGGGGAATCGCAGTCCTCACAGCACAGACGCTCCATTTCGAAAAAAAAAAACGCTTCCCGCGCCCCTCTCCAGGGCCTGTCCCATCCTCCTCGTACGCAAAGCGACATAATTTTGCCCATGGGCAACTTTTCGTGGCACCGACTTTGCTGATTGGTCCTCTGCCCTACGAAACGGCGCCTTGGCCCATGCGGGGTTGTTCATTAGCCCTTTAAAAATTCCAACTCATGTTGTGCTGATGTATCATCTGCAGTTTCACAGGGCAGCGTGCTTGGACCTTTATTAATATATATTGATTGACCCATTTCCGTGATGTCACATATTTGATTACTTGCAGCAGATTGTGTACTTTACGGAAGTGTAACATGTAACGCTGATAGTCACTTATTACACACTGGTCTAGATGCAATGAGGACATGCTGTTCAGACTGGTTAATGCCATTAAATATTTCCAAAACTAACCTCATTTCATTTACGAATACGCGACGTGTACCAACCACCTACTTTCTTGATAACAGCACTGTTGAACTCGCCCCCACTTACAAATACCTTGGCATCAACCTACAGTCAAACCTACTCAGGTATATTCATATTAATATTACCCTCGCCTGTGCTAACCGCACTCTCGGACTCCTCAAACGTGATTTAAAGGAATCCCCTGTGCATGTTAAAAAAACTAGCGTATGCCGCGTTACTCCATACAAAATTACATTACACGTCTGCCTTCTGGGACCCCGAACAAACATATATGAATGATATAGCAGCCTTGCTGAACCACGCAGTGCGATTCATCTTTTCTGATTATTCACGTGTTATAAAACATAGCACTTCGCCGGAACTTTTCCCCGTTGTCACTTTTACATAAGCTTCATCATCGTCGTTCACTTCACGATGAATAGCAGGGCTGAGCCAGTCGGTGGGTGCACACAGGGCGTGCACACAGGAGAGACGGCGTTTGTGGTGTGTTCCTGTTTTCACGCATTTTCTTTCAGCGGGACTTGACGAAGAATTCTTTCAGTCGCCGCTAGTTGACTTTGTGAAGCGTTTATGGAAGCGTAACACTACAAAACACGCAGAACACGGTTTGACAGGACGAGCGCTCGTCCTGTGAAACTCTGCCCTGTGTTCGTACTGCCATAAGGTCATCGCCAAGCCAACATGAAGCAACCAGCCCGTTTCGTGGCATCACCGCCAGTTGTCTTGCCACGCCGTGACCGTAGATATAAAGTCACACGCATAAACTCCCCGTTATGCACATTCATTCTTCCCGCACGCATTACCATCAGTCATTGCCAGAGACTTCAGAAATTTCAAGATATTGTTCACGCACAACTTGCCACCTAATCTTAGCGTTTTAATTTTCTTTCTCTTGCTTTGGCGGACTTTTTTTTTTTTTGGAAGGAGGGATTTCGGCTGCGGCTTTGCTTTTGTTACCAGTTTGAAAACGAACGTTGTGGACTGTGTGTCGCTCCATTTATTCAGTACTTTCTTTTGTTTCAGCTTTGAATGCATAAGCTGTAACCCATGCGTATGTTTTAATCGACGGTCTCTGGGACTTTTAAATAGACATAATAATAAAAAATATAACTGAGTGACTCTTCAAGAATCAATAAACGCAACTATTAACTGAACCTCAGCACCGCAGTCTCACCAACGGGCCCAACAGCTTCTGATATGATGCCTACTTGGAAAAATTATTCAGTGCTTTAAACGAATTCGTGTTGAAGGAAGGAAGGAAGGAAGGAAGGAAGGAAGGAAGGAACAAGCGGAAAGACAGGGAGGCATTTCATAGGCCGGCTGGCTACCCTGTGCTGGGGGAAGGGGATAAGAGATGGTAGAAGAGAGATGTTACAAAAAAAGAAGATCAAGAAAAGGAAAGAGAAATATACTTGAGTAAAACTTTCTGTTGGGCTAGTTGGTGCACGCTTCAAGAAAATTGTAAGACGCGAACCAGCGAGAAGAATATACGCGAAAGGAAGGAACGTCACTCGCAACGGACGCTCTTTCCTTGGTGAGAATTTCTTCGAGGAAAGAAGAATACGGTGCTGCTTAAAAATAGTTGCAAATTACGTCTGTGGCGTCAGCATGAGACGATTACTGCGCAATGTACAGTCGGTTAAATTATCACACACCGATAAAATATAGATAAAAAGATAAATGGAACATAATTTTTAAGCCAGTTTACAGAACAGACAAAGGAACGTTGTGTCCGCAAAATGAAGAAAATCTGCCGCGTAGAAAAGACAGCATTGAGCCGGCTGTAGCACTCACATGCACTCGCGCCGCTTGATGGAACCTAGCAGAGACAAAAGCGAAAGATCGCAGCAGCACTGAAGGCGTGAAAGTACGTAGCTTCAGAATTGCTCTGTATGCGACGGCTTCTTCCGTGATAGAAACAATGCTGTTTCGCACATGCTCTGCGCGTACGTGATGCGTTTTCCAGTTTGAGACGTTTCACGTTATGCTCGCAGCACATTGTGTGTGCTATGCATGAAATTTTCTGTTGAGCCACACGAGTAGCAGCAAGTTAGCGTGCGTCAGCGCGCCCATTCGCACAAGCACGGAAACGGGAGCCACAAGCACACCTTTCACTGTGCAAAAGGTAATAACCAGAGGCCGGATTTTTAGGCAGAGAAAAGCACGTTTTAGGCGCCAAAATAGGCATGCAAAACAACGTTTTAGGCCTCCAATGTCGTCAATATAGGCAAAATAAACTTTTACATAAATGTATATAACTTCAAACGAAGTCGTGCTAGACCTGTATCTAAGACAGGAAAGCAAGAAATGTTATTGTTTGGGATATGGCATAAAGGCGGCAACAGTTGAACATACCTTTGCAATTGTCCCATAAAAGCGCTGGATGGTACGTTGACTTTCAACCAGCACACTGCTCACATGCATATAGTAGAGCGGACATGAGAAAGAACACATGACGTCGGGAATACTGATTTAAAAAGCGCCACTTTATGTCTGACTGACGCAATTAAATTAAACTAAAACAGACATATATTAAGTGCAATATAGAAATTAACGTGTTCTTACACGAGGTGCAACTCTGGCAATTTTCGCATTCGCAATGACGTTACCCGAATCGTACAGGCAAGGCGCCCTACGTACACTTCCGCCCACTTGAAGTGTAATTGAATGAATCCGATTAGATGGCAAGCGTCTTACAGTTGGTATTTATATGCGTTTACGTGCATTTAGGCACAAACGCCCATATAGGCATTTATAGGCACTATAGGCCTAAGAACGCTACAAAAGAACTTCTCAACATCTAATTTGTGCTGAAAATCAGTCTGAAAATTGTATAGCAAACTACCACAATCTCCAGACTGCGCCTCCTGTCACAAAGAATGAGCTCATACGCTGAGAAGGAACGCTCGGCGTCGACAGATGCTATTCGAGCGTCGTTGTACTCTGGAACATTCGACGGCTTAACAGACTCTGGGATCCCAGAGTGCTCACCAGCAAAGAACCCCCAAAATTTATTTAAGGAAAGAAAATACCTCGTTCTTGTTCAAGGCTGACTGGAATTCGGCACGTGGTTTTTCGGCTACCGGTCCTTCAAAAACGGCAACGATTTTTTGCTGTGCATGGAGAATTAGCGCAATGTTTCCTGATAGTGTTTGCGAGGAACGTGATGTTCGCGCACAGATCGGTCGCAGGCTATCCACAGAGAGAACAGCCTTACTGATTGTTGTACTCTCGTCGCCTGAAAAGCCGTTGATCGCGACGTCGATGTCCGAAAATAGCACTTGTAACGTTCAACAGCGTCTAGCCATGTTCGCCAACGTGTGACGCTGGCCTCTGGGGAAATGGGTGCGGACGGTAACTTCTCCATGAACGAGCGTACGCGAGAGGGTGCCTTCAGGAACACGGCCTTGGCTCTTGTTTTGCGGGAGGTGTGTTGAACAAGAGGAGTAGGTCGAGCCCTATACAGTTCCGAACAGTCAATGTGACCCGGTAACACGCATAACCGTCTCAAACTGCACTCGAAAGCGAAACTGGAGAGTGTTCATATCGGCGCACCTTTTCATATTGTTATTTATAGGCGTTTACGGGCATTTACGCACAAACTTCCAAAATAAGCATTTATAGGCATCATAAAAACACTACAAAAGAAAACATCTAATTCGTGCTCGTATGTCATAGGAATAAAATAGTCATTTGTCTAAAATCCGGTCTCTGGCAATAACTCAAATAGCTCCTTCCTGTGCCTCTTGCTCCTTCGCCTTTCGCACATTATGAACCAAGCAGCTCCACAACATGTTTATTAAGCTACACCTATCACTGGCGCTTGTCTTCAGCATGAACATTCCAGCAGCTTCGGATATCGAATGGCACGTGCGTGATCTATTGATTAACTTGCGCCGGACTAAATTTCAACTGAGGCGGCAATTGTTCAAGTGCCGCCGGGTAGAGTTTCGGCTCCAGGCGCATTTGTTAGCGTGTTTCGCGCCATAAATAAACGACACTCGACTAAGGCATGGCACGCAATGCGCGCGCAAAACACCCCGAGGTGAAAAGCAATCTTGGCGTTTTCATTTCGCAGGCTTTTAAAGGATTATAACAACCATGCCCGTATCCTTTTCGCTTTTCGTTGAGTACCCACCGCATATAGGGGATTGAACGAGCGACGAAAAATACAGCGTTTTCACTTTGTCTGCGCGCGGATGTTATGAACGAAAGTTTGCTGTTCCCATGTTTAATCAATGAGGTAGCAGCCAGGCGCACTAAAATTGAAATACGAAGCTATTTTCATCGCAAGGTTTTTTTTGCCTGTACTGGCGTTGAGAAAGATCGCACATGGCCGGGTCGAATCCCAAAGCATCAGGAACAGTGAAATGCACCGCAGAATCTTCACTCGTACACAAGCGTTGTTTCTAGGCTTCGCTTGCTTGCTTGGAAGGTGAAAGGACGCGGAAATGCGACATAGGAAAGTGGGTGGAGTGCTGGCTTAGGCGAAACGCGAGAGAAATGATGCTTGTATCTTCCACGCTTTTTCCTCTCTAAACAATACGCGCCAGCAGCCACGAGCGGAGAACGGTTCGTTGTCATTCTTCACGAACAGTGGTTTGCAGAGATAACATGCATTTTATGGTCTTTACCATGCCTTACGATCATATTTCGTAACCTCCAGAAGTCACTGTTGTAAAGGCGTTTATTGACGGCGGGATCGACGGCGACGATGCGCAGCGACGACAGTAACGACAGAGCGCAGACTCGCAGACTCTCACGAGCAAGAGCACGAGAGGCGTGCTCTCCGAGAAGAGGCGAAGAGGGCGACCCACTACAAGGCGCTCAAGAGGACGGCCCATTACAGCGTTCTAATGCTTCTGCACAATTACCCCGGGTACGCAAAGGGAGCCGCCCGGCGACCTAACAGCTGGTCACTATGAGCGGGTCATGGTAGGGCTTGAGGCGCTCCACGTTCACAATGTCGCGCCCTCGACGGCGCATGTCCGAAGATGGCTCAATGGGTTCAATCAGGTAGTTGACCGGGGACGTGCGTTCGACGACACGGTAGGGGCCTTCGTATTTGGGCAGCAGTTTGGAAGAGAGGCCAGTTGCAGCGGTCGGGACCGAGAGCCACACGAGCGCTCCAGGGAGGAACGTGGACTCGGAAGTGGTGGTGCCACCGCGAATGCTCTTCTGCCGCTCTTGTTCGTGCGTTGTAAAGGTCTTCGCAAGCTCGCGACATTCTTCAGCAAGCCTGGCTGTGTCCGAAATAGGCGCACATTCAGATCGATCCGGCCTGTAGGGAAGGATGGTGTCGATTGTGTGCGACGGGTGCCTGCCGTACAATAAGAAAAATGGCGAGAAACCAGTAGTGCTCTGAGAGGCGCTATTGTAGGCGTACGTGACGAAGGGCAGAATGGCATCCCAATTTGTGTGGTCGGCTGCGACGTACAGGGGTGGTCAAAAGTTCCCAGGCCGCAACGCCCGGCGGAAGAGCAGCCGCACGCTGCTATCGGGGCGCTCTCATCGCAATCACGCCTTGGCGCACGCTGGCGTCGAGCGTGTGCGTGAAGGGTGAGGGGCACCCCTCTCCATTTCTTGCTCTCCTTGATAAGAAAGCGACGTATAAACTTGGTGCGTCATGTTCCCTCACTGTCCGCTCGTCGATGTTTTACTGCTGTGCAGCGTGTAGCGAGGCGGCAGTCTTCCGGAAAACTGACGCATCATGATTGCGGCCACACTTAGCTAGGCACCATATACATTACCGTGGTTTCCGGCTTCCTACAAAACAATATCGTGCGTTTAACTTTCGATTGGCACTGCAGTGGTTCTATCAGCCGTCTTCGCAGGCCATTTCGCTGCATACGAGCTTGGTCGGAGCGCGATATGTATTCACAAGAGCTTGTGTTGGGGCTAGTTGGAAAATCTTAGTGGAATAAGCAGCGCTGCACAATAGTAATTTATACCTAGGTTCCTTGTGAAGGAGACTAACAAAGAGAGAGAGATACATCCCCCCCTCCCCTTCCACGCACACGCTGGACGCCAGCGTGCGCCAAGGCGTGATTGTGATGGCAGCGCCCCGATAGTAGCGAGCCGCTGCTCCGCGGCCAGGCGTTGCGGCCTGGGAACTTTTGACCACCCCTGTACATTGAGAGCATGTGGCCGAGCGTGCGGTTAAAGCGTTCGGTGAGGCCATTCGTCTGCGGGTGGTAAGCAGTAGTTTTGTGGTGAACGACGTTGCACTCTTTGAGAATGGCTTCGACGACTTCCGACAAGAAGACACGGCCTCGATCACTGAGCAGCTCCTGGGGCGGACCGTGACGCAGCATGAATCGGTGGAGCAGGAAGGAGGCCACATCGCGCGCTGTAGCCGCTGGGAGGGCGGCGGTTTCGGCGTATCGCGTTCGATGGTCAACAGCGACGATGGCCCAGCGGTTACCAGCCGAAGTCAGAGGAAGTGGTCCATACAAATCGATGCCCGCGCACCCAAATGGACGGTTAGGGCAAGGTAATGGTTGTAGACCTGCTGGCGACACGTGCGTTGCAGGTTTTCGGCGTTGGCAATCGAGGCAGAAGCGAACGAACTTCTGCACGTAGCGGTACATCCCTCGCCAGAAGTATCGTTGTCGAATGCGGTGGTAAGTTTTGGATACCGCAGAGTGCGCGCATTGCGGGTCAGAGTGGAAGGCCTCGCATATTTCAGAACGCAGACTGCGGGGTATCACTAGTAGCCACTGGCGGCCGTCGGCGTTATAATTGCGTCGGTGCAGTAGGTCGTCACGAATGGCGAAATGGTGGGCTTGACGACGCAACGCGCGAGTGGATGGTGTTGCCGACGGATCCGCCAGCAAGTCGATCAGCGAGGTGATCCATTTATCCTTGCGCTGTTCGGTAGCAATGGTGTGAACGTCGATTGAAGCAACAGCTATGTGAGATACTGAGCAGGGGGTATTGTCGTCAGGCAAGGGAGAGCGCGAGAGGGCGTCGGCGTCAGCATGCTGGCGTCCGTTGCGGTACAGCACGCGGATGTCGTAGTCTTGCAGTCGAAGTGCCCAGCGGGCGAGACGGCCTGAGCTTACGAACGGCAGGGCGGCCAAACACGTTGACGATGGCGGTCTTGAAAGCGGACCACGTCGGGAAATCGGATGCGTGGTTGTTGTACCATATGCCGGCCACACCCGCGAGGTAGAAAACCAAGTTGCTCAGCTTGCCTGCTTCGTCCCATTTATTGGGGACACTCACCCGTTCGTAAATCGTGAGCCAGTCCTCCACGTCGGTGCCATCCGCGCCGGTGAAGACAGGAGGGTCGCGGATACGGGGGACACCGGGACAAGCGGTCGGGGCAGGAGGCGGCGTTTGCTGAGCGGCGTCTTGCGGCATGGTAGATGGGACGGTACGAGATCGAAGCTCCAGGGGCATCAGATGGAGACCGAAGTTGTGGGGACGGTACAGCACTCTCCACCACTTTGTAAAGGCGTTTATTTACGGCGGGATCGACGGCGACGATGCGCAGTGACGACAGTAACGACAGAGCGCAGACTCGCAGACTCTCACGAGCAAGAGCACGAAGGGCGTGCTCTCCGAGAAGAGGCGAAGAGGGCGACCCACTAGAAGGCGCTCAAGAGGACGGCCCATTACAGCGTTCTAATGCTTCTGCACACTGTTATTATCTACACTCATTGTATCTGAAGATAGATGAGCTCTTTGCGTGGGAAGCTCATGGGGTGCAGAAAAATTGCAGTGGCTTAGCTAGGCTATGCCAGGATATACGTAGCGTTAGCAAAGGTTCAGCTGATTATGCTTAGCTTTCCAGATTGTCTAGGATTAGCTTGAGTGTCATGCTTACTGCTGCTCCAATGACACACACACGGTATACGTATTACGTGCCACATGCATATTCATTTTTGCTCAACGTCAGGTTGCTTCTCGATTGCCACAAAGACGGCTCGGTGGTCAATGAAGTAACACGCTGCCGTCTCTATGGCCCCAACACAGTAACCGCTAATTGCCAGGCAACTACTTCGGGATCCGATGAGATAAGCTTCTCGGCTCTTCTGCGCCGTCGAGCAGCATTTGCGCTCTCCTTCTCCATGGCGTTACCCACCTGCAAACACCAGTCAGAGGCGCTATCAAGCGGCTCCAGCACAGTGTGAGACAGCAAAACGGTAAGTTGGGCCAGTTGGTTGGGATTCATTTTTTCACTCGGGGACAGCGCAACACACACGAGGACAAGAGAAAGAAACGGACAACACGGCGCTGTGTTGTCCGTTTCCTTCTCTTGTCCTCGTGTGTGTTGCGCTGTCCCCGAGTGAAAAAATGAACAGTGTGAGACGGCGACTGCACAGCGAAGGCGAATAGCTGCGCGCGCGCTGGCGCCACTGTGTCTACGACGTCACTCCTCTCGAATGCGGCGCAGACTAACAGCGGCCAGCCTCGCGTGGCGGTGTCGGAGAGCGCGTGAGATGCCAGCTCCGGTGAACCAGCTGTGTGTCATCACTGATCCTCGCGCATGCGCAGCACGGCTCATGACGCTCCACGCGAAATCAGCTCCGGCTAGGCAAGTGTAGCTAACGCTACAAAACAAACATTACTTTCAGCCACTGTAGTCGAATTACTTTCAGCACGAGAAAAAAAATGCGTACCTTCATTCAGAGCTTCATACGATATGCCTTGCACATGTTCACTGCCTCACATCTCCGCAGTTTAGATTACGAAGTGTATTTTGGAATAGTGTTTTTTTTATATCTCTCGATTGTTCTGTGGAAGTATCTGCATCAATCCGTCTTGAATGCTCGGTCGGTTGTTATGGGCTGGTACACCTTGGGTTTCGCGGGCTCCTGATGGGTCTTTACATCAGGGACGCTCGCATATATACAGGGCGTTTCAAGAAATGTGTCCAACCTTCTAAAAAATCAGGAAAATGCGATATTTGATTGCTACTTTCAGAATTGGTTTTTCTGTAGTGGCAGGGATTTTAAGATGGTTGAAGAAATTATTTGAGACTGTAATTAAAAAAAATTAAATTAATTAACTTTTTAATTAGTGGAGTTAGGTGGTTCTGTCAAATGCGAGAATTGAAGTTCATGAGAGAAACCCAACCCAACTTTGAGATTTCGAAAAAGTGGCATCTAGTAATAATTGCGAAGTAATGAAATTCAACCAAATTCAATGGCAAAACCTAAACAGACACATGGAAGAACGCAACTGCCATATTCTTCTGAGACGTCCAAAATGAGTGAATGACATTTCTGTAGCGCTAGGCATCTTAAGATAGTTAGAGACATGACTTTAGACAATAATCAAGAAAGTTAAATTAATTAACTTTTTAATTAATTGACTTAAGTGACTGTGTCATATTAGGGAACTGAAGTTCTTCCTGCCAGAAACCCATCCCAACATTGAGATTTCCAAAAAGCGGCCTGTAGAAATAATTACGAATTAATGAAATTCAACCGAATTCGATGGCTTTCGCTGTTGAAAGCCGTTGCATTTCGTTGAATTTCATTACGCCACAGCAATTACTAGAGGATATTTTTTCGAAATCTCAAATCTACAATTCGAAATCTCAAGAACTACAATTCTCCCATTTGACACAATCACCGAACTTCACTAATTAAAAATTTAATTAATGTAACTTTCTTAATTGCTGTCCTAAATGATGTCCTAAACTACCTTAAGATTCCTGCTGCTACAGAAAAAGCAATTCTGAAACTCCCGAGCAAATATCGCATTTTCCTGATTTTTTTAGAAGGTTGGACACATTTCTTGAAACACCCTGTATAGCAGGGGAACATTTCCACTATGCAATTGAAATGAACCGTCCAAGTGGGAATGTCATTCCAGTCCTTTGATGTACGTGGAAACAACGAGAACAAACGCAAGTAGAGAGAAACAGTAGTGTTTGCTTTGGCACATCCGCTGGACGGGACAGGTGTGCGCGCGTAGCAACAGCGGTAGCATCAGGGCGCAATGAGTTAAGAGAAAACAAGGCGCGACGTCGTCTGTCCGAGCCCGTGTGCTGTTTGGGTGAGGAGAATGCACTCGCGTGCTTATCTTGAATTGAAATTGGACGCCCCTAATTTCTTCCAATCATAGGCGAATAAATCAACTTCTAATCTACGCTACGATGGAGAGGGGAGTAGGAGAGCGTGACTGAAGGCGATTCTAGAGCACTCAAATAGTTATACCACGGTCACAATGGCAAATTTAGTGTCATTTTGAGCGGGTGCACTTACGCTCACAGAGTTGTTGATTATTTGCACGTTCCGGGCTGGGTCAAGGAACCGAGGAGGGAGAAGAGCGCGAGAGCAGGAACGGCGGGGACGCTCAGAACTGAAAGCAGAGCACTTCCAAACGCAGCTCAAATAAAAGTGTATTTTACCTTGGGCCTTTATGACGGAGTTGAGTCTGATCGCAGTGTGTGGAACGCCATCGTTTAAACATTTGGTGCCGAAGAACCGGGATTGAAAGCCAGGAAACTGCGGACGGCTACCAGTCAACTGCACAGGCATGGACCGACTAAAGTCGAAGCGGACGTCGCGGCGAGCACAGAACACGAAGATTATAAACGAGGCAAGTGCTCTTTTTGCTAACGACTCTGCATCTTATGACCAGCTCAATTCCATATATATAGGAGACGCTGAAGGCTAACAACGGCGAGCTTCAGAACTTGAACAACGAGATCGAGCAGCATATGCCCGACGAAGAGTTCGAGGCCGAGTATAACGCCGTCCTCGAATATGAAGTTAATGCGACTCGAACTCTTGCAGAGATTCTCAGTAAAAAAGATCGCATGCTACAGTCGTCGACACTAACCGAAGGAACGGTCGCCCAAAGGGTCGCAGCACCATTAGACGGAACTGGAGTCAGATTGCCTAAACTGACAATAGCTCCTTTCTCTGGAGACCTATGCAAGTGGACGGTATTTTGGGAACAGTTCGACCACATTGTTCACAGTAACGTCCGAATCACTGCAACAAAGAAGTTTCATTACCTACGACTGTATCTGAAAGGAGATGCTGCATCAGTAATTGCGGGACTTCCGACACCTGAGAGTTGCTACAACGACGCCATCACCATGCTACAGAAGCGCTTTGGTGACAAGACGCGCCTGGAGCAAGAGTATTTTGCGAAACTACGCATGTTGACCCCTGTTCGTTCATCAAATGACACGAAAGCCCTAGAAGATGACTCTTAGAAGATGACGTTGTTCGGTCCCTGCCGGCGGCAAGTCATCTTTTCGTCCACTTTAGTTTCTTCACATTTATATTCTAAATAATACAGATAACACCCCCTGTACTTTACTTGACGCTATTGTCTGTTAGTTCTCATTAATATTGTGTGTAACGAAAGCCCTACGCAACTTGTACGACCACGTTCTCGTCAATATCCGCGGACTCGAGACTCTGGGTGTGCACAAGTCATCCTTCTCATCTATGCTCTGCGACATGCTACTGCGTGCTGTTCCACGGGACATAGTCGTTCAGTATCGTCGGTGGTGTGCCGTCCAAGTGGCACGTGACTCGAGAAGTGATGCTACACCCATGGGACTGGATGGTCTGCTCAACTTCCTGGGCACTGAGCTGGAAAACTTAGAGAAGAGCGATTTCAATGACGATGGAAGACGAGAATTCAGAACAACGCCCACGGCAAGTCAGTTGACGTATTCTCGCCGTGGGAAGCCTACGTCATCTGTGCTTCACAGCAACGCGGCAAGGGAACCAAAGGACATTTGCGTCTTCTGCTCGTCCAGTCAACACAAATCTGAAATGTGCACATCTGAGTTACCACTGACGCAGAAAAAAGAACCACTGTCCAATGACAAGATGTGTTTCCGCTGCACCACCAAAGGACATCGGGCATGGGACTGCAAAAGGAAGATCTCCTGCTCGAGATGCCAAGCGCGACATGCTACAAGCATGTGTTATCCCGACAAGTGTTCGCGGAAGACATACTATGTCAACAAGAACGACGGAAAAACTACGACAGTCTGTGCATCACTTGGAAAACGACCACCAAATGAAGGTTCCATCGCTTGCGTTTTTCTCCAGACTTTCCGAGCATGGGCCATAAATGATGATACGTGCCGCTACATACGAGGAGTTTTTGATGGCGGCAGTCAGAGGACCTTCATAACTGAAGCCTCTTCAGCTGAAAAGTGTGGGAACTACTCAGATAGCACTCAACACTTTCGCGAGTGCATCAGACCAAGAGGCTAAGAGGCGTCGGATCGTCGAACTGCGATTGCGGAGTCAGTCTTCTGACGAGGAGATAGTGCTAGCAACAATAGAGATCCCACACCTCTGCCAGGACATCGAATAGACAACAATGGATGTAGCCTTCGTCGCTTCTTTCAAGAAGCTTGGAAAGGATGTCGCTGATGAGCTGATACACCCATCTGTCATGACGAACAATGGTATCAGCGTACTGATCGGTTCCGATCAGATGTGGAAAATATTGACCGGCGAAGTTTCAAGATGCGAAGGCAACGAATCCTTGATCACTGAACTCCAAGTTTGGATGCACCTTCCGGGGAGCACATCGCACTTGATATCTCAACAAACAGCTACACGAATGTTGGTGTGCGTGCTCAAAGTTCAAGCTACCGATTCCGACGAGTTTCTGCGTTCCTTTTGGGAACTTGAGAACATAGTGATTACAGACACTATAGACAAGCTACCTGAAACGAGCAAGACCATGACACATTTTGAGAAACCCATTAGCTTTCTCAACGGAAGATATGAAGTGGCCCTCCCGTGGAAGGATGGATTCGAGCTTGCAAGCAACAGGCAAGTCGCCATTACTCGACTAGAAAAGCTTGTCAACCGTCTCAGCGCCAAGAAGGGACTGCTCCAAACGTATGACCGTACCATAAGAGAGTACTTGCGGGCAGGACACGCTGAAGTCGTCAGTGATGCACCTTCTGACGTGACAAAGTTATATGCCGCACAAGGAAGTCATACGTGAACAAGCGCTGACCACGAAAATTCGAGTGGTGTTTGACGCTTCGTCACATGCCAAAGGATGCAAGTCACTTAACGACTGCCTTGAAAAGGGTGACAACTTGTATCAAGACCTCGTGCAAATTTTGCTACGCTTCAGAACGCACCCGGTGGCAATGATCGCAGACATAGAAAAGGCATTCCTTCAGATTTCGATACGGGAAGAAGACAGATGCTTTCCGCTTTCTCTGGTTCGAAGAAGGAGATTTATCCAAGGCCAAGTTGCAAGAGTGGAGGATGACACGAGTGCCTTTCGGAGCCACATGTAGCCCATTCTTGCTCACAGCTACCATTCTTTACCACGTCAAAAGACAACGGCTGCCATGGCACAAACAGTACAAACTCTTGCTGAGTCGTTTTACGTAGACGACTTAGTCACTGGTGCCGATAGAGAAGAGGAGGCCGCTAAACTTTTCCGAGAAGCGCAAACAATAATGAAATCGGCAGGCATGACACTGCGCAAGTGGACAACGAATTCAGGAAATTTCATGCGAACTCTTGAACGTCAGCAAGAGTCTGCCAGTAACGAAATGGTCGTCCTTCACGAAACATCCGTCAAGGTCCTGGGCCTGGTGTGGTATCCTGCAAGAGAAGAATTCAGCTTTTCGGTTGAAAATCCACTCACATATATGGCAGCAGAGATGGACCCAAAGAGATTTGTCTTGCAGGTAGCATCAAGAATATTTCACCCATTGGGACGTGTCGGACCATATACCATTGTCATACGAATATTATTTCAGAAGTTGTGGATACGAGGGATTAGCTGGGATGAAGTACTACCCTATGACCTGCATAACGAATGGCGTGATTGCGTCATCCAGCGACCACAACTGCAAGCCGTTGCTGTTCCTGGCTATCTGTGTGGCGGAGGCAGGGTGCCCAACGTGCTTGAAGTACATGTCTTCTGTGACGCCAGTCCAGCAGCATACGGAGCAGCAATACACGTCGGGCCAAGTCCTGAGAAGCCGACGTTGTTCATTGCAAAGTCACGTATAGCACCCATTAAGGAGACGACGCTGCCGCCATTGGAGCTTTTGGCTGCCTTAATCGGCTCCAGGATGTTGGCCTACGTGAGGAGTGGCTTGAAAAGTGTTGAAATTGACTACACGATGTGGACGGATTCCGTGATCGTGTTGTCATGGATAAAAGGTGACGCCACGAAATGGAAGCAGTCCGTAGCCAACAGAGTCAATTAAATTAGGTGCATAACAGATCCATCAAAGTGGAGATACACCCTGGGACGGACAACCCGTCTGTCCTGCTCACGCTTAGTGTGACGCTTGAGAAACTGATGTGCAGCTCTAAATGGTGGCGTGGTCCTGAGTGGCTACACAGACCGATGTCCGAATGGCCGCTACAGTTCAACAAACCAGACATAGAGGAAGCTACACAAGGTGAAGTCGCAGTAGTACACGTCGCAGTAGTAACACGCTTCTCAAGTCCAATCATCGACATTCAGCGGTATAGCAGACTTCAGCGCCTACTCAGAGTCACTGCCTGGGTGTTCAGATTCACCATCCGCTGCAGGAAGAGGACTGATCAAACTGGACATCTCCTGGCAACAGAAATCTCGAACGCTGAACAGTATTGGATCAAGCGTACTCAAGAACAAGTCTTTCCTGCAGAGCTCACCGGTTTGTCCAAGGACCAACCAGTAGAGTCCACATCCCGAATCGCTGAGCTGCGCCCTTACCTAGACACAGACGGGGTTCTTCGGGTTGGAGGACGCTTATCGCTTACGCATTCCACGCAAGACGTTAAGCACCCAATCATACTGCCGTCAAGCCACCACTTTTCGGCACTTTTGGAGAAGAGAGCCCATCCTCAAGTCCTACATGGAGGCGTTAGGGACACGCTTACACAGCTTCGAGAACACTACTGGATTTGCCGAGCTCGCACTTTGGTGAAGAAAGTGTTGCACGACTGCAACGTATGAAAGCGCTTCAGTGTGGGCCCAGGAAGAGCTGAGACTGCTCCAATGGCAAGCCATCGTCTGTCACCGACGAACCCGTTCGAAGTGGTTGGAGTCGACTTCGCCGGCCCCATTTATGCCCGTACGGAAACAGGCGACACGAACTGTTACGTTGCACTTCTCACGTGCGCCGCATCTAGGGCCGTACACCTCGAGCTCGTTTCGAAAATGACATCCGAGGTTTTCCTACTGTGCCTACGGCAATTCACAGCTAGAAGAGGAATACCTGGCGTGATGTACTCGGAGAACGCACGAACCTTTCGCAAGGCATCGGCAGACATGAGACGACTACACCGAATGGTCTCTGAAGAAGAAGTCGCTGGTCACCTCAGCACCAACGGCATTTCGTGGAAGTTTATAGCGCCAAATGCCCCTTGGTGGGGTGGATGGTGGGAGCGCCTCATACGATCAGTGAAGCTTCCTCTGCGAAAAATTATCGGAAAAGTTCGTCTAAACTTCGAGGAAATATCGACAAAGCTGGCTGAGGTCGAAGGAGTCATAAAAACTCTAGGCCTTTGACTTCCATCGAAACAGATGCTGGAGAACCTTGTACGTTGACACCAGCTGAACTTCGCCTTCGACGAAGGTTGACTTCTATGCCGTATGCGACCATCGATGAAGTCCCCGGTAGTTCCAAACGAGCAGATGCCATACGCAGGCACACCTACAGAAACCTACTGGTTGAAACATTTTGGAAGCGGTGGCAAAAGGAGTACCTGTTGCAACTACGATCTGCGCACTGTACTGACACCAGATCAACAAGAGCAGTGAAACAAGGGGATGTCGTGCTCGTGCATGCTGACAACGCGCCACGCCAGCTATGGAAGCTTGCAGGGGTCATGGAACTGTACCACAGTACCGACGGCCTCATTCGTTCCTGCAAGATCAAGTTGCAAGGAGATCTTCTTGTGACCAGGCCGATACAAAGCTTAGTTTCTACAGCGCGACTGGACGCGGACGGAGAAGGAACACGCAAACACACACACAGCGCTGACTTTCAACTGGAATGTTTATTTTTCATATGCACGTGACGCTTATATAGACACACGCGAGCAGGTGCACACAAAACAACAAACAAAAAGCCGGCAGATCCCACGCATTGTGGGAATCGATGTAATGCGAAGCAGCCGGCAAAGAGCTGCATACATCGTCTTGTATGTCATTGAGGAAAATGCGTGTCATGGTTTTCATGTTAACTCCTATTATTTATGTTCGTCACACAGTAACGTCGCGCAATACGAACTTCAGGGTAGATCAAGCTAGCGAAACGGCCGCCAGCGCACCATGAGCCTGGCACGTAAGTCATGCTGTACATGACACACGTGTCATGACTTTCATGTTAACTCGTGTTATTTATGTTCGTTACACAGTCACGTCGCGCAATACCAATTTCGGGGTAGATCGAGCTAGCGAAGCCGCCGCCAGCGCCCCATGAGCGTGGCACGTAAGTCATGCTGTACATGACATGCGTGTCATGATTTTCATGTTAACTCGTGTTATTTGTGTTCGTTACACAGTCACGTCACGCAATACCAATTTTGGTGTATATAAATCTAGCGAAACCGCCTCCAGCGCCCCATGAGCGTGGCACGTAAGTCATGCTGTACATGACATGCGTGTCATGATTGTCATGTTAACTCGTGTTTTTATGTTCGTCACACAGTCACGTCACGAAATACCAATTTCGGGGTAGATCACGCTAGCGAAACGGCCGCCAGCGCTCCATGAGCGTGGTACGTAAGTCATGCTGTACATGACATGCGTGTCATGATTTTCATGTTAACTCGTGTTATTTATGTTCAATACACAGTCACGTCACAAGATACCAATTTTGGTGTATATCAAGCTGGCGAAACTGCCGCCAGCGCCCCATGAGCGTGCCACGTAAGTCATGCTGTACATGACATGGGTGTCATGATTTTCATGTTAACTCGTGCTATTTATGTTCGTCACACAGTCACGTCGCGCAATACCGATTTCGGGGTAGATCAAGCTAGCGAAACTGCCGCCAGCGCTCCATGAGCGTGGTACGTAAGTCATGCTGTACATGACATGCGTGTCATGATTTTCATGTTAACTCGTGTTATTTATGTTCAATACACAGTCACGTCACAAGATACCAATTTTGGTGTATATCAAGCTGGCGAAACTGCCGCCAGCGCCCCATGAGCGTGCCACGTAAGTCATGCTGTACATGACATGGGTGTCATGATTTTCATGTTAACTCGTGCTATTTATGTTCGTCACACAGTCACGTCGCAAGATACCAATTTTGGTGTATATCAAACTAGCGAAACGGCCGCCAGCGCACCATGAGCGTAGCATGTAAATCATGCTGTACATGACATGCGTGTCATGATTTTCATGTTATGACTTGTCATTTATGTTCGTCATACAGTCATGTTACGCCATACCAATTTTGGTGCACATTCGATGAACCAAGCGACCAGGAGAGCACAAAGTCGTAGGCGGCTAGATAGATAGATAGATAGATAGATAGATAGATAGATACGCTCAAAGTCGCAGAAGTTCGCTAAGAAATGCTTCGCATTTAAAAGCAGGACCCAAACGCGCACGTTCTGCCGCAATCACAACCAGTTGCAACCAACCTAGAGTGACGGATCCAGATATCTCTTTTCCTTATCTGTTAGTGACAAAGATGGCATGCTGATACATGTATCATTAATTTTATCTATTTCATACGCTTCAATAATTTCTCTTGTCAATCGATCTCTTGCCCTGTTGAGAATACTAGTTTTATCAAAGATAGGAAAACAGCCACATCTTTGGCAGTGAATGGCAAGGTGTCCGGAAATAACTTTCGTTACATTGTACTTATGTTCGCGCAACCTTTGATTCACACAACGGCCGGTCTGGCCAATGTACACACGGGAACATGACAGCGGGACGGAATAAATAACGTCTTTAACGCAGGCAACAAACTTCTCGCTATGTTTAGTGGAACACGAAGCATTTTCTTTTTCTCTTTCGGCGTTCACTCGCCTGCAAAGTCCCTGCAGTCGCACGGGCGCGGAAAAAACAACGTCCACACCGGACCTTCTCGCAATCTTTTTCAGGTTGTGAGATACGGTGTGGATGTAGGGCACTACTGCGAGCTTTTTCCTTCGAGTGCCACTCTGATGCTCACTTGACCTGTACTTTTTGTTCAGGCGCTCCGCCACCGCTGACAACAGTCTCTTGGGGTAACCGGAGTCGCACAGACGCTTGGCCTGGCCCTACAAACTTTCCTCAATCTTATGCTCACAAGACTTGGACAAAGAGTTGTGGAAACACGACGGAATCACGGCACATTTGACTAACTTGGAGTGCGCCGATGCAAATGGCAACACCGGCTTGTTACCTCTAGGCTCGTAGCTCCAGCAAACACCTCTTGGACGGCAATACAACCCTATGTCCAAAAATCTTATGAAATGGTCCTTCGGGACTTCATGTGTCAGTAAAAGAGGGGACAACACGTCAGTAAAAATGCTCAGGGTTCTAGCGACCCCTGCGTCAAAGTTGTTAGAGTCAAGGCGTGAAACAATTAGGTAGTCGTCTGCGAATCTGAAGATGCCAACGACGTCCGTACTGGTCAAACGATCGCGAGAAGCCTGTTGCGGTGAGCCAGAAATAGGTCGCTCAAACAGGGAGCGATAGAAGACCCAATACATATGCCATTTTTTTTGTTTCACAATGTGTTCGTCCCAAGTTGCGTAGGTTGAGTTTACATAAAATGCTCTCCATGGTCAGGCAAGTGTCCAAGGAAGTTCCCGAAGCCGAGTTTGATAGGAGCATATCTGAAGGCGTGGATGTGCTGTGTCGCACCCGTCCTTCAGGTGAAAAACTTTCGTTGGCTAGTACTGTTAGGTACATGAAGGATAATTTTCTGTCATTGTTATCCGCGGACAAAGAAGGTGGCTCCGCGGTAATGCCCAAGTCCGTGTACTTGACAAAAGCCTACGTAAACTCAACCTACGCAACTTGGGACGAACACATTGTGAAACAAAAAAAATGGCATATGTATTGGGTCTTCTATCGCTCCCTGTTTGAGCGACCTATTTCTGGCTCACCGCAACAAGCTCCTTCGCGATCGTTTGAGCAGTACGGACGTCGTTGGCGTCTTCAGATTCGTAGACGACTACCTAATTGTTTCACGCCTTGACTCTAACAACTTTGACGCAGGGGTCGCTAGAACCCTGAGCATTTTTACTGACGTGTTGTCCCCTCTTTTACTGACGCATGAAGTCCCGAAGGACAATTTCATAAGATTTTTGGACATAGGGTTGTATTGCCGTCCAAGAGGTGTTTGCTGAGCTACGAGCCTAGAGGTAACAAGTCGGTGTTGCCATTTTTATCGGCGCACTCCAAGTTAGTCAAATGTGCCGTGATTCAGTCGTGTTTCCACAATTCTTTTTCCAAGTCTTGTGAGCATAAGATTGAGGAAAGTTTGTGGGGCCAGGCCAAGCGTCTGTGCGACTCCGGTTACCCCATGAGACTGTTGTCAGCGGTGGCGGAGCGCCTGAACAAAAAGTACAGGTCTAATCCGAGTGAGCATCAGAGTGACACTCGAAGGAAAAAGCTCGCAGTAGTGCCCTACATCCACACCGTATCTCACAACCTGAAAAAGATTGCGAGAAGGTCTGGTGTGGACGTTGTTTTTTCCGCGCCCGTGCGACTGCAGGGACTTTGCAGGCGAGTGAACGCCGAAAGAGAAAAAGAAAATGCTTCGTGTTCCACTAAACATAGCGAGAAGTTTGTTGCCTGCGTTAAAGACGTTATTTATTCCGTCCCGCTGTCATGTTCCCGTGTGTACATTGGCCAGACCGGCCGTTGTGTGAATCAAAGGTTGCGCGAACATAAGTACAATGTAACGAAAGTTATTTCCGGACACCTTGCCATTCACTGCCAAAGATGTGGCTGTTTTCCTATCTTTGATAAAACTAGTATTCTCAACAGGGCAAGAGATCGATTGACAACAGAAATTATTGAAGCGTATGAAATAGATAAAATTAATGATACATGTATCAGCATGCCATCTTTGTCACTAACAGATAAGGAAAAGAGATATCTGGATCCGTCACTCTAGGTTGGTGGCAACTGGTTGTGATTGCGGCAGAACGTGCGCGTTTGGGTCCTGCTTTTGTTTCTTGTTTTGTGTGCACCTGCTCGCGTGTGTCTATATAAGCGTCACGTGCATATGAAAAATAAACATTCCAGTTGAAAGTCAGCGCTGTGTGTGTGTTTGCGTGTTCCTTCTCCGTCCGCGTCCAGTCGCGCTGTAGAAACTAAGCATGAACAACCAACTAGACCGCCAACGCACTTTAGCCGATACAAAGACTCTACCCGCTTGAATTGCGTACCTAACTTTTGCGTGGCCGAGAATGTTGATTATTTGCACGTTCCGGGCTGGGTCAAGGAACCGAGGAGGAAGAAGAGCGCGAGAGCAGGAGCGGCGGGGACGCTCAGAACTGAAAGCAGAGCGCTTCCAAATGCAGCTCAAATAAAAGTATATTTTACCTTGTGCCTTTATGACGGAGTTGAGTCTGATCGCAGTGTCTGGAACGCCATCGTTTAAACAGGGTGTCACTTTGGCGGCGCGCTGCTACACGAGAAAAAGAAGTGTGCTTTGGAAATGATGGCAGTGGCAATTGGTGGTTCAGTAGCGCAACATATATTTGTTATTTTTGGCAATGCTCGCAGTTTAATTGCTTATTATAGGCATGAACATAATTTACAATGAACTTTGCGCGTAAATGAAGTAAATATTGCAACCGCATAATGTCATTGGTCATCGCGAGCCGAGACAATATAGTATCATGTCCAAGACGAATCGAAAACAAAAATGGCGGACTCCGGTGCAGAAAGGACGCGTAGTGGTGACGGGCGTTGGCAGCGTGTTTTGGCAGCAATCATTTGCTCCTCCCAAAGGCGTATAAGCGCCTGCGTCTCTGCGTCGGACCACGTTGTCTTCGCGGAAGTGGCACCCGTGGCACACGCCATCGCAATCGATTAAAGAATGACTGACCTACACATGTGCAAGGAAGTAAACAACGCGACGGACGCGGCCATTGCACGGCATGTGCTCCCGCATACCCCTAGCGGACGTGACCGCAAACTGCCCGAGGGCGAGAGTAGCGAGGTTTTTTGTTGTAGTATCATTTGTTTGAATACATGGCAGTATTCCTAATAACGGGAACGATGGTTTAAAAGTACCATGATCGTCGTGTTTTGCATTAGAGTATTTATTTGCAAGCCACTGCTGCCGAGGACAGACACTCCGTCGCAGCGAAGTGAGTTTGGCGAACGCACTTGCCGGCGAGTGTACTTTGCAGAGAGTGTCACTAAGCGCTCCTGTGTGACAGCGTGCAAATGACACTACCGGTGAAGTGCACTCGCTCAAAGTGCACTTAAGTTGCCCTGTGTGACAGGGGTATTACACGTCTTCGCAGAGTGAAAGAGTTGGGGAAGTTATCTGGTATAGCTTGAAGCTCGGTTCAGCTAATTTCACCAGAAAATTTGGGCATCACAAGGGTCGTTGAGAAATTCTGCCCTGAATTTCGACAAGCGAGCAAAAGATGGTCGAGTGAAAAGACGCGGTGCTTTGAAAGAACAGCTCCAAAGCGACCCAGACTTTCGCTCCGGTGTCGTGACCATTGGTAACGCTATCCTCTCCGCCCGAAAACAAAATATAACATCCACACACAGTTCGCTTAAAGCAGCCATCACAAAAGAAAAAGATGCCCAGCGAGCGAAACTGGTTTCAGGAAGGAAAAAAAAACACTGTATTCGGTGAAAAGCTTCCTGGGAGACTCCACCTTATGCAATGAACTGGAAAGGTGAAACGCTTCCACTAGCGGTGCCACTAGTCTCACATCTTGCTCGTGTGGTATGCGCGCACTTACTCAGACAAGACTACGCAACGTGTAGCCTTAGCTTCACTGCACTGTTCGGGGATATGAAGGCGCAGCAACAGTGGAAGACACCGTGCGACGGGAGTAAAGGGAAGCCCATTCTTTGTGATCGAAGCGGTAAGCGCTCGAGGCGTTACCGCCGCCATTATGCCGCAGTTTCTGCAGCCGTCCGGGGCACACTATTCTGACGTTGCCGAGATAATTAAACCGCTGCTTTCCGCAAGCCTTTGTTGCCTGTGGAACACTGATGGCGTCCTCCTCCGATTGCTGGGTTTACGATGCCGTGCAAGGAGACGCTAAGCTGGGTGAACTCTTTATTTCAAGATGGTGCGATTAAAGTGGTGCGTTGCACTCTCTGTAACATTTGAAGGCCTGCTTCGCACTTGGTGAGGCATGGAGACGTACAATCGGGGACCAGACTTTCTGCGAGACGTACCGAAACACAGTGCACTAGGGACACGCTTTACATTAGCTTCACCTTCTCAGTCGATTGCATGTCTAAACTTTATGCGTTACCCATGTGCAGCCTGCCTTTGGCCTTGTTGCGTTGGAAAAGTGTAGCGCTCGGCGAACATTTGTATCATGCAAGGACAGGGCAACGCAACTCCTGATGTGCGTCTGCCACGTTTCACGAGAAGCGAAGCGCCCCATGACTGCAGATTTGTCACTGTTTTAGGGGCGAAGCTCCTTAAAGCGGCACCCGTTCGTCCCCGTCGTAGTGCGTAACCAGTCTTAACGCTAGTACTGATGTAATGGGGGGTCTGCCCAGAGGACCGGAGCCAGCCAGAGTCCCGGGGAGATGTCGAGGAGAGGAGCCCGGAGCTGTTAACAGTAACGTTTTATTACATTATTTACAGGTAGCGTGTTACTACATGATGGGGTTAGCATCATGGAAGCTCTCGAGCTTCTGGGAGCTTCTCGGAGCTTGTGAGAGCTTGAGAGAACTTGTGAGAGCTTGTC
The DNA here is from genome assembly GCF_013339695.2 of Rhipicephalus sanguineus. Lineage (NCBI taxonomy): Eukaryota > Metazoa > Arthropoda > Arachnida > Ixodida > Ixodidae > Rhipicephalus > Rhipicephalus sanguineus. The sequence goes on from NC_051178.1 coordinate 215,099,678, forward strand.
GGGAGCGCATCGGCGCTCGCATTTTATGTCCTAGCCTTCCCAGGGTTCCCTGTAGGAAAAAACAATGGAGGCCAGGACAGTCCAATGAAAACTTCCATCTTCACCTCCGCCCCCAAAAGGGGAAGGTGAAACGCCGCCTCCTTCCCAGCCCACGAAAGCAGAAAGAGGCCGATCCAGTTCGTCCCATGGCGAGGGAAAAACACTGCCCACCGCGCACACACGGCACAGCACGAAGACGTTGAGTCTTACGTGGAAGTCAATTTCGTAGTCTGTTGCAATGACGGGTATGCGCGAGGCAGACCACGAATTGTGGAAACAGCGGCAACAAGGCGCCACGGAGAACGTGGGAAATGCATCCGCAGACGGTTCCCAGACGCTGGGTCCTTTGTCCGGGGCACCTTGACGACAAAGCAAGCCGCCTCGACGGCCAACAACTCTTCCTAATCTGTCAGTCGGTAAGGCGTGCCCAAAGGGTTTTACGAGGGCGCAGACAACCTGAGAATTTAGACGAACGACTTTCGTGTTGTCGCCGCTCTTGGGGCATCTCTGGGACCGCTGACCCGGAAGAAATCAGGGTAGTCCTAGCCGCAACGTCTCATGCGTCAAAGCGGCGCCAAGCCAGGCAGGCCGATCATAACAGTACCAGATCTTGACCTCCAAGGTAGTGCCGGTGGGAGATTTCTCCTGTGCGTTGTTGAACAATAAAAAATTCGCAGCGTGCGCGTTAACTAAAAGCCGAATTCTTCTGTCTCTCATTCCCCATTAGCAGCCATTGGCATGTTCCAGTAGGAAACGTTAGTAGAAGTAGAAGTGTAAGTGTTAGCTAAAAGCCGACTTCTTCTGCCTCTCATTCCCATTAGCAGCCATTGTTTACTTCCAAGGTAGTGCCTGATGAGATTTCTCCTGTGCGTGATTAAACAATAAAAATTTTGCTCAAAACGCCGTTGATTGATGAAATAAACCAACGAAAGACGCCAGATGTTTCCTAAAAGCAAAACGAAAAGACGCCAGATGTTTCTAAAGCAAAACGAAAAGACGCCAGCTGCTTAACGAAAGACGCCAGATGTTTCTCCTCTCCTACACTGAAAAAAATCATGATTGTTACATACCACTTCCATCCATGGAATGTGGATTCTTGAGCATTTTCGCACATAGCGGTGGCAATAATAGATGGCGCATGAATGTTACTGCGCATGTGTATGGACGCCCTTCAGCTGTTCGCTTGTAGCCTTGCCTTGTGGTCTTGTTTGTCTTATCCTTCCGTTTTTGGCGCTCCCTGAAAGATCAACCTTAACCATCTAGCCTAGTCTGACACTATTTTGTAGGTACTAAATATATCGATATCACCGCTAAACATAGCAATGACGCCTCGGTTTCCAAAACGTATTTGGTTAAGCATAAAGTAAAAGTGGAAGCCGCCAGATGAAAGCAGAATGTGATATGTGGCGTTTTTTTTTTCAAAAAGAGCCAAATGCAGAAACCAAAACTGTGCTAAGTTTCACGGGAGCGTAAAGCGTGTCTAAGTATCTTTAACTTCGAAAACAGTTGGAAACAGTATGGGGCAATTTCTGATTGTAACGTGAACTCAAAACGGCAGTTTATAATCAAAGATGAGCCAAATGCTGCATCTGTTTCAATCAAACCGAGCCACATTCATTAAACCAGCGCTGCGTCAACAATCGTGACCAAAACAACCAACATTGTCTCATCCAATCTGTTTCATTAGTGTCCTAGTTGCTATGCTATCGTGTTTACGTTCGACAATTAGTTTTTCTAGGGCGAGTTGGTACTTACTGAAGGACATGATGTTGTAGGGAAAACGCGAATTAAACGAGTAAGGGACCGACTTTCTTTTTGCCTCTCAGTGTTTCTTTTCGAGTTTAGCGCAACAGTATCACGTCCTTCTTTCACTCCAAGACGGTATATTTGAAATGAAAGATATATGAAATGAAGATATTGGGCACCGATATATTCCTTGAAGACGAAGAAGTGATCCGAAACGGCATGGCATGACACGAGCTCAGAAGAAGAAGAGCTGGAGCACTTTTCAAGGCCGTTAATAGATGTCAAGAACAAGAAAACGCTGCCGACAATCCAGGATAGTGTGCCTTTTGCCAGGAAGGATCGCTCGCTCTTCAAGTCTAGTCATCGCCACGACGCGCATGCGACGGAGGACGGCACCGACGGAAGCACAAGGATGACGCTAATTTTATCACAAAATATTGCTATACCGAATCGTTTTAGGTTTCTTTTACGGGCTAATTCAAGCCTAAATGAAATGTTCCAATATATAAGAGCCAAATACAAAGTTTACTCCTGAACACCGACGATAGTGGGCTATATAGATTTTAGCCGCAATATAGATTTGAGGTATTTAGAGGACAACAACACACTGACAAAAAATTGTTCGAGCAGGCCCGACCATATTGGCAGTAGGAAAAAAGCGCGCTTTCCTTAGTTTCAGTTAAAGTGCATCTGACTCTTAAAAAAAAAAGACGACACATATACAGGTTGTATGGACAGAAATAAGTGCCTCAGACAGGTTGGCCGATGTTTCGGTACGTGAACCTATCTTTGATATAGGCGCCTCATCATTCTTGGCGTGTTAGTTTCGAACGGAGCCAGTAACGTCGTATCACGTCGGTTCAGTTTAGAGTCACTGTATATGCTACCTTTAGGTAGCAGAGTAGCGCATAGGTCCGGCTAGCAACCACAGCTATGCGGTGAAGTCGCACTTCGTTTTTGCAGGCGACATGCCTACCGTGTCGCCGATTAACCTGTCTGGCGTGTCGAAGACCGGCGATAAACATTGGCTGTCGATGGCTAGTGTTAATTCAGTTCGCTGCAGCGGAGGCGTCGAGAAATAAAAAAATTGGCCCAAGCGGCAGCTTCTCCGCAGTGCATGGTTGCTAGCGGCTTTGGAAGACAGATGCGCAACTCTGCTACCTAAAGGTAGCATATACAGTAACTCTAGTTCAGTTTAGTACTCCGAGATCGTGCGCTTCGAAGGCGCTTTCTGTTTCGCGTGCCAGAAAAGAATACGTTTATTCAAAACCATGGATGGGGAAATGTCGTAAAAGGCAATGAAATTACCCTACGAGTTAGAGCTGCCCTAAGGTAACGACAATAAATTACTACTATTTCTCAAAAGTAATGAAGTTACATCGAAATTACTTTAACAAAAGTTCATTATTCATGCAGCAACCTACGCAAACGGCCTTTCAGAAACCTTACTGAAGTGTTCGGATGCTACGTGCCTTTTCTGTGCCTTGTTGCCATGCTTGACGCCGCGCAGACTGATTGGCTTCCTTGCTTCAACGAGTGGTTTCTCTCCGAGCACTTCTTCTCGAGCTTTTCCGTATATTCAGAAAATGTGCTTAAAAATATAGAGACGCTGTAAGTTGCCCTTCAATCTGTTTATCGAAAAAGGAAATGGCATTTCTGTCGCGTCAGCCGCCTGTTTGATTTGCTGGATCGATTACCTTGTGTACGTCTTCCCCCCTCGTCTTCCTTCGCGTGGTGTAGTGCGTATAAAAAAAAAACTCGTACGAAATGGATGGTTCATGCTCAAGATGAACGACAAATGCTTCGATGCCGTTAATAAACGGGTGACAGCAAAACAGTCGCAGGGCCTCGGCACAGGAACCACGGTTTCTAAAGGTACCTCGACTTAGCGGAGTGAAAGGGGTAGTGGACAGTCTTCACAACGTTATGTGTCTATCTTATTTACTAACATAAGAAGTGTGTTGAACAAATTATTTTCTTTATCCTCCGCAATTGACATTTCTTCACCACATATTATCGCTTTAACCGAAACATGGCTTCCGAATTGCATTAATGATTCTGAAATCTTCGACAACGCCTATCGTTTCACGATTTATAGGCAAGACAGGGCTCTTCGTCGTGGAGGCGGCGTTCTACTCGCCATCTCTAATGACACCCATTCTTCGCGTATTTCTGTCGCTACTGACCTCGAGATCGTCTGGGCACCAATTAATAATAACCACCAGAAGTCAATTGTGCTACCCATCCCCTTCTTCCTCCCCCACATTCACCAGGGAATTGCACGATTTAATAAAGAATGTTTCGTTACGGTTTTCATCATCTCCCCTATACTTACTAGGCGATTTCAACCTTCCTAACATTAAATGGAACACTCAACCTCCTTCATTACAGCCCTTTTCATCTCAGAGCAAGGAATTTTCAGATTTATGTTGTATTTTTTTCGTTTTCAGAAGTTGTAACGCAGCATACTAGGGACACTGGCAGTGTTTCAAACACTCTTGACCTAGTACTTACAACTGAGCCGCCCAAGCTTCCCTCCAATCTCACATTCCTTCCGCCGCTAAGTGATCATGCTGCTACTACATTTTAACATTAGTTCAAATCCCACTAAAACAATCTCGAAGAAGAACAGTATACTGGACTACAAAAAAGCTAATTTCACATTCCTAACTTTGAAGACCATTCGGTTCAAGCTAATTGGGACGTGTTTACTGATAAAGCTAATGAGCAATTCTTGCGCAAATATATTATATGCCCTACCATAACACCTAACCTACAAGCTCCCTGGTACAACACTCATAATAAACGACTTTCGAATCGCAAAAAGCGCACGTACCGTACAGCTAAACTGTCCTCAAGTGCTTCTCGTTAGACTGCATACAAATCTGCTTCTAACGAACATACGAAAGCTTTGAAACATGCAAAACATTCCTTTCTTACCGCCACTCTTCCATCTATCTTACAAGATCGCATTAAGAAATTTCGGAAAGTAATTAAACATTTTTCCGATAACTTAATTTTATTAGAGGACGCCAATGGACAGCCTATCCTTAAAGATTTCGCTGCAACTCATCGTAACGAAACATTTGTTAGAAATTTTTGTGTACTTCAAATAAACAAGTTCCCGACTTACGTAACTATGATTACCATGTAATGTTCTCATTAATAATTGGTACGCACATGGCGTTGCTAAACTTATTGATAAACTCGACTTCAATTCTTCACCGGGCTTCGACTCAAATAACACTAAGTTTTTTAAAAACACTACTGCGTATAGTTCTATAATACTAACCAAAAATTTTCAACAGTCACTCAAGACAGGCGCCTTAACTAATCAATGGAAGGTTGGGAAGTTCGTTCCACTCCACAAATCAGATATCAAGAACTTAGCAACTAACTATCACCCCATTTCTCTTACCAGCACAGGCTGCAAACTACTAGAACACATCGAATTCGAAAACATCGTCGATTTTCTTGAAGATAACACCCTTTCTTTTCACCTGCACAGTATGGCAGTAGGAAATCGCACTCATGTGAGACTCAACTCGTATCCTTCACTGATCATCTGCATCGAATTCTTGATCGCTCATCACGCGCTGGCTTCATTTTTTTTTAGATTTCTCTAAAGCATTCGATAAAGTCTGCCATAAACTACTAATACACAAACTACAACACTTGAATTTGGACGCTAATCTATTAAAATGGATCCAGTGTTTTCTTACTAATCGCTCGCAATACGTTACTACTAACGGCCACAATTCACCAATGTGCTCTGTTGCTTCAGGAGTGCCCCAAGGATTGGTCCTTGGTCCTTTGATGTTTTTAATATATATTAATGACCTTCCTTCACAAGAAACTTCTAATATTTACCTATTCGCTCACGATTGTGTTATTTTTACAGAAATTACTTCAGACGATGATTGTCGTCGCCTATTATCGGATCTAAGTATAATATCTGTCTGGTGCAGTTTATGGCTAACGGGATTAAATATTAGTAAGTGTAAAGTTATGTATGTATATCTAGGACACCTAACTCCTTTCGGGTATACTACCTAATTAACCTTTCTTTAGATCAAGTAGACTCGTACAAATACTTAGGCATTCATATCACATCCGGGCAACCCACATTAACTATGTAATTAGCAATACTGACCACTCCCTTGGCTACCTCCGGCGAAACTTTTTTCATACTCCCAACTCTTTAAAGCTGTTACTCTACAAAATTTTAACACGTCCGAAGTTAGGATGTGCTTCATCAGTCTGAGACCTTCATAACGCTAACGTAATTAACGCATTAGAAGTAGTTCAAAATAACGCAGCTCGTTTCATTAATTCCACTTATAAGAGACCTGCCAGCGTAACAGCCATGAAAACTAGCCTATCACTTTCACCTCTTGCAGCCCGGCGTAAAACCTCCCGCTTATCATTTGTTCATAAAATATTTCACCACATAACATTGCATGACTTGTTTATTCATATTCCGCTCTATGTATCACGTTGCATCGATCATTCTTATAAAGTTCATGTTCCTTTTAGTAGCACCAACACATTTTGCCAACCATTCATTTGTCGCATATCACTCGAGTGGAACCGCCTTCCAGAAAACATTCTATCTTAGCAATAACACTTTGTTCCGTGATGCCTTAAACAACATTGCTAAGTAGAATGCCATTTTATTTACACCTATGTCTTGTTTTCCTTGCATTTTTAAATATGTATTTCTTGTATAACTTACCGTGCCTTAATATTTTGTAATAGTTTCTTAAATTTTGCATTGTTTGTAGTAGATTCCTGCTGAATTATGCTTTACTTATGGTGTACAACTTTCCATTGTAGCCTGTAACCCACACCCCTCTGTAATGCCTTGTTTGGCCCTGATGGTGCAATGAAATGAAGTTATGTGGGGTAGTAAGATTAGAGCCATTTAACCGTTAGGATAATTAATGAAAATTAATTCAGTGAGTTTATTGATAGAGCAGACGGCTTTCTTGTGAGGATGGATGCTATGAGCGTCTCCTTTATAACGGGGCTGTGACATGTGTGACAACAGGCTCGAGAAAAAAAATCCTACCTATTTCCCTTTTCTTTTTATGTTGGCCCAATGCCTTGTCTACGTCGATTAAATCGAGCTTACTGCAGAAAAAAAAACTGCAGGACGTTTCTGCTTCGCCTTCAAGAGTAGAGTCGGGCCCCGTGCGCATATCCTTCTGAATCGCTGGCCCGTCTTCGGTTCCCGGTGCATGCCTCAACCATGCCGTAAGGAAACGAACGACTGTGTGCGTAACACTGGCCGTTCCAAACTATCCTAGCATGCCTACTACGTACAGTTCAGTGCCTGCAACGCCATAATTCTTTATTTTGTAAATCAGCGAAGGGCCGCGTTCATAAGGCAACACGTGAACCTAGCAGATGCTCATTTTGTTGATGTTTTTGCAGCTGATGATGATGAATTATGTCTGAGCGCTGTGCAATGTATGGGCCATTAAAACAGCCACTCGTTGCGCCATCCACATGTTCTGACGCCTAGCGAAATTCTACGCTTCTACCACGCAGTATTACAATCGTATTACACTCGCCTTCCACTACATGGCATTAATATAATTTTTTTAGAAGCGGTTTCAAGCAATAACGTGGCTCTGTGGTAGAACGCCTGCTTGCCACGCAGACGGCCTAGATTCGATTCTCGCTCGAACCAATTTGTTATTATTTGTTAAATGCGAAGCATTTCTTAGCGAACCTTTGGCCCTTTGAGCGTTTCTATCTACGTATCTATCTATCTATCTATCTATCTATCTATCTATCTATCTATCTATCTATCTATCTATCTATCTATCTATCTATCTATCTATCTATCTATCTATCTATCTATCTATCTAGCCGCCTGCGTCTGGGTGATCTCATGATCGCCTCCTTAACTTGGTGTAGACCAAAATTGGCATGGGAGGGTAAGAAGATTTGACTAATATGACTGTCGGGTCATGACATGAATAACCCGAAAATCCTGTCGCGTACGTCGTCAAACCCTTTCCTCCAGACACGTGTGGCACATACCCGTAGACAACGGGCCGCGGTGTACGGGTATGCGCCACAGGTGATTGACAGTTGATATCTACCCAGGAACGGCGAGAACAGACATCGACAATTTAAATGCGAGAGCGTTAGGAAAACCCGACATCGGCAGCGTTGACCTGACGAATGGAAAGAATGAAAATTAGGATCCCAGCAGGAATCGAATGCAAGCATTCTGCGTGGCAATCAGGTATTCTACCACAGAGCCACACCAGATATATAAAGTGGTTTTGAAAAACAGCCTATGCAGGCGTAATGGCGGTGCAACGTCAGTTGTGGTTATGGTGCTGCTATCTAATTTTGCAAGAAAGCAATAAACATTACATGATACTCCTACGATACAGGCGTCATATCAGATTAACGTCTGTGGTTCCGGCGTTGGCTCCGCTCTAAAAGCAGTCTAATAAACATTAAATTTGTATTCCTATGATTCAGCAAACTATAATGAAGCATCGCTCCACCCCGGAGGAATACATTAACGAAAGTTACGTATGATATTCACTTCATCGCACTGTAAAGTGCACTTAGTCCGCCGGAACGGCGCAGTGTCCTCTTCATTTCTTACGAGGCTGGACGATGGCCTCATGCTGACCGAGGATGATGCCAGATTGACTGACAGCCGCTTTGTAGACTAGGCTACGTAGGCCACATACGCCCAGGTAGTCTACGAATACGACAAGCGCCATCCACTGATGTTGGTGTACGTAGCACTATCCAGGCCTACCAGCCTCGACGACCTATACCTCACCAACGCGAAGGGTATCTTCAGGTTCTGACATGTCGCTGGCTCTATCGACAGACAATTTGTCGAGGAAATTACCGAGGCATCCACAATTTCCAACAGCTGCACTATACCTCGTACTTCACTACACATGGACCCCTCGTCATCGCGATCACGACCGGATCCAATAACAAGTCATGACCAGCTGTTGGTGTTGACTGACCAGGGTGATGATGACTTTGTTCAAGAACTGTCAGGAACCTCTTCCACACATGCACACGGGTTCGTGAAACGTGCGCACGTTCTCCGTCATAAGGGCAAGCACTACATATCAGCTTACTGCTTTTGGTGTTGGTAATGGGCACCGTGCATACGTTAGAAGCCGCCACAGTCGCGCGCTGCCTCCAGCGCCAAAGCGGCCACGGCAGCAGATTTGGCGAGATAATGGAGCAGACGACGCAGGCGGCGGCAAGCCACTGCGCCGTGCCTTGGTGCTTCGCTTGAGGCGTTTTCTTTCCTGTTTGCTTCCAAAAGACGTGAAATTGTTAGCAGCTGTCAGAGAACGTAGCGTTAGCGCGTGCTTCCTTTCGCCAGACCTCGTTTATCCTCAGGCAAATGCGGCAACATAAAATGCATCAGCTGGGGGAAGACAGCGGGGGTGACGAGCCCGTTGAGCGAAAATGCGCACGTGTAACGCGGGCCGCCTCGCTCACTAAACAATCACCTTCGGGCTAGCGTGGCAGCGATACCAGCAAACTGGCGATACCAGCAATTGCACTGTCACGGTCGCTGAATAGAAAACGCTTTCCATCGAACGGCCATGGCACTGCGTTCGCTGCGCCGACTTAACCAGTGCAGCCGAGTTCGTCGTCGCGGCTCGTGTTATGCTGCCATGGCAACACTCACTTTTGTCGTCGAACGAGTGCGATCCGCCATTAACCCTGATTCCGTTGAAATTCTCTAAATGGAAACCGGTCTTAGCGCAAGCGCCGTAAAAGCGTCGGCCTCGCTCATAGCATCACGCTAATGCAAACCAAAATAGCTCTGCGACGCGCGCCTGCCTCACCTGGCTGTAACACCGCGTTCCCTGCTCAAGCGCTCGCCCCGAGAAAAATCGCGGCCGGGCTACCGGGGCAGCACGACGCGCTTTGCGTTTCGCTGTAGTCCGGCCGTGGTGTTCAATCACATTTTGACATGCCGAGGGATGGCGACCAAGTTCTGCGTCCAATATATGCGACGCTCTTCTGGCTATCACACCTCGTTCTCTGATTACACTTTCACCGTTAACTTCTACAGCTACCACAAGGGTTTGTTTAATCATTTAACATTGGCGTTAGTCGTCGGAATGGAGATGTACCACCAATCGTCAAAGTGGGTGCATCCACATTAAACGGTGCTATAGCTGCCAGACATCAATATACATTGTGCAAGCTCTCTTATATCAATGTACAGAAACATTCAGTTACTTCTGTAAGGGCACGCTTTACTTTCGTGTTATTCCGATTCCTATGACCACGGTGTAAGAAAAATAATTTAGGTGTGGACACTACGCCCGACGGCGCGTCCACATAATGTTCGTCTCTTTCCTCCTCTCGGCCCCCATGTCGCAGCGCCTCCCACGCAACCGCGGCCGCCGCATGTACTATAGAAGAGGAGCTGCGTGCGTAGCGTCCGTAACGGCGTTGCGCACGTGAGAAGTCAGCGAGCAGAAAGACTGCTCACGCGCTCTAAGCAAGACGCCGCGCTTTTACGTACGCAACGCTGTTAGGGACGCTATGTGCGTCGGGTGCGCCGTTTACACCGTGGCCATATGAAAACTCGCCGTGAAAAAAATGCAATGAGGTGAAAAAAATGAAGAAAAACGCGCGTTCGCCTCGTCGCAATAGGTTTCTTAAGCCCCCATGTCGCAGCGCCCCCCACGAAACTGCGGCCGGCGCATGTATTAAAGGCGAACATTATCTGGACGCGCTCTCCTTCGCGGCGGGCGGAGAGTGTCCACACCTAAATTATTTTTCTTACACCGTGCTATGACGGAGGGATCAACCATCTTTTTCTTTGCGACTTATATATATATATATATATATATATATATATATATATATATATATATATATATATATATATATATATATATATATATATATATTGTAGCGACGCGTTGGAAGTCTGTAATGGGTCGCCCTCTCGAGCGCTTTCTAGTGGGTCGTCCCCTTCGGCTCTTCTCTGACAGCACGCTCCTCGCGCTCAGAGTCCGCGCTCTGTCTTGACTGTCGCCGTTGTGCTTCGTCGACTAGTGCCGTCAGTAAACGCCTTTATAATTTGGTGGAGAGTGCTGCGCCGTCCAACCAGCTTCGGTCCGTTCGATGCCCCTGGCGCTTCGATCCCGTACCGTGCCCTCTACCATGCCTCAAGACGCCGCCCAGCAAACGCTTCCCCCTGTACCGACACCATGCCCCGGTTCCCCCCGCATCCGCGACCCTCCTATATTCACCGGCGCGGATGGCACTGACGTGGACGACTGGCTCGCGATATACGAGCGCGTGAGCGCACCCAACAAATTGGACGAGGCAGGAAAGCTGAGCAACCTGGTTTTCTACCTCGCGGGTGTGGCCAGCCTGTGGTACAACAACCACGCAACCGATTTCCTCACGTGGTCTGATTTCAAGACCGCTATCATCATCGTCGACTAGTGCCGTCAATAAACGCCTTTATAATATATATATATATATATATATATATATATATATATATATATATATATATATATATATTATATATATATATATATATATATATATAGGCTGCGTGTCCCTTCTGCTACTCCTGGCCTTTCCACCAAGTTGGTCCCCAAGTACCACGGCCCATATCGTATACTCCAAAAAACATCACCGGTGAACTACCTCATCGAGCCCATGGAACCATCTCCTGACCATCGTCGCCGTGGCCAGGAAATTGTCCACGTGTCTAGAATCAAGCAGTGCTACGACCCACCCGTGTTTACTGGTCCCTAGGTCGCCAGGATGGCTCCTTTTTTCGCGGGGAATAATTGTACTGAATATGAATGACAGACGCTCCGCTGTTACGGAAGACGACGACGACGATCGGTGGCCGTGGTTGTCGCTCGCGCACGCGCTCGCCAGTAGCCAGACCTGCCTGATAAAGAGCCTTTCGCAAAGCAACGTCTGACCTTTTCTTGACGTACAACACCCCTATTTCAATATATATATATATATATATATATATATATATATATATATATATATATATATATATATATATATATATATATATATATATACCTATGCATATACGGTGAATGACGGCGGTGGTGACGGGGACGGACAAAAACCAAAAGCCAGCCGAGACTGTCCATATAATTGCTATCGCAATAAAAAAAAATGTGGCCCGCATCTTCCCACGGGGGCAACTCGAGTAAATGCGTCGCAGAGTGGTTGGGGTATCGCGTGAATGTTGCGTAATTGGGTTTCGCAGAAGCGTCGCGCTGCCCGAGTGATTAATCCGCTGCTCGACGTTCACGAACGGTTGCTGCTTCTCGAGCACGACGTTCAGGATCCACAGCCCGTCGTTGCCGTTTCGCAGCTGCTTCTCGTTCCCCGAGTGAAGGATCCGCAGCCCGTCTATGCCGTCTCGCAGCAGCTTTTAGTGCACGAAGTTCCGGGTCCGCAGCTCGCTTCAAACGCTTGCGTTCAGCGTCGTATGCTCGTCTGTTCGCAGCCTTCTCTTCTGGGTTGCTTGCTGTTGTTGACGCCGACGACGGTGAGGGTGGGGTAACGTTGCCTTCAACGAGTGGTGGGACGCTGATTGAAGGTACTGTTGCTTCCATCGCATCTACTCGAGTCAAGCAAACCATCAAGTCAAGCGAAAGCCAAGTAAAGACGCCCTTGACTGAATTCCGAACGCGCGCTCCGCCGCTTATATACACACCGCCCGCGTTCGATCGAGAGGAGGGAGGGACGGAGAGGGAGGGAGGGAAGGAGGGAGAGGAGAGGCCTGCTGCCGGCACGAGACGAGCCGAGCATGCGAGGGAGGGAGAGGAGAGGCTTGCTGCCGGCACGAGACGAGCCGAGCATGCGCAATGGGCGTGTGGACGGCGGCCGACGCCGCAGGTGCGACTACGAAATGCTCAGCATTTAAAATTCAGCAGATCCCACGTACCGTGGGAATCGATGTTTTCACTAATCCCGTTAATGGGTATGGCAATCGCCGGGCGGATTCCAAGGGCTGACGTCTCGGCCCTCCTAAATCGTCCGCGCTCCACGAAAGCGCGGACGATTTAGAGTTGGTCCTTTTAGTGCGCCATCGAACGCCGGTTGTGGTCCAAAGACCGAGTCAGAGCCGAGAGTCGATAACACAAACGAAATATTTTCTCAGTTAAGGCAGTACAAACATCACAACCACTCGGCTGGTACCTGTTACAACATCACAATCTAACACAGCTGGTGTTAACACAACGGGAACTAAACGAACAGATCACGCGCTACAAATGCAATCTCATGCATTACAACTATTCAAGAGGAGTTAGAGTCCTGAATATTCATTGGCGTATCCAGTCCACAATTCTAGGACGGTACTTGAATGCTTCTCTTCTAGGAAACACTCACGCCTACTCCAGCGCTGTCTGTCGTTGCTCCTTCCGTCGTCGTAACTTGTCACGGCTCACACGGCGTCATCATCCGATTTTTCCAGATCGACGATCGACTGACCACACAACATCATAAACACGTCTTCCTTGACGGAGCTGCACTCAGCATAACATCACCATCTCCGGACCGACTGACTGACTGACTGACTGACTGACTGGTCGTCGTGGCACGCTTTTATCTCCTCTCCCCAGGGCTCTAGAAGCGTCGGGAGGGTTCTGCGGCGTGCAGTGCAGCCAAGGCTACAGAATGTTCGAGGTTTCTCCCGCCGGTTCTACTCGCAGCGGCGTCGCTCGGTGATGCGTCATCCTTTCCCTCTAGAAAAATCCAGGCTTTGCCGGGCGTTTGATCTGAGACGGCTAGTGGGCGAGGGAGGTGGGGCGCGTCGGCGTCTTTTGATACTTGTTTTTTCGTCGTTCGCTCTTCTTGGGCGAGCGGCTCGCGCCGTTCTATCCCGCTGCCGTTTGAAAGCGGCCGCGCGCGCGCTTTATGGACGCGCTCGTTTGTGGCAGATGTTACGCGAAGCATGCGCAGGAAGGTGACTGTGTCGCAATTTTTCACATTGAGCGAAACGTTACGGAATTACACTAGAGAAATGTAGAAATGGTAAATGGTATAGTCACACATGTAATATATAACCAGCTCTTTACAGTTGTTTAACGGTGCCGACAGCAACGTAGTTGTTACCAACTCCAGACGCGGTAAGCTGATATGTAGTGCTTATATTCTTTAATACTAGATAGCGCGAATTCAAATAGGACAACGAAGGAACACAGATGCACACGACAAGCGCTACTCGCAACCAAGCTTTATTCAGAAATGTTTCCCTAGATTACACAGCCGAGCGGCACGCGCAGGCGCACTGCACGTACGTTACAGTCACAGTTGTTAGAGTTGCGTTACAGTTGTTGTGCTTATACTTATCAATTATCACGGAGAACGCACGCACGTTTCACGAACCCGTGTGCATGTGTGGAAGCCGTTCTTGGCAGTTCTTGAATAAGGTCATCATCACTGTGATCAGTGAGCACCAGAAGCGGGACAGGACTTGTTATCGGATCCGTTAGTATCGCGGCTACTACGGTCTAAGTGTAGTGAAGTCCAAGTTAGAGTAGAGCTGGTGGACGCCGCGGATGGCTTTTACGCAGAAATGATCTAGGATGCCTTCGGTCTTGGATGTGGCACTGAAGTCTTGTGATGCCCTGTCCACATCCAAGCCGTCTAAGAACCAGGCGTTGTTGGGTTTTGGTAAATCAATGTTTAATTCAATCATATCTTAGCAATAGGTGCCGAAGTGTTTACATTACTGGAAATAGCTCGTCATTCTTGCCCCTCGCTCGTGGTGTACCGCAAGGCAGTATACTTGGTCCGCTGATGTTCAATGTTTACATTAATGATATTGTTCAACTAGACACAACAGTTAAATGCGTCATATATGCAGATAATTCAACAATAATCCTTGATGGCGTTAACTTAGATGATATTATAAATAAAGCAAGTGATATACTTTCAAGGATTTCATCGTGGTCCAGAATGAACCAGCTTAAAATTAATCCAAATAAAACCAAAGCCATTGTTTGTCATGACAAAAATAAAGTACTCACTACCCATCAGCCTTTAGTTCTTGAATCAGTGCCAACACATATTGTTGATTGTCATGAGTAAAGGGGCACAGGGCGCGCGCCGGACAGCGCAAGGCATCGATGGTGTGCGGGGAATGGAAAAGTACCCGATGGTGTGCACCCCCGACACGTCGACGCAAGCCATTGGCCGGAGAAAGGCGCGTGCCACGCGACCCTAGCTGAGGTGAGGGACCACAGAAGAAGAGTTGGTCCTTGTTCGGTGGAGTTGTCGAGGAGCAAGGTGGTGCAGGCCACCGTCGCGTCCGCGACGGGAACAGCAGGGCTGAGTTCTGGAGGCAGCGTTGTGCATGCCCCGGGAGGGTGGCCGTCGACCTCGGGGTCTACCGAGCGAGGCGTCCCGGGCTTGCGGCAGCCTCATCACGCAGTTCTCGTGGCACCTGCGGCACTACCATACCTCAGCAAGACGACGGCGACCCACCGACAATCACTGGAAAGCCACGGCGACAGTTCGAGCCGGTGGTACTGAGGAGAGGCCGACAGTAGGCCTAACCGGGAAAGACCGGTGTTCTCGACAGGGGCCGGAAGATCGGCGATGAGAACGACTAGCGAGGCGGCGGATCGACGACGACGACCCCAAGACGTCGACAGTAGCTGCGACGACGGGGCCGAACGTCGACTTTGGCACGGAAGCGAGGCGACGAACACACACGAAGTAAGAACGTTCGATTCGCGTGTGACTGAGAGGCCATAGTGGCCAGACTCTCGAGTTGAGAGGAGATAGGCATAGCTCGAATGCTTTGCGATGTTTGTTAGGCTAGTTTGTGAGTGCCCCTTATCTTTGCATTTCTGCACTCGTTACCTTTTATTGTAAATTTTGAGTGCGTGTTAGTGTTTTGTTTGCCGTGGTGTGTGCGATAAAGTTTGGTTTGCTGTGCCACCACGGTGTCTCCCGAGTCTCTCTTCTCTCTCTCTCTCCCAACTCCACTCCGCGTTGCAAGCGCTCCCGCGATACGTGACATTGATACCCACAAAATACTTGGAGTTTATTTTTCTTCCAACCTCGGCTGGGACACACAAGCAAATTTTGTTTGTAAGAAGCTTTCTTCGGTAACAGGAGTCATGTCTCGTTGTCGTAAAATTTTGCCACTTCAGATATATTACGCACAGTTTAATTCACGTCTAATGTATTGCACCCTTGTATGGGCCACGACAAGCAAAGCAAATATAAATAAAGTCATCACTCTGCAAAAAAAGATAATCCACCAAATTGGAAATATTGACCCGTTCGGAACAACGCGTGAAGCTTTCCAAGAATTCAATATAATACGAGCTGAAAACCTTTATACATTCCGCTTATTGCACACACTTTATTCCTCCAATAGGGAGCTCTCCAACTTCATTAGATCACTCTCATGCCCAGAGCGTCGTGTCATTACAGTTTCCACAAGAAATACAGACATTTGGTTCGTACCGCGTTTCCGCACTACGTATAAATACCAAGCCTTGGCCTACAACGTTCCCACAACACTGAACACACACGAAAGTACCATCACCTGCAACAAGAAACGATTACACTCTCATTTCTGCTCTCTGGCGTCATAGGAACATGCGCAACAAACTTTTCTCATAGTCTATTTCATATTTTTCATAGTTAATTCTAGTGTATATATACATTGTATGATGTTATATCTTGTTATCTTGCATTATATTAGCGATATCTATGTATGTGTGTTTCACGAAATGTATATATGTGTGCTTTTAGACAATGTATACGATGGTCTATGCACGATGTACATTGCTTTTTGGGAACCTTTTTTTACAGCGAAAGCAGTTACGAGATCATTTCAGCGGCCGTTTTTGGCGCCGTAGTTGTCCGCCGCCGCTGCCGCCGGTGTCCGTAACCACTATCGCTCGAAATAGGAAAAAATGGTTGCTAGATCCCTCCGTCATAGGAATAACACGAAAGTGAAACGTGTCGTCACATAAGTAGTTTGTTCATAGTGCATTGGTATATGAGAGCTTGTACAATGTCTGCTGTTGTTTGGCAGATATAGCACCGCTTGATGTTGATGTATCGCACTCACGTTCACGCCTAGTGACACATCTCCGTGGCGACGACAAACGCCCATGATCATGATTTAACCCTTGCAGTAGCTGAAGTTCGTAACATATACGTGGACTCCGCATATGCTGAATCCCGCACAAAGATGGCATCAACAAGCACATAATTAACAGTAATGCTCGATATGCCCTCCCTCAAAGCGTCGGGAGATGCGAAGAGAAACGCTACGCACGTCGTGTCTTCCCTGGCCGTAACTTTTCACAGGGCGAGCAGGGAACGCGGTGCGACTAAGGTGCGACAGCCAGGCGAGCCTCGGCCAGGGGGCGCTGCGTCGCCCGCGTTTCGCCGCCTTTCTTGCAAAAACCGGTCGCTTCTCTGCCCGCACCTGCCTTCTGACTGCGCTGTCTCTGCACGTAAACGCACCCTTGCACGCGCTGTTGTCTGCTCGCCGTGCACGTGCAGCTTCACGTGTCGCTTCCTCTGAAGGTTTAGAAAGATCCCAGAGATGGAAAAAACGTTTTCACGGTGGGAATCTCACCAGAGGAGGACGGTTGATCGACCACCTTTTCGGGACCGAGCAGGTCGTCAAGGACGGTGCTGTTTGTGCCAGCGCTACGTGCTGAACGATGCGAAGAGAAACGCTACGCACGTCGTGTCTTCCCTGGCCGTAACTTTTCACAGGGCGAGCAGGGAACGCGGTGCGAAAGCCAGGCGAGCCTCGGCCAGGGGGCGCTGCTGAACGGGCACATTTCTTTGACATGAATAGGGAGGTGACTGCGCGAGTTCTGTAATTACGTTACAGGTAAAACGCACATTCGCTGCGGTAGCCGTGTCTACTCGGAGCTGTCAGCAAACATCCAGCACGCTTTCGCGTACGTTTTCTATTGATAACTTTTCGATTGCTTGGATGTCAAGTTTGTCGTGCGGCTTTAAATTTATTATGAGCTTAGTGTGAAGAGCATACATTTACATCTGTCCTGTTGAGTCACTGGCTGCATCGCAATGCGCAGTGTTCAGTTTCGTGGGAGTTTCACTTTTGCCGAGGTTTGCATCGAATGATAACAACGTCGGACCGCAAGTTTATTGCCACCTTCGATTTTTTAGAGCTCCCTTTGACAGCATAATGATACGCGTAAAAAAATAAATATTTCATGCCCACTTCGACCATGCATGTTTCTTGCAGAGGCGTGTTTCATTTCGAATAATATCGATGCCTTATCACGCACCGTGTTCGCTTATTCGAATGTCGCTTTCGTTGTTTCGACAGCTCGCTTGGCCAGCATCATACTATACAGGGGCGTAGCAAAGGGGGGAGGACGGGTTGGGGGGTTCAAACCCTCCCCGAAATTTTTCAATTTTGCTTGCGTATATGTACACAGACACGTACAAACGCACGCACGAACATACATAAAGTATGGTTGGACCCCCCCCCCCCCCCCCCCCCGAAAAAATTTCTGGCTACGCCCCTGATACTATACAATACCCACTGGGATCGCGCATGTTTATGATTATGCCGAGATTTGTGCCCGATGATAAGCGCATCTGAATTCGCGAAGCCATCGAAAATTTAATTTCCGCCTTGGTTCTTTTTTCAGCTCGTTTCCAAAGCGGCATGTAAGGCTTTATATTACGTGCCGAACGCATGAGATTATTACGAGGCACGCCGTGGTGGGGGACTTCGGATTAATTTCGGCCACCTGGGGTTCTTTAAGGTGTACGTAAATCTAAGTACGCCGCTGTTACTGCATTTCGCTCCCATCGAAATGCAGCTGCCGTATGCGTGAATCGAACCCATGACCACGACCTTAGCTGCGCAACACTTCAGCCTGCTAAGCAATCACGGCGTGTCGCATGCAAGGCCAATATTAACGCTCAGTGCAAACATGCAGCTTAATTCTGTTTACAGGGAGCCGCGACGGGAAATGTACCGCAATAAGCTCAATTAAACACTTAGTACTCACGGTACGTTATTTAAACTGTGGTGTAATAAGCCCACATGCTCCGCTGCTGTCACATTACAAATGGTTGACTCGGAAAGCCAGCGCGCAATCTCGAAACGTGCAGCGGCTGTCTATTTGTT
Source organism: Rhipicephalus sanguineus (assembly GCF_013339695.2). NCBI lineage: Eukaryota > Metazoa > Arthropoda > Arachnida > Ixodida > Ixodidae > Rhipicephalus > Rhipicephalus sanguineus. The sequence goes on from NC_051178.1 coordinate 215,118,639, forward strand.
GTAACTTCGGTTCACAAACGCACCTCTTTTTCAAATGAGCACGATCATCGCCTTTCATCCCTTTATTAGTTCGTAATACTGTGTACGACAAAAATTGCTTCAAGGTGACAAGCCCGCGAAAGCATCGCGGCGAGCTGCCATAATCCACTCTTGACGCATCTGCTCCTCGCACTGCTTGCTTTGGAAACGGTAGAACATGACAGGAAGTTTTCGACTCTTCGTCATTTTTAAACTTTTGTGACAGTTCACAATGCAGCAGGACTGCGTGCCTTCCTTCGAGTACGACGCAGGCACGGCACCCATAGCGTGAAAAATGCGAGATAAAAGCCCCGGGAAGCACGTTCTCCGCGCGCGCAATGGGAAAACCAAGCAAGAACGACCCGTTTGAGCTACCGGAGCTTTCCCCTCTCTCCGCTCGCTGGGGCGGCGGACGGCGCTGCGCAAACTTGAGCAAAATGGATGCTATGAGCGAGGCATGCGCTAAAGCCGCCACCTCATGGTGTGTTAAAGCGTTGACGAAATTAAACTTGTATTGGAAACACGCCGAACGGGACGTTCGTTGCAACGGCGCCTTTTTTTTTTTTCTTTTTGGAGCCTGGTGGCACAGATGTCACCGCCCCGTTATAAAGAGGACGCCCATAGCATCCATCCATCCAAGATCACTGCGAGAGGCAAGTATGAAAGATAAAAGGCGCGTTCATGTCGCCTCCGTAATGTGTTTGGCGGTAGCTCAGTGGGCTAAACACCCGCCAGCCATCGTCGCGGACCGAGAGGTCATAGGTTTGATTCCCGTGAACGGAACTTTTTCTTATAGCTTTTTTTCTTTGCCATCCGATGACATTCATTTTGCTGACGTACTTCCGTGACGGTAATACGTCATGAACGTCTTGGTGGACGCCGGCATAAAACGCTTTGGTGTTAAAAAAACGAAATAAAAAAAATGCCAGGATGGAACGAGGTTCGAACCTGGGCCCTCTGCGTGGGAGCCCAGTATTCAACCACTGAGCCATGCCAGTGCTTGGCACTGCTTTGCAAAAAGACCCTATACAGGCTTCATGTCAGGAAGGAACCACATTAACATATGCAATAAAACGTGGTAGAATAAAACGCCCTCACCCCCCCCCCCGCTCTCTCCCACGTCAACGTATGTTATACAGCATGGCGGGAGAGGGAAATAGCGACAGGGCGTCACCCAATGCAAATTACTTAACTGGTGGGCAGTTTAATGCTTCCAACCCATTACAAAGGTCTGGGCCATAATTCTTCATCGTCATCAGTCGTCGCGTCAACAAAGTGCACATAATGCCTCACAGACGTGTAGCTGGTGCCTCGCTTCTCCGCAGAATGACGAATAACGGCTTAGTAGGTGCTTCCCAACTTCACAAAAATTGTGATTTATGGCGTAGTGGGTACCTTGCTTGTATTTATTGCGTAGTGGGTACTTGTGCCCCAAGAGAGCTTACAACTGGCTCTAGAAACGCCGCTCTTCCAGCTTTCGCTGTGACTGTGCTGCGGTTTCAGCGCAGTCACTATTTTATTACACATTTATAATATGTATCTAAAAAAATTCAGTTGTGAAATCATCTTTGCATTACTATGTATTGTTCATGTTCTATACTCCACTTACATTTTATGTACATCTAATCATTTCCGCACTACTGCCATATACAGGTCACCAGGGCCTTTGTCAAGCCGTTCTCACAGCTTTTACCCTCGGCGACCTTCCAGTTTTGTCTGGTAAATAAAATAATTAATTGAATTTGAATTGAAAATTGAATGCTGAAGTCACCGGTAATCGTGAGGGACATGGTCCTCTCGGCAGAGTTATTGTAGTAATCACTGACGCCGGTTTTTGAGCAATCCACGTGGTCGACGTTGCGGACCACGTGGACGAGTGGATGGTAGCCCAGCGTCTTCCAGGAGTGCTCTGTCTTCAGTTCCCTAACTTTCACTGCATCGGCCGCTGTGGCCGATGCAGTGATGATAGTGGTTACGGTGCCCGGCTGCTGACCCGAAGGTCGCGGGTTCGATCCCGGCCGCGGCGGTCGCATTACGGTGCAGGCGAAATGCTATAGGCACGCTTACTGTGCGCTGTCAGTGCACATTAAAGGGATACCAGATGGTCAACATTTCCGGAGCCCTTCACTGCGGCGTCTCTCGTAATCATATAGTGGTTTTGGGGCGTAAAACCCCAACAATTACTATTATCAATTTTCTTCCGTGTCAATGTGTACGTTCGCCGTTACTGCGTTGATTGAGACTAAGGGGGGTCGAGCGCCCCCTCCGAATAGTAAAGTTCTTTGCCTGCCTGCCTGAGGCTCTTTATCACCTGTGGTCCTGGCCGTCCAGTGCGCCCGCGACAGGGCCGTTAGGCTAGACCTGCCGGTCCCAACGTGGGAGTAGGCGGGTGGCGCGAGGCAACCTCTGCGTCTGCACTGGACTCTCAATAAAGTTGTACTCACTCACTCACTCACTCACTCACTCACTCACTCACTCACTCACTCACTCACTCAACTGTGGCACATACCCGCATTACATGAACTCTGGTATGTGGGTATGTGCCACACGTGACTGAGGGAAAGGGTTTCATGACGTACGCGACAGGTATTTCGCGTTATTCATGTCACCACCAGTGAATCGTGTTCGTCATACACTCATCCTATGCTATCGCGAAGAGCTCGGCTGGCGTCTTACCTGTAAGCGTATGCGGTGTACTGCGGTAGGACATAAGGGAACTATCTATTCCCTCCAGCAGCAATTCTTTTTCCCTGGTTTGAGATTGAGCAAGCACCTGCTTCAGTAACACATGTTTAGTAGTTTGTACTAGGCGTTCGGCAGGCCCATTAGCACTTGCGTGATAGGGCGGTGTCCTTGTGTGTTTTACATTACTCTGTGCCATAACGTCGGCAAACTCTTGTGAAGTATACTGTGGCTCATTATCACTAACAATTTCTGCCGGGAAGCCGTACGCCGAAAAAACACTGCGCAGCCTGCGTATTGCTTGCGATACAGTAATTGAAGACATCACACAAACTTCAATCCACTTGGAATAGGCATCGACCAAAACCAGAAAGTTGTGTTGGCCTTTTGATTAAAAGTCTACATGAAGTCTTTGCCAACACTTTGCAGGATATGGCCAGGGCTGTAGGGGGGCCAATTCAACCGCTGTGCGTGCACGCTGGCACGCCCTGCACTGTCGGACATACTCTTCAATACATTTGTCTTGTCCCGGCCACCATACGAAACTGTGTGCCAGCATTTTCATTCTGCTGGTGCCAGGATGATCCTCGTGCATTAGGGCTAGTATCGACATTCTCAACTGCTCCGGTACAATTACTCATGACCCCAAGGTCACACAGTCCTGCTCAATCGAGAGCTCAAAACGCCGTATGTAATACGGTTGCAGATGTTATGGTACGTCCGCAGGCCATTCCGAGAGGGTGTACCCGCGAACAGTGCACAGTATAGCATCTCTAGCTATCGCTCTTGCCGCATCCTGCGCCGTAAGTGGCGTACACTAAAAAAATTACACCATCTCCCGCTAAAGGGGATCATGAGGCGATGCGAAGCCGGAGCACTTGCACGATCGCGTTCCGTTGGCGTTCGTTGGGCATGCTACCGACCTCGCGTCGTGAAACGCGAAGAGGGACGCTACGCGCGTCGTATCTTCCATCTAGCCTGGCCGTTAATTCTCACAGGGCGAGCGGGGAAAGCGGTCGACAGGCGGGCGAGAGGGGGGCAGCGTAGGAGAGGAGAGAGAAGGGGAGGGGACGCGCATGCGCTCGAGCTCATCGCGGCGTTGCGCAGCAGAGAATTTCATCATGTCTAGCCCGCGTTTCAGAGGAAGAGTGGAAAGGGGAGGGGAGAGGGAAAGTGGAGAGGGAAAGTGGAGAGGGGAAGGGGAGAGGGTGATTGGAGAGGAGGTGTGCGGAGAGGGTATGCGCATGCGCAGTAAGGGTGGTCACGCCGCACACCACCACCACCGGATTGAGCTCGGCCTTAAGATACTTCGCATCTAAAAAATTGCCGCGTATCTGCGTGCTTCGCTGCAAATGTCGTCGAAAGACGATAGTCGTGTGCCGGCCGTACTACACGAGTTCTCCTCCTCCATGTTGAACCGCCGCATCTGGCTCATAGCGTCGCATTTTCAGCGCAGCCTAAGAAACACTAGCATTTTTAGCGCAGTGTAAGCAACATTACGGTCTTTAGAATTACTTATCTACGGATTTTCTGGTAAAGGAACACACCACCTAATGCTTACGTATTGATGTTGCGCCTCAGATATGCGTAATATTTACTTTTTGATCGACAGAGTTCACAAGTATGAACAGCCATACCAGCTCAAGATGGCTGGGCGGTAAGCAAGTGGTTAAACTTTGGCCGGGTGGCTGAATCGCGTGGCAGACAGACAAACAGAACGACAGACAGACCAAAATTTCTGCGTTTAACTTCCCCAAGAAAGACTATCGTCTTTAAAACAGATAAAAACTCGGCTTCATCTTCTTTTGAGTAGCAGCTCAAAGGTAGTTTTGATAGCGCATCAGCCACTTCGATTTCGTTGCCCTTTTGATACTTTAAGGTGTACTGATGAGCTGCCAGTATTAACGACCACCTTTGTAGACTAGCCTCGACTAGGCAGGTGGTCGGTTTGTCTTGGCCAAGAACACCATGAAGTAGCTGATGGTCGGTGTAGAGTACAAACTGGCGACCAAAAGGCAACTTGTGAAATTCCTTAAGCCCAAAAATCAGCGCGAGTGCTTCCCTTTCACACTGAGCATAATTTTGCTCCGCTGGTGCGAGAGTTCGTGAGGCAAAAGCAATTGGCCGTTCTTGCCAGTCTGGCATTAGATGAAAAATAACAGCTCCAACACCGTACGCGGAAGCATCACACTGTAGCGCCAGTGGTTTCCGAACGTCAAAGTATGTAAGCGCTCTACTATTGATAATCAGTTGTTTAGTGGCTTCAAAAGCGTCACCACACTCTTTAGGCCAGATCCACTTTTGCTCTTTTCTTAGCAACTTGTGCAACGGTTCTGCCACCATTGCTAAGTTTTTCATAAACTTCCCGTAAAAATTCAGCTAGCCTAAATATGCTTTGTGTTCTGTCACGTTTTTTGGCGGGGGAGCATCTTTTATGGCCTTAACCTTCCCGTCAGTAGGATATATGCCTTCTGAGCTGAGCTCGTGGGCCAGATAGCGCACTGAGCTTTGAAAGAATTTGGATTTCTCCGTCTTGAAAGTAATATTGTGCTCGCTCAGGCGTTTCAAGACTATGTCTAATATTTTATAGCACTCATTCACGTCTTTGTCTGCAATGATAACATCGTCGATGTAGCAGCCCACGTTTTTTATTCCCATAAGCACTTTATCCATGAGTCCCTGAAACCATGCTGGAGCACTGGCAATGCCATACGGAAGCCGATTAAATTGACAAGGCCCCTTGTGCGTGTTAACAGTGAGGATTCGCCTTGACTCCTGGCTTAGCACGACTTGTTGGTAAGCTGACGACAAGCCAAGCAGGCAATATACCATTCCACCAAACAACTCCTCTGGTTGTGGCAATGGATAATGGTCCGTCTTCAGAACAGGGTTAACAGTGACTCTAAAGTCACCACAAAGCCGCAGCTTATTACCTTCTTTCTGTGGAACTACCACCAAAGGAGTAGCCCAGCCACTGTGACTCACTCGTGTAACCACGCTGTCTTTCTCCAATTCATCCAGCTGCTTTTCAACTGCTTCACGCAGCGCAAAAGGCACAGGCCTGGCTCTACAAAACACAGGGGAAGCTCCTTGTTTTAGGACAATCTGCGCTTGATAGTTTTTGATAACGCCTAATGTTGGTGAGAAGATCCCCGCGTACTTCTCTCGTAGCGAAGCAACTCTATCATCTATACTTAAGGAGAACAACGACTGCCAATCAAGCTGAAATTTCTCAAGCCATGTCCTACCTAGAAGAGCTGGCAACTTTCGCTCTGCTTCACGCACAATAACAGCCGGTAAAACAGCTTGCTGGTCATCATACTGCACCTTCACAAGACACTCCCCCCAAAACATTAATGTTTTCACCAGTATAAGTTTTCAGCACAACAGCGGTAGGTTCACATTTAACATGCGGCAAAGTCGACCGGTACACCTCTTCAGGGACCACAGACACTGCGGCACCAGTGTCGACGTATGGTCATGGTAACTATGTAGCCCTTCTTGCCAGATGAACCGTGGCACGCGTACATCGTGTGCTCATCTTCACTGGATGATTCCGACACGATATGCGTTCTTTTGTGTAGAGCCTTTCTTGGGCACATTTTCTGCAGATAAACTACTTGAGAGCACCGGTTGCACTTATAGTTCTTCTGCCAGCAGTTGTCGAAGTCATGCGCCTTACCACAACCATTACACTTGGTCTTTTTGTTCTCATTCTGCTGCATTGACCTTTTCTTTTGTGTAGCTGGGTTCACATCGGATTTGAGGGCATTTACAGCCGAGTTTGTGCCTCTTGCTAGCAGTGTTGCTGTTTGCTTGGCTGCTAGCTCTCCCACAAGAGCAATTTTGCAAGCACTTTCAAAGCTCAGGTTTTCTTCTGTGAATAGAGCCCTTTGAATGTCTTCACTGTGGATTCCTGCCACAAGCCTGTCACGCATAGCGTCTTTTAGAAAGGACACGAGATCACATTTCCGAGCCAAATGCTTTATCTCAATGACAAAGTCTTCTACACTTTCGTGCTCAAGCTGAACCCTGCGGTTAAACCTGCACCTCTCAGCTATAATCGATATCGGGGGGCTGTAATGGTTTTTCAATAAAACATTGACTTCATCAAAAGTCTCCTCCCCAGAAAGTGATGGTACAACCAAATTCTTCAGTACTTCATACGCCTCCACCCCGATCACTGTCAAAAATACTGAGAGTTTCTTCTTTTGAGCTATGAAGAAAAGAATACGACTTTTAAGGGCTCGTTTTTCTTTTTTAAACACACTATTAATGAGAACTAACAGACGGTATTGCCAAGGAAAGTAGAGGGGATGGTATTTGTAGTAATTAGGATACAAAGGTGAAGAAAGTAAAGTGGACGAAAAGATAGCCTGCGGCAAGTTATCTTTTTAGGGGCGAAGCTCCTTAAGGCGGCACCCGTTCGTCCCTCGTAGTCGTAGTAGTGCGTAACCAGTCGTAACGCTAGTACCAGATCTTGACCTCCAAGGTGGTGCCGGTGGGAGATTTTTCCTGTGCGTTGTTGAACAATAAAAAATTCGCAGCGTGCGCGTTAACTATAAGCCGAATTCTTCTGTCTCTCGTTCCCCATTAGCAGCCATTGGAATGTTCCAGTAGGAAACGTTAGTAGAAGTAGAAGTGTAAGTGTTAGCTAAAAGCCGACTTCTTCTGTCTCTCATTCCCATTAGCAGCCATTGTTTACCTCCAAGGTAGTGCCTGGTGAGATTTCTCCTGTGCGTTATTAAACAATAAAAATTTTGTTCGAAACGGCGTTGATTGATGAAATAAACCAAAGAAATACGCCAGATGTTTTGTAAAAGCAAAACGAAAGAACGCCAGATGTTTCTAAAGCAAAACGAAAAGACGCCAGCTGCTTAACGAAAGACGCCAGATGTTTTCTCAAGCAATGCTTTTCTAAACAATGAAAATTCACAGCGTACATGTAAAATTAAAGTGAGCTGCAAGTCGTCATAACTCATCGAACCTTTAGTATAAACGCGCCCGATCTCACGTCGGTGATGATGTACTGGGCAGAATTCACGGAAGATTCACGGTTTACCGATGAACCTCCGCAGCTTCGCCCACTCATCATCATTCACTCCGTGGATATGCTGTGATTTTTTTGTCCAGTTTACTTTCCTCACCTTTATATCCTAATTACTACAAATAACATCCCCTATACTTTCCTTGGCATTACTGTCTGTTCCCATTAATATTCTTTTGAGCTATGTCATTCGCACTGACAAAGTGCTCGAAACGCTCTAAGTACGAATCAAACGTCTGAACCTTGGCGTCAAACTCATCTATCTTGCCCAACCTCGACAGGCCTGTAGCTAAAATAGAGTGAAAAGGCACTTATCGTATTGTAGCCTTCTCGAAGTTTCAGCGTCCGTTGCTGCGTTGTCAGTCCCACACCACTTGCCACTGCGAAAACGCCTTACGCGTCATCTGTGGACGCCTGCTGTATTGGGTAGACGGTCGGTGCAGTGTCCAGACATGGTGCCAAACAGCTTTCACGTTGCAGGAACGCCTCACATAGGTGCCGGCTGCCGGTGGCTAGTCGACGCTCGGCAGGCCCGAGCAAACGCATCCCATCCCATGTAGTTTCTCGGACGCAGCACATAGGTCCAGAACACCAGAGCGTTTATTGCCGTGTCAATCCGTATGCCCCAGCCACAGTGACGTCACGAAGTGCCGAGCACCAGCAGACGCTGGCCAGCGTGTTAATCATTCTTCTACGCTATAACAGATAGATAGATAGATAGATAGATAGATAGATAGATAGATAGATAGATAGATAGATAGATAGATAGATAGATAGATAGATAGATAGATAGATAGATAGATAGATATGTAGCGAGAGGGAGACGTGAAGGCGTCAAGGCGGCCGACGTGGCCGTGCCGTTCTCGCTACTTTATTAGAAGGCCCTAGTACCAGCAGAGCGGCAGCGGCTGCCGGCGTCGAGCTTCCAGGAGCGTGAGCTCCTTCTACTGCTCGCGCCTCGAGCGCTAGCCATGAGCTGCGCGAGAGACGCGGCGTGGTGGCTGGAAAATGACGATGATGATGAATGGCGATGATGATGACGCTACAGATTACTCCCCCCCGCAGAAAAGAAGCCGAAATAAAAAGAAAACGATGGGGGCGTATATACAAGAATTTTGCTACCGCGAGACAAGAGGGTCCGTGAGAAGTCCAGGTCGTGAACGTGCAAGGGTCTTCGGGAACCGGTAAGCCTCTGGCGGGCGGCTGTGGGAGAAGCGCAGCGGACGAAGAACCGGGCGAAAGTACGCTGTGGTCGTACCCAGGTGGGTCCCACGGCGACTTGATGGGGCCTTTCGGTAGCGCACCGGTTGTCGCGAGTGAGCGCGGCTGAGAGAGGTGCCCGCAGATGCAGTTGAGGGCGGGTGCAGATGTCGTTGCAGTCGTCGGCGCAGCGTTGACCACTGGGTCATATGACGGGGGGCGCGTCGACGCAAGTGCGTATCGGTCACATGACGACGCACGAACGGATGTCTCCGCAACGCATAGGTACCCTTGAGGGAGATTGCTGCACCGCGTGGCAGCGTTGAAGGGCGGGTGTGAAGCTTCTGCTGTGTTTGGCGTCGAGCGCGGTGGCTTCGTCGACGTAAAGTCGCGTGCGGTAGACATGTGTGGCGGTTGGGCGTCGTTGCCGTTGCGAGCAGTGCGCCTGCGTAGCGGTCACTTGTCGGGTGGATGGTGTCCTGCGTCAAGGGCTCCGCAGGAAATCTGTGGTGAAGCTGAGCAGGCGTGGTCTCTGCTGCAGGTTCGGACGGCGAACCTGTGCTTGTGGAAGCCCCTACGGTGGTCGGGTCACGAGGGCTGGTGCGCAGGTCGGCATGCTGGATGTCTGCCTCTGTGGCTGGCGTGGCATATGCGGTCAGCTCTGGCGTATGCTGACCAGGCACGTCGTCCTCAGGCGCATCAGTCATAGTCGCAGCGTCTCGGAAGTTCGGCCATCGGTGGTTAGGGGCTGGAACTTTGGCTGCGAGAGACTGCGAGGGCGAGGCTGGTCGCTGCTGGCAAGATGCGCACAGTGTCGAGGTCCATGGAAAAACGGTTTCGTCGGACATTATCGCTGGCGATGCCTCCGCAATTGGGGGTCGTATAGCGGGCGTGACTATGTCCCTGTCTATGGCAGACTCCAGGGCGTGCGGCGAGGTAGCCGTCGTGGAGCCTGACGTGGCAGAAGTGTCATGGGCCATGGAGGTCGGGGAAGATGTGCAGCTGGCCGGCACGTCTGAAGGACCATTGGCCGAGGCTGTCGAAAAGACAGAGCTCTCTGTGGAGTGGCCGGTGGCAGCAGGCACTTCCTGTACCTCGTCGGGCGGGTGGTCGGGCGCAGGAATCGATGCGCTGGTGGCCTGACGTGAGGTCGGAGGAGTCGTAGCCGGGGAAGGTAGGTCGTGGTCATGGGACGGCTGCGGGCCGGGTGGTACCGCTCGCGTTGACGGAGGGGACACCCGGAACTCACGGGTCCCCGGTAGCGGGCGGTACGTCTCGTCGTAGCGGGCCAGCACCGAAGCGCAGAGGTCGTCGTATGGCTGCGGGCTGGATGACGACGCGGCGGACAGATGACGCAGCTCAGCCGGGAGGGCGTCAAGCAGGATGTCGTGCATGAGCGGCTGCGCTGTGACGCCATTCACCGCGAGGCAGGCGTCGAGCTGCATAAACCACGCTCGGGGGTAGGCCGGGTGGAACGGCTTCACTGGCGGGCAGAGTGAAGGCAACATGGCAGCGCCGCTCGTCGAAGGGCGTGGTTGTCCGGGTCACCAATTGTAGCGAGAGGGAGACGTGAAGGCAGCCTACGTGGCCATGCCGAAATCTCGCCACTTTATTCGAAGGCCCTAGTACCAGCAGAGCGGCAGCGGCTGCCGGCGTCGAGGTTCCAGGAGCGTGAGCTCGTTCTACTGCTCGCGCCTCGAGCGCTAGCCATGAGCTGCGCGAGAGACGCGGCGTGGTGGTTGGAAAATGACGATGATGATGAATGGCGATGATGATGACGCTACAGATAGATAGATAGATAGATAGATAGATAGATAGATAGATAGATAGATAGATAGATAGATAGATAGATAGATAGATAGATAGATAGATAGATAGATAGATAGATAGATAGATAGATAGATAGATAGATAGATAGATAGATAGATAGATAGATAGATAGAAACACCCAAAGTGCCTGAGATTCACTAAAATGCTTCGCATTTAAAATTTACTTGCTACCTATATGAACATGCGATGCTTAAGCGTAGAGCCAACGTTTTTAGCGTAGTAGCGATAGTTACGTCCTTTCGAAAGCAGAAGAGCTGACTCGGAAAGAGGTTTATTCGCGCTTCTCTCATCGTAGCCTGAAAGAGAAAAAATGGAAGATGAGCAGGGGACAGCGCTCTGCTATGATGTTATTCGAAAAGCACCACTCGCTATCCTCAGACACCTGGAAGCGTCGTCATAATGATACTCCTTTATTTCTTTCTTTGGGGTGACAGCACAGGGACGGTTATTGTCGAGCTACGAGGTGCCATTGCGTTGTTCTTGTACATAATGCGCGTGAGGCGATTCCTAATGGAAGCTTGATGAGCGACGTGCGATACCTCGCAGAAATGGTGGCCCTCAGACGTGACTGGCCTGGAAAGCTCGCTTTGCTGCCTCGCTTGCAGCCTTGGAGGGAGCTGACCGACAGCGGTGGCGATGCGCAGCAAGAAGGCAAGTGATGCCAGAAACTGTTCCTTACTCGCAAGCGTAAAAGTATCTTTTTGTCTCATACAAAGGAAACGCAAGAACTGGTCGCATATGACAGTTCCATGCACGGTGTTAAAATGTTATGTTCGCAATTTATTTGGCTCATAGAGCTTTCGCCCCTTTCGCGGACGGAAGAAATTGCCGAGAGCTTCACTGAGCCGAGCGTAAAAACTTACACAAAAAATCAAGGAAAAAATGAAGCCGCTTTCGTCGGGTTTTCAGGCCTATGTTTATATATTACCCTGTCGCGCAAACATAACTTGTCCATCCGCGCTGCGACGATAAACGACACAAGACCAAACACTAATCGATTGCATTGACGACGGCGTGCATTTATGCTTTTGCTGCTTATTGAACGTTTCCCCTGACTATAACACTGCTCTATTTGTAAATCTATGACACCTATACTATGCAGTCGAAGTCTGGGCTCAAGAAAAATCAAGTGGGAGACTGTAGTTGAGAATTTCGTAGACATTGGTTGTTGTGTACCGTCGGCTCAATGGTGCCTCCCAACAAGGAATTTATGTGCCTTGGAAATGACCTCTGACTTGAGCTAAATATGACTATGATGCTGAACAAGCAAAACATCATTATGTCTCACCGACTAACCTAGTCGTTTCCAGAGGCCATTTGCCAGCCTATCTGCGCAATTTGAACGCCTGACCTCCAAAACGCTAAATGACCAATACAGAAAAAGATTCCTTTTTTTTCATTCTAGTTCTATAATAACAAGCATGATTTCCGTAAGATTAATCTTATATCAGTTTGCTCAGTAACCACTATTATTTACAAACTCGCATTCCAAATCTGTTGCGCGCCTGACGAAGTCCTCTCTTTCGCACTGGGCTCTTTCCCCTCTAACCGAGGTACGCGCGTAGCGCCCTTCTTCATTACTCGACGTCAGAGAATTAGTGCAATGTCCGCAGGTCAGTTACTGGCCTCCAACATGCCTTCCGGCGGGCCATGCGGCAGAATAACTAAATAAATACAAAAAACCTCACAGGGTCTGTTATGCATTCTCCATCCTCTGAAAGCCTCCTGCACCTAACGTGCCTTTGCACTACCTTCAGGATCGTAGGCATTACAAGCTTTGTGCACTTTACCTGCTTTTGCAGTGCGTCCGTGATCGGCCGTGATCTGCGCCTTGTAAGTTAGGTCAGATTTGCCCTATGCTCACCAAAGAAAAGAAAGGAAGGAAGGAGAAGGAGAGAAAGGAAAGGCAGGGATGTTAACCAATCTAGAAGGACCGGTATGCTACCCTACACTGGGGGAAGGGATGGGGGAGATATAAAGATAGAGAGAGAGAGAAGGAGAGCACGCACGCACAAAAAGTCACACACATCTCACGGTCATCATAACGACGTTAGTCTATAACCGACGGTGCAGGTCTGATGCCTTCAAGAAGTTGAGCACTGCCTTCGTCGCCTTCACCCGCGATGACCTATCAGGAGGACATTCCAGAATGGTTCCTGCCGTCATCGGTCTGGGATCTATGCGAGCAAGAGCGACTGCGAGGAATTTTCTCTGCGCATTGTAGCGAGGACAGTCGCAGAAGATGTGCTGTAGTGTCTCCTCGCTACCACAGTTGTCACAAAACGGGTTGTCAGCCATTTGGATTCGAAAGGAGAATGACTTCGTGAAAGCCACTCTTAGCCATAAACGGCAAAGCAGAGTGGCATCATTTCGGCGTAGTCCCGTAGGTGTCTGAAGACGCAGATTGGTCGGGCAGTGGCGGTGGTGGTTGTGCAGTCTGCTTGCTGTATTATAAGTGGAGGAAGTCATTTCTTGTGCAGCCACTCGAAGTTGGCTAGCAGCATCGGTCCTTGATAGGGGTATCGTCACGATCCTGTCACCTTGAAGAGCTGATCGAGCAGCATTGTCGGCGTGTTCATTGCCTATCAGGCCGCAGTGACTTGGCAGCCACTGAAATGTCACGTGGTGTCCTTTTTCTAACGAAGTATGGAGGAGATATCTAACCTCGAAGACCAACTGCTCGTATGGTCCGTGTCGCAGGGCTGATAGCAAAGATTGTAGGGCTGCCTTCGAATCGCAGAAGACTGACCATCGTTGGGGCTGTTCACGGTTGACTACACAAAGTGCAGCGCGAAGAGCGGCAAGTTCTGCTGCTGTTGATGTCGTTGGGTGGTCTGTCTCGAAAGTGACGCTGATAGCTTTCGCTGCGACGACCACTGCTCCGGACGAACACTGGAGGGTAGTTGACCCATCAGTATAAACATGCACATGATCAGCGTACTTCTCGTGTAAAAGAATCAAAGACAGCTGTTTCAGCACTGGAGATGAGAGCTCAGATTTTTTTCTGATTCCCGGGACGCTGATGTGCACTTCAGGTTTAATGAAGCACCAAGGAGGTATCGCTGGCTTAGATGCGGGGCTGAAGCCTGACGGAAGGTGGGCAGAATGGTTCGCAATCGTTGCACAATACGATGCCCGTGGTCTTTCTGAAGGCAATGCTACAAGGTGGTGGCAATCGGCCCGGGAAAAATGCCTAATATGAGCTCTAAGGCTTCAACCGCGATGTGCGTTTGCATAGGGTGGTCCCGTGCGATGGAAATAGTCGCTTCAGTCGACGCGCATTTTGGCAAGCCAAGGAAAACTCTGAGAGCCTGAGCTTGTACATCCTGCAGAGTGCGAATATTTGTCTTGCATGTATTAGTCAATACAGGCAGACTATATCTCAAAAAACCGAGAAACAGTGATCTGTACAGTTCCAGCATTGCGTCGACCGACATCCCCCAGGTTTTTCCACTCAGGAACTTGAACAGCTGGGAGATTGCTGTCAGGCGCTGTTTCATGTAAGACACATGCGGGCTCCAACGAAGGTCTCTATCTATGATTATACCCAGAAATTTGTGGTTTCGGGCATAAGAAATGGTCCGTCCTTCGATAGAAGTGGCATAGTGCGTCATTGGTTTACGTGTGAAGGCCACTAATGCACATTTTTCCGGGGATATTTGAAGGCCTTGCTTCCCGAGATAGCTCGCTGTCAAACTTGCAGCTTTTTGAAGCCTCGCTCGTATCTGGAGGCGTGTGACGGCTGATGTCCAGACACATATGTCGTCTGCGTATATAGATGTCTCGATCGTGCATGGTAGGGATTCGGCAAGATCAATGAGAGCGAGATTGAACAGAGTAGGACTTAGTACTCCGCCCGGAGGAACGCCCCTGCAGGTATAGTGTCGTGTGGTTGGGCCGTCGTCGGTTGACACAAAGAAAGATCTAGCTGTCAGGTAGCTAGCAATCCATCGAAAAACTCGACCACCCAGGCCAAGCATCTCAAGGGCGTCGAGAATGGCCTCGTGTAGCACGTTATCGTATGCGCCTTTTACATCTAGGAACAAGGCTGCAGACAAACGCTTGCGTGATTTCTGCTGTTGGACATACGTTACGAGATCAATGACATTATCAATAGATGAGCGATCACGTCGAAAGCCAGCCATGGAGTTTGGATAAACCCTGTAATGTTCGAGATACCACTCGAGGCGGCTAAGGATCATCCGTTCCATTATCTTTCCCACGCAGCTGGCCAGTGCGATAGGGCGGTATGAGGCAACTTCAAGTGGGGACTTGCCTTGCTTCAGAAGTGGTACCAAACGACTTGTCTTCCATTCGTCAGGAACACTGCCCTCTTGCCAGGATGCGTTGTACAGACGTAGCAGCTCTCCCCGCGCAGTCTCACCCAGATTGCACAGGGCTCGATATGATATACCATCTGGCCCCGGTGATGAAGAACGCCTGCATAGGGCTAGTGCCGCCTCAAGCTCCTCCATTGTAAATGGAAGGTCCATGCGGCCGTCACGGGAATGAGGAGCGTCACTTCCGGCCAGTGCACCTGGACGAACTACTTGGTCTGCTATCCTCGCGCAAAAGTCTTCTGCGACATCAATGTCTCGCCGCTTTTGGAAGAGAGCAAGCGCCTTGAACGGAAAACGCTGTTCAGGAATGCAGCGCAGGCCACGCACCGTTCTCCAGATGTGAGATAGGGGCTTGCGGGAGTCTAGTGTCTGACAAAACGTTCTCCAACGTTCGGAGGCTAACTTGTCCATACGACGCTGAATCTTCTTTTGCATTCTTCTGGCTGTTCTAAGGTCGTGGACGGATTTTGTGCGCCGATATCTGCGTTCCGCACGGCGGCGAAGCGCTCGCAGTCTTTCCAATTCGGCATCAAAATCGTTCCGCCTGGATGTAATCGGTATCGTGCGCGTGGCATCTTGCATTGTGCACTTGATGACTTGCTCTAGCCCAGTGCTTAGACCCGCTTAGCAAGCATCCTCCATGTCAGACTTAAAAGTGGTCCAGTCAATTCTTCAAACGGCCTTCCCTGGACCAGATCTGGACATCCCTTTGATGTGAAGATAAGTGGGAATATGGTCACTCCCGTGTGTCTCAATATCCGAAAACCAATTAGCACACCTGGCGAACGAGTTGGAAACGAAAGCAAGGTCAAGGCAGCTGCCATATGTCACACCTCGAAGAAAAGTGGGGCTGCCGTCGTTCATGAGGGTGAGGTCATGATTGTGAGCGAAACTTGCTAATCGGCGCCCTCATGCATTTGTCCTCGCACTTCCCCATGCCAGATGATGTGCATTGAAGTCTATGACCCATGGAGCTGGACACACGGCCAAGATACTATCTAATCTTTTTGAGTCAAAATTACTTGAAGGCGATATATAAACGCCTATCAGAGTGAACATGAGTTTGTTCTTCTTAATTGTCAGGCATACATATTGATTGCCATCATGAGGCGCAATTGGATGCAACAAATAAGTGAGTTCCCGACGAACATAAACGAGGACTTTACTGCATGGTCCATTTGTTGGGGACATGACAGCTTCGTACCCCGATAGTCTTACTGGCTTCAATAAGTTGGGCTCACAAATTATGATGACCGGGAACATGTTAGTGTGCACAAACTGACGAAAGTCTGAAAGGCGCGATGCTAGTCCTCTGGCGTTCCACTGGATGATGGACGCTGCCTTGACTTTTTCTCAGAAAGGAGGGTGAACGTTAGCCATGTTTCTACTCGAGAGATTCAAGCACTGGGCTTAAGGCGTCCAGTACTTTGGGAGCGCTTCGAGCAGACGGTGTCGTCATGTCCAATAATATCCCTCTGATGGCGTCCATGAGAGAACGAAGCATAGAAATGACTTGTCGATCGCCTCTAGGTGCGTCACCAGCGCTCGGTGAAGACTCTTGAGTGGGCGCGATCTTCTGAGGCTCCACGGCAAGGGGACGGCAAGGAAGTACCGGCCATTCCTCTGCAGATAGATTCCTCTCCGCAGTCTTCCTTGAGCTGATCGGTCCTTTTACGGCTTGATTGAGTGGTTCTGTGGTAGAGAGAGCTTGCGCCTTCTTTGAGGTCGAACGATGCCGCCGTCGCCGGTGCCGACGCCGTACTGTTTCGGCAGCCTCCCTATGGGTCGAATTGTCTCTGGCCATTTGCTTAAGCACCACGTGCTTCTTCTTGATTTGAGGGCAGTCTTTTGACGAGGCAGCATGTGAGCCATTATAGTTGCCGCATTTAAGAATCGTGGAACGGCAGGTCTCTTCCGAGTGAGGTTCTGCGCACCGAGGGCACATTAGCGAGTTCGGGCACACACCCTTGACGTGTCCTAGCTTAAAGCACTGGTGACACTGAAGTGGCTTCTGTACGAACGGCCGAACGGGGTGTCGGAAATGTCCGACTTTGACATGGGATGGCGTACAATCTCCTTTGAAGACCAGTTTTACACAGCGCGTCTTCCCAAGACGGCGCACTTGTGTGATGACAATACCCTCATTTGCCGGTTTAATAAGGGTAGGCAAGTCTGGACAGTGCATCCATAGCCGGTGTGATATACGACATAGACATCGCAAAGAAAAGAAAAAATCCTGCACGAAGAAGCATGCTCATCGTTACACCGATTGTGTGCCTCACGTGGTATACAAGATGCCACTCAGCTGGGGAAAAGAGTACATTGGGCCGGCAGGCCACGTTTCAACATCAGAGCACAAGAGTATTTTTTTTTGTAAAAACACAATTCAGGCGGACATCTTGCATATCACTGCAACAAGTGTAAATGCACTTCGAGGCAGCCCATATTAGGAAATCCGGTATCAAGTGTGTAATTACGCCAAGCGTGTATCTAAGTGACAGAGAGATGTATGCTCACCCATGACTCGTTTCAGTTGCTGATAAGATGTGCACATACGTAAAAGCGGGCTTCATGCTTTTCAATAATTCAATTGGAAGTCAGTGCCAGTCTATGTCGTTTGTGTGTTTCTCTTGCCTTCGTTTCATTGCGCTGTACATACTCAGTATATATGAATAAAATTTACGCGCTAGGAGGCTGAGGTGGGCGAGTGACTAGTGCAGCCCCACCGGCCAGGGCCTCCAAAAGTCGCTGCAGCAGGCGCTGGGTACATTCGTTCGCCCTGTGCTCTTGGTCGAGGCGCTGCTGCTGAACGTGGCGCAGCTGGCCCACCTCTTCGGTCAGACGGCAGAGCTGGTTTTCCAGCCGTTTTTGGCTGGCCATCTGGGCCTCGTGATGCTGGTTTAGAAAAAAATTCATGTATTTACAAGGAGATGGTACCAAGGCCTCAGAATATAATTGAATTGTTCCTGAATAGTAGTATTTTCAGTGCATACTATTTATTGACTTTGATTGCACCAAACAAACATGCATAACAATCGCTATGACCATCTATGCTTGCTTGTTTCACAACATCAACACATTAGGCCCACAGATTGCTAGCATAAACATACGTGACGTGAACATGAATAAGCAAATGCACCGCTTAGTGGTGGCACTAGTAATAACAAATGTTAGTGTTTTTTGTCCCAAAACCATGACATCACATTGGGAGATGCCTTAGTGGAGGACTCCGAAAACTTCAACCATCTGGGGTTCTTTAACATGCTCCTAAGTCTAGGTACATGGGCCTGTAGCATTTTCGCCTCCATCGAAAAAGCGGCCACCACGTCCGGCATTTGATCCCGTGACCTGCGGGTAAGCAGTGAAGCAACGTACCCACTAGACCTCCGTGGCGGGTGGCAGCACTTGTAAACATAACGATTGACTTCCTCAGCGCCTCAGTGTTTGGATGCAAGTACATTTTGTTATTGTGCAGAGCACTACCAAAACTAAGTGTACGCATGCAATGTCAATACATGGTGCCGCAGTTTAAGGTGCAGTCCAATTTCTCAAGTGCTCACATTTCAATGTAACAACAGAGTAGTTAGCAACAACTTGTAGGTCTGGACGAGTCGGTTCATGATGCGAAAACTAGAAGCAGCACGAAAAAAACGACGACAAAAATAGGAACACACACAACAGGACTAGCGCTGTAACAGCGCTAGTCCTGTTGTGTGTGTTCCTATTTTTGTCGTCGTTTTTTTCGCGCTGCTTCTAGTTTTCGCAACAGAGTAGTGTTTTGACCAGCGAGTGAATGGCTACACACTGATGTGAAACAGCACTGCAGAACGGGACAATGACAAGAACATTATAATGGAATGCTCTTTAACAGTCTATAGATCATGCGCACAACAGGTTCACCTAACACGTACGACATTCCCAAATATGACAGTAGTGTGCGCTTTACATATGCACCAAAATATTGTCCCAAGTTCAAGCAATAAGGAAACTTAATCCATTTAACATTACGTTCACGCATCTGTAGGTGCTGCCTCCTTTCCATAAAGATGGGTAGGAATGCTATTTGCCCTTCTTTTCTTGAACTGCTTGTGTAGCCTCATTTAGGCAAGCACGGGCCAAAGCAACACCACTAATTGCATCACGCGAAGGTGTACAAGAAGTAATAAAACCATTAGAGGAGTACTGTACCACTTTTCAAGTAATAACTGATTGACCTCAGCACTGATGTTTATTGTGTCTTGCGCTTCAAGTAGCGATCTGTCGCACGCTTTAAGCGCTTTCTCCCTCCTCTCATACCGATGAGTGTTAGAAATTAACAGGGAGACAGGGAGGGATGGCACAAGGGCAGAAGCTACGTCATCGTGCGTCATGACTTTGAATGCACGTCAAGAAACGCGCCTGCACTGCGATTCCAATGCTGCAACGCCGGCACATGGTGGCATACTGCACCAAGAAGCGCATCTGATTGAAACACCGCTCTATTCAAGTCAGCTACTGGCCAATAGAAATGCCATATCTTCTATGTTGAATAACAAGCACCCGCCACTGAACATAGTGAGTACCTGCCTCTGTACGAAAAAAGGGCGCCCGAAAAAAATGGCAACAGCGTGATTCGCTAGCAACCTCAGCGTGCCTCATGCAACTACAAAATGTGGCTGATGTGTTCACAGTAGTGAATGTTTGTAGAATTCCTCGTTTCACCATGCCCGAGATGTGATTCATGACCTCTTTAAATGTAGGTTTTAAGGTCGTTACCAATCTATACATTCTATACTACAATTTCACCTACACCACTTACACGTGCAAACAGGTACAGTCGCCACGGAGAAATTATTAGCACAAGTGTCTACACACTTGAGCAACAAAACTGCAAACACCAATGGAAATGTCGGTGTTACGATGGGCCAATTTTAGCTGGCCACTCGTGCTTTAACAGGCAAGCCGTGCCTGCTGCTTTCTCCGTGTCATGCTGGCGAACAAGATGAGCAGTATTGATGCGATATTTGCAACTTGTGCTACTCTTGTTATGCCGTGAATGTGCATGGCTGTAGTTATACGTACACGCCGGTTCTGCTCCAACATCTTGTGGTGGAACTTGCGGTCTGCCAGGGCCCTCGCATCGGCACACTGGCCCTGCCGCACGTACTCATCCGTAGCCCGGCACACAGCTTCCTCCAGCTGCCTGGGCTGTCTTCGGCGGGTTTGTGGCTGTAGTCCGGGCTGCGGCTGCGAAGGTCCAGGCTGCGGCTGCGAAGGTCCGGGCTGCGGCTGCGAAGGTCCGAGCTGCGGCTGCGAAGGTCCGGGCCGCGGCTGCGAAGGTCCGGACTGTGGCACTTGTGGCTGGAGGGGTATTGGTTGCACTGGTGTGTGTGAAACAACAAGAACAAATATTACTCATTTACTGTTAAACCACTCTGAAAACATGCCACTTTACTATTCTAAAACTTCAACCTCGAAACCTCATTTTCCCGTACACATAATTACGGCTACACGCTTCCCTGTCATGAAAGCATGAATATCTAGAACATAAGTTCTCACAGCACAAACACATAGGTTGCCTTACGGTCAACGTCGCTCGGCCCCCGTTGAACTGCACTAGTAGCTGCATGAGAGGTTCCCACCACGACCTCAGTCTCCTGCATTTGAGCATAATACGTTGATGACACATGCTGCGTGTCGGGTGTAACAAGCATCGCTTAAACACGCTAGTTTCGAATGTATAGCCAACCATCGCACAAACTTCATGCATAAACATGACAACAATGAACATCTTCACAATCTCGCTAAAGGATTCATCTTTCAAGATCACGTAAGCACGTTAAAGTACCATGCATGTGCTCTCATAAAGGGTCACAGTATTCTGCATTCAAAAGTATGGACTGTGGCAATGGAAGAAATTTCGGCAATCACTATGCCCACTTTTATCGTTATCTGACTGGCACGGACATGATTAGCGAGAGAAAAGGTACGCACCACGTCGGGAACGGGGTAATACTCGGGCGGGGTGGTGACCACTGCGCCGGTCCTCTGAAGGACGTCTAAGACGCGGCCGTCAACGCTGCCAACCCTGCCGCCACCCGTGGCGCTGCAAAATAAAAATAAAACACAACCACAACGTTAAACGACAATGAAGGCGCAGATTATTACAGAGCTCACTTTCTCTCGCTTGTCGATCTCGCGAGCTCCTTCCGCGCGCCGTACACAATCTTGGCCCAGTGGTTACGCCATAGTTGTGGCGATTTAACCGCAGGCCCCTGCTGATTCAGCAGCGTGGCGATTTCTTGCCACAGCTGCTTCTTTCGAGCAGCAGTCATACGCGGGGAGACCTCCGTGCAAGATCTCCCCACGTACGGGTGCTGCTCCAGGAACTGTATCAGCATGTCCCGCTGAACTGTCGAAACGCGCGGTCCTTTCGCCGACATTTCTTTCCCAGCCGACTTCCCACATCAGGCATCCCGCAGAGGAAATTTAAGAGGCAAAACCTTCCTCTACGCTGATCGTTCTACCTTGCAAAAATCGTTCTCATTTTCGCACTCTCATTCTTTTCTGCATTACATTTTAACCTAACAAAAATAATAAATGCGCTACACTAAGGTTTCAAAAAAAAGTCACAGTTTCGCCGCAAGGCCGAAGCAATGAATGCGATAGCAAGGAACTAATGCTATACGAAGTGAGGCTCGCCAATGGATACTCTCAGTTTGAACAGCGCTTCTGTTGAAGGCGGCCGCCTTGCAACAGGCGGCCGAAGCAGCGAAGGCGGCCGAAGCAGCGAAGGAAACTAGCGTGCTTCAAGTGTCGAGCTGTGACACTTGATAGTTCGCACTCATCTTGTGTTTGTTCGTTTAGCGGCGTCCCTGAGCTCGAGTGACATTCGTACGCGCCGTAACATGAGCGCGGACATCACGGTGAAAGCGTGAAACATTCCTCTACCCCTCGCCACGAGAAAACCGCGCGAGCAGACAGCGGAAGGGCAAGCTTCTCCCATGCGCAAATATAAGAAGAAGCGAGCGAGCTCGCCGACGACTTTTAAATGCGCCCGTCGGGCTCCTAGCGCCACCTCGCTGGTATTGAAGAAACGCTTATTATCGCCTGCTGTCTCTGAGTCCGTCCAGCGCTAAATGGTGTGTATATAACGCTCGCCGTTAGCTACGTGGAGGATCTGCGTTTCGTGGCGTAGTGGATAGCGCCGCTCGCTGCGGAGCAGGAGGTCCTTGGTTCGATTCCGCGCTTCGGAAGCATTTTTCTGAGTTATTTTTCTGTGGGGACTTTATAGATATATACATACTTATACATATACGGTGCATGACGGCGGCGACGGCGACGGCGACGGCAAAATCCAGCCGAGACTGTCCATATAATTGCTATCGCAATAAAAACCTCCTTGCGCTACACTTACCTTCGAAATCGAAGCAGCAGCAGCAGCTTTCGCGGATCGGCATGGTAGCTTGAGCAACGGAGTACTGTCGATGCACGATGCAGCGCACCGCGTTCATGAAGTGACGCTTTGCGGTGGCGGTGCCCCAACAAACGGTACTCGCTGCTTCGTGAGTTCTCAATCGCATCTTGTTGACTATGTAGCGCTTCACAGTCATTCGGATTTCTTCTCCGTTGCGTTGCTACAGATAAAAAAAAGAAACTCGTCAGACGGATGCATGGAGCCGAGAACACACACCACGGCACGACACGTTTCTACTCACCTCGGTTCAGCAGATTGCGCGGCTTCCGGAAAGATCGCAGAGTCTAATATTCTTCTTAGCCGACAGTAACCATCCCCACCTTGCACTAATTGCGACGTATTACGGGCGACCACACACACACAGCTGTTCTTTTGACATTGGCAGCCATTTTCTTTGCGCTGAACGACACGGCTTGGCTGCACATATGGCGCAAATACGGCTACGACTCAAAATATAGAGATACTTGTGCTTTTTTTTATTTAAATACCTACCATTTTGATGTGTTCCACTTGTAAAACAATTTTAGTTCATTAAGCATACGACACTAGTTTCATTACACGCTTTCTTATTAAATAAAGTAACTATACGGCCCCTGAAAGGGCGAAGAAAAGAAAAAGAAACATCCGGGCAACACAGAGAGCTCGTGATTGGACAATTAAAAAAACGTTGCGTGTTCCCGCCCAGCGCTGACGCAAGCGAAGACGTCACGCGGAAAAGCATTGGAATAAAAAAATCACAGCATATCCACGGAGTGAATGATGATGAGTGGGCGAAGCTGCCGAGGATCATCGGTAAACCGTCAATCTTCCGTGAATTCTGCCCAGTACATCATCACCGACGTGAGATCGGGCGCGTTTATACTAAAGATTCGATGAGAGTTATGACGACTTGCAGCTCACTTTAATTTTACATGTACGCTGTGAATTTTCATTGTTTAATCACGCACAGGAGAAATCGCACACACGCACTACCTTGGTGGTCAAAATCCAGTGCCTATATATACGGGGTGGTCAGTGAACGGTTGTGCAGCGCGAGCGGTCGGTTTTTTCAATCAAGACGCTGCCGCGACGCCAGGGGCGTAGCCAAGGGGGGGGTTCAAACCCCCCCCCCGAAATTTTTCAGTTTTGCTTGCGTATATAGGCACGCACGCATACAAACGCACGCACGAACATACATAAAGTATGGTTGAACCCCCCCCCCGAAAAAAAATATCTGGCTACGCCCCTGCGCGACGCTGCCTCGCGAAGCTGCCTGCGTCGGCGCCGCTGCGCAACGCCACCTAGAAAAACTTCGTCTAGGTGGCGTTGCGCTGCGCCGCGAGGCAAGATAGGGGGGGGACCGTAGGAGAGGAGAAAGAGGGGGAAGCGTAGGAGAGGAGAGGGCGATACATATCACGTACTGTCGCAGCGCATTGTCTTTGGGAGCCTTCGTGTGTGCACGCCCCCTCCGTTTTTAAGACTGGTTATGGGAGAGGGGAAGGGGGAGGGGAGAGGGGAAGTGGAGAGGGGGAGGGAAGTGGGGAGGGGAGAGGGTAAGTGGAGAGGAGGTGTGTGGAGAGGGTATGCGCATGCGCAGTAATGGTGGTCACGCCGCACACCACCACCACCACCACCGGACAGATACTGCCGTTTACTGCCGGCTGCCGGGAGATACGCCGGTCAACGGAGACGTGACAAGGTTAGACTAAGAGGAGCTACGCCCCTAAAATAGAATCGTTCCGCGATAGCACCCCAGTAACTCTACGTATCGCGGTATCGTAGCGACAGCTAGGGGAAAGGGATTCGTCTCGCCGGTTCGTCTGCGGAATCGGTCGGTTCCACTTTGATTTCTTGAATTCTCCCGATCTGCGCGGGTGTTAGGCTGTCGCGACCGCGACGGCATCTTCGATGGAGAGGGTAAGGGCACGCCCTGGGCGCCTTTTGATGCTCGTCTTTTTTTTTCGCTGCGCGCACCCGTTGGGGGTAACAGTCGGCGCAGTAGCGCAGTGGCTTGGTGCTGTCGTCAGTATGCGGCGGCGCGCGCCTGTGTTAGCGCTCGTTTGTGACAGAAAGAAGTGCTCTGTTACGAATACTACGCTTCCTGACACTGTAGATTGCACGGGAATACGTGGTACTTCACAGTAGCCTCTTTTCACACGTGTGAGTTGCACAGCGGCACGCAACAGCTTCGCGTCATGACACCGCTAGAAAAACCCGTCTGCCACACACGCGCGCACCAAAATACCGTACTCAGGCGTAGGAAACATGAGGCAAGCTGCTCACACGAGCGGTCACACACAAGAAAGACACGAGAAAGCACACGAAAATGCACATGGACAGGCATAAATCCTGAGGCGACCACATAGTAACACAAACCGGCGTCTGCCTTGAGGACCGTGCTAGTGGCGCCCTCAACTAAAACAGCTGCTCCTCAGCCGACCCGCGCTCGCCCATTGACGGCGACGCGACGCAGCAGGCCGCACCTGTTTTTTTTTTTTTTTTATGTAGCGGCCGTGGTAAAGTTATACTGCGCAAGCAGTTCACGAAAGTCAGCATACTTCTTTCAAAGACTGCTTGCATTCCACTGGAATATGGAGAGATTTTTGTAGCGGTTATTCATATGCTACTTGCTGCAGGTTTGACCCGGATTGTTGGCACAGTAGTGCTTCCAAAGGCAACAGAGCTTTCACTTCTGGTAGGTTATTTGCTTCCGGCAGAGCAGACAGGATTGCTCTAATTGCGGCGAAAAGCATTGGCAGAATGTGTTCCGTCACTGATAAAGTGGTGTGGTCGATATTGGCTGGCATGTTCCCTGAGAGAACGACGTGGAGCTTCGCTCCTATAGCTTGTGTAAACATTAGAGCTCTCGGGTCTATTACTTTCTGCCTCACGTCGCGTGGGTGTTCGCAGCTTTGAAGCCTAAGTAGGGGCACTTGCGTTTTCTACCCTTGTTTGGTCTTTCGACTGCACTCCTTGTGGTTCTCTGGAGGCGTCTCGTTGACGTGGTGGTTGCGGTGTCCGCTGAGGCGGGAGATCTCGTATTGGATAGTTTCAGAGTCAGCGTTGCTTCCTTTGCCTCTGCAAAACGCCTTCTGATACTTCCGAATGTAGGCGGCCCAGAAGTCAGGCCTTTCATCCCAGAGTCATGCACGCGAAAAGTTGGGAAAGTGAGAAATGTGCCTCTGCAGTATTCGGACGAACAACTCTTACAGCACTTGAAAGATGCTGAGGTTATATCGGCGCGCCGATAAATGAAGTTTTACAGCCAGGAAGATGGAGCAGTGACGTCGCGTTCACTTTACACAGTAATGCTGAATTTCCGAGACAACCGCCCCATTCCAGGAAGAATTTACTTAGGATTCACCAGTCATCCAGTGGAGGACTAGCTTGGTCCAGCACTTCGGTGCTACAATTTCCAGCGATTTGGACACATGGCGAAAAGTTGCCGCAGCACACGTCGGTGCAAGATCTGCTCAGACGACCATGACCACAAGGAGTGCAAGTCAGTTCTTCAGCCTAAGTGCGCGAACTGTGCGGGCAATCGCGCTGCCTCCTACTCAGGCTGCCTGCAGAACAAGGCTGCTGCACAAATGCGAGAACATGAACTTATACACGGAAGACGACCGCGCCGCAATTTTCGTGTTAAATTCAGGATTCAGTATGGCCACAACTCTTGGCTGTCCGAAGGGCCCGGTCCGTAGCGGAGGAGCTACATCTTCCCGTGCCGACCTGGGTGGAGCCACCGACCGGGTGAAGAGCCTCTTCGCTTTCACCCCTTATCCCGATCCCTTTGGTCACTTCCAATAAAGTTCCTCGCTCGCTCGCTCAGTATGGTCATGCGAGTTGCTTCGCAGCGCCTATGAGAAGATCTGCGCGAAGAGGCTCGATATGGCTGCTATACTCTCGGAAATATTTCAAAGCTTCGCGCTTTTTCCTTGGAGACTATCGCTCGTCTTTCGTTCGGTCAACAGACGAACGCAAATCGGGTCACACGGCTCCCACGGGTCTTGTGGGGCAGGCGTCTTTTCTGGTTCAGGTGCTTTCTTGTGCACACTGTTTGCCCAAAAAGAAAACAATGTAACGCGCAACAGACAGGACAAGAAGGGGTAGGCGAAACCCATGGCCAACAAATAGATGCACGAAAAGAAAAAGAGACTTCGACATCTGTTGTCACTTTCCTTTAGTTCGTACAACGAAAACTGCTGTCCTGGGTGAAGGTGTACAAGTTGTTAACAACACTGTGAACGTGTTGTAGGAAAAAGAAGAGGCCAATCGCACTTGCTAAGCAGACATTCTCAAGCGTTGCTTATTACAAATATAGCAATTCTTTTTCACAATTTTCATTTCGGGCCTTTGCATTATTGAAAGGAGAGATTGACGTTGTTGATTATTCATGAATATGCGGCGTTCGATATTGGGTCAAGGAACAAACGGGTGTTGAAGGCATCTTAGGCGAAATCACGAAGACATGGGCATACCTTTATGAAGCAATATGCTTATCTGTTAAAATGTCATGCGGCATTTGGCACTGACGAATAATATTTTTGTGGCGCTATGAGCCGCCAAAATGTTTAGGTTGATTCTCGAAGAAACGCAGGCATGGATACTTCTGAAACACCAGTGTTTTCACGATCTCTGGCGAAATTTTCAAGGCGAAAGCATTAGATGCATCCTCATTGGGAAAATTGACAGTCGGCAAAGGCGGACGCGCAAAATCTTCATCACTCGATGGCGTCACAACATGAAGTCATCATGGCGTCCGCTTCATGTCACGGTGACATCATACGAGGACGTCATCACATGAAGTTGTTCAAAGGTAGGCCCACCCCGGTACCAGTTGAGGTGCGGAATGCTTCAACTGCTACGATCCTCGAGGCAAAACCACTTCAGCTACAGAAAGCTCTCGGGGGGGGGGATCAGCACACCGAGTGGGAAGAAAAACATGGCTGATAGGAGAGATCACGAAAGGGAAACGCGTCTTCACAGAAGTAATTGAGCGTTCATTGAGCATTTTTTCGCCGCATGGGCGAATCAATGAATGCGATAGCAACAAATTGGAATGTCACGCAAAGAACGGTAAACAGCTCGAAACTTTCAGCGTGCTGCTCAAGCGCACGGGACGCACGAAAACAACACACAGAGGACGACCGCGAACTAACAACTGTCTGAAAATAAAAGCAGAGAGCAAAAAAGGCGCCCGTCCCGTCTTCATGTCTCTTCTTTCCCGTCTTTCTTGCGCTCTGCTTTTATTTTCAGAAAATGCACCAACTCGCCCAGCAACGCATTTTATTAAGCTAACAACTGTCACAGTTGTTACTTCTTTTCGTCCGGGCAGCGCGCTCCTTTAGCAAACGCGGCCGCTGCAGCGAGCGAAATGACCTTCGTGCACACTGCAACTTCAGCGTAAACTTGCGGTGAAAGCAGAAGACGTGCAAACCGCCCCCATCACGATATAAGCGCGCGCGCACGGACGACCACACCCTGTAGGGAAAACTACAGGTGGGTACAGGTGCATATCGAGGGGTCGTGGGTTCGATTCCCGTCGACGGAACATTTTCTTCTAGTTTTTTTCTTTGCCTTACAACGTCATGTCCACGACAAAAATACGTCAGTGAAATCTTGGTTCACCCCAGCATAAAACACCTTCGTGTTAGAAAGAAGATGACTTTCGCCTTCGAATCGTCTTAACGAATGCATAAGGGACCCTGTGAGTTTTTGCAGCTTAGTTAGCAACATTTTACACGATGAAATGATTGTGCATGTTTTTACGTTAATGTGGCGAGTTGGTGTTTTGATACATAGCTACGAGATAATGCAACGCAAGAAACATACAGACGCAACAAAAACGACCTGGGCGCGCGCTGACTTGTTACAACTTTTGTCACCACTCGCTGTACATTTTATACAGGGTGTCCCAGCTATCACACAGCACGATTTTAAAAAAGAAGAACGGCATTACGCGAAGCAAACCTACTGCATAATATTCTTAGTACACTGGAGTAGCTACTGCTAATTCTTTCGTTAGTGAGGTTTAAATAATCAGTCATAATTATATTTATAACTCAACAAGTGCTCTCGTAAATATAAAAATACTATTGAGGCATATCTATGCATGATCAAACGACATCTTACTGCGCAATTTTCAACAACGTACAATTTACGGGCTGATTTTTTCCGGCTGATAAAGAAAGCCCGCGAAATAGGGAAAATAACGTCTGACTAACCAGCGCCCCCAAATAAGCTTACTGCAAACAACCGCTTTGCCTGTTGTCCGTTGCCAGAGACAGCGTTCCGTGTTTTTATAAGGCTACAGGGCAGGCGCCGACAATATGCGTCGCAATTTCGCTGGGATTCATTCCGTTCGATGGTACGCCACTATCATCATTCATACCTCACGGCCAACTGTCATAGAGGAAGTACAGCTCAGGAGAGGCCCTACCGTATCCCTATGCATTGCGAAAAGTGTCACGGAAGTCACGTCAAAAACAAACCGGTATGGGGCAAACAAAACAGCAGACGGCCCGCGGCGTGCTCTCCGCGCTGGTTCGCTTCTGCGCAGATTTGTAGTCCCGGCGTAAGCTTAGCGCAAATTGTGCGGTTTCCATACAGTAAAATGTCGCAAGCAGATGTTTACCACGCTGTTCGTGCGTGGCAGGCCCGGGTGCTGCGTGCTGAAATTCTTCGTAGAGCGTTGTTGTGCAACAGTACAGAAAGTACCGGTACGTGCCGTAATTAAAAACATTCAGCCCCTGCACCACCGTATTCGAACTCACCTAACATTGACTTACGCGTCCTGCTGGTTGTTAGGCCTTTCTTTTCCTTTCTCGTAGCCCGCTTTCCCGATCTATTGCCCGATTAGCGGTTCTTTGCTCGTGTATATAGAGTGAGCGTAGAAGCTATTCGGCGCAACGCCAACCTAGTAGTTGACGTAACTTCACGTCGAAAAGAGGACACCGATGTATTGTTTACGCGATCGTGCACGTAAAGTTTGTAATTCCAGTGCACATACAACCACTAGCACGCAGCGAGCGCACACCTCACAATACACACATCACGTAGACCGATAACAACAACAAAAGTTTATTGCCCTTCCGTATGAGCGGCACAGCCTCTAAAAACGCGATACGATGCCTTCGCCGCATATTACGTACGGCGCGTCAGACGCCAAAGACAAAAGTTTACGTGTGTTCTGAGTTGACGCAATGGGTAAGGAGCAACAGAGCGCACATCCCAGAGCTTCGCATGCAAATACCACGCATTAGTGATCAGCAATGAAGCGAACGTACGCACACATGAAAAGTGACACCCGGTACTGTCCGCAGTGCACGCGATCACCGGGTATACGCAACAGCTGGACATTGCGTAGCTTCCCTAAAGACCACACAGAAGGAGCAGCATGCGTGAATCGACTACCGCTTGCACGGCGAAAAAAAAAAAGACTGCAAAGGTTTCGTGACTCGCTCGATGCGCGCATGCGCTTGCAAACGACGCGACGGAAATCGCGGAATGTTTAGCTGTTCTTTAGCTAGGAGGCGATGCGGGTGTTTACGATGTGGAGGCTTCACGAATGTGACGTCAGGGCCATATCCTTCGTATTCCTTCCTCCATGCCGACTGTTCTCATTGATAATGCGGCAGGAGCGCTGTTCTGATTACTGCCTGACACTGTAAAACCAAGCGGTGCGTTTCTTCGGCCGGCGAGTGGCAGATTGGGCGATCCATAGTTCTTTTTTCATCCTGCATATTTTCCTTGATGCTGGCTACCTCATGGTGAGCCTGCTTGAGAGAGCTAGTTTCCGATGCGCGCATCGGTCTAGTTACGTGTCACTTTTCACATTTCGCGGGCTTTCTTGATCAATAAGAAAAAAAAAGATCGCGCACAGCACGTTGTTGAATATATTTTGAAAACTTTTCAGCCCGAACGGGACGGAGCACGAAGAAGAGGACACAAGACGAGCGCTGTCTAAAAACTGAAGTTTATTGAGAGAAAATTCAAACACCTGATAACCAACAACGCATGCGCAAAAGTTACCTGTAGTCAAAGAACTGATTAAGCTTACGTAGTTCACAATCTAAAAGGCAAACGGACGGCTCAGATATGCAATCATCTCTCGCATCTTTAATGAAGTACGCTTCCACGAGTTCCCGTGCCCTTTTATCTCTGTTTGTGCAAGATGACAGTGTTGTCGAAGAACGGTTTACATCCACATGCCCTACAATGTGTCGAAAGGTGTGACGTCGGCGTTCCCCTTAAAGTGCTATTGTGCTGGCGGATTCTTTCGTTGATGCATTTACCCGACTGGCCTATATACACCTTGCCGCCGGAGAGGGGGATCATATAGACCACACCAACAGAGCATGACACGGAGGGTTGCGAAAGACTCCGCCACGAAAGACTGCGCCAGCACAATATGACTTTAAGGGGAACGCCGAAGTCACACCTTTCGACACATTGTAGGGCATGTGGATGTCGGGAAAACTTCTATCGGCCGCACGTCCGCTGTTACGTATCGCAGCGACACTGGCGCCCAACCACCACTGCGGCAACGTCCATATCGCGTGTCTCCCACAGAACGTCGAGTAATTAATGAGCAAGTCAACGATATGCTTTGACGCGACGTTATTCGACCCTCCGACAGCCCGTGGGCGTCTTCTGTTGTTCTCGTTGCCAAGAAGGACGGTTCTGTGTGGACTACCGAAGGCTCAGCAACATCATTCGGGAGGATGCTTATCCGCTGCCGCGAATCGACGACGCGATTCACAGCCTCCAAGGAGCAGAATACTTTTCATCTCCCGATTTGCGCTCGGGGTACTGGCAAGTACCCATGGCTGATGACGCTCAGCCGAAGACAGGCTTTGTCACGCCCGACTGCTTGTACGAGTTCAACGTCATGCCGTTTGGTCTGTGCAATGCGTCCGCGACTTTCGAGCGCATGATGCACACCGTTATGCGCAACTTGAAATGGCACACGTGCCTGTGTTACCTGGACGACTTCGTCGTTTTCGCTCCGGACTTCTCCACGCATCTTCAATGTCTGCGGCATGTTTTGACGCGTTTGAGCAACGCCGGCCTCCAACCGAATCTGAAGAAGTACCGATTTGCAGCACGGCAGCTGACAATCCTAGGCTACGTCGTGTCCAAGGACGGAATCTTTCTCAACCCGGTCAAGCTTCGGGCCGTGGCCGAATTTCTCAAACCTACGTCCGTCAAAGAACTGCACAGTTTCGTGGCACTGTGCTCATATTTTCGGCGTTTCATACGCAACTTTGCCACCATCATATTGCCGCTGACGAAGCTCCTTGGGAGTAACGGGTCCCTACATTCGTGGTCGTCCGAATGCGACGACGCGTTCGCAAAGCTCCGTCGTTTGTTAACGTCTCCTCCCATACTCCACTACGACCCTACGGCCCCAACGGAGGTACACACGGACGCCAGCGGTGTAGGCCATGGCGCTGTCCTTGCGCAGCGCAAACCAGGGTTCCCCAAATATGTCGTCGCCTACGCAAGTCGTACGCTTACTAGAGCCGAGACTAATTACACCGTCACGGAAAAAGAGTGCCTGGCGATCATCTGGGCCCTTACAAAATTCCGACCTTATTTGTATGGTCGCCCATTTCATGTCGTCACCGATCATCATGCACTATGCTGGCTGTCGTCATTGAAGGATCCCTCGCGCCGTCTCGCCCGCTGGGCACTTCGCCCTCAAGACTACGACATCCGCGTGCTGTACCGCAACGGACGCCAGCATGCTGGCGCCGATGCCCTCTCGCGCTCCCCCTTGCCTGAGGACAATGCGTCCTGCTCAGTATCTCACATTGCTGTTTCTTCCATCGACGTTCACACCATCGCTACCGAGCAGCGCAAGGATAAATTGATCGCCTCGCTGAGAGACTTGCTCACTGATCCGTCGCAAACACCAACCACTCGCGCGTTGTATCGTCAAGCCCACCATTTCGCCATTCGTGACGCCCTATTGCACCGACGCAATTAAACGCCGCGACGGCCGCCAGTGGCTACTTGTGATACCCCGAAGTCTGCGTGCTGAAATATGCCAGCCCTTCCACTCTGATCCGCAATGCGCGCACTCTGGGGTATTCAAAGCTTACCACCGCATTCGACAACGATACTTCTGGCGAGGGATGTACCGCTACGTGAAGAAGTTCGTCCGCTCCTGCCCCGATTGCCAACGCTGAAAACCTTCAACGCACGTGTCACCAGTCGGTCTACAACCATTACCTTGCCCTAACCGTCCGTTTGGGCGCGTGGGCATCGATTTGTATGGACCACTTCCTCTGACGTCGGCTGGTAACCGTTGGGCCATCGTCGCCGTTGACCCTCTAACGCGATACGCCGAAACCGCTGCCCTCCCAGCGGCTGCAACGCGCGATGTTGCCTCTTTCCTGCTACACCGATTCATGCGGCGTCACAGTCCACCCTAGGAGCTTCTCAGCGATCGAGGCCGTGCCATCAGAGAGTACACTCAATGACGTGCTGCTTCTGAGATCGTGCTCACTTCCTTGACACCACTGAGGCTGCTAAAAAAATTCGTAATTGACTTCTGAGAAAATAATTACTACGACTACGAAGGTTCCTGACTTGTGCTAGTTGGTAGGAATTCATATGAATCAATGTTGCCTCCTTCCTGCTACACCGATTTACGCTGCGTCACGGTCCACCCCAGGAGCTTCTCAGCGATCGAGGCCGTGTCTTCGTGTCCGAAGTCGTCGAAGCCATTCTCAAAGAGTGCCATGCTGTTCACCGCAAGACTACTGCTTACCACCCGCAGACGAATGGCCTAAGCGAACGCTTTAACCGCATGCTCGGCGACATGCTCCCAATGTACGTCGCCGCCGATCACACAAATTGGGATGGCATTCTGCCCTTCGTCACCAACGCCTATAATGCCGCCCCTCAGAGCACTACTGGTTTTTCACCCTTCTTCCTGTTGTACGGAAGGCACCCGTCGCACACCACTGACACGATACTACCCTACAAGCCGGATCCATCTGATTGCGCGCCTATTTTAGCCAGGCTTGCTGAAGAGTGTCGCGAGCTTGCAAAGAACTTTACAACGCACGAACAAGAGCGGCAGAAGAGCCTTCGCGGTGGCACCACCACTTCTGAGTCCACGTTCCTCCCCGGAGCGCTCGTATGGCTCTCGGTCCTTACGACTGCAACTGGCCTCTCTTCAAGACTACTGCCGAAATACGAAGGCCGCTACCGGGTCGTCGAGCGCACATCGCCGGTCAACTACCTGATCGAACCCATCGAACCAGCATCGGAAATGCACCGTCGAGGGCGCGACATAGTCAACGTGGAGCGCCTCAAGGCCTACTATGACCGGTGGTGGTGGTGGTATCTTTATTGCTCCCAGAACACACAAAAAAAATAATAAAGAGGGGACCAGTACGAAGACTGGTCTCGCTTTTCGTACCCGGGGTAATTGTGGCGAAGCAATTGGTACTGTTTAACGGTTGCGCTCTCCATGGGCTCCTAGTGGGTCGTCCTCTTCTAAACGCCCCTCGCGCTCGGAGCCCGTGCTTTTGCCTTGACTGTCGCCATAGCGCATTGTCGCCGAGTGCCGTCCAATAAACAGCTTAACAGAACATTAAATGATTCCCAGCCCTGCCACTACGCCGGCGTTGCTTGAGATTACTTTCAGCTAATTTGACCCAAATGAAGTTTTGCTGGTGTGAGTCATTAGGACATATGTTATTACGTCTTTAGTGTGTTATGGCAAAATACAACAATAATATAATAACTGTTCGGGTTTAACGTCCCAAAACCGCGATATGATTATGAGGGTCGCCGTAGTGGAGAGCTCCGAAAATTTCGACCCCCTGGGGTTCTTTTACGTACAGTGGAGGCGATCGTCGACCTCCTGGAGTTCTTTTATGTGCACCTGAATCTAAGTACACGGGCCTCGAGTATTTTCGCCTCCATTAAAATGTGGCCGACGCGGCCAGGTTTAGAGCGCGCGACCTTGGGGTCGCGACTTGTCTTTCGACGAATTTCTTTTTCAGTCATTATCAGACATGCGCAGGCACACGTATAAATTCTCAATCTAAAACGGGCAAAAAGGATGTGAAAGGCGAAGTCGCATGCAACTTATTTCCGTGAGCTAGGTGCGCGTTGTCATAGTACTGAGTCGACAGGAGCTCTTTCATTTTGGGAAAATGTGTGCCTATCTATTTCTCCATTTTAGTCACTTCCCCCGCCCCTTTCTTTCGGTTTATTTTTCACGGCGCGTTATTGACGGAAGAGTGAGTTGACATGGAAAGAGAAGAGGCGTGGACAGTTTTCATTGGGCGTCGCAGTGAAGTCGCGCTTACTCACTCAATCACGGATGCCAACCAACTAGCCCGCCGACGTGTGAAAGTTTCTTGCAAACGTCAGTTCGCGATCACTCATTTTCATGTCAGTATTGTCATCCCTCTTTGCAAGCTTCTGTAAATTTATTAATTTACTTTGATACCACTGGGACCACCAGCGTGTGTAAAGAACACAAAGCAAAAAGCAACATCACATTCGTGTCATCTCCGAAGCGTAAAAAGAAGAATCGGTGCAATCACAGCGAGTAGAAAGACACCCCGCTTCAAAAAACAAAAAAAAAAGGAGAGCGAACTCAGAAAGTTGCAAGTCAATGAAGCATCAAGTCTGCAGAGAAGGCACCGTACTACCAATTAGAGCGTAAATGTTTCTTCTGGACTCCGTTCATTGGACGGGGCGCCTCGGAAACAATCTAGTTTAGATTAATCATGGCACAACCATTTGAAGCTGTAGAGACAGGCCTTGTGTTGTGTATAAGAGGAAGAATTTCGCCGTCTGAGAATACCTTTCCCGTATTCTTAGTGTTTCTCTTAAGGCAGACAGAAGAAGGCACTGAATGACGGAGAAGAATAAGCACCACGGCGGCAATGCAGAAAAAAACAGAAAAAAAAAGACTGAGCGATCGGGGAACGAGCGGCGTGCAAAGGAAAAGCGCGGGCTAAATTGGAATCGAATGGCCAGAATAAGCGAGGACCCGTTGAAAAAGATTAATTCCAAGAAAGCCTGCGCTGATAGAAGGCACGATGAGGAGTGGAGGTTATTGGATCCCGAATTTCGCTGGTATATCTTCTGCTCTTTTATAATATTTAACTTTTGCGGAGAAGAGCGCTGGGTTGTATGCAATCATTTTGAATAGTAAATGAGTTATAGAACATTATATGTGATTGACAGAACGAGGAGAAAACTAGTCGGTGGTCTGATACAGTAACGACAACCATCAAAAGGAGAGCGCTGCCAGTGGCGCTAAAGAGAAATTTTCGTGAATTCGAAGGAACCCTACATCCGTATGACAAACAAAATCACTTCAACGCCAGAATCCCGACAACTTTTGCTCCGAAACTTCTGCACTACTAAGGTGCAGGCCAGAAGTGTGTATGGCAAACCTCAAATATAATAACAGCATGTACATCTGTCATGATAGTAAACGCGGATATTTGCTCCTGAAGAGTGGAAAGTATGACCTTGTTATTTCCTTTGCAATTGTATTTTACATAAAAAATAAGCCCATACTAATATTCGAAGCCTGAGAACGGGGCGAGCATTTCGTAGCGCTGCTTCAGATGATTCCCGGGTTCTGACAGATATTGCCTCTTAACTTATGCCGCCTATTACATGGGTGAACGTATTAAATAGATGACCACGGCACCCAAGTAATAGGCTACCACCTCTGAACTTGGATGACGTGCTCTATGCGACGCGTTATCGCCTGCTCAAAAGCTCAATCATGGTGCATGCTCATAGATTGTCCTCGTGCTGTAAAACAGGCTTGTATTTTAACACGAAAGTTTTATGCCGGGTTCCACCAGGACTATCATGACGTATTTCCGTCACTGAAATACGTCAGCAAAATGAGCGTCATCAGTTGCAAAGGAAAGAAAGCTATAAGAAAAAT
This sequence comes from Rhipicephalus sanguineus, assembly GCF_013339695.2. Taxonomy (NCBI): domain Eukaryota; kingdom Metazoa; phylum Arthropoda; class Arachnida; order Ixodida; family Ixodidae; genus Rhipicephalus; species Rhipicephalus sanguineus. Next base: position 215,155,133 of record NC_051178.1, read on the forward strand.
AGTCACCGTTTCGCCGCGATGGCGAAGCAATCAATGCGATAGCAATAAATTGGAATGCAACACGAAGAATGGAAAGCAGCTCGAAATTGCCAGCGCGTCGCTCGAGCCCAACGGAAGCACGAAAAGAATGCACACAGGACGAGCGCGAACTCTCCTGCGTCACAGCTCGACACTTGAAGCGCACTGCTCAAACATAAAGCAGGACGCACGAGACGAACGAACAGGTACACATAGGACGAGCGCTAACTAACTGTCACAGTTGGTACTTATTTCTGTTTGAACAGCGCGCTCCTATCGCAAACGCGGCCGCTACAGCGAGCGAAGTGACCTTCGTACGCTCTGTGACTTCAGCGCGGACATCGCGCGGAAAGCACAAGACATACAACGCCCGCTCCAGCCCCCCCCTCCCCCGGCCGCCCCCTTCTTTCCTCGAGATAAACGCACGAAGGCGACCACGCCCTGTAGGGCGAAGAGAAACGGCGTTCGCAGGAGCGGGGCGACGATCTTTAACGTCGCGCCATCTATGTGGTAACTAAAAAAGCATGCTGAAGTATATAGTGTATATAAATAGCTCGCCGCTAGCAGGCTGAAAGAAGGTGCTGTTGGTGGCATAACTGCTAACGCCGCGCGCTGCAAAAGCGAGAGGTCACCCGTTCGATTCCGCGTGTCGGAACGTTTTTCTGAATTATTTTTCTTTGTGGCTTTCACATATATATATATATATATATATATATATATATATATATATATATATATATATATATATATACCTTGCATTACGGCGGCGACGGCAAAACTCAGCCAAGACTGTCCACATAATTGCTATCGCAACAAAAGCTCCATTCACAGGAGTCGAACTCATGACGTCTCGGTCCGCGACGCTGGCTGGCGGGCGTTTAGCCCACTGACCTACCGCCAAACACATTACGGAGGCTACATGAACACACCTTTAATATTCACACTTTCCTCTCACAGTGCTCTTGAATGGATGAATGGATGTATGTATGGATGGATGGATGCTATGAGCGTCCCCATTATAACGGGGCGGTGACATGTGTGCCACCAGGCTCGAAAAACACAACAAAAAAAAACATGGCTGACGCCTCTGTCATAGGAATCGCTATAACACGAAAGTGAAACGTGTCTTCACAGACGCAGTTGAGCGTTTGCTGTGCATTCTTTCGCCCAAGGGCGAAGGAATGAATGCTACAGCAACAAATTGTAATATCACGCGAACAACGGCAAGCAGCTCGAAACTTGCAACGCGCTGCTCAAGAGAAAGGACGCACGGAACGTACATACACAGGATGAGAGCGAAATGTCACCTTTGTAACTTATTTCTGCGTGAGCACCAAGCTCTTTTCGCAAAAGCGGCCGCTGCAGTGAGCCAAGTGACCTTCGAGCTCTCAACGCAAGACGTACGAACCACCGCGATCACGAGATGAACGCACGCACGAGCGACCACGCCAACCGCGCCCTGTAGAGGCGGGCGCTCGTCGCAACGGCGACGACCTTTAAAGCACGCTCTTCTTACGCTCTTCGAGCCCTTCGCGCCATCTCGCTAGTGATAACGAAAGCACGCTGTAACGCCGATCTCTGAGTAGAACCACCGACAAATGATGTATACATCAAATGGCACTGACTACGGTGACGGGGCCCGTCAGCGCAGTACCGTCGTAAAAGTGACGGGGCCCGTCATAATAGCGACTTAGTTATAGTGACGGGCCCCGTCATCGTAAAGCAGTGACTACGGTGACAGGGCCCGTCAGCGCAGTACCATAGTAAAAGTGACGGGGCCCCTTTACCGCAGATTTTTGCTCGTCTTAGACGCCCTCGTCGTGTGACGTTCGTGGCGTAGTAGTTACTTGTGTAAGGCGATAAAGAAAAAAAAGCGTTCATGGCGTAGTTGGTTGGCGCGCTCTCCATGGAGTGTTAGGGCTGCATGTCGTCAGTTGGATTCCTCCCGTTTTTTCTTCCTTTTTTTTAGGTTATGCGTCAACATCAACGTTACTGCTCTGACGGAGTTATGACGGAGTCATAACTTTTTCGTCAATGTCTGCGGCGGTTAGGCAGCCCTAGCGTTCGGATGATGCGTTCTTCCTAGGCTTGTGCGAATATTCGAGCACTTCGAATATTCGAACTCGCTTCGAAACGAATTTAAATTCTAGGAAATTTCGAAGTATTCGAAATGAACGAATAGACGTATATAAACCACATGTAACCCCCTGTAAAGGTGGTTTCACTGCAGTAGAGGTGTGCTTTACCGTGATGTGCACTTGCACTGCTGGCGGAGTACTTGCCAGCAACGCCTACTTCGAAAACTCGGTTCGAAAGCTTCAATGATCCTCTTCTTCCACCCGGAACACATCGCGAATTCCGTCACACTGGCCATTATTACATTCTTTATTTTACCAGAAAGAATGGGTAAATCATGATGCACTGACGTTGAGAGAGAGAGAGAGAGAAAAAACTTTATTTTTAATATCAGTCAATTACGTCAGGCATTGCCCGTCGCCCCTAGCCGTCGGCCGGAATCCCTTGAGACACGGCAGCAGCAAGGGCTTGACTGATGAGGTCCCGCTGGACGTTGGGGTCTGGGTTGCGGAGCAGGGCCTCCCAGGATTCTAGTGTGTGGGAACCATCGTTCTGACTCGGACATGTCCACACCATGTGGACCAAATTCGCTGCCTCATCACAAAATTTGCACTGGGACCGGAAAACTTCTGGGTGCCACTTGCTGTAAAGTACGGGGTTTGGAAAAACCCCCGTCTGCAACTTTCGCCACATAACCTCGTCTTTCTTATTGAGCGATCTATCCGCACCTGGGTATACTTGCCGATTCAGCCTGTACTGTGTTACGATTTCATGATATGCGAGCATATCCTCACTTCTTTTTCGAAGTTCGGTAACTGGTGAGGTTCCGGGGGTCGACCGGTAAGTGAGACCTGAGAAACATTCGTCATGCTGCCCGCGTGCCACCACTGTGTTGCAGTGAAGGACGTCTTCTTTTTCGCAGGCGCACATTTCAGTTTACCACGAGACCGCCTTTTGTTTTGTTTTTTTCTTGCGCTGGCAGCAGCGAGGCTGGGATGCTTCACTTGTCACTCATTAGTATCGCTACATTGCATTGCCTTGTGGCTCTTAAGGGCCATCGTTTCTGCGGATTTGCGGCTAAATCGGGATCGGGAATTGGCACATGGCACCCAAAGTTTTTGAATTAACCGGGCTGGTTCTCACCGCCGCTTCAAATTATCCACTCAGATTTACATTGCAAAATACAGGGCCATAGAAATTCTTCTAATTATGCGGGATTTCGAAATAAAAGTTCGAATTAATGAGGTTTTACTGTATTACCCTCACATCGATTTATCATTCTTTAAGTTTAAAAGCTTGTTATACCCGCTTATATGCTCTAATTATAGTACATTTTAATTAACATATTTTACAGGTTATCACTTGCATTCAACCGAAAGTCAAATCCCGCTACTACTCAAAGTTGTTTCGAATTCGCTTCGGACCTAAAATATATTACTATTCGCACAAGCCTAGTTGTTCCTATGCGACCTCAGTTCTAATCGAAAATGCTTCCATTTTTTTTTTCTTTTTTCAATATTGTTTCACAATACCGTCCTCAGCTTCCGGCTAGTCAACAATAGTTACTCATTCGTGGTAGCACGGCTCAGCATGGGAGAACGGAGCCCGTTAATTAGAATGTCGCTGCGCCGCTGATGGTCATGCGCTGCGCAGCCAGTTACAGGGACGTCATGGGCGCAGCGAGGACAGCCAGTCAAATCAGCAATGTTCCCTCCGAGATCTCTTTCGACCACGGAAAGCAATTCTAGAAAAAATCCAGGAAGGCTTCAGGTGCAGGTGGCTGTTTTGGTCGGTGGTGCACTTCAGTACGAAAACATTTCGGGGGGGGGGGAAGGGGGCGGAGCAGCGACGCAGCGACATTGGCGGCATGCTGATATGCAGCGTCAGCGGCGCAGCGACAGGCTGATTAACGGGCTCCGCTCTCCCACGCTGAGCCGTGCTACCACGAATGAGTAACTATAGTTGACTAGCCGGAAGCTCGGGACGGCATTGTGAAACAATATTGACAAAAGAAAAAAAAGGAAAAATTTTCTTATTCAGCGCGATTAGAACCAAGGTCGCATAGGAATAGCGCATCATCCGAACGCTGTAGGGCTCTCTAACCGCCGCAGACATGAACGAAAAAGTTACGATTCCGTCAGAGCAGTAACGCTGACGTTGACGCATAACCTGAAAAAAAAAGGAAATAAAAAACTGGAGAATCGAACTGACGACCTGCAGCCGTAAAACTTCATGGAGAGCGTGCCAACCAACTACGCCACGAACACCACACGACGTGGGCGACCAAAAATCCGTCCCTTTTACGACGGTACTGCGCTGACGGGCCCCGTCACCGTAGTCAGTGCCTATATAAACAGCCCGCCGTTAGCATAGCGAAGAACGTGCCGACCGTGACCGAATCGTTTCGCGCTGCGGAGCGAGGGGTCGTAAGTTCGATTCCCGATGACAGAATCTTTACTTGTGGTGTTTTTCTTGGTCCACTGTTAGTCTTTATATTTTACGTCATATCCGTGACGGAAATACGTCAGTGGAGCCGTGTTGGACCCCGGCATAAAACACTCCTGTGTTAAAAGGTGGTTGATCCCTCTGTCATAGGAATCGGTATAACACGAAAGTGAAATGTGTCGTCACAGAAGTAGTTGAATGCTTTATTGCAGTGGTATATCAGACCTTGTACAATATCTATTGTTGTTGGCATACGTAGCACCGCCTGACGTGTACCCACTCAGGTAGACGCCTAGTGGCACATCTCCGTACTGACCACTAACGCCCATGATCATGATTTAACGCTCGCGGTAGCTGATGTTAACATATACGTGGACACCGCATATGGTGAATCCCGCCCAAATATAATATCAACAAGCACATAATAAACACCGATACTCGGTGTGCACTCCAAAACGCCGTGAAACGCGAAGAGAAACGCTACGCGCGTTGTGTCTTCCCTCTAGCCTGGCAGTTAATTCTCACAGGGCGAGCGGGGAACGCGGTGCGACATCCAAGCGAGCGTCGGAGAGCTATTTTTCGATATGGATTGACGCTATGAGCGAGGCTTGTGCTGAAGCCAGCAGCTCGCGGTGTGTTAAACTAACTTTTTTCTCAATTCGTTTCGTTTTGTTATTTCGCACAATAGCGGTTACGCACACCGGCGGCGGTGGCGGCCGCGGACAACTGCGGCGCCAAAAACGGCTGTTGTGATCTCATAACGGCTTTCGCTGTAAATCAGTTCAGAAGAAATATTCTCCGAATCCCGCGACCGGGGATTCGGACCTGCAACCCCTCGCACCGCAGCGCGCCGCGTTAAACGACTCGGCCATGGTTCATATGTCCCTCAGCATAATAATGACGAGCTACTTATATATACCAATTACCACTGGCGGTGCGCAGAGCCAACGTTACTATAGATGGAGAAAGTTGGAAAACTGCACGGGATCGCCACGGAAGCGGCGTGGCCGTTCGCTGTCTCCCAAAAAGTGGGGGCACTGCGATCGTTTTGCGCCCTGTTTACGTGACGTGATAGCCGCGTCGCTGCTTCGTCTGCTCCGCGCGACGCCGGCTGCGCCGCGGAGAGGGTCACGTGACGTGGTCGCAAAGTGATGCCAGCGACATCTGGAATGGACGATGATCTGCGGCCGCCTCCTCGCGCGAGTTTTCCAACTGTCCCCATCCAGCATGGAGGAAGGAATATACTGAGGAGAGGCCCTGACGTCACTCGTTGTGAAGCCGTGGTGAAGCCGGAAGTCGGCCATATTGACTGGGCAAATTCTCCTCTCTTGTTTACATCCGAATGTGAAGCGAAAGGCGCGACTCTCTCTCCGGCTCGAAAAGCACGTGGGCTGCGCGGCGCGCGCGCCGGTGCTATCCGAAACCAACTGAACGGATTTTAACGCGCTGTTCTGCCGCGATACGGCTGACGAAATCTCTCCGTCTGGGTATTGTACTCTTGCACTCCGCTAGTTGCACGTTAAGTTTTTTTTTTATTTGAACAGTTTCTTGTGAAAATAAAGATGTTATGTCGGACCAGCCAATTCATTGCTGCGCAACGAACCAGGCGCCGAAATTTGTACAGCTTCTTTCAGATCGCTTTTCTTTTACGCTTCTCTTTGGGCTTTATGGAACTTTCGGCCAGGCTGTGAGCTAGGCACGGCGATACAAAAACATGTCTTCTCTGCAATAAACCCGGAGGCCCGTAGTTATGCCACTAAAATCGGCGTCGGTGGAGCATGTATACGTGACAGCCCGTTGAGGTTGCGGCGGCCTCCTTGTTTTCACTTCCCTTATGTCCGAAGCGTACTGTTTTCAACGGATATCCCAAAGGCCAGGATTTCATTAGGACGAAGCAGCGAACACCAACTGAAGGTGCGTGAGAAGATGTCTCTGGTGTGGATCACGCGCACTGGTACCTACGGAGAACTTAAAGGCGAGGATCGCGTTAGGACGAAAGCTGGGAAAGCCAGCCGAAGGAATGCGTGGGAAAAGGTCTCCCGGATGGATCACGCGCGGACACAGCCGCCAAGGGCGGCGGGGAAAGCCAGCCGAATGCGAGGGAAGATGTCTCCGGGATAAGTGGCTAGTTATTTGAGAACAGGAGAGAGAAGGCGCTTGTTTCTGTCTCCCTTATCGGGAACATAGCTAAGCGCCTTGCTTGGTGGTGAAGTGGTGGTTCACGCGCGGACACAGCCGCCAAGGATGGCAGAGAAAGCCAGCCGACGGAAGGCGAGGGAAAAAGGTCTCCGTGTCGTCACCGTCAGTAAAGTGAAGGAAACCAGAGGGATGCACATGTACACTTTTCGCTTCGGCTATTTACTTTTCGAATATACATAAAAAATAGAATACACACAGAAGGTACTGTCATCAATATTACATAGCTAATGGCTTATTCGATATTCAACATCGCTAAGTAAGAGTCCAAATCACAAACTAATTTCGCTTCTGCACGTAAAAGACAATAAAGTCCGAATTTACTTCTTTTGTGCTCGAGTCGCGTACGTCTTCCTTTCGCCCAAGCCAAGGTTCGACTGCCCCGAGCTCTAGGTCGTCTTCGTCGAAATCCCTCTCCCGAGATTCCTTGGGGTCAATTGTGGGAGAGGAGCCTTTCCTCCTGCCGCGCCGGTGCGCACGGTGTTTACATTGAACTTTGCGCGGCGCCGGGACCGTGGGGCCCGCGCAGGGGGCAACTTCACGTTCTGCTGTAAGATACGGGGGGCCCGCTCACGGGGGCGGCTTCGAATTCGCACTGTCTGGCGACGTCTTCTTTTGGCGCAAATTCACTTGGCATTTGGTTATTCAACGAAGTCCATTTGAATATGCACACTCATGACACTCCGGGATAATTGCCTGTTTATTAGAGAAAAGAGAAGGCGCTTGTTTCTGTTTCCCTTATCGGGAACATAGCTAAGCGCCTTGCTTGGTGGTGAAGTGGTGGTTCACGCGCGGACACAGCCTTCAAGGATGCCCGCCCGGTTCAAACAGCGCCCGTAAACAAACACAGCATTCCTCCTTTCTTAACGAAAGCAGGATATGATTGTGTACACCTGAGGATTTCGAATAGTACGAGCGGCACGTCTTACTGCGTTGGCACTATCCCTCGAAGCTCCACTGCGAGCACGTCGCTGTGTGCGCGGTCACAGCCGCAATGCCCAGCTGTTGTGTGCCAGGATGCAAGTCGCGCGGCTCACAAGGAGTACCAGCCACCTCCTACCATTTGTAAGTAAATTTACTTATTCGGTGGACGCGTTAGAGTAGAGGCCAAGCGAATTCGCATAGTGGCAATCGTTCTGTAGATTTATAATATAACATGTTATGCTGCGTGTATACATTACTGTGCAATACATATGTTGTGTAACCATCCATTATCAGGTTTCCCAAAGATGCCGTTCGTCGGACAAAGTGGATAGAAGCAATTTGGCCCCCGCATATTCGCCGGGAACCTGCCAAGGAAGCTCATGTTTGTTCGAAGCATTTCTTAGAGGAGCATTTTGATCGCACGTCCGCGTTCAAAGTCCGCCTACGAGAGCATGCAGTTCCTACTCTCTTGGTGAGAATGAATGAACTTTGGAACCGATTTCCGTTCTCTTATACATAGTTCACGATTTATATTTTTCTCTCTCTGGTAAACGATCTTGATACCTGTATGTCGCTAGCATTATAGTGGTAAATGATGGTAAAAAGGATTGACATACAATAAATGTTATAATTCAAAATAAATAAATAAGCAATTAAATAAATAAACAAATTATCATGCACCAGTTCATATCTATTCAGGCTTCCTTCTTTTGACATCACTGACGAAATTATATTTTTCTCTTAAAATTTAACAGCACATACTCATACCTGTTAGTACTCTGTGCACGAATTGGTGGGGTGAAAAAAAAAAACTTAAGGTAGCAATTTCATAACCAGCATCTAGAAATTTAGATATAAACGTGGTAATCAAAAGCAAGAGTTTTGTAAGTGCCTCTTGCATCACGTATACATGGTTAATTTATATTGATATGAAGTAATGCAACCCCTGTGCCATTGTTATTTCTTTTCTTGTTTTATTTTTTACATCCGATCTACAATTGTAATACTAAGTTTTTAATCCCCCAGCTACCTCATCCAGTACAACAAGGTTATAGAGCACCTGATGCAGCAAGCACCGATTCATCCTTTGATTCCCCTCAGCTCATGCAAGGTTGCGCTGAAGGCTTGCTGCTGCTTGCACAGGTAAACACTTCACTTGATCATTATAATATGCTTACAGGCCAAGTTATGCTTGAAGCAGCCACTCAACAATAAAATATTGTGGTTGTACTTGGTGCATTAGAATTCAATGTGTATTTGTACAATGCAATGCAAATAAAGCAATATGCAGAAACTGTGGGAATGACAGTTATATTGCACTCATTCCTCCAGTTTCAATGCCTCGCTTCATCTGTAATGCTTTGTACAGCTTTTCATGAAGGCATTTTTAACTAGCAGTGATATATAACTATCAGGTTGCTGCAACTTCTCATGAAGGCCTCCAAGCTTGCCTCTCCACACCTGCATCGCCTGACTTAGCTGCAGGCTTCCACGGGCAGTCCACACTCCAACAGGTGCACATCACTTTTCCCCTCTCGTTTTTTTTATTATTAAGCTCATTAGCTCACTACTTTGAACACTTTGCTGAAGAGCAAACCACTGAATAGCATAGGTATTCTTGCTTTTAGGAAGCCATGGATATACAGCATGAAAGTGCAGATCCAATCAGTTTACCTGACCCAGATCCCTCCAACCTAAGTGCCAGTCATTTCATCGAGCCAGCACTTGTACAGGTGAAAATTCACCTCTGTTCTACTCATCAGGCATGCTTGTCCTCTGTTATAAGTAAACTGATGTTACAGTTGATGTAGAAGTAAAAATTTCTAACACGTGCTCTTTCTAAAAGACTCCCATGGATATTGGTGAGGAGAGTGAAGCACAGGCCAGCATCGCCACACCAGGTCCATCCGGCCAAGTTGCTGGTATTCAATGGGAGCCGGCCCATGAGCAGGTAAACACACACTTCCACGTGACATAAATGTTGAATGATATACCAAGTGATACCTTCTCTAGCTGAGGCTTTACTAACATAATATGCACTTTCTCTTTAGTTATGTGGTTGCAGTGTCCTGATAAGAAGCAATGCATGTACTAGCCCACCTCAATTTTTCGAGAAGCAGTATAGTTCAATTATTTTAATAGTTCAATTATAGTTCAAAATGCTATTAAGTGTGCAGCAGTACCTCTTAAAACTGGCTATGCAAGCCCCTGTGAATATCAGCATTGTCAGAATTACAAATAACCGTTTTTTTATTAAGATGGTATCATCTACTTCCACAGGAATTACAAAGGCCAGAAGACATGCCGGCACCATTTGAAACACCAAGAAAAAGAAAGCAGGCAAAGGTAAAGAAGATGAACAAATGCAAGCTATCAGACCAAAGCAATGCACGTGTATACATCAAGAGTAGCACAACCAGTCCCAATATTTAGTTCAGTAAACTAATAAAATAACAAGACAAGAAAGGGTGTTAAAGTCATAATTTGATCAAAGCAACGCATGCAAACTGTACATGCCATGTTTATCTGCATGACATACAAATCAATTGATGACTGCAATATTAAATGACGAATGACCTGTGCTCCAAGTTATAGAAAATGGTTGGCTAATATCGATGAGGTCTTTTTAGAGGCGACCAAGATATGATAGTACAAGGTTGTCCTACATTTGAATGTTTTAAATACCATAAGTGCAAGTGTCAACAGAAGGAGCAGGAATAAGGAAAAATTATGGCTCAATGTCCAAATTCCCTGGCTCAGTCATATTGTTATTAGAAGTGTTTCAGCCTTTCACAAGTGACGCACGTTACCACCTGACAAGTTAGTGTTTTGTTCTATCTGGTTTTGCATTGTAGGTCGACACCCCTGAAAAGGCTTTTTTGCGAGCTCGCACAGCAAGACTTGCCTCAGAGCAGCAAAGATCAAGGAAAGCAATCAAAAGACTTCAGCAGTCCAAGAGGCGCCTTAAAAAACAAAATGCCGAATTGAAATCAGTTTTGAAAACACTAACCAAAGAAAACATTTTGCTCAGAGAGCAGGTTTCAGTGCTTGACACTCTAGGTGCAGCAAATCAGCATCTTTTGAAACGACAGATCGCAAAACAGACAGGACAACACCCCCGAAAGTATTCACCTGAGCTAAGGGCTTTTGCTCTTACCTTGAACTTCTACTCTCCTCGGGCATATCAATATGTAAGGGAAGTCTTTGACACATGCCTGCCACACCCTCGAACATTAAGAAAATGGTATGAGAGTGTTGAAGGAAAAGCGGGATTCTCTAAAGAGGCTGTGACTGCATTAAAATTGAAATGCTTAGAAACTAGCAGTCGAGGACATCAAGCTGTATGCAGCCTCATAGTTGACGAGATGTCAATTAGACAGCAGGTACAGTGGCAAAGCGGTCACTTTGAAGGCTATGTAGACATGGGCGCAGGAACCGAAGGTGACTGCTTGCCACAGGCAAAAGCCGCCTTCGTGATAATGGCTGTCTCCATTAATGGCCATTGGAAAGTTCCTCTTGGCTACTTCCTAGTTGATGGCTTGTAGGTGAGCAGCGAGCGAACTTAGTTAAGCAGAGCTTGCTGACAGCTCATGAAGCAGGGGCCATGATTGTTTCTCTGACATGCGATGGTGCGCCAGCTAACATTGCAATGCTTCAAGAATTAGGTTGCAATTTTGCAGATATTCAGAACCTTCAAACAACCTTCAAGCACCCAGCTACTAACGAACCAGTTGCAGCTTTTCTTGATCCCTGCCACATGCTAAAGCTGGTGAGAAATGCCTTTGCACACCACAAATATTTTATTAACCAGGATGGAAAAGTTGTATCGTGGGCGCACATAGAAGCACTTCATGACTTGCAAGATAAGGAGGGAGTGCATCTGGCAAATAAGTTGCGAAGGGCTCACATCGAGTGGCAAAGGCAACCAATGAAGGTCCGCCTGGCAGCCCAGGTGATGAGCCTATCCGTGGCAACAGCAATTGCTGAATGTAGGGCAATGTGCTTGAGAGGATTCGCAAATTCGGAGGCAACTGAGGAATTTTTAGTGATTATTAATAACCTCTTTGACATACTCAATTCCCGCAGCATGCATCAGGGAGGGTGGAAAAAACCAGTCAATGAACAGAATGTAAATAACATCAAAGAATTGTTTGACAGCACAATACGATACCTTTCCCTCTTGAAAGAGCCTGCAAACAGAAGAAATTTAATAGAAACGGGGCGGAAAACTGGCTTTTTGGGCTTCATAATATGCATGAACAGTCTGTTAGCCATGTATGATTTTCTCATTTGTAAAAAGAAGATACTAAAGTACATTCCTGGGCATAAAATTTGCCAGGATCATTTGGAATTATTTTTTGGCTTAATTAGAGCACATGGAGGGCACAACGACAACCCGACATCCCAACAATTTCAAGCAGCATTTAAAAAGTGATCGTCCAAAATGAACTGTCTGATGTTGTTTCTGGCAATTGTCAAGTGCTGGACCGCATAACTATACTGTCATGCAGCTCAACCAAGAGGCATTCAGCAACAGAACTGCTGAATGCCACCATTCAGAGGAGGCAGCTCTTGTCTGAAGAGACCGTTGAGCATAGTTATGTAGTCAGCGAACATGATTACTGTGCATCATTCGAACACATAAGTGATTTTGGAAGTCGGGCTGTTGCCTACATTGCTGGCTATGTGGCAAACAAGCTGGGCTCAAAGCTGATGTGTGCCCATTGTAGTGAAGCATTGTTTAGCACTTCAGGTGCAGCAGACACTGCATTCATTCAAAGGAAAAGCAGGGGGGCGCTTCACTACCCATCTAAAAGTGTCCTTGAAATTTGCAAGAAATCAGAATCTCTTCTTCGATGGGCTGTGCACATGAAGATGTTAGCATCAAGATCACTCTTGCAGGACCTTGTACTCCAAGTGCTTGAATCACTGCATCATAAACAACTCTTTGCAGAACTGCACACACACATGTTTGATAATTCACCACTGGAGAATCACTATGTCCATCTTTTAAGAAGTGTCGCAGAGTCTTACTTGAATGTGCGCCTATATCATGTCGGTAAGCAGACAACGCAAAGTTTTCACAGCAGTCAGGTGCGCCAAATGTTCACAAAACTGACCCAGTTTAAAGGGCAATAGCATTCCATTCGAACATTTAATTGGCTAAGTAACAATATCGTTTTTTCTATCTTCCCTATGTCTCTGCTATCTGCTTTTGTAGTCCAAATCAATGTTTCTTATGTGTGATGATGCTCTTATGTGTGATGCCCTAACGTCTAAATGCAGCTGAGTATACTGAGATGTTCTGTGCTTGCCTCTCGTTTCAATGCACAATTAATCAATGGATATGTTTATAATTGGATGAAATGACTATGGCATCCCACACCTGAATGGGTGTAATGCACCAAAACTGTGTTTTGGGTACACTTTATGTTCATTACACTGAAATGATCATGTGCCCTTCTCTCAGAATTAAGCCCACAGAAGTCTAACACTTGTGTGTACTCCCTATTGTATTGGTATTCATATTGCACACCACTTCTTACTACAGGTTGGCGAACTCACTCATGAGTCCACTCACTCAGAGTCGAGCCGCGAGTCTGAGTAAGTCTGCGTGAGTAATATTTTGGTGAGTCCGAGTGAGTCCGTTTGAAGAAAATTTTCATGAGTGTGAGTCCGAGTAAGTTAGGCTCAGGAAAAAAGTTTGGCGAGTCTGAGCGAGCCCAAAGCACAAGATATATTTCTTTAGTGAGTCTTGAGTGAGTTCCACTGTTTTTGCCGAGCTATCTACTAGTCTTCAGCATTACTATCAGCATTACCTGAATTCACGTTTATACTCACGTCTACTCAAACCTATTCCAAAGCAGTGACGTTCATGCCCCATTTAAATGTTTATTGATCAGAGGCGCGAATTGCGGATGGAGATGCCTTCACCTACCCACCTCGCCAACTCTTCTAGGGAAGTTCTTGATAAACACATCTTATGTTTTTATCCTTTCAAGAAAAATGACTGTACTGGTTTGCGAGCACTCACTATTCGAAGGTACTGTATCAAAAGGTGCCCGGAAGAGCACCGATAACGTGAGGTATTGGCGTTAAAGAGCAGTGACAGCATGGTTGAAAAAGCTAATTCTAGGCTAACTCATGAATAAACTCACTCGGAGCTTAGTCAGACTCGGATCAGGCTGTGAGGGGTGAATTTGACTTCGGTGAGTCCGGTTGAAGAAAATTTTCGTGAGTGTGAGTCCGAATGAGCCCTAAGCGCAAAAAATATTTGATAAGTGAGTTTGAGTGGGCTCCACAAGTTTTGCTGACCTATGCTTCTTACATCCGTATTCAGTCTCTAATTTGCATTTGAATGGTACACCTACACCCTCCCCGAAGAAGGCTTGAAATACATGCTGCCAATGCTCAACAAAAGTGATTCTTTTTTTGTTTTTAAAGACTAACAACGTGACAGATTTTTCGGATTGCTATAGTCACAAATATTTGTGGTAAAATATTTTTGCACGTCACTGAATTGTAGATGTACTGCTCGATGTGTACTTCACAATTTTCCTCCGTACTTGTACTTGTCATAAGTGTCATTAAAATGTGTTTTGCTCCTTCTGTCTTGAGTTCTAAAATAATTTGGTCACCATCGTTCGAACGGCTTTGTCCGACGCGCATTCAACGAGGTGCACCTGGTGACCTTGTGCAGGTGTGAGTAGACATTTTAACGAGTTTTGCTCTAATACAGACAATACTGCGAAAAGCGAGCATCTTAAGCGAAGCAGAACAGGTAATTTAATACGCACAAGCATGCCGTAACTGTAAAGGAACATGAAAAACAAGGTTCAATTACAGTCTTGAATAAGGAACTGCGGGCCGCAAATGCATCGTCCGCTGTCATAATTACCAACACCGCATACCTGTCACTGACCTGCAAGGCATTCATTGAACAGAGGCTGGAGCACAGTTGCTATCTTCTATGATGGCTCTTCAGCATGATTTTGCTGGACACTGCAAATCCAAAGTAAGTACGTATACGCGCGCTCGTTCCACGCTTTCTAGTTCAGAATTCTGGTTACAGCCACCACCGGGAGAACACCGCGTAGCTAACAATGCGGCACAAAGAATGGATGCTGTCGTACAACTGCAGCACGCCACGGTTAGGTGCGAGGCCCACGAAAACGCGCACACCGCCGCTGAACCGCCGGACCGATGCCGCACCGCACCACATCAATAACAAAACGCCGCCATTGTGCCCAGTGAATATGGCCGCCATGACGTCATTTCCTCCACACTTTTCCCGCAGCGCGCCGGCTGGGCATGCCCTCTCCTCTCTTTCCTTCCTCCGTGCCATCCAGTAACGTTGCGCAGAGCTTGGAGGCGCTTCAGCGTGTTCTCCTTATTATTCGCGAGATGGCGCGAAGATTGCGCTTCAAATAGGGTGCCTTGATGCGCGTTTTGTTGCGCGTTTTGTCCAGGGTGAGGACATCTGCGGCGTCTACTGCGGCGCGGCTGCCATATTTTAGCCCACGGCTTTTTACCGGCGTCTCACCCCTCTACGGCAGCTGCGCTGAGAGGCACGAGACGCGGGGCAAAAAATGACGTCGTGGCGGCATCAGCCCCTTCAAAGAATGGCAACACCCTAAGGGGGGCGCACACATCGAGGCACACTAGCTTCAAAGGTCGTTGCCCCGTCATTTTTCGCCGGAGTTGTGATGCGCAAGCGCGTCCTAACTGTACCACCTGTACTTTGCCTTACAGGGCGTGGTCGCCCATGCTCGCGCGCTTATATCGTGAGCAGGCGGTTTTTGCATACCTCTTGTGCTTTCACTGCAAAGTTTGCGTTGAAGATATAGAGCGCACGATGATCACTTCTGTTGAATTTCCCGCGTTCAGCCCGCAAGAAGAGGAAGACGAGTTTTGGGCCAGCGAGCGCGTGCGCTCGTTCTACCCAGGGAAGAAGGAGCCATCTTTACGTTCTGGGCTCATGCAGACGCTAATAAACGTCTGTTTGAGCTTGTAAGTCCGCGTCGGCTGTTATTTGTGCCACATATTTTACATTTGGTGCCGAAACCCTCGCGGACTTACAAGCTCAAACAGACGTTTATTAGCGTCTGCATGAGCCCAGAACGTAAAGATGGCTCCTTCTTCCCTGGGTAGAACGAGCGCACGCGCTCGCTGGCCCAAAACTCGTCTTCCTCTTCTTGCGGGCTGAACGTGGGAAATTCAACAACTTCACTCGCTGCAGCGGCCGCGTTTGTGAAAGGAATGAGCTGCTAGCTTGAAGAGCCAAAGAAGGGGTTAGTTGGTTGTGCATAGTCGACACTTGCAGCGTGCTCCTCAAACACACAGTAACAACTGTGACAGTTAGGTCGCGCTCGTCCTGTGTCTACCTGTGCGTTCTTTTCGTGCGTCCTTCTTCGCGTTTGCGCAGCGCGCGAGAAACATCGAGCTGCTTGCCGTTCTTCGCGGGACATTCCAATTTGTTGCCCTCGCATTCACTGCTTCGCCCTTGCGGCTACACGGTGACATTTTCATTGATTTCTTTATTTGCATCTACCTCGAATTTTCGCTCACGGACAACGGTGACTTTTCGCTCCCAACCAATGACCCTGACGCCGCCGACACCAGAATTTCTGCGAAACGAACTCTTTAACGCCATCGCGTAAATATGTTTAAGGTTCTGGAGACCATGAATGGGTCTGCAGAAGACCTACAGTGTTGATAAATAAATGAATTCGCGCAAATCGCGCTCCGTATACATACTCATGAATTAGAGAATATGCAAGCACACTGAAAGTCCTTTTATATTCATCAAAGCTTGTCCCACAGCCCAGCCCATGCCGAATTCTCGGCGTTTCTCGAAGATTCCTCTTCCGGAAACACGTTGCACATAAGCCCACGTAGACTGTAGCGCTGGCTAGGGTTTCCCTTCGGCTGTCGACTAATTACATACCTCTTCTCGGTACTGCTCTCTGAGAGGCCTGTCACTTCCTCACATCCCTTCTTCACTGCCCGCACTGCGTCATCTCACAGTACTTCTTTCTATACCGACTGACATACCACACTCTAAGAAAAAAAAAGAGTATGCGTGACTCTCTTCGGAGAGTTCTGACTTGCCACGTATAGGACTCTCTTTAAATAGTCACGGTGACTCTCTTGGTGGGTCAGGGTCGGCTCGCTCAAGGATAGTCCCCTGACCCTCTAGGAAGAGTGCAAAGACTCTCATCGGGAGGATCACGTTACCACTTATAGGGAGTCAGACGACTCTTGCCGCTAACGCTCCTAGGGGGGTCAAGGGACCCACACCGAAGCATCAAGCGACTCCACAAGTATTTTAAGCTACTCATTTGATCCTTGCTCTACTTTTGCGCGACTACTGTTGAAAATAGGGGAGTATTCATTTTAAGCAAGTCCAATAATACTTGCCGTTCGGCCCAGCGACTGTAAAAAAAGAATAGTTCAGTTCTAGCATTATTTCAATAAAACTCGTCAAAACAACACATATTTTCCAGCAAAGTTATATAGAAAGCGCGAAAAGATGGTCTGTGATTTCAGATTAAGAAGTTTGGGTATTCCTCATTTACATGCTTGTATGAGTATAGCCAACTAAAATGTGTGACTGTGATGTCCACAGTGTCATATGGTGCTAAATGAACAGCAGAAATCGCCATCATGTTTCCATATTTATTCCTTGTGATTAAGAATAAATCAAAAAGTGGTGACGGCTTGAGGCATCAGACTTGTGGCTTGCTAGGTTGTCGCTCCTGTCCAGCGTGAGCACATGAAAAACGGTATCTGAAAAGCAGAACGTGATATTATGATGAGAAAATGAAATTGCAGTAAAGGTTTGCAAAACCTACATAATAAGTGGTTCACACAGACATAATAAAGGCTAACAACAAAACAACAAAGCACATCCTCCGGCAGCCAGGGGCATACCGTGAGCGGTTATTGACCGCATGTTTTACAAACGTAACCCATCCTTAAATGCTCAGATAAATAGATGCGAGTACTAGGGCCCGAACGACACCCAGCGCGTGCGTACGCCGTCTACGTCGAGATCAGACATGTCATATGCTAGAATTAGCGCACATAACTCCCACAATAACGTACACTCACTCGATTCTGTTATAGCGCCCAACGTCATCGCAGTGTATGCAAACCACGAAAACAGCAAACAGAAACGAGGGAAAAGAGTGCACGCCGGCGGCCGCAACAACGCGCGCCGTCGAAATTCCAGAGCTTTTTCACTTTACCGGCGAGGCGTGTCCAACTTGAATGACTACCGCGTAGGTTCTGGAAGCCGCCGTACTATATCTGCACCTCAAACTACCGTCTTTAAGCCAACAAAAACCATTACATATACTGCGTCTGAGCGTTCTGTACACAGACTTTTTTTTTTCCACGTTCCCACGCGTGGAAGCACGCTGTACACTCAATGCGTCGATGGAAATGTTATTATGAAGTAGACTAAAGTGCATCTCAAAACGACATCTTGCACCTTCAGTAGTGCAGACACGACGTGCGATCAGCAAGAAATGACCCTCGATTATTGTTTCCATCGCTCACTTTATGGGAGCTTGTACAGCAACGCGCATAACGGTGGCAACTCATTAACTGACAGCTTTAGTTGGGCATCCGAAACAGCCCCGCGGATACAGGCTACTGTTGGAAATGGCTGGCAGGTTCCGCAAAGTTGCTGCAGACGCCCAGCTAAAGCTGTATAATTAGTACCTACGAAAGCAGTACACTCACCGTTAACTGGCACCCGTTGTCGGTGTCCGCAGCTCCATGAATATTCCGCCCTCCAAGCGTCACTTCGTGCACGGCTCGAGCCGGCGTCAACATCACCGAAGACGCGCAACCTACGCAACCACGCAGCGCATTCCAATAGACCAGGAGACTGAGACGACTGAGAGAGGAGAGCGGCGCGCCACCCCGGCGCCAACCCCGTCTACGTTGCCGAGCAAGGCGCCACAACGGCGCCAAAGGGCGAGCGTGCGATATGTATGGCGTATACGGCGGCTCTTCCGTATACCGAAGCCAATCGAAACGCGCTTCAGGAGGGTCCAGTGACTCCTTCCCAAATGCGAACTCTCTTTCTCTGACTGTACCTTCCAAAAGGGGTCAGATGGACACCCGAAGAGAGTCACTGTTCCATGACCCTCTTTTGACTCTCTTTTTTCTTAGAGTGCACCATCGCCATGCACCCATATGGTGTAGCGCTCGGCTTCGACATCCTTCGACACGACTCATCCGTGTCTAGCACAGCGGAGGCTTGGTAAAGAGCGAGGCCTTTGTCGCGTGTTCGTTTGGCGTCCTTGCTTCACGTTGCGTCATATTCGAATTTCTCGATTGTTCTAGACTTTCCGCAAGCGATTGGTTCGAAGCACGCTACCTATTCTCTTGCATGCGTTTCTCCGGCGGCAGGGTCAGGATGTGTAGCATCGACGTCTTGTGATGATTGTTTTTATGAAAGGAGCTGTTAAGTGTTTTCTTTGCGCCGCGCCATGCTCGCAAAAGAATTTGGCAGATTCCACGTACAGTGGGAATCGATGTCATGCAAAGCATCCGGCGGGAAGGTGACTAAGGCTTAACTTTTTATTGAGCGAAACGTTATGGAATGACGCTGAAGATATGTGCAAATGCTATACACAAACACATATGTTGAAGAGTCGCATATATGCTATATAACCAGTTGTCTACAGTTGCGTAACGATGCCAACAGCAACATGGTTATTACAAACACCAGAAGCGGTAACCTGATATGTAGTGCTTATACTTCTCAGTTATGACGGAGAACGTGCGCACGTTTCACGAACCCGTGTGCATGTGTGCAAGGGTTCTTGACAGTTCTTGAATAAGTTCATCATCGCAGTGATCAATCAGCACGAGCAGCTGGACAACACTTGTAATCGGATCAGGTCGTTCGTGATCGAGGCGATGTGGGGTCTATGTGCAGTGAAATATGAATTATAGTACATCTGTTGGAAATCGCGGATGCCTCTTACGAAGAAATGATCTATGGCGCCTGCTGTCATGGACGACGTCGAAACGAGGTCTCATGATGCCCAGGCCGCATCGAAAAGATCTTTTATGTAGAGTAAGAAGCAGACATTGTTGCGTTTTTATGCATCAATGTTCAAGTCATAATATCGATTCTCCAAATGTGTGTGATCTGCCGGAATTTTCAATGTGTATGTTCGCTGTTACTGTGTTGATTGAGACTGTGAATCACCTGTGGCGCATACCCGCCTAACATGAACTGTGCTATGCGGGTATGCGCCACATGTGACTGAAGGAAAGGATTTCGTGAAGCACGCGACAGGCATTTTGCGTTATTCTTGTCATGACCAGTGAATCGTATTCGTCATATACTGATCCTTTGCTATGCCGATTTTGGTATATTAGAATTCATGGAGACGACCAGGAGAGCGCTCATACGTAGGCGGCTAGGGAGTGTTGGGGTTCTCGCCGTCTGGCCTAATGAGGAAATGCAGCGCGGCCTTTCACAACTCAAAAAGCATTTATTAGTGCGAGAAACGAGCCAAACTTAATTTGACAACTTGAAGTCCTCGCGGCCGCCTCACATGCCATTCAGCCGTTCAGCCCTCGCCACGCCGCGCCGGCCGCCCACCACACGCGCGCACGCACCCCGCCAGTCCGTCGCCAACTCTCCGCGCATCGTGTTGGCTGGCGCTTATATAGGCTTCCCAAGCAACGCTAAGCGGCGCTGCTGCTCTTGACAGGCAGCGCCATCCCTGGCAGGAAGATAGAAACTGGGGTGTCAGCAGCGCGCGTTTTCCCTTCTCTCCACCGCGTTGCCGCTCGCTTCTGTGCACGTGCAGAACTCTCGCGGCGCCTGAAAATGTACCGCCTGCAGCGCGGGTTCAAAAAGATCTCACAGCTGGACAAGCACTTCCGGAAAGCCAACTTGATAAAAGGAGAAAGGCTCGTCAATCCCGTTAATGGTGAAGAGCAGTCGATCGACGACAACGACGCCCGACTCAAAGCGAAATGCATTTCCCAAGTCGCGATTACACCGTGTAGGGCTGTACCTCCAGGTAAGTCTCATTCTGTCATGTTAAAGATGAATAATGGTCCACATGCACTCCAAAATGAAGCCGTACACGCTATCGATGTTCTGCGGTGTGGACTACAAATCATATGATTGTTGTTTTGATATGGCATGCTTACAGTAGCAGCCGTGTACTTTCGTGAACAAACGTTTGCGGCGTGCGAAAAAAAGAAATTATACGGCCATGGCACTGTTTCCTGAGAAGGTTAGAGTCAAGTCCTCCGTGCCGCTGGAGAATCACCCGCCGATTAAGATGCGAGGCAGCTAGCTCAGCTTTAACCACTGTGAAGCAAGATGAACTGCTCGCCTCGTTTTTTCGACTCTCGCGTCATGCTTGCAGTCTCTTTTTATGATATCGACCTGACAGGCGTGTAAAACCTGCTGCGCGAACGCGGCTAGAAAATCGCACAGTCAGAAGGTGGTTACTTCAAGGTTGCAATTGCAAAGCATGTATTAAGTACCAGTTATATATAGCGGCTTAAATATATATCATCCTAATAAAGTGACAAAAACAAAGCAAAGCTGCAGAACGATGTCAAAGCTTGCTGAAAATGCACAGACGTCCGTTCCGGCGTGATAAAGCAGCCTTCCCTACGCGTGAATTGCAGGCGCCGAACTTCTGACAATGTGCCGAGTTCAGTTGAATTCAACCAACCGCGCAACGCTAACGGTATAAGGTGAGTGTGAACGTTCAACAACGACGGGTAGGTCTCACGAACATGGGGAATCAAAACACAAAGTGGTTTCACCTACAACCGCAACTGGAATTTCACAATGCGAGAAGACAGCGAGTAATCATTGCTGTACAGTTGAAACCCGCAATAACGAAATCGGCGGGGAAAGCACAAAATTTCGCTCTTGTGGGAATTTCGTTGGCGCGAGAATGCGGCAGAAAAGACATGGAATTTACAAAAAAACACGTTTTATTTCCAAAAGTCAGTAATTTCGCTTTGGCGGGCCTTACCATGCAGCACTTTCATGCCTCTCAATCGGGAATCTCGTTTGCCACGGCACAAAGTTCGCCCCATGCACTGGTCAGTGACGGCGGCACTGCGCTGTCACCAGTACCGTCATTAAGTGCGCCTACAGGCGAACCTTCTTCCGGCTCCGCTAGATCAGCGCAGAATCGTGGACAGCGAGCTGCACGCAACGCCGAATTCTTCGGCGATGTCCATTTTTTTCCTGCCCTTTTCCACCTCACTGATGATTGCAGCCTTATCTTCCAGCGTGATGAACTTCCGGTTTTTCGTTGGAGGCGGCATCTCCGCAGGCAGCAAAATAATCGCAACACACAGTTCACGTTGCACCAAGCGACCAAGAAACGCTCCACATATGGCTCCACACACGCGAAAATGGATTTGGATACGTAGTCCGCGATAACGAGCAGGTGTTTCGGCAAGCCATCGTCATCATCATTGTCACCAGCTTTATGTTTTTTTGTAAACAATGATGGCGGCTGCTTCTCAAGTGCGCTGCAGCGATAGTTTTGCACAATTTAAGTGTAGCATGAATGCATTTCCGCAGTTTTCGAATGTAGTTAATGTTGCGAGAGCAGAATATTTGCGCACTCGTGTTTCAAAAATTTCGTTAATGAGGGACTGCGGTATGAATATCTTTCGTAGTCGCGAGTTACGAAATGCATTGAATCCTATGGGCGTTCGCCGGTGTTCCGAAAATATTTCGTTGCGGTAAGAATTTCGTTCCCTCGGGATTTCGTTATCGCGAGTTTCGACTGTAGTCGCTGCGTGCATGCGCCGCGTTACTTACCGATTCAGGTAGTCGAAACGAACGAAAGCGATGAACTCAGACAGCCAAAAAAAACCCGCATTTCCCCGAAGGGGAGTATGAGGAAGTGCGAAGCACGGGGTGATGCTATGAGGGGGTGCGCGCGACTAAACTGCAGAGCCGAGCGAAGGAGACGGCAACGAGAGAGCACGCGCCAGCCGACCCACGGAGGTCTGGCCGTTTTTAAGTGCAAAGCACTTTTACTGATGATGATGATCTGTCTTCCGAACTGGTTCCAAAGAACCCGCAACGCGTTCAACTTGTTGGCGGCGTTGCGCACGCCCGAGATGGGGCTCAGGTTGTTGTCGAACCACAGTCGATCGCACACCACGCAGATGACGGGCGATTTAAATATAACTAATATATGAGTGTGCGGTTATATCCGAAGCTGCGGTCCAGGAAGTCTCGCTTGAAGCGCGCGTCCGGCCGATCGAATTCGAGGGCCCGCGCTCGCTCACGCATCGCGCGTCCCCGCGCCAGATCGGCTTCGGGGTGCTCGGCTCGCTTCGCACGCTTTCGTTCGGCGTCTCGCCGCCGGCCTTCATCACCACAGGCAATGCGCGGGGCGCGCGCAGCCACGGAGCGGAGGGCGGAGCGCGCGCAGTCACGTGGGGCGTGACGTCGCTGCGCCGTTGCTACAGACGCTCCTCTCCGCTCCTCGCGCCGTTGCTATGGGACGGCGGATTCAGGGTCGCTTATAAAGTGCATTCGCACTTAATAGAAGGCGGGACAGCGCTGTCAGCTATAGGCCTCCAACGCTCAAGTTTGCGCAGCGCCGTCCGCCGCCCCAGCGGAGAGAGGGGAAAACTCCGGTAGCTGGGACGGGTCGCTCTTGCTTGGTTTTCCCATCGCGCGCGCGGAGAACGTGCTCCCCGGGGCTTTTATCTCGCATTTTTCACGCTATGGGTGCCGTTCCTTCGTCGTACTCGAAAGCAGGCACGCAGTCCTGCTGCATTGTGAACTGTCACAAAAGTTTAAAAATGTCGAAGAGCCGAAAACTTCCTGTCATGTTCTACCGTTTCCAATGCAAGCAGTCCGAGGAGCAGAGGCGTCAAGAGTGGATTATGGCAGTTCGCCGCGATGCTTTCGCGGTCTTGTCACCTTGAAGCAGTTTTTGTCGTACACAGTATTACGAACTATTAACGGGGAGAAACGCGATGATCGTGCTCATTTGAAAGGGAAGTGCGTTTGTGAACCGAAGTTACAACAAATAGACAGCCGCTGTACGTTTCGAGATTGCGCGCTGGCTTTCCGAGTCAACCATTTGTAATGTTACAGCAGCGGAGCATTTGGGCTTATTACACCACACTTTAAATAACGTACCGTGAGTACTAAGTGTTTAATTCGGCTGATTGCGGTACATTTCCCGTCGCGGCTCCCTGTAAACAGAATTAAGCTGTACGTTTGCACTGAGCGTTTATATTGGCCTTGCATGCGACACGCCGTGATTGCTTAGAAGGCTGAAGTGTTGCGCTGCTAAAATCGTGGTCATGGGTTCGATTCACGCATACAGCAGCTGCATTTCGATGGGAGCGAAATGCACTAACACCGGCGTACTTAGATTTACGTACACGTTAAAGAAACCCAGGTGGCCGAAATTAATCCACCACGGCGTGCCTTGTATTAATGTCATGCGTTCGGCACGTAATAAAAAGCCTTGCATGCCGCTTTGGAAACGAGCTGAAAAAAGAACCAAGGTGGCAATTAAATTTTCGATGGCTTCGCGAATTCAGATGCGCTTATTATTGGGCACAAATCTCGGCATAATCATAAACATGCGCGATCCCAGTGGGTATTGTATAGTATCAGGGGCGTAGCCAGAAATTTTTTCGGGGGGGGGGGGGGTCCAACCATACTTTATGTATGTTTGTGCGTGCGTTTGTATGTGTGCGTGTACATATACGCAAGCAAAATTGAAAATTTTCGGGGAGGGTTTGAACCACCCCCCCCCCCCCCCTTGGCTACGCCCCTGTATAGTATGATGCTGACCAAGCGAGCTGTCGAAACAACCAAAGCGACATTCGAATAAGCGAACACGGTGCGTGATCAGGCGTCGATATTATACGAAATGAAACACGCCTCTGCAAGAAACATGCATCGTCGAAGTGGGCATGAAATATTTATTTTTTGTTTGCGTATATCATTATGCTGTCAAAGGGAGCTCTAAAAAAATCCAAGGCGACATTAAACTTGCGATCCGACGTTGTTATCATTCGATGCAAACCTCAGCAAAAGTGAAACTCCCACGAAACTGAACACTGCGCATTGCGATGCAGCCAGTGACTCAACAGGGCAGATGTAAATGTATGCTCTTCACACTGAGCTCATAATAAATTTAAAGCCGCATGACAAACTTGGCATCCAAGCAATTGAAAAGTTATCAATAGAAAACGCACGCGAAAGCGTGCTGGATGGTTGCTGACAGCTCCGAGTATACTCGCGCAGTCACCTCCCTACTCATGTCAAAGAAATGTGCCCGTTCAGCATATGCACGCACGTAGCGCTCGCACAAACAGCATTGCCCTTAACGACCTGCTCGGTCCCGAAAAGGTGGTCGACGAACCGTCCTCCTCTGGTAAGATTCCCACCGTTAAAACGTTTTTTTCCATCTCTGGGATCTTTCTAAACCTTCAGAGCAAGCGACACGTGAAGCTGCACGTGCACGGCGAGCAGAGAACAGCGCGTGCAGGGTGCCTGAACGTGCGGAGACAGCGCAGTCAAAAGGCTAGTGTGGGGACAGGAGCGACCGGTTTTCGCAAGAAAGGCGGCGAAACGCGTGCGACGCAGCGCCCCCTGGCCGAGCTTGGGAGGCCTATCCACGCTTGCCGCCTTTATTTCACGTGCGACACGCCCGGGAATCGATACAGTTTCACACGTGAATCGCGTGCCTTGGTGTTGTCTGCACTGTTGTGGCAGCGCACGACGGAGCAATACTTCAACCTCGCGTCCACCTCCGTGGGATCGCTTCTGCCATCGCGGAAATGCGCAGCTTCGCACAGCAAGCATGTCAGTTCAACGGGCCGAGCTGACGGCCACCCAGTTATCCGCACCGACAGAAGAACGCGTGCACACGTGCGCTACCGCTACCGTGAAAGGGGCTGAGACGGCCGCGCCAAGTTCCAGAGCTTTCCGACAGAGCCGCGGCGCGGCTGGCGCGGCGCTGTCGTCGCGCCGCAAACTTGAGCTTGGGTTCCCTATAGGGGATCTGTGGGATGCGCGCACCCCTATTGCGCAGCACGTGCAGTTATCGGGTGGCGTTGCGCGCGATTCCCACACATCACACCCCCCCCCCCCTTTTGCAAGAAAGGTTCGTTGTCGGTGGTTATCTGCGCTGCCTTCTATGGCATCATCCTTCGCCTTCGTCACTCTAATCGGCCTCGCTGACGATGTCACCCTCATTGCTGTCGGCGCCGTCTTGACCGCCTTGGTAGCCGTCCCGGTCATTGTGGCTGCTGCCGCGGCAGCTCCAGTGCTCCCCACGGATTTTCTGAGAGTGCCACCGGGTTCGTGGATCCTGCGCGTGATGAAGCCTCAACAACGTGCGCCAGGCGTCTTCCGCGTCGTGGCAGCCTTTGTGGACAGCTCCTTGTCGTGCTTACCGAAAAGGTCCTTGAGTTCGGCCTCCCCTGTGGCGTTGGCCAGCCCGTTCACGCGAAGGCTGCGCGAAGATTCCTTCGCGGTCGCCTTTGCCGTCGTCTTCACTGCCTTGCCGGCAGCCTTTTTCTTCGGTATAATGACCATCTTGGGTTTGCCTTTGCCGTCTTCGGCGGCCTCCTTCGTGGCCTCCGCCGGCGTTGCTGCTTCAGGTCTTCTCGCGGGCGGTGTCTTGGTGCCGGCACCCATGACAGGTTTCGGCGCGTCAGTACTTGCACTCACTCACTTCACCGCAGCTGCTTTCGACCTCGCTGCCCGTGTACCTGTCGTGGTCGTCGCAATGCACGACCATGGCCGCCCCGGCCACGGGACTCGTGTCTCCGCCCTTTGTAGCTGAGTCTTTGGCGGCGTTCTTGCCGTCCTCGCCTGCAGCCATTGCAGGGGCCTGGTGCACTTGTAGCTCCCCAAATCTAGGCTTCTCGTCGGCATTACTGTCGTCTTGTGCCGGTGTGCATTTACGCCATAACGGGGGCGCCGGCGATCTGCCGAAATCCATCCCTGGAACCATAGGCGTGCCCATGGTTCCCCTTCAGGGGGGGGGGGGGTGAAGGTTCGTCGCAGCCCCCCGCCCCCAATTATGTCAATGTATGGCGCTGACATTGCACCCCCTGTCTTAGGTGAATGGGGGGGGCGGCCAAACGTCACGCGTCCCCCCCCCCCCCCCCCCGGTGCGCACGCCTATGCCTGGAACCACCACGCCCCTCGCCGCTTCTTGCCGCGCAGTACACTGCGGAAGCCACGTCGAGGCGTTCCATTATTTTCTCCAGGAGTCGCTGCAACGCCGCATCCATCTTGCTGGTCAGACGACGCCACTTGCACCTTGGGCGCCACTTGTTGGGGTCGTCTTCGTCTGGCCCAATGACGGAATGAAGCGCGGCCTTTCACGACTCAAAAAGCATTTATTAGTGCGAGAAACGAGAAAAACCTAATTTAACAATTCAAGGTCCTCGCGGCCACCGCACATGCCATTCAGCCATTCAACCCTCGCCGCGACGGCCGTCCACCATACGCACGCACGCATACCGCCAATCCGTCGCCAACTCTCCGCGCATAGTGTTGGCTGGCGCTTTTATAGGCTCCCCAAGCATCGCTTAGTGGCGCTGCTGCTCTTGACAGTGTGGAGATAGGTTTGCGAGACGCTTACCCTACGAGGCAACCGGCAAGGGACGCGACGTTCTCCACTGCCGCAGCGAACAAAGACGCTACGGCCGGGTTCGTCGATTCTCCGGCACGGCGCAGAAAAGGCACTCGAGGCAGGAGGTCAACAAACAACACGGGTTTATTAACCCAAGATGCAGCACAGTACGACAGTCACGGGCTTGCAGGCCGTAAAGGGAACTCCGCAAGACCGATCGAGTACGCTTGCCAGCGGCGCTACGACTATCACACAAAGGGCAGCAGTCGAGCACGCGAACGAGAAGCCGCCTGCTAGAGCAGTGCGTCAACCTCTCGTGCTAGCCTGAGAGCATCTCACGCGGGCAAGCCCGCGCGAGACAGAAGCGAGCTCAAAGGGGAAGGGGGTTGTCACTGGCGGCCAATGAAGACAGGCGTTGCGCAGTGACGTAAACTAGCTTGGTGGCGTGAGCATGTGAGCATGTCGAGGCATGCCCGGACGCGTGCCCGCGCGCCGGGAGGCCGACGCATGGCTCGCACCAGACAAAGAGGCCTGGCGCTGCCGCCGTGGTCACCATACCGCCGATTAGCGGCGGTCCCCGGCGCTAGCTGGGGAACGAGGCGCCAAAGGGGAGGGCGCGCTCGATTCCCACAACAGGCAGCGCCATCTCTGGCCTAAAAATACAAACTGGGTGCAGGCAACGCGCGTTCTCCCTTCTCTCCAATGCGCTCCCGCTCGCTTCCGTGCACGTGCAGAGCTCTCGCGGTGCAGTTGCGGCGCCTCCACAATGTACCTCTTGCAGTGCGTCTTCAAAAGGATCTTCAATCTTGACTGGCACTTCCGAAAAGAGAACTTGATAAAAAAAGAAAGCGATCGTCAATCACGTTTACGGTGAAGAGCAGACGATTGACGACAGCGACGCCCGACTCAAAGCGAAATGCATTTCCCAAGTCGCGATTACACCGTTAGGACGTATACCTCGAGGTAAGTCTAATTCTGTCATGTTAACCCATATATGCCCAGTGTCCTACATATAGGACGCTTCTTTGATGCACTCTAACATCGCTATTTCTTCAGCTGATGACTAGCGCCACCTACAGCACATCAAACAGGCCTCATTCTCAACGTGTGCAAGCCTATTGCTTGCTTTTCATGTTGCCGCGTGCCGACCATTTTCTCCGGGCAAACACGTGCTTTGTATGAAATACGTCATGTAGAGAAAGAAGTGTAATGTCGGTGTGCACGTGAAATGTTTCAAGGCTTGCCACACCCGCACATAGCACCCCTAATGCCCAGTGTCCTATATGTATAGGACGGCTTGAAAAGCAGTGTTGCGTTTACCTGGCAGTAAATAAAGAACTTGTGCTTTCTTTTGAGGGTAGAAGTACACTTTTCGTTAAAAAAAATATATATTTGTTTTGTCATTTTTTCTGAGTTCGGGCATATATGGGTTAAAGATAGGTAATGGTCCACAAGCACTCCGAAATGAAGCCGTGCACGCTATCGATGTTCTGCGGTGTGGACTAGGAATCACATGCATTGTTTTGATATGGCATGCTTGCAGTAGCAGCCGTGTTCTCTCGTGAGCAAACGTTTGCGGCGTGCGAAAAAAAAAGAACTGATGCGGCCATGGCAGTGTTTCCTGAGAAGGTTAGAGTCAAGTCCTCCGTGCCGCTGGAGAATCACCCGCCGATTAAGACGCGAGGCAGCTAGCTGAGCTTTAACCACTGTGAAGCAAGATGAACTGCTCGCCTCGTTTTTCCGGCTCTCGCGTCATGCTTGCAGTCTCTTTTTATGATATCGACCTGACAGGCGTAAAACCTGCTGCGCGAACGCGGCTAGAAAATCGCAGAGTCAGAAGGTGGTTACTTCAAGGTTGCAATTGCAAAGCATGTATTAAGTACTAGTTATATATAGCGGCTTAAATATATATCACTCTGATGAAGTGACAAAAACAAATCAAACCTGCAGAACGATGTCAAAGCTTGCTGAAAATGCACAGACGTCCGTTCCGGCGTGATAAAGCAGCCTTCCCGTCGCGTGAATTGCAGGCGCCGAACATCTGACAATGTGCCGAGTTCAGTTGAATTCAACCAACTGCGCAACGCTAACAGTATAACGCAAGTGTGAACTGTGGGAACATTCAACAACGACGGGTAGGTCTCGCGAACACGGGGAATCAAAACACAAAGTTGTTTCACCTACAACCGTAACTGAATTTTCACAATGCGAGAGGACAGCGAGTAATCATTACTATAGTCGCTGCGTGCATGCGCCGAGTTACGTACCGATTCGGGTAGTCGAAACGAACGAAAGCGATGAACTCAGACAGCCAAAACAGAAAGCGAGACAGCGTTGTCAGCTATCCACGCTTGCCGCCTTTATTTCTCGTGCGACATGCCCGAGAAGCGATACAGTTTCACACGTGAATCGCCTGCCTGGTGTTGTCCGCACTGTTGTGGCAGGCCACGACACAGCAATACTTCGGACCTCGCTTGCGCTTCCGAGGGGTCGCTTTTGCCAACGTGCAAATGCATCTTCGCACAGCAAGCCTCTCGGTTCAGCGTGCCAAGCTGTGGGCACGGCGCCCCAGTTCCCCGCACCGACTGAGAATCGCGCGCGCACGCGTGTTCCCGCCGCCGACAAACAGGTTGAGTCGGCTGCGCTTGCACGCAGTTGCGCCAGAGCTTCTATCCAGAGCCGCACCGCGGCGCTGTCGTCGTGCCGCAAACTTGAGCTTGGGTTCCCTATAGGGGATCTGTGGGACGCACGCACCCCTACCGCGCAGCACGTGCAGTTATCGGATGGCGATGCGCGCGATTCCCACAGTTGATAGATAGATACGTAGATAGAAACGGACGAAGTGCCTGAGGTTCGCTAAGAAATGCTTCGCATTTAAAACTGCGCCTAGATATGATTTCACTGCGCGTTGCTTAGCAGACACTTGGCACAGCTGCTCCTAGAAGCGGCAATGCTCTGCATAGCTGCACCAAGGTGGATCGAAGGCGAACCTGCTACTCTAGACATGACGTCACTGTAGTCGCCTAGCAACAACATGTCATATATAGCTGCATCCTCCCTCAACTAGTCGAGCCATGGTTTCGCGCCGCCATTCTTACCTACCGCGCACCTACTCCGCCTAGTCACGCCCACATTGTGTGAACGCCGAGAGAACTTTCCGAGATTTCTACGCGCACAGCGGTGTAAGTGGAGCCGGAGTCATGACGCCAGTGTGCGCTATTCATGTGAGAGGAAATTTCGGGGTCATAGGCACTATGGGCGCGAACGAACACATCCCCAACAGTGTGCGCAGCTTAATTCTACCAACGCATACAGACCTAACTCATAGACAGGCCTTCATCAATGAAGATGAATCGGGTAGAATGGTATGCTGATCCCATGAAAATAGCAGGAGTGACCAAGTTAAGCCCCCAGTTACCCTTGTCACGTGATTATTTAGAAAAAGTGTGATACACGTACGTTTCTGAAAAAAGAAAAAAACGTGCTTCAAAGTGCCAACGTAGCCAGCATCCCATGC
Organism: Rhipicephalus sanguineus; assembly: GCF_013339695.2. Classification (NCBI taxonomy): domain Eukaryota; kingdom Metazoa; phylum Arthropoda; class Arachnida; order Ixodida; family Ixodidae; genus Rhipicephalus; species Rhipicephalus sanguineus. The sequence goes on from NC_051178.1 coordinate 215,185,955, forward strand.
GGAACAGCGAATGGAGTTTGTGGAGGGGCCCCGACGGCGTCAAGCGGAGCCGTGCTAACTTTTAGGCCGTCGCAGTGGGGGGATATTATGCAAAGTGAATGCAAATCTCGGTTCCAGATTTAGTCATACGCCTTTCCTTCTTCTTTTTCTTATGCATTTGTTCACAGCAATGCAGGATTAAATTGTGAAAAATCTGTCCCGCAATCTTTTTTAGCTTGGCACGCTGATTCCAATGATCTATATTGTTTTCATATTTTAGCGTTGTTCCCTTCTTGCGTGCGTCTCCCCCCCCCCCCCCCACACGTTTCAAAGTAGTCAATTTTTATAGATGCTCCTATTCAGAAAATAGAAGAGACGTGCCTTCCTTTCTGATTTCATTTTAGCTCGCCCACCAGAACGAAGCAGTTCCTCGATTATGATATTCAAGATCGATAGGCGCCACACATACTCCATTGTTTTGGGCAGTTCTGTGTCATCTGCGTATTCGAGCAGATTCTCAGAGCATTATACTACATACAAGTGCAGGAGCCCCAAAAATTGTCAGCGGGTGTTTAAGACAAAACAGCTAAAAATTGGCCAATTCGAACGCGCACCTTCGGGCGAAAATAAAGCAACAACACAGCCACCAGAAAATACGTTACTTCGCAATGAAAGGGCACGCGTTCTGCTTGAGTCTGTCGGTGAATAATTAATGCACTACGCTGTAGCTTGCAGCAAGAATAAGACTCCCAGTATATTCAGTTCAGCTCGCCGTTCCCGATGGTATGATAGGCTCCGGTCAGCTACAAGCAGGTTTTCTATCTCGAAGTGACTGCTTACAGAACATGGTGGTTATTGACAATAGTGGCAGCAATGTTATGTCGATTCTTGAAAAGGAAAACCTTGCTCTAAGCATCATCTGATTACTTTCGACAGAGAGAATCACTAGCAACGACACCCGTGAGTTTATAACTTGGTATATACCGAAATTCGCATATGAGGACATGAGTGCAGTACGAATATGACTGACAGGTCATGACATGCCTGTCGCGTACGTCATGGAACCTTTGCCTACCACCACGTGTCACACATACCCAAATACACGGCCTGTGAAGTGCGGGTATTCGCCACACGGTATTTGCAGTCAACACAGGAACACCGAAAATAGTCAATGCAAACTTTACAGAGTCGTTTTTAACGGGCTAAACATGAGGTACAGTGTGTTATACATAGTTAGCCATATTATCGAAACAGACAAACGCTGACAAGTACGCTGGAAGCCAACAACCCCACCATCAGCTGTGGCAGTGGTCTTTCTCCAACGCCATTTGTGGTCTGAAACCACAATTGGTCTGAAAACCAAAGATATGTGGCATAGGCCGCCCCACCCTGACCGGTTCGCAAGAAATTAATTTTTTAGAATGCGTGGGATCTGCCGGAATATTTCATTACAACTGAGAGATGGGAACAAATCTTGGTTACAGCCAAAGTAGATTTCCTAAGGCGCCTGACCACGCCTCTTCAACAAGGTAAAAAAAAAACTGCCGATTGCAGTCGGGGGCCCTGAGAACACGCCAGCCAAACATATAGCGCAGCACGCGACCAGGAAATTACAATTAATTCTCAAAGTCACCTAGAAATCGCTCCCTGTTCTCTCGACAAATGATGCTATATACCCAAAATGACCACATCATAAGCACAATGTCCACGAACATTGGCCGATTTGAGAATTGTGAGCTGCATAGTTACCGTGGCCGCCGCAGGATGCCGCCACGTACCCGCGCGTTGAGAGTAAGCCACGCGTTCGAAGAAAAAACAAAAGAAAGTGCTCAAGTTCATGACGCGCGCTGACGACGGGACGCATCTTCTTGCCCACTTGTAGTCCCTCTCCCTGCGTAGCTTTCATAACGCTCGCTAGTACGAAAGGAGAGAGAAAGCGCTTGAAGCATGCGACAAGCGCATGTAACTCCGCTCGTAATTGACGGATTATAGAAATTTTTGCGGCAGTCGATTCGTGAGGCAATAAGCTCTTTCAATGAAGCCGTTTGATGAATTCTCGGAAAAGTGTAGCAGGGCCCTTTTAATCAACTGCATACAAGACAACGGAAAAAAAGCTTTTTAAAAGTACTGTGCAAGCTGACGTACCATGGTATGGTACTGGTCTGCCAGTACCATACCATGGAAAAGAGTCCACTGCATAAGATATGGACACCAACACAGAGGAGACAGAATCCACTCACAGTTGGTACGTCTACTTATATAACGACAAAGCGATCCTCAGTTGAGCCCACTAAGAAAACAATCTGTAGAGAACACAAATAATAATGCCTCTTAGGATTCGATAAGTCCCAACAAAATTTGCGAAGAAATGAATTGAACAAGGGTGATCAGTTGCCTGGTTGGTTTACGCGCATTGGTTAGGAACAGCGTGAACATGTGAAAGAGCGAACACGTCAAACCACGGTACTCTTCGTTCTTTCATCCATTCCAACACTCAGTGCACGTGTCTGCTCTCAGGGCAACCCGACGATCCCTGCGACAGCAATTGTGCCTAGGATTTTGGCAGACAAGCAGAATAAGACATTCCTGAAGACCTTTAGAAACCATTCATTATTAGCACGTGTGCCGTGATATGTGGTGAGGACGGAGCATGCAAGTAATGCTGCTATGACTTGATGACTAATTGCGCTGCCAGGAACTAGACTAGAGGATAAGTGAAAAAAGACAGCCTCTTTGTGCCTTTTTTCGAACCGGCCGGATGCATGTTAACGAACCGGCCACGAGAGCACCCTTTTTGTGTCTAGTAAGAGCGGAGCTCTTTTAGCTTTTCTTGCGCTGGGTAGTGCGAACGGAAATTGTCATTATCCTGAATCGGCACGCGCTCTTTTTGTCCTCTTCTTCCTCTCGTCCTCTTCTTCCTCTCAGTCCGCTTCGCTCCCAAACACGTGCGCCGATTTCTCCGGCGCGGGATGGAATAACTCTGGTGGATGAGAGATTGAGTACAGAGAGAGAGAGAGAAAGAGAGAGGGAAAAAAAGAAAGAGAGAAATTCTTGGCGAAGCGGGATTCAAACCAGCGTGCCCACGACCCGAAGGCGAGCGTTCTAACCACTCGGCTATCCAGGCACGCTAGCAGAGCATAGCATAGCCTTGTATAGTATAGTATAGCAAGGTGGCAGGAAATAGAAGTGAGGAAGGAAAGAGGGAGGGGAGAGAGTAATGTATATCATAGAAAGAAAGAGAAAGCGAGGAGGAAAGGAAAGAAAGTAAGAAAAAGAGAGAATCAAAAAAGAAGGATACCGTAGGAAAGAGAAATAGCGACAAAGAAAGGGAAGAAAGACAGAAATAAATAAATAAAGAGATAGAATGAAAGAGGAAGCAAGAAAGAGAGAGAAACAGAAAGGAGGGCAAGAAAGATAAAGATAGAAACAGCGAGAAAGACAAAGAAATACAGAGAAAGAGAATGAAAGAAACAGAAATAAACAGACACAAAGAGACAGAAAAAAACACAGAGAATATAGAAAAAGAACTAAACAGAGGAAGAAAGAGGCAGAAAACTAAAAACAAACAAAGAAGGCCGCCTAGCTCCGCACTTCCTTCATACTTGGTACCCGTCAGTGCGAATATTCGCGCATTTTTTTTCTATTGTCCTTCTAGTTCTTGGCAGCGCGAATAGTCATGGTGCATGTCCATGGTTGCCAAGGCTGGTATGCAAAACCAGAGCGCTAGCGTTATTGCATCAGGAACTGCAGCCTTGCCCAAAGCAATAGTACCAGTTCAAGTACAAAAGGTGGTGCAGGAGCCGCCAGGTGGCAGCGGAGCACCAGACATGACAGTCAAAGTAGCAGCCTGCAACGACAGGCAAGTTGCGGAAAGCTATCATGGTAAAGAAGTCGAGTGGTATCATCTGAGAACGTAATTAAACGACTGACTCGCGAGAGTGCTTGCCTGTTATCTCCTCAGGGGGATTGTCATTATTGTTCTCGGGTCATATGGGGCCGGAACCAAGCCGCTGGCGGAGAGCGCCAACTTTAGCGTCCGCGCATATCAGCGTCAGTGGGCGCCTGTACCTGAGTATGTAGTATGTAGGTTCGACAGCAGAGTACAGTGGTCATTTCCTAATGTTCGACAGGTGTTATAGTCGAATGGCATTACGCATACGTAGAAAAACACGGAGCAGATGAGTAAGCTTCACATGCTGTCGTTGCAAAAAGGCGCTGTAAAGAGGACAAAGAGAGAGATAAAATAAAACGGCAAAGGAAAAACACGTATGCAGATGCAATCAACGGGAAAGCTGTAGGAAGTGCGGGGCATTGATTCACCTGCCCTTCAGCGACGCCCATTTTCACGGGCAAGCGCGCGCTGGCGTTCCAAGCGTGCAGACTGCTGGGCGTCCAAGGCGGCAAAGGAAACCTTCGTTTGTGATGCAGTGGTGCCTTCTCCCCACCTCTTTTCCCTCCTCCTCACTTCCCTTTTACACGTCTTTGCTATACAATACGATACTATGTTATGCTTTATCCTACCCCTCCTTCTTTCCTTCCTCACTTCCCTTTTGCACCCCCTTGCTATACTGCACTGTACACGGCTATGGTATACTTTACCCTCCCCACCTCCTTTCTATAATCCTCGCTCTAGCTTCTCACCCTCACTCCCTTTTCCCATCCACTGGCTATAGTGTAATATACATGGCTAAAACTGGTTAACGCGCGCACACAGACACGGACACTAGAAGGGAAAAAGTGACGCCATATCCACGAAGTGAATGATGATTTAAGGAGCTGGCTCGTAGATAATCGGGTAACCGTGAATGCTCCATACAACTCCTCTACTGTCTATAAAGACGTCACACGTGGTTACAGTAGCGATTGTGGTCAGGTTGTTGTCGAACCACAAGCGGTCGCAGACCTTGCAGCTGTGGCCGAAGGTGTGGTCGAGGAAATCGCGCTTGAAGCGCGCGTCGGCGCCAGCAACTTCAGGTAGCGACCGCTTTCGGCGCTTAGCCGCTGCATCCCGCGCCCGTACCTCTTCGAGGTTCTCTTGCCGCAGCTTCCACGCTGCTTCGGCTTCGCGGGCTTGTATCTCGGGGTCCGCAAGACGCTGGCGTCCCTCTGCACCCTCGCGAGCTCTCACCGCAGGGACAAGGCGCCGGAGCTCTCCGCTTTGCCGCCTTGTCTTCTTCGTTCATGTTATTAGTATCGAAGCGCAGTGCCGGAGTGGAGTGAAAGACGCATGCTACAGTTGGCTACGCTATATGTGGTTTTCACTGCGTTATTATCATCAAGGCTCTCGAAGAACAAGAGGAAGAAGACTTCTCTTTCACGCGAGCGCGCGCATGCTACGGTTGGCTATGCTATATGTGGTTTTGCCTGCGTTAATGTCATCATCAAGCCGCTCGAAAAACAAGAGGAAGAAGGTTTCTCCTTCGTGCGAGCTGCGCTTGTAGCGGCCGCCTCTGGAACTAAGGTTACGCTTACGGCGCGGGACTTTGCCCCAGCTTAAGAACCTGGCGAGCCAGCTCCTAAAACGTGAACAAGACTCCATTCTACTGTCCGTGTGCGCGCCTTGTCCAGTTTAAACATGGATCAATGCCAACTAGCTCAATTTGCCGTGCCACTGCAATACTTGGCTATGCTATGCTCTACCCTCTCCTCCTCCTTTCCTTCCTCCTCACCCTCACGTCTGTCTTCTCACTCTCACTTTCCTTTTTCTACGTACGCTATACTGCACTATACACGACTATGCTATGCCATACCCTCCCCCTACTCCTTTCCCTCCTGCTCACACTCACACCTCTGCTCCTCCCCTCGCTTCTCTATCCCACATCCTTGCATTACTGCAAGGTAGAGAGGTGGGCGAGACGGAAACAATATACATAATGGGAAAATTGGAAATTCCTTGCATTACTGTATTATACACGGCAGGCATAGGTAAAGCATGGATAGGGTAGAGCATGTAGTATGCTCTACCGTCTTCCCCCTCATTTTCCTCCTGCTCACTTTCATTTCTCTTTCCCACCGCTTGCTCACTATACTACACAAAGAGAGAGCGAGACTCTTTATTAGAAAAACAGAGATTTTTGCCAGCGTCTGTATATATCCGCTGGCATGCTACTCTGTGTAGGGATGGCGAATGGGATTGACATAATAAAGAAGAGAGGGAAGGAAATAATAATAAAAGAAAGAATATAAAAATACTACACATGGCTATGCTATACATGGCTGGCTGTTCTACATTACCTTGCCTGCGTGACGCCATACATGGCTATGCTATGCTTTGCCCTCTCCCCTCCTCTTCACCCTCACTTCCTTTTCCCGCACCCTTGCTATACCATGCTATGCATGGCTATGCTGTAGATGGTTTTGCCTGCGTAACGCCATACATGGCTATGCTATGTTTTCCCTAAACCCTTTCTTCTTTCCCTCCTCCTCACCCTCACATCACTCATATATATCCTCCCTTCTCTTTCCTGGCCTTTGCTATACTATACTATCCATGGCTATGCTATATACATGGCTTTGCCGGCGTGACGCCAAGCGAGGACTTCAGATGACAGCATACGCCAGCCCGGGTCCCTAGGCCGTTTCAGTCAGAATCGTTCACATGTGTTGGTGGAACGGAGAAAGCGCAGTAGTTCTTGTGTTCTTCTCGTACATCGCATAGCATTATTTCCTCCGAGAAAGGTTGGTCGTCCAAACTGTTGAGCGATTTGCAAAGCGTGTGTGTACAGCACCGCGGGCAGTCTCACAGAATCTGTCGAATGGATTATTAAACGCGAAGCATTTCTTAGCGAACCTTTGGAACATTGAGCGTTTCTATCTATCTATCTATCTATCTATCTATCTATCTATCTATCTATCTATCTATCTATCTATCTATCTATCTATCTATCTATCTATCTATCTATCTATCTATCTATCTATCTATCTATCTATCTATCTATCTATCTATCTATCTATCTATCTATCTATCTATCTATCTATCTAGCCGCCTACGTCTGGGTCCTCTCATGGTCGCCTGCTTATCTTTGTGTAGACCAAAATTGGCATGGGAGGGCAAGAGGATTTGACGAATATGACTGTCGGGTCATAGCATGAAAAACGCGAAAATCATGTCGTGTACGTCGTCAAACCCCTTCCTCCAGACACGTGTGGCACATACTCGTTTAGCACGGGCTGCGGTGTACGGGTATGCGCCAGAAGTGATTGACAATATATATCTAAGCAGGAACGGCGAGAACAGACTTTGGTAGCAATTAAACGCAAGAGCGTTAAGAAAAACTGACATCGGCAGCATTGACCGGCCGATTGGAAAGAATAAAGATTAGCACCCCAGCAGTAATCGAACCCAAGCAGTATGCGCAGCAATCAGGTATTCTACCACAAAGCCACGCCAGGTGTATAACTGGTTTGGAAAAACAGCCTATGCAGGCGTAATGTCGGTGCAACGTCAATTGTCGTTGTGGTGCTGGCCATCTAATTTTACAAGAAAGCAATAAACACTACATATGTACATCTACAATACAGGCGTCATATCAGATTAACGTCTAGAGTTCCAGTATTGGTTTCGCTTTTATAGCAGTCTAATAAATATTACATCTGTATTCCTATGATTCAGTAGCCTATATTGAAGCATTGCGCGACCCCGGAGGAGTATATTAACGAAAGTTACGTATGATATTCATATTATTGCACCATAAAGTGCACTTAGTTTCGATAATACTGGCGTATATGTACCCTAACGTGAGGGCTGACGTTACGTGGCAGCATAAGTTACCATTTAAACGCCATTGTCGTCGACGTGCCTGGTAAGCCCAGGATGTGCACATACCTACTAAACTTACATGAATACACTTATAAAAACACGTCGATTGACCTCGTGACGCTTAGCTAAAAGCCATAAAGTACAGCCTAGAAGTACTCGCTGACTGCTTCGCATGAAACCGATTCCCACAGCGCGTGGGATCTGCCGAATTTATCATCAACGCAGTGTTCACAAGGTGCGGTGTCGGCCATCCCTGTGCACCGGGACCATCCCCGGTGTCGGCCATGACTGCGCATACGCAGTGGTAAATGCGACGTCCAGCCATAATATGCATTAAAGTGTAGCGTCTAGCTCCTTGACCAAGTCCTGATGGAATTTGAAGGCTTAGCTTTGAGTCGAGGAAATGTAAGCATGTGTCCTTGAAGTGCGGCTCTTTCCACTGCGACATGGTGCACTGGCGAGCAAGCCCGCGGAGCTTCCGTGCAGCATCAGTTCTAGAAAGCAGAGTTAATGGTTTATGGTTTCCTTTATGGGCTGAAGGAGCAGCATGGCCTGCGCGTTCATTGCCGATATGATCCCGCAGTGACTTGGCAGCCACTCAAAACTCAGTTCCTTTTTCTGTTAAATGGTGTGTCTCCTCTGCTATCTGAAACACCAGCTGCCTGTGCGAGCTACGGAGTGACAACAAATACTACAGATGCCGCCTTTCAGTCAGATCGTCCATTTTTGTGTCCGTTCATCACCAATGAATTAGCCTGAACATCTGAATTTTCAAAACAAATTTAAAAAATGAAGCTTTGACCTTGAATTATCCTAATTAAATTATGATAGAATGGAATGAAACAACCTCCGTGTGAACTAGGACGTAGTGGGCCGCTCCAAAGTCGGGAAAGATAGGCCCAGCCTCTCCGCCACGTCGTGGGCCCGTTGTACTGCCCACAGTTGTGCTTCCAAACCCGGATTGCGTAGCGCAGCATCCCACTTGGACGATGTAATGTCTTCGTCAAACCGAAACCACCGCCAGAGCCTGTGGTCTAAGGTAGCAAAGTTTGAGCAAAGCGCAAGTGTTTGATGTCTGAATTTCGGGATAGTTCCTGTGCAAGAGCGCGGAGCTAGGATATGCGCCGACCTGCAAGAGTCTGAATGTCAATACCTGAGGCCTGTTCAATTTACTGTGCGGCGGCGGATACTTTCGCCTGTTCAGATAAAAGTTCTTCGTTATTTCACTGTATCTGGCCTGGGGATCCCCAATTTCCAGAAGCTCAGCGCCGCGCGAGCCGGTAGCTACGCGGTCAACGACTCCTCGTGAAGCTCTATGGGCCGACTCGTTGAGGTTGGAGGGGGCGCCCTCGATCTGTGCCATGTGAGCGGGGAACCAGACGATTGTGTCTTGCTTTATTTCCTGATACCGTGGAATCCGCAAGGCCGATTCCGAGGCGCTGCCCTTGATGAATGCCTCGACCGCCGATTTCGAGTCGCTGAATATTGTCGTTCTCCGGTCGTCCAGCAGAGCCAAGGCTATCGCGATCTATTCTGCAACCTCGGTCGCCGTCGTCCTGACTGTCGAGGAGTTTGTGACTTTCCCATCTTGGTGAACGCTGACTGCAACGAACGCTTTTCCGTCGGGCTACCTGCTGTATCGACGAAACAGCTACTCCGGGCGTGCGCGCGGGCATCCTTCAGGAGGGCTTCAGCCCTAGCCCGTCGTGCGCCCATGTTGTACTCGGGGTGGACATTTCGAGGAATGCAGGCAACGCTAATGCGCTCTCTCTGTTCACGGAAACGCTGCAGAATGTGGTCTCGATCTCTCTCGGGGAACTCCAAGCTTTCTCAGGATGTTTCTCCTGGCACTGGTGGTAGACTGTCTGGTAAACTGTGCCCTCCCTTGTAACTCAGCTATCTCTTCCAGCGTGTTGTGCATGCCAAAGTGGAACAGTCTCTCCGAGCTCGTGTACATGGGAACTCCAAGGGTTCTCTTGACCACCTTTCTGGTCAACGTGTTCAGCTTGTCCCGCCCTGACCTCTACCAGCTGTGCATGGCCGCGACGTAGGTTAACGGTACACTAAAGAGAAAAACGATTTTTCGCGTATTAGTAAAGTGCAGTTTAACAGTCCCGAAAACTCCACTCTCGCCGCGAGACGACCCTTGGTAAGCGAGAAAACACGCGAAAAGAAAATACGGGTGCAGACGCCACCTTCAGATTCCGTCACAAACACCGTGACGTCATAGATTTTGACGGTGTTTTTTGGGTCCTACATAGTTTATAGTCGGTACAAATGAAGTGCATTGTCCTCTGGGGGTGCCATAGACCTAACATGTGAAGTTTCAGAATATTTCATCGAGCCCATGTCGCGAAAATACCAAAAATGCATTTTGAAATTCGTGACTCCACGCGCGGAGATTTCGGCGCGAGATTTAAAAATACTTCAACTTTGATTTTCTCCTCTAATAATAAACTTATGATAGTGAAACTACTGACATTAGAGTTCTCAGAGTGCAGTTTATCAATCTAAACCAAGTCATTGTTTCACTTTAGTGTCTATTTAAGTGACTCATCACGAAAGCATGCACCCACCTGACGAGGTTGTCTTCGCACAGTCCTTGCTGCCGGTCGGCAACCCTTTTTGTCAACCCGGCTGCATTGTCTGTTTTATTATTGAGCTTCGATCAGTACCATCTGGCATTGTAGCCGTTCGACTCGAGACCCCGCGTTCGTACCGAGAACGCGGGGTGTCCACTCTGGCAATGATACCACCCTCGCTTGTCTTAGAGTATTGTCGATGTCCTCTACAGGCCTCTAACATTTCGGTTTGGGACCCCTGCGCTTGGGCCTGTACAGTATCAGCTCTGATTTCCGCAGTGAGCATCGGTGTCCGGTCAGACTCAGGTAGTCTTCTGTGAGCTCGATGGCATCCTTAAGCGCAGCCTCCAAGTGTCCGTCGCTGCCACCGGTGGACCATATGGTAACGTCGTCTGCACTATATATCGTGAGGTTGATGCCGTCAGTTTTTTCGATAGGCCGGTCATGACGAGGTTAAAGAGGGTCGGGGATATGACTGACTTCTCTAGCGTCCCTCTAGAACCGAGCTTAACGGAGTCTGACGTGAAGTCACTTTGAGGATGGGTTCTCTGCCCACCTGGAAGGATCTCGTGTAGTCAACTTCTCGCGCCCATTCTACGTAGCATTGCTCCATGTTACGTACCACCGTTGACCGATCTGATTGGATATGTCCAGTCTACGTCACTAAACCTACAGTGGGCAGTGAGCGTCGTCTACTAGTGTTGCAACGTGCTCCGTGTTGACGTGAGCTGCGCGACAGTGTTTATATCGAGGTTTGTTTACCATGAGTTGCCCTAGCTTGCTGGGTTCTGCACCGCAAGTCTAACGATTGGTGACTTGTAAAGCTGCGACATCGTGTAAGTCTTGTAAGGCATCCGGCGAGCGGAGTCGCATCAGCTCATCGCTGCAGTGGGTGTCGGGTTCTCGCTATCGGATCAACGCCAGGATCCACGCGTCTGCGGCTGTAACTTCACCCCTGAATACACAACCGCACTGCCTGAGATTGCGCTTGTCGGTGATCATTCTCAAATACTTTCGGTTGTCCGCATGTCTATGCAGATTGTCGCTCTACAGGAGAATAAACAAAGAATGGCTGGTAGTGTGGCGGCACCTGGTGAAGCAGATCTCAACCACTCCGCGCGCTTCGTCCCCTGTTGCGCTGCCGAGCGCATTCGACGGAGCTCAACCGCTAGAATGCGCTGTGGTCGCCAGCGATGCATGGGTGTTTCGTGAGCTGAGGTGGCAAGGTAGTGCTGAGAAGGAGGGTACAGATATAATTGCCCGTAGCTGCCTTGATACAAGGCGCGTCGCTTAATTTGTGGTGCGAATGATTTGACAATGATATAGCGTAAACGCTGAGGAAATTTCAAAAACCGTTTCAGGGTCTCGTTAACCAACGCCACAGGCTGTTTTTCTCGTTCTGTTTCTGTATTGTAAAATGGGGAAGCCCAGTGCATGGTGTGGAAGCAGATGGCCTAAGAAATTCGTTTCGCACACGCACCAGGCAAGCAAGCTCAGGGGCCTGTCATGCAGCGAAGAAATTCCACTCTTTAATTAAAAGACACGGCCTCTTGAACCATGTGTTGTTGGCCAGTCGTGGTCCAGGCCCCGGTATAATCTTCTTGCCCGTTCGTCTCCCGAAACTTGGCCCGCGCCGCTTGGGAGCCTCTGTTGAGGTATGCCGCGAGCTGTCCACCGTGTCTCGTGCCTTGGTTGCCCCCAGTTCTTTTTTGTTCTCGTCCACTTCTATGTCCCTGCCTTAGTTCACTGACTGATCACAACAAATACCACTTCTCGGCTAGTGCGGGCTGTGTAGGTTCATAAAAGGGTACTGCACAGCCTGCTTTAATGCAAGCAGAGTCAGCCGTTTTGTTTATTGCGTCTCCTACGCTTTACTGATGCGTGACACAGTGCGAAGGAAGACGACCAGGGCTTGCCTCCGGTGCGGCGTCATGCAGTGCCAAGAAGGCTTACGGACATCTAGGAAAGGCAAATTTGTCTTTGGAGGCCTTTTAGACCCTGTGTGTGCGTTCAAGCTGGGGAATTCGAGCAGAAACTTGGACTTTTATTTTCTGCATTCTTTTCATCGTCTACTTTGTTGTTGAGCAGCCAGGAACAGTCACAAACAGAAAACGCACACATGAAAACCTTCAGCCACCTATAATCGGTTTATTTCCGTTGCCACAGCATTCCTCAGAACGCTCAAAACGTCACGGGACAGTGGTACGTTGTTCCATAGTAGGTGTAAGCAAACACGGGACAAATACCAAGCACTTCTTATTGAGCGACACTGATTAGAAGGTAATCATGAAACATGAATAGAATACACTGTTTACACGATAATCATGAATCGTGAATCGGCTGAGCTTAAGCCCAGCTGATTCACGTGTCAGTGGAAAGGCCTCACCCCTCATCCTTGAACACGAACAAATCCCCTACATTTTGACAAGCCTGCGTAGCGATCACAATATCTCCTTCGTCTCTTTTCTTTCCCTCATTTACCATTTTATCGCACATTCTCTCGTTGCCTCTCGCTTTTGCGGTTGGCGGAGACTATATAAGAAAACCTTAATGATACACACGTGCTGAGCAAGTGAAGGCAGTTGCAGCCTTGAAGAAGACAAGACCACTTGTGGAAATGGCAGCTCTGGCGATCAAGGATCGTTCGCGTCTTCAAGCCTCGACCTTTTCGTGGACTTCTGCCTGATTAGACGAGGCACGTGTTCAAAGCGCACATCGACGTAGCTCTTTTGTTGATAATGAAACAAATGCATTACTGACGCAAGTGTCGCTTAGTTCTCCCATGTATATATTATATATATATATATATATATATATATATATATATATATATATATATATATATATATATATATATATATATATATATATATATATATATATATATATTCATTCTAAAAAGACAGGGCGTGCAAACACGGAAACAAGAAGTCAGGACACCAGAAACGCCGACTAACAACTGAAGCGACGCACAACGGCTGGAAAGAAAGAAGGCACTAAAACCTATCTGCGCATGCCCATGCAACAGGCGAACCTATCAATCCGGCACGCTGGCGGTCTACGTGGAAGATGACTGTCAAGGCATTTGATTTCATCTTTATGCAAGTTAATCGACGGTTGGCTCACGCATGCGCTACCACTATTCTCGATATGCCATGCTTCAATCATCGGGCGCGTTTCTTCATTTATATGCCGGTACAACACTGCGCATTCATCAATTTTTTTATGAATGCGGGTATCCTCGTGATGCCGTGGCCACGGTCGCTGAACGTTTAAAGAAGTCTATTGTGTTAAGTCCGAGCATGGTTGCAGAAAGCGATAGGAAGAAACGTGTCGTAGGTATACCGTACATTCATTGCGTATCTCACAGGCTAAAGAAAGTAGGAAGTAGATACGGCGTTAATGTTGTTTTCACGGCTGCCCATAAGCTAGGTAAGATTTGTGCCACTGTACAGAGGAAGAATGAGGGAGTAAAAGACAAGAAGCGGACCGATATTTGTTTCGTAAAACACACCAACAAATTCACTGATTGTCGTACGAGTGTGGTGTATAAGATCCCTTTCAGCTGCGGCCGCTTCTACGTAGGACAGACGGGCCGATGCATCAACCAGAGATTGTTGGAACATAAGAGATCGCTAACAGGAGGCTCACCTTCTAATCTATCTTTACATTGTCGAGATTGTAAATGCACGCCAAAATTTGATGAATGCGCAGTGTTGTACTGGCATAGAAATGAAGAAACGCGCCTGGTGATTGAAGCATGGCATATCGAGAATAGTGGTAGCGCATGCGTGAGCCAACCGTCGATTAACTTGCATAAAGATGAAATCAAACGCCCTAACAGTTATCTTCCACGTAGACCGCCACGCGTGCCGGATTGATAGGTTCGCCTGTTGCATGGACATGCGCAGATAAGTTTTCGTGCCTTCTTTCTCTTCAGCCGTTGTGCGTCTCTTCAGTTGTTAGTCGGCGTTTGTGGTGTCCTGACTTCTTTCTCGTGTCCGTGTTTGCACGCCCTGTCTTTTTAGAATGAATACTTACCAACTAGCTCAGCTCTCTGTTATTCTAAGCTTTATATATATATTGTTGGGGTCGTTTAGACCGGCGTGCAGGAAACGGTAAGGACTCGGTCTCTTTGGGTTTGGCGGCGTATTGTATGGACGCCTCCCGCGGGGGGTCCGTGGGGGACGATGCCGCGGATCGTTTCCCGCGGGGCCCTGGTGGTGAGTCGAACATCGGCGACGCCGCATGCGCGGTGAATTTTATGTCTTATGTTGTCTTGGGTGTCTGTTATGTTTTTCGGGTATTGTACTCGCGTTTTATAAGGTTACTTAACTTGTTAATAGTTGTGTATCAGATTCGGCAGGTGAGCTCGTCTTATGTAAAAGTGTTTAATAAATGTACACGTGTTGCTTTCACAACCGCGTGAAGTGTCTCCGTGTGTTCCGAGAGCGGCGCTCTACTTCAGACCTCACACTGGCGCCCAACGTGGGGCTCTTGGAGCATCCTACGACCGTTTTCGCTGTCCGGGGCAACATTTGTGTGAGCTGGGTTACAGTAGGCCAGGGGGTTCATCGCTATAGCGTCGGCGGCGTGCTTTCTTGAGAGCAAGGACATCGGTTGCTATGGCGTGTTTGAATTTGTCGGCACGCTAAGTTTTTTTTTTCTGTTCGCAAGTAGTTGATTTTTTTAAAGAACGTCGTTCAGTAGTCGGTATGAGAGCCACGTGGTCCGCATCCTGGGAGAGCGAGGCATAGAACACGTGGATTTTAGGCAAGCCCGAAGCGAGTGAGTACGGAAGCATAGTAGGTGGTCCGAGTTTTTGTGAATAGTTTCTTTTGTCTGTTTGACTCTGGGAGTCGCGGCTTGTGAGCCGGGTGGCCAGTGGCCACGGGTGTCGTTGCTGCTGGTATTGTGGCTCGACGCCAGGGCGTCATGACACCACCCGGGACAGTGGGCGCCGGTAGCTCGGTAAGCTGCTGTGTGCAGCGATCGCATAGGGCCGCCTCACAGAGAACGGCAACAAGGGCTAATTGGTGATTTTTAATCGACATATTTGCGCAGCGCTACGTAAACGAGCACACAACACAGTGTCTGTGTTGTGTCCTCGTCAATTCAGCGCTCGTCAGCGCTCGTCAATTCAACGAGACAGTCAAGGCCTACTGCCGAAGACCCAGCAAGGTGTCATACGTCGACTATCAATTCGAGCAGTTATCGCCAAGACGTTTTCTTGCTGCGGATGGGCTTCATCCGAGTTTTATGGGTGTCGCGTTGATTGCCGAAACCCTGAAGAGCGCACTCGGTCGCGGAGACCTCGAAGCTACCACGGGGTGGTCGACTCAACCTACCGCTCCCGTCAATATCCGTTCATCACAACAAAACACCCATGACACGAACCCTACATATCAACATGATGCCGGAGCCCCGCACCCACCCAACATCACAGCCGAGTTCCCGACGATCGGCGAAACTATGACACCCGCACGCCCCAAGAACCCCCTCACCATCATCAACAGCGCACCACTACTAGGGGGGAAGTCTGCTGGACAGCCAAGACGCGTCCCTCTATTGCGGACGGCGAGACCAGAAGAACTACACGACAGCACCACTACACCACTCTTCAAAGGGAAACCTGCCGAACTACGAAGCCGCGTCCCTCTATTGCGGACCCCGGGACCGGAACTCCCAACGAACACAGACATCCTGCACTCAACGCTCGCCGGGAGCCCAACGCCGGAATCCTCCCTACAACGACGAAGGCCTACCGGACATAACTACAATCTGCGGACTTCATCAGTGCCATCCCCGCACCCAAAAGAACACTGACATCCAAAATGTAAGTCCAGCTCATCACTTCTCAGTTGCAGTGCCACCTTCCTTAAAGTACGAAAACTTGCTGACAAACGAATCAGGCATGAACTGCATAAATCAACACTGCAAGTGTACCTTGGTGCTAGAATAGCCCCCAAGGGTATGACACTCTCCCTCACACCAGCCGCTACATACCTCGATGAACACGACCAAATAACATGGAAAAACGTCCTCCTTGAGGCATCTCTTAAATTTACAGAAATCGCTCTCAATCACAGTGATAAGCAGATAAAGAAACTGGTCGCTATGACCAACACCATTCTCCGCCATAATAACACTTTATCGAACGATGAAATCACCCTGTTAACAGAATTCGAACAGAATAAATACCAAGCCATCATGACCACTAAAATTCATAAACTCAAAAGAGACCATGTCCCCAACCCCGCGTTTCCTGAGATAATCCCATACCACTACAACACCACCACCCAGGAAACCACTAACGGTACAAACGAGCACCCATCTATGAACACACCCTGTGACACTGTGATTGTAAACCTATCGGATACGAATTTGTCACCTGACGAAGAAAAACTGCCATCCAAAGGACTAAGCTTCTGCCCAACCACGAAACTTTTTGACGAATTTCACTTGCTCCGAGACCTCGACAACTTCGCTAGAAGCTTGAGGTTGCGCGAATATTTCTTGGACAGGCCTTCTAACCACGAAAACATTCACCGTCGTAGAACAAATGATTGGACACCGAACAGTAACCGAGACAAGTGTCTGGACCTTTATATCACCGCAGTACAGAAAGATAGTACATGAATACCACAGACAGAAAGGAAAGCGAGAAAACTTGACAAAATCTGAAAAAATGAGTATGAGAAATCTGGCATCTAGGACAGACATAACAATAAAACCCGCTGACAATGGAGGAGCAATTGTAGTCCTTAATACAACCGACTACTTACAAGAAGCATACCGCCAACTAGACGACTCAAAATTTTACGAACGCCTCCCAGGGGATCCGACAGACGATTACAAACATATCGTATCAACAGAACTAAAGAAACTGTTGGACGCAGAAAGGATAACCAACACTGACCACAAACTAATGCGAGCGTCATACCCTCGTCCAGGTCGCTTTTACATCCTCCCAAAAATTCATAAGCCCGGTAACCCAGGTCGACCAATCATATCCGGCATAGGTACAATAACTGAACCCATATCAGGGTACGTGGACAAATTAATAAGCCACATTCCATGCACTCTCGCGTCGTACGTAAAGGACACCACACATTTTCTTCGAGACATTGCAGGTCTGTGTGTGCCGAAAAACTCGTACTTGGTTACTCTTGATGTGTCCTCATTGTATACAAACATTCCTCACGATGACGGCACAGCTGCATTACAAAACATGTACACAGACCATAGACATCCTGACACCCCAGATTTCTCTGCCATCGCAACTTTGACGAGGATGGTCCTAGAATTAAATTCACTTGAATTTAACCAAGAGTATTTTCGACAAATTAGCGGGACCGCTATGGGCACCAAAATGGCACCCAATTATGCTAACATATTTATGGGAAAGCTAGAATCCGAATTTCTTGCACAAAGTTCCTTGAAACCACTCTTATACAGAAGATACATAGACGACATCTTTCTTATTTGGACCCACAGCGAAGATGAACTTCTCAACTTTGTCGACACTTACAACGCTGTACATCCAAACATACACTTCACACACACCTACTCGCAAGCAACCGTAAATTTTCTTGACGTTACCGTAACGATAGAAGAAGACAAACTTTCTACAACCCTATACCGCAAACCAACGGATCGACAACAATACCTCCATTACCAAAGCGATCACCCGCGCCACTGTAAAAACAGTATTCCATACAGCCAGGCTCACCGGTTTAAGCGAATCTGCTCAAAAGACGCTGATTTTGACACGAGCTCACAGAGGCTAAAATTTATGCTCGATAAACAAAAATACCCCCCACATGTAATTGATGACACCGTTCAAAAAGCTAGAAAACTGAAGCGTGACGACTTACTTATGAAGCGGCCACCGCAACAAGACCCGCAACGGACAAACCTCTGCTTAACTTACAGCACGAACTTCCCCAATGTAAACAAAATCCTTAAACGACATTACAACATTCTGGAACAAAGTGAACGTCTGAAACGCGCATTTCCATCCGCCCCTGGCGTCGTCTACCGACGACCACGCAACCTCAAAGACACACTTGTGCACTCCCAGATCAATACTTCACCCCCTCATAATTCATGCCGACCTTGTTTAAAGTCACGATGTCTTGTATGTAAAGCGATGCGAGAAACAGACAAGGCAACCAGCACACACTCCAAGTTTTCGATTAACATACGAGGAAACCTAACATGCGATTCCTCTAATGTGGTATACCTACTCGAATGCAACGTGTGCAGTATGCAGTACATCGGACAAACAGAAACACCATTTAGGATTCGTTTCAATAATCACAGAGCCCATGCGAAATCAGCCCCAAGTCTACCTCTATCAAAACATCTCAACCTTCCCGACCATGCATTCGACAAACTATCAGTAACACTCTTAGAAACGGGATTTACATCAAACCGAGAACGTGAACAACGAGAGTCATACCTCATCCACCGATTTAACACCCTCGAAAGAGGAATAAATGAGAATCCGGGTACACTTGCAGCAATTAAAGCATTAGAAAACAATAACGGCAATAATGACAATAATAACTGAAGAGTTCACGGCACTGCAGCTGCGACGATCACTGGACAACTGAAAATACTTCCAGGTGTAACTACTCT
Source organism: Rhipicephalus sanguineus (assembly GCF_013339695.2). Taxonomy (NCBI): domain Eukaryota; kingdom Metazoa; phylum Arthropoda; class Arachnida; order Ixodida; family Ixodidae; genus Rhipicephalus; species Rhipicephalus sanguineus. The sequence continues at coordinate 215,204,918 of NC_051178.1, forward strand.
TTCTAAGTACAGCTGTCGTCTGTTTCTGTTTCTATCTTACTAAACATTCAATTGTGCCAAGCATGACATGTCCCACAGCACCCTTGTGCACAATCAGGAGCCCCCGACTGCGGAATCCAGGAGCGGGACAAAATTGACATTGCGCCCGCTTGCTAGCCTTTGCGGCAATACACGGTGCCCCCCTTTCGGGGACGAGACGTCCACGTGGCACTGAGTAGTTAAAGGCTTAAGTTCTTAAAAAGGCTCCTTTTTTCCCCACACCGCACCGCCGGAGCCACGCGGCGCCGCCTGGTCGGGAACAATACGTTAATGGAGGGAAGGATATGCAGGCCGCGGACAGGGGGCGGCCGGAAAAAAAAAGGGGGGGGGGTCTACCTCATGTTCTTTTTTTTTTCGCGTATCCTCTCTCCTTTAAGATTGTATAAAGCTGAGCACCAACAAACTGTACCCTCATTCCTGATGAAGGCCAGACGCTGGCTGAAACGTCGAAATAAACAACGTTGTGACTTCTCACGGAGGATCTACTTGACTACTTGCAACGCTACGGCCACTCCACCACCATGCCTGCCTATATATATATATATATATATATATATATATATATATATATATATATATATATATATATATATATATATATATATATATATATATATATATATATATATATATATATATATATATATATTGTAAGGATCCAAGAGCGGCGCTCGCACTGGCGCGAGCTGGGCTAGGACGAAGCAGAGAACGACGAAGTAGAATAAGAACAGCCGGCCCAGCGAACGGGCGTTGTCTCTTGTTTCTCTGCATGACAATGGCGCAGTCTACGCAACACGAACCTTAAGTGCGTCCTCGTAGGTCATCGGCGCTGCGGGCCTTCCATCGAAGGAACGCCCACGATCATGCAGCCCGCGTCCCAACTGCCGGAAGAACCTATGCCACCACTCAAGGACGGCGTCCAGGCCTCCTCGGTGGCCCCAGGGCAGGCATATCCCGGCGACGCCAAGACAGCGCACGACCTCCTGTTGCCCGGGACCACCATTCACGCTTCCCGTGGCGACGCCGTCTCACTCAAGACTCCATCAGCGCTTGAGCCGCTTTGGGATGCTGTACAAGCTCCCTCTGACAAGCATCCTGCCGCCGTGAGCACTGGAGCCGCTGTATCCTCCGCAGATTCCGGCCCTGTCTCTCCATGCGGATCAACCGACAGCGCCGCGGAGCTGCTGCGTACGATCACGCAACTCCGCATCACGACTAACGCCTTGACAACGTCGAGTTCCAAGCTGCCACCTGTCGCGCTGCCAACACTGTGCGCCATCAATGCCGTGTTGGCGGCCGCCTCAAAAAATCTGGAGACCAGTTCACCCGAGAACCGCCGAGAGCTCCGCGGTGTCCTCACGCGGCTCTCAGAGCAACTGGCATGCTTGGCGTGGGCACACTCCGGATTTTCGCCTGCCGTCCCACCATCGGCGGCTGCCTGCGAACTACCGGTGTTCCGTGGATTCCAGGACGACGCGGTCCTGTGGATCGAGACCATCAACTCGCTCGGCGACCACCATGCCTGGACGGACCAGCAGAAATGGCTAGTAGCCATCGACCGCCTTCGCGATGCCGCGAAGGCATGGCATGCGTACGAAGGGATCAAACAACGGTCCTGGGCTGAATGGTGTGCCAAGTTGGCCACACTTTTCCGCCCTCTATCTCATGCCTGCGACCCCCTCCCTGCCGACCGAGTCTCTAACGAGGATGGGAGCTGTGAGGCACAGAACCTCGACGGCGCAGCTCAAGCGTTCCCAAACCTGCCCTCCCTTCGAGACCGAGCTCGCGAGGCGCAGCGCCCCTATGATGCAGCTGTGCCCAGTGCCAACCAGCCTGTCTTCGCAGACACAGCTTGTGAAGGGCAGCATCTCGATCGTGCATCTGTTTCCCGGAGTCCCTGCGCAGACATCATCGTGGACGCGCAAGGCCACGCGCCCGACACGGATACCGCCCGGGAGCAGGATTCCACGCCACATATTTCGCACTCCGCGACGCCCCCACCAGCACCCATCTCACCAGACAATAATACCGCCCACAAGACACATCAGTTGGCGATGCAGCCTCCAAGCTCGCCAGTGCGTGAGCATGAGCACGTCCGAGATCTAGTGCCGGGCACGCTCCAAGTCGGGGACCCGGGCAAGCGTATGGCACACTTCAGTGCGCTCTCAGACCCACCAGTGCAGCTCCCGCAGACTCGAGAGCAGTCACTGCCCGAATTCGCCGACGGTCAACGTGCGCTGGTCTGGTCCAAGGAATATAATATGACCAACATGACTACAAACGTCGAAGGCTTGCCTATGCGTACTACGCCCCTCTCCGAGCCAAGAAAACGAGAAGTATTGGGGCACATACACCTTCCCCCACTGGCGAGCCCTGAAACAATGGAAGCCCCTGTTTCGGCAGCGCCGTACATTCCGCCTAGCTCGCGCAATCATAGTTCATCGACGCGAAGCGGACGCACTCCTTCAAATCTTCGGATACGCGCCCGTCTACTGACGACAAGGTCTGTCGGCGGCCACCACACATCAATTCGGTCGTCCACCGTTCCTTGTAAATCACATGCGGCGCATTTGGAAACGCGACAGGCGAAGCGGCAGCGACAGCTACGACCTTCCCGCAATAGCCAGTGCCGTCCACCTGAAGCATGTTTCACAGCCTATGAAATCAAGTTGCTGCGTGGCCGAGACCGTCCAGCACGCAACAGCCAAGGACGCCCTCCAGAGGCGATTTTGCAGCTCGCCATGCAATTTCGCAGCGTGGCCGAGTGTAAGGATCCAAGAGCGGCGCTCGCACTGGCGCGAGCTGGGCTAGGACGAAGCAGAGAACGACGAAGTAGAATAAGAACAGCCGGCCCAGCGAACGGGCGTTGTCTCTTGTTTCTCTGCATGACAATATATATATATATATATATATATATATATATATATATATATATATATATATATATATATATTGCTTACATGCCTGGACGGGCTATTTGACACTTGCTTCAGCTCCTTAATAACTGTTTCAACCTCGGTGGGCTTGCATTTATCACAGTGGAGGGCAGAGAAACCAGCTCCCGCTTCTTTTACTGTAATACTGTGCGCGCTTCGTTAACTCATTTCTTCCTTAACCTTCAATAACCTATCAGCATGCTAGTACAGATATGGTGCATTCAATAAATTTTGTTTTCATGCTTTTTTTCACCCGCGGTGTGATTGATCTTGTCTGGTCTTCCTTATCCGCGCGGTCTCATTAACTTGTTCAGACCCGAACAACAAGAACAACAAAAAGTTGATAGTGACCCTGTTTGACTATAGTCGGTCGGGGCTTTTCTCGACGTCGTGCTCACAAAAGGAAAGAAAGAAAGAAAGAAAGAAAGAAAGAAAGAAAGAAAGAAAGAGAGAAAGAAAGAAAGAAAAAAGAAAGAAAGAAAGAAAGAAAGAAAGAAAGAAAGAAAGAAAGAAAGAAAGAAAGAAAGAAAGAAAGAAAGAAAGAAAGAAAGAAAGAAAGAAAGAAAGAAACGCCTTCGGCGAATGAAGCGAGAAGTGCAGACATTCTTTGGTGTCACGAATACAACATGCAACGCAGCATTCGTTTCCGAAATGAACAAGCAGAAGTCGGGCATCAAAACCACATGATCCACGATAAGGCGTGATGAACACATACCGCTCCCCACAGGTCGTTTCCCAATAAGAATTACTCTTCTGCAAGCTGCCGCGGCGACGGCAGCTTGCGAAGTGCAGAGTGACTTCATTAGCCTTTCATAATGTAGCGGCATTGAAAGTATCAGGAAGACGAAGTTGGTCAGTGAGAGAAAGACGACGAAGTAGGGCTGCGGGGGACGACAACCGGAACGTTGACTGCTTACTATTGCCCTACTGTAAATACGCTGTAAATATATCTGCGACAATGTATACACCAGAGCACGCCTGTCTCGCACCCAGGCTGCTGGCGAGCCGAGCGGATACTCTCGCATCCAGACGCCGTGCTGACCGGGCTGCCAAGGCGCGCGCGGGCTGCACCAAGTAAACAGGGCAAGCTGCAGTTCTGAGGCTTTAAAGTGCGAAAAAGTACCCGTTCACGCTGCTTCAGCGTATAAGAGCTCGTCTGGGCACTACTCCGTCGTCTTTGGATGCCAAAACAAGCAGCGCAACAAGAGGATATTAGCGTTGTCTGCGACGATTACGACGCGCCACGGAAATAGTGCCGGTGCGGTGTTTTCAGCTTCGCCGCGAGTGGATAACTGTGATTCAAGCAAAAAAACTAGGAGCCGAGTGAAAATGCGCGATTAAGTACACTAACTGCGTGTATTCTGCAGTGTGATGCCCTCCTATGTCATTTTGCGAACCTAATTTGCGTGACACGCAGCTGGGTTGAAGGCAGGCGCGAGCTTTGTGTGGGGGTGCACTTCATACCTTTGAGCGTTTCCTTTGACGAAAATCTAGTGCAAGGTAGTGCTTTCAAGCACAAGCAATCAGCATGCTTTGCCACTTTCAACGTAGTATTAAGCTTTAGTGCTTTTGATGGCATCCACGCCTTCGATATTTCGTCTTCAAAAGGTAATAAATGGCACGGTGCTGCTCAACAGCTGGCCAGAATTTCGTGCTTTCATTTCAGTGTTTGATGTCCCCAAATTTATTTGGACACGAGGCATCCAGCTGCACATAATACATATATTGGCACGTAAGTAAACAGTACTCGCGCCAGTGTCCTTTACGTCGCAGGCGTAGCTAACCCGCTTGACTAAGAGTAGCACAGTTTCGCTTGTAAAACACCATCGTTACATGAATAAAATCGCGCAGGTAGCTTCCAAAAAGGATCGCTGAACGATACTGCAGGTTATACTCTCTGATAGCTGATAGCACGCTTTTGTGAGCAAGACGCATTATTGTAAGAGCGCTCGTGAAACAAAAATTACGTTCCGCGAAACTACCCGTAAAGCGTACTCTAATTATTACGCGATGCATGCTGAAATAATGAGCTTTCACAAAACTTTGTGCACAACGTGTAATATGGGGCAACAAAACATCGTTTCACTCTTTCGCGAGCTGCACTGCAATTACGATTCACGCGCACTACAGCGAGAACGTTTTTTTACAAATGTAACAGCGTACGTATCTGACGAGGTTGCTTCCGCAGCCCACTCAGCACTTACTGTATACATTGCGGACTTGCATGAGCAAGTTGTTCTTGATGTTCCAATAAAATCAGCGAAAATGTCCAGGCTAGAAAAAACGCGAAACACGCTCTCCGACGGGCTGAGTTTCGGGAGTTTCACGTTTGCTCTGTGTAGCGTCTGCTGGCGTGGCAGCCCGCGCATGTTGTTTCGTCGTGTGTGCGATAGATGGCGAGACGCGCGATGCAAATATGGCGATGCGCATGGAATTCGCTGTGTTCTGGTCTATAAAGGCCGAACTATATTCAGCGTTTCTGGCAGGGTTCTCCCGGCGTTTCGTACTTCGGCGTCACTCGGCATCGACGCTATAGCTGACGGTGGCCAAAACGTCCACCTCAGGACGTTCCAGAGATCACCGGCGTCAGCGTCGGCGCCGGAAGAAGTTAGATGGACACAAAACCAATCAGCGTGCGGCTGGCAGCTACTTCCGCTACGTAACGGCGTCGTCGCTGCTGCCCAAATGGCTGCCGCCCGCCTCAGATCTAACAAGTCGTCGCCCTGCACTGTGTGGCCCTTAAGTTCTCAACGGATGCTTGTATGTCACTTAGCTTGTTCCCTAGAAGCTTCGACAGCAAGGCGCTCGTGATATCTTTGAACTCTTTCCGAGAGCCGTACTCAACTTCTTCGATAGGCTTAGCAGGAATGAGTGTATTGGCCGAATACGTGGCCTCAAAAATGTGCGACAACTTCAAGCTGAGAGGCCACATATAACGAGTTTGTTGTTCTTCTTAATGCCAATAGCTGGCGTCAAATAAAAAAACAGACCTTTCGGCGGCACTGTGACTCGTTTTTTGCACCACAAAAATGCAAATAAGACATAAAAGCTATAATCCGGAATATACCTTGCTGGTCCATTGACGGAAACTGTACACTGCTTTACGAGGTGTCAGGTTCATTCCCTCTGGTCAGACTGTGCGACACTGAGCTGACGCTTGCCTTAACGCTCCTCATATGGTTTGCCACCCTCTCTGGCGGCGTTGAGGCGATGACGCCGAGGGACGCAACGTCAGAAAACGCCGGCAAAAACGCTGTATATGTTTCGGCCTTAAAAGAGCGAGCCTTTATATGAAAACAGCAGTGGTTATCATTGGCTACTTAAAATCAGCATTGCGAAACCCGACAAGAAGGAGTGATTCATGGCGTTTATCACAGACAACTTTGAATTCGCGTACTACAATGGCGCCAATCAATTGACCAAGCGGTACAGATCCTATTTGGGTTTTGTCTTGGACATAGATATACCGAAAATGGTCGTGGAAGCTATCATGCTGTACTACAGTGACTGCAAGGCGATTGCCACAACCACTATTCCAAAGCATCGAAGCCATGCATGCATACGCGTGACCACTTCTTATTTCTTCAACAGCTTCGCTGGACATTCGCTTCCTCCGGGTCGGTATGGCGAGTCAGTTTGTATACTGCGCCTTCGGGCAAACTTTTTGAAGAGCGGATCTCTTTTCGTTGCGCCGGTAGTGCGAGCAGGAATCGCCGTCATCAAGAACGCGCTCGCTTCCACTTCTGCTTCACTCCCACAACACGTGCGCCGATTTGCTCAAGGCACCAGCCCTGAGAGCCTCCCTCGAGTTCGCGGCTCCTCGGCGCCCTATAGACGAATGCCTTGGCTTCGTGCTCACGACGGAACTGGCAAGACGCTCTCTTGTCATCTGCTCTCTCCTTCTTCCTAACATCTTTACTTCACCCTTCCCCGTCCCTAAAGGCGCTGAGTCGTGCCCCCACGACGGGTGGCCGAAAATAGCGCTCTTTTAATTGTTTCTTTTTACCCGAACCTCTAGCTCTCTCTTTCTCCATTTGTCCGGCGTGGAATGCAATAACAGCGAGTGTGTTACGTGACTAAAGATCACTTATCATCCCGTAACAACTAGTCACGACATTAACGTCCCGTGATATCACGTAACAACTAGTCATGAGACTAAAAATAATATAACATCACGTACAGGGGCGTAGGCAGAAATATTTTCGGGGGGAGGGGCACCTCCTTTGTCTGAAGTGGGGGCCTCGCAGGCAGTTGCGCACGAGTGTCATTTTGTGCTCTGTATGCCATGCCAAAAAAATTCGGGGGGGGGGGGGGGGGAGGCACGAGTATGGTGTGCCACCCCATGACTACGCCACTGACGACGTAAAAACTAGCCACGTGACTAAAATCAAGCAACATCACGTAACAGCTAGTCATGTGGCATGTTCCGCCATAACCAAATAACAACTAGTCAAGTCACGCAACACCAGGTAATAGCTAGACACGTGACGTGTTTGCACCAAAACCATGTAAGAGCTAGTCACGTAACATGTTCTCGCCAAATACCACGTAGCAAATTGTAACGTGACTAAAATCACGTAATGTCTGCTCACGTGACTCAAATCATGTAACACCACGTAACAATTAGTCACATAACTGATCCGACTTGATGCTTTCAGGTGGTATGCGAGGGATTATCGGTCAGCTGCCAGCTCGTAATAAGTTCACGTGCTACGTGACGCCAACAGGCGGAAAAAAGAGTGTTCCACACTCGCCTTCATGGCTACTGGCGGCGCTGACTGACGCTAACACGTTTAAATACACATATATACCCCATAAAGGGGACGGGGGGATGGCCGCCGCGGTAGCTCACTTTTTACAGCATCGGACGCGTTATTCGAAGGTCGTAGGTTCGGTCCCTGCCCGCGGCAAGCTATCTTTTCGTCCACTTTTTTTTATTACGTCCCCTATACTTTCCTTGACATTATTGTCTGTTAGTGTTCAATAATATTGTGTATAACAAAGAAAAACGAGCCCTTAAAATTTCCACTTCTTTCCATAACTGATCCGAGTCACGCGACTGGTCCGGGACGCGTCCGAGACTTGGTAAATCGAAGAAGCTCACTTTTTTTCGCTGGTATCTAGATGCTGGAACCATGGCCTCCGAGATTGTACGCCGGCGCGCAATCTCGGAGGCCATGCTTAAACTGAGTCTTCGCCGAATCGTTCTCTGTCGGCGCTGATAAGTGTCCTACCATATCACTTCTCTTCACCGCTCACAGACGGCGGCACTACACCACCCCACCTAGCCCCGCCAACAGAGAGCAACGTGCGAGAGAGAATGTGGAAGAGATATAAGGTGCGTTTGCACACTGCTGCGCGTCTGCCCCCGCAGCTTATTCGGTAGCGCGCCGGGTTGTCGTGGACCAAGAGGTTATAGGTTCGATTCCTGGCAGGGGACATTTTCTTGCTTTCTTTTTTCTCATCCGTTAGCGTCCAATTTATCAACGTCATATCTGTGACGGAAACACGTCACCAAAGCCTTGGTGGGCCCCGGCATAAAACACTTTCGTGTTGAAAATTATTACCCTAAAGTGGACGTGCGTTGTGCTTGTCATATATTCAAAAATACGGCGTCGTGATCGCCCATTCTTTATTTTTAGGCCTTTGCAAACAGCTTCTAGATAATTTTTGATTCGTGCTAATTCTGCACAATCTTTTTGACTACATAATAAGTACCTTTTCGGCAGAACGGAAAATTGGGCCAGTTGTGTAGGGTTCAATGCAGTGCGAGAGAAAAAGGACGACTGTCGTATTTTCATGCCTTTTCAACATGATTGCAAAGCGACTGCACGAGTTGTCTATGCATTAACACACTGGACAAGACGCAAACTTGCAGGTGCCCACATTTTCCATGAGATATACGTATTTAAAGCGTTCCTAATTTAAAAAATGCCCCCAACTCCCCGAAGGCAATCGTGAGGAAATGCGAATGCATTTGTTGCGCCGAGAGAGGGTACCGTTGCCGTCAGACATTCGCCTTCACCGACTTCTGCCATCGCCTTGAGAGGCGCCCAGCCAGCGAACGGTCGAGAGTGAGGCGCGAGCGGACGGGAGAGCGGGGCGCAGGGACGAGAGAGAGCGAACGGCGAGAGAAGGAGCGGCGAAGCACTGCACCTACCCTCTCCTACACTCTCTCGCACCACATGCTCCAGTTGCTAGGGGCGAGGATAAGCGCTCGCGCCCGCAGCTGTTGCTATGGGAGAGGGCGCCGCGGACAACGCCGGACGCCTGACATAGCCCGACTAAGAAATGCATTCGCATTTAAAAAGACGGCGTGGACACCTAGCTTCGGAAGATATTACGCGATAGCGTTAAAGGGCTCGTTTCGTGGAAATTCCGATGTCTGCATTGTTTTTATTTAGTACATACTGCAGTCCGGTTGCAAGCGAAACATCGGCGTTGTTCGTGAGCGAGAATTCGACATGCAAATGAATGACAGGGTCCTCTATGCATTCAGCCGATGTAGTGACCATGCCCCGCCACCCTACGAAATTTTTCTGCACCTAACGTGGTTTTACACCGCCCCCAGGATCGGAGGCACCTCACCTGGTTGTGAACTGCCTCCGTGATCGGCCCAACTTTGGCCAAGCTTCACGTGATCACGTCCCCATGTGACGTGACGTCAGAGTGACATTATGATGACGCCAGAAATTCTGGTGATCTGTGATGTCATGACGTCATATGGTGCGTCATCACGTGATCATTTTTTTTGCATAAATCGTGTTGTCTCCGGCGCCGCAGTACGCCGATGATCGATTTTCGTGTTTGACGAGGCATCTAAGGCTTTCGACTTCATGATAAAAATGTTGGGTTTGAATTAGACTCGAACCTAGGCCTTCTGCGCGGCAAGCAGGTGTTTGTTTTGCCACAAAGCCACAGCACTTCTTGAAACTTATTCTGAAAAAAAAAAATCACCGACGATTACGATACTTTCTAATGCGAATTCTGAGCGGAGCTTCGTGTTGGGGCAACGGCAACTGTATTTGAAGTTTTGGCAATCCACAGTTGTAGCAAAGCAGCGTTCTTTATATACTGCCACAGAAACTGCCAGCGCTCAAGTGCTACGTACACAACATTGTGCATTGCAGGTGTCGCGAACCAAGCGAAACGCGGACAGACCCGTTACGACTAGTGAAGCCATCCGCAGTGCACGCGTCAGCCGTGCATGCGCACGAGCTCCGACCGAGGGGCCAGTGCGCGTGACGGAGGAAGAACGCGAGGTGAGAGGCAAGTGGCTCGTGATATCGACAGACTCCACGTTCGCTATTTTTCGTCCTCGTTCGCTCCATCGGTTACGCCGCCGAAGCCAACGCCAACGGCGACGCCGTTCAAACGCAGGAACGGGCGCCTAAGAGCTGCGCTCTAAAAACTGTACGAATGTCATGTAGAGCAACGAGTCTCCTTAACGCATATAATATTGCGCGGCAGAAGCGCATAATTGCACCAGGCACGAAAACATGTGAATTGCGCAAGGAGTGGTCAGCTTAATGGCGCATCGAATACACAGCGCTAGAGCCCTGCACGGGCTTGGACCTACCCGGGTACAGTAGCTTTCACGGCGGGCCCGGGCCGGGCTCGCGCCTGAAGCTCCGGGCTTAGGGCCGGGCCCGGGTTTGAGGTGGCGGGCTTGGACTTTGCTCAGTTTTTAAACGGTCCCTAAAGTGAAACATTGAATCGGTTTAGACCGATAGAGTGTACTCTTAGAATCCGAACGTCATTATTTTCACCATCAATGAGTCTATTAATATAGGAGAAAATCAAGGTCAAAGTTCCATTTAGAAATTTCGCGCCGAAATCTCCGCACGTGACGTCATGGATTTTAAAGTGTATTCGTCGTATTTTGGGGACCTTGGCTCAACGAAATTTCCAGAAACTTGGTATATCAATTCTGTTAAGGCCCCTCAGAGGTCAATGTACTTCATTTTTACCCACTATAAGCTACGTAGGGCCCAGTAGATGTCGTCAGAATCTATGACGTCGCGGCGTTTGGTGCGTGAATTTCAAGTTGGCGTCGTTACTTGCATTTTCCTGCGAGTTTTCTCTCTTACCAAGAGTATTGTCGCGGCGAGCGTGGTGCTTTTAGATTGGTAAAGGAGTAATTTACTGACAATAGAAAAATCGTTTTGTGCATACATATAAGCTCCACATTTTATCTCGAAAAAACGCTTTTTCTATGTGGGGTAAGCTCTTTCGAGAAGTTTTATGAGGGATAAGTACTGAACTGAGTGTTCTTCTTGCATATTAGCTACTTGATTTATCTGAAACGGGCCAGCTAAAAGTCATTAGACCAGCCGCTTATATGTAACATCTCGCTATTCCGTGCTTTGTTTGCTTTCGTTATTATTTTATTTCCCAAATATTACTCTATAATCGCAGTAATATATGTAATATAATAAAATTATACTTATGAGATGTCATCGCAAGAGCGATCACAGAGCTACAAAGCGGGGAAACGTAGTTGAAAGTTAGAGCCCCCCTCTAAAACGAAAGGACTGCACGGAGTCTCTCTCCGTGCACATAGACTCCCTCTAAAGAAGGACTGCACATGGAATCGCTCTAAGACACATTCTTTTTCTGTGACTCTGTTACGGCTCCCAGTGGTCATGTGGCGCGAGATGGACATGCACAACCTGGTTTTTGTGGCCACATTGTTAATGTCTGAGCTTTCGTGTTGTTCCGCCATATCAGGGGTCTCAAACTCACCTTAGCTAACGGGCCGCATTCACGAAAATTTACTCCCGCAAGGGCTAGGGCAATGACGAAGGTAGGAGCGTGGGAGGGGGAACAGGTTTTAAAACTACCGTCATTTCACAGCAGACCTTTCCCATATCTCATATACGGGATCACTTCTGAAGGGGATTTGGTGGCAGGAGTCCCACAACATATCGATACCCACTGTTGCAAAATAGTGCGGAACGGAGCAGCTTGGAGCGTGCCAGTCTCTATCGAAGAAGAGGAAACCGCGGGACATCGAGGGCACGTGCACGCGACCGGCGCAGCAGTTCGCCTTTAGTATTGCCATTAAACGGACGTCTCTCTTTCACGTCTACGGGAACCAGTCATTTCGTATCACCCATAATGACTAAAATCTGGACGCCGATTCTGAAATATAGCTCTTGTTTCACGGTTATGTATCAACACACGGTGACCGCAGGGGGCGCCTCACGAAAAATATCCTTTCGATCTGTGATGCCTGTGTATCTCAAGAACATACTTATAAAGAAAAAAAAATGGGATCAAGGCAGTCATGTGCGGGCAGCTGGCCGCTAGCGAGAGGTCCGCGAGCCGCGTGTTTGAGGCCCTATATAGCGCGCTATATAATGCGAGAGCTACATGATACTGCCGCAACAGCGTTGGAATGTGCAGGAACAGAATAGGTCCATTAAACAAGGCGTGGGGTGAAGTATATTCGCTTGACAAAATATCTGGCTTGAAAAAGGACAATGACAGATTTCGTGCCGGGTGATGTCCCTTTACCTCGAACCATATGCATCTAATGAGTTAGCTTCGAGAAGCTTAGTCGCGCCTTTATTACCAAACTCGAACGAACCCCGGAAATATATCGAAATCGCTTCGTCCACTTCCTGCCACTCCTAACCGCGTAGTCCAATGGCCACCTTCTACCGGTACAACATCGCTGGGAAGGCATAAGCCATTATACAGTAAAACCTCGGTGATACGAATCTCGCGGGGTTACCAAAATTATTCGTATCATCCGAAATTCGTATCACCAGAAAACATGGAAAATTAGTATGCGATAAAAGAAAGTTGGCATACGTCTTGATTTAGTGTTTCTCAGGGCCGCAGCGACGTCATGAACAGCTCTGAATGATTGCCAGTAAAGTTTTTATACATCAACGATCATACTTGTACTCGTAAATATAAGGTGCATGCGCGCGTGTGTAATTAATGAACCAGCTGTGTTGTGCCCCGTGACCACCCGTAGCCCCTTCCTAATCTTGCTACGCTTTTCTGCATGACACCAAAGTAGCACTGCGAAAGTGACTTGAGAAGCGCTTTGCACACGATAGATAGACGCCAAGCTCCTTCGCCAAGACCGTCCACTTCGTCTCTTGCGGTCTTCATCCACCTTTAATGGGACTACATGACGGACCCGCAGCCGAAGTTTGTCTTGTTTCATAGAACGTCTGATCGCGGGGACATGGCTTGCATCGACGTGGCAGGCACGTGTTAACACAGCACAAAGACGCTGCTGCCTTGAGCACAAGAGCACGCGTGAACCCGTCGGGAAAAAAAACGCGACGTGAACGTTATCTGTAATCTAAACGCGAAGGCGCCTAAAGGCCTCCAAGATTCGCGCGCACTATCTCGGAGGCAACAACGCGCCCGTGCGTAACTGCCGCGTCTTCCGCGACAGCGCGGGCAGCACCTGTTCGTACTAAAGTCCCTGGATATTTTTCGGAAAGTACCGTCTTTCTTTTGACCGAGCCGCCACGCCGAGCACCCTCCTCTCCCGCCTTCCACCTCCCGCTTCACGGGCCGTCGGCCGGGAAACGCGCACGTTATCACCGTGGCATAGCATTCTTGATAGGAAAGTGGCGCAAGCCGGGTTAAGGGGCCGGCGCCCGCATGGTGACCGTTTGGGAGAGGATATACATAAGGTTCGGACACTTGGGAGAGGAGGGTTGGACACTTTGGAGAGGATATGGAGGAGAGTGCCGCTACTTTCTATATATTAAGGAATTTTAGTTCGTACCTGTGCGCTAGCGTACTATCGCGCCCAGTATGTGCTACATCAGGCGAGCGCGTGGCCGAGCGCTCTGCAAGGTTGTACAGTTGCACCGATTATGGCATATTTTCGAGTTACTGGGAGAGAGTTTGGCTGCTCGTGCGAGCGCGCATCGCCCCCACTTGCTTGCTTTCACCCTCGAAGTTATCATTTTCGAAGCTGATATCACCGCAGGGCAAAACGAGGGCGAGTGTGAAAGCAAATGGGGGCGATGCGCTCTCGCTCGAGCAGCCAAACTCTCTCCCGATAACTCGAAAATATGCATAATCGGTGCCACTGTACAACCTTGCAGAGCGTTCGGCCACGCGCTCGCGTGATGTAGCTCATACTGAGCGCGATAGTACGTTCGTATCTAACGTCGCGGGGTGCAAATCGGTTCGCAACAACCGTACTCCACAGTACATTACAGGCTAATAGGCCTTGGCCGGAACCACAGGAAAATTCGCATCACCCCGAAATTCGTACGAGCCGTGATCGTATCACCGAGGTTTTACTGTAATATGAAAAAAGAAATGAGCACGGTGCAAACCGTGCATAACATACACTGCTGAAAATTGCAACGAGAAGCCCTCAATGAGGAGGTTTATAGATGACATTGAAGAGTGGCACGACATTCGGGAACGAGAGAAGTGAAGGGATGAGCTACAAGCCATATTCATTCTACATCCTAGATTTGCTCCAGTGGTGGAAGTTAAGAACGACTGCCGACGCCTTCGCAATTGGCAAGGCAGATGTGGTGCGCCCGTGCGGCCAGCGCGAGCAGTGCAAGAATCTTTAGCGCGGCAGGATATGTGATGCAACATGGCATGGCGTGCTTAAAGCAGGAATATCTTGATACTTTGATTTTTCGCACAATAATATGTGAAGAAGTAAACTATAAAGTATGGCATAAGAAACTTATAGACTGTATATACTAGCAGTGGTGTGGTATATGAAAATAATGCTATGAGAAATATTTTTTTTTTCCTTTCGGCTGCTTATACGCATGCACGTGGTGCACGCGGTTCCATACCTTTACCTAGATTAGTGTATCTGCAACAACGGTCACAAATTTGGTTTTTTCCTTCTGCTTCTCTTGCTGTGGCAAGGCGCTACAATGGCGAAAACAGGTGGTACATCCGGCGTGCGAGAATTCTGCCGTCGCGCGCATTGCGTAGGTAAGCAAGCGCGTGTCGTCTGCTGCACGCGTATACTGCAGTAAGAAAGCCGTGTGCTTCAAAGTGGTAACAATGTTGAACGTGTAATTACGTTCCACACGATGCACAAATGAACTTGAAAATGTGTTATCTTTTGCTGGCGTTCTCAAGATCATCGTTTATCTAAGTTAGGCGCTTTCCCAGACGCACCTTCTGTGTTCCAGCATGACCTGACGGCGGTACACACTGCAAAAGTAGTGAAAGATCACACGGAAAATAGTAGGATCGCTGTGCTCTTCTGGCCAGCGCCAACATTTTGTGAAAATTATACGCAAGAGTATACATAAAGGAGCGATGGTGCGACACCCTGGTTACGCGGCGACTGCGGACGAGCTCTAGGTAGCCGCTCGCGAAGAGTGGGAGAATCTTCCAGCGCATCATAACTTTGTGCCAGAGCTGTAGTCGTCACTGCCCTCTAGAATGGCAGCAGTGTTATTGCAAAGGGGAACATGAAAAAATACTAACACAACATGAAACAAAATTATTCCAGTTTACTGATACTCCTACCCTAAACGTGTCAAATTTTTTTGTGAAGCGTGCGCCAAATAACAGTTCGGATGTTCGTTTTTCTTTGCCTCTTCGTTGTACGACTCCAAGAACAGGACAAAGAAAATGACGAAAGCTAGGTGACACGCCAAGGGTAAGAAGCACAACGTTTAAACTGAGAGCATCCAAATTTTAGTAGCCTTCATAATGCGGTCAGCACCGAGGGGCGAAAAACAGCTAGCAGACGACAAACGAGCACTCTGATGACGTGATGCGCGCGAAGGGAAGCTACCCTCCTCGCGCATGCGCGCACGTGCATTGACGTGACGCACGGCGCTAGTAGTACACAAAGCCACGCGCTCCTATGTTCACTCTCAAAAAGATTGCGACTGTACATATCGAGAAGGGTGCACGATTGGCTTTGTGGTTACAGCATGCTATATATTTCAATAGGCTATAGAGTGCAATAAAAACAAAGTGAAGTGACCGTTTTGTTCTCTGCCAAGCTAATCTAGAACACATGCTCTGGCGGTGCTCCGTATTACGTGGCGGCGAAGTCATCACGCAGTCCAAATTGGAGGCTGCTATTACCAGCTCCGCGCTAGAACAGCTATATGGGCAGTCCAACGGGCCTGCGACGCAGCAGAGAGACTTGGTCTTTCTGTTCCGATGTCCGAGCGGCCCGCAACGTGCTAGAGCGGGTTCCGATGGACCATAATAAAGTTTATCCATCCATCAATCCATTCTTTGTTGTCATTGCGCTCCCTATCGAAAGTGAACTCGTGCTGCAGATCACTTTCGTTGCTACAATGTCTGCTACAAAACGCCCTTCATGATCCCCAGTGTATTTGCAGAAAAAAATGGGTACGGTATACCACTGCCGAACAAACAATCATTGTATCCGATATGTCCGCTCAACTGTTTGCGCCGTGAGCCCCTTTTTACCGGAAATTACCGTATGGTAAAGTATAATTGTTAGCGAAACATACGCCAGCAAAGCGTAGATATTTGCCACATAAAACACCTTGCTGTCGATTCCATGTTCGGGCAATACCACCTAGGTTACTGGGTCGGGCCTCAGTCGGGCCTGATCTGTGGTCGAGCCGGGCCAGGCAGGCGAAATTTTTTCTCGGGTTCGGGCCGGGCCCGCGTATCACTTTGAGTCACCGGGCCGGGTTCGGGCGGGTAAATTTGAACGAGTTCCGGGCCCGGGCCGAGAATTACGGCCCATGCAGTGCTCTACACAGCGCTCAAGCATATGTAATGGTCATCATGAGCAACAGCATCAACGAAGTGTGCAGGTGCACGTGCTGCCCTCGGGAATTGGCCAATTCGCAAAAAGGAGGAGGAGTCATGGCGTAGTGGGCAACTGCACTTACCGGCATTGAAGGATAGTTTGAAACGGCCAATTTTACACGTACAGGCACTCTTTTCCTTGAGGCACAGTGGAGGTGTCTGCCGAGAAGCGAAGCTAGGCTAGCGATTGAGAAGGCGATGCGAATGGAGCCCGATCGCGTCTACTCATGCAGGCAAAGCTTTTTTGATAACGCAGCAAACGTATCACTGGACACCGTAACACACTGATATACAGCAATTTTCTTCAGGATAGCTCAGGCGCCGTGATAAAGCAACGGTTTTAATGCTAATTCTTTTGTAAAATGCTTTTTTTTTTTGTAGAGAGGAATGGAGTAATTTCGCTGCACAAGAAAATATTCTTCTTCATCGTGGACACTCGGACTGCAAGGCCTACAAAATAGCATTTATTCAAAGCCAATTTGGAGGAGCACATCTCAAGTAGAAGTGTGTTGACAGATAGCATCGCACTGGCGTCGCTCCAATCAATGCACATGTGCACGTCGTGCTGAAGTGACGAAGCCTCGTAAACTAAGGGCAGCGCTGGGAGCGCCGTTGTAGGCCGCTTCCTCTCCCCGCTGTCAGCTAATGGCAGACAATTATTGCTTGGCAGAGCCGAGGCTAATTGTCTCGTGACCGGCAGCGCCTGTGCCCTATGTGTGCGCTATGCCGAGCTAAGCGAACCTTGATTGAATCCACGCATGTTGCTCCCTTGTTCTCGACGCGGTAATTGACTTAGCACTCGCGTTCATTTCTGCCGATCCGCCCAAGAGAGGAGAACAGTTCAACTCTTGGGTCGCGCCCGCGTTTCTTGTTGCTCGTTGCCGACGGTTGCAATCGCATTCCACGGTGCGCCGGAAACAAGTCGGTCGATCGAGGTTTTGTCAGGCAGGATTGCCATCGGCCCAATGCGAATGGAATTTTAACTTTGTGTGCTCTACCTTGTCCCATACCTTTATTGAAGCGGAAGTGACTCACGAGAAGAAGAACGCGGCGTGCGGTACAAAAGTCAAGGTGATTTTAATAAGGTCACGTTTCGAGCTGCAATTACTTTGCGTGGCAGTCAGCTGTTCTACCACAGAGCGACGCAAGTGTTTAAAGCCGCTTAGGAAAAAAAAAACTGTATATATATGTCCGTGGTGCGGGGCCCCACCAACTCTGTTTCACATTACATGGGAGTGTACACTTCACAACGAAGAACACCACAACATGAATAACACAGAGGAAAAATGGGAGGCACTGCTGTCCAGCTCGGCCTTTGATGATCAGCTTTGTCTGATCCAACGGGCAGAGAAGATGGCAAGGGCCAGCGGAGCCCTGGAATAGGGGCCCGACCATTTGCTTTGCTCCGCGTTATACGCAAATAAAGTTTCTCTCTCTCTCTCTCTCTGTACAGCGGTCATGTAGGAGCAGGAGTTCCGTCGACAGACATCCTTTTGTTCTTTCTTCCGTCTGTCTTTTTTTTTTTTTCTGCACTGCAGTTTTTAAGCAACAGATGCAATATTGTGTGGCAGAAGCACCAGGCATCACACCGTGTGGTCGGTCGGTCGGTCGGTCCTTGTAAACTGGCGCAACCCACCGCGGGCGATCGGCCATGAAACAGGCGGTGCGAAATATTGTGAAATTGTTTATAAATAAATAACTTTTCAAATATCTCATTAGCTTAACTAAGAAAAGGAAAATAAAAAAGGGGGAATGAATTAAGGAAGAAAAAAAAAAGCTGAATTTAGATAACCTTCAATTCGCTTTATAGGAAGTCACATACGGCACCGTGTGAATTATGTAATGAGGGTGTGGTTTAGAGCTTCCCAGCCAATAGGTTCGGCCTTGCTTCGCCATCCCCGTCGTCATCATCGTCAGCCACAGCATCAACATAGTGTGCAGCTGCGTATCTGCGCATAATGCGTCGCAGAAGCGTTGTGGTTACTCCGCTACTTTGGAAAACGATGAATTATGGCATAGTGGGCGCTTCGCAACTGCGCGTGCAGTAGGCACCATAGGAGAGTCTGCTACGGCCAATGCCAGGTGTACAGACGATCCACGGTTGAGGTCCGAGCGAGAATAAAAGCGTGGCCAGTGAATGAGAAGGCGATGCGAGCGGGGCCCAATTGCGCTATCGCGTTCCACTCTTGAAACTTCGAAAGAAGGGGAATTATCCGAGGGGTTCGTTTTTAAATATTTCTTAGCGAACCTCAGGCACTTTGGCTGTTCCTATATACGTATCTATAAAACTAGCCGCCTAAGCCTGGATGCTCTCCTAGCCATCTCCGTAACTTGTAATAAACTAAAATTGGCATAGTAGGGGATCAGTGTATGACGAACACGATTCACTCGTCATGACATGAACAACGCAAAACGCCTGTCGCCTACGTCATGAAACCCTTTCCCTCAGTCACGTGTGGCACATGACTGTGCCACACGTGAGCACAACGGCATGCACATGAGCATACCTGCATACCACAGTTCATGTGACACAGGTGATTCACAGTCTCAATCAACGCAATAACCGCGAACATACACATTGAAACGCAAGGCAAGTAAGGGGGCTCAAGGCAGAACTCCCCTGAAAGACGCTCGACTGCCATACACCCGTCCACGTGGTGCGCCAGAATGACACAGTATTCTCTTCATTTCATATGGGGCTGGGGATGGCCTCATGCTTACCGAGGATAACGTCAGATTAATTGAGAGCTGCTTTGTGACACGCGAAGAGGCCGCCAATAAGTGCCCCGACGGCATACGGCTGTGCTACAGCAATGTGGATGTCGACCGCTATAACGCACGTTGCTTCGGCGCTGCGGGCAACGTGTTATGTCATCCCGCATACGATAACGGGCTATAAGAACAAGCAGGCGCACAAGGATGCCCTCACCAAGGTGCCCAAGATGAACACAAGCGACATGGGTGGCCTGCCGGTGCCGGCCTAAATATGCCTAATTATCGGCAAGCCTTACATGATCACGGCCAACATCGACACAAGAGACGGCCTCGTTAGTGGAAACGCGGGCACCTCATGGTACATCGAGCGTGACGAACACGGCAACCTCGTGCGACTGTAGCTTGAATTTCCAACGTCCACGGTAGGCATTGTCGTCCCAGCCAGGACGAAGCACATCACTACTGCACACCCTCAACAGAATTGAAATGGGCGCCCGTGGTAATGCGAACCACCACAACCACGATCTATGCCAGAAAAAAATTATCTCGTGTAAGAGGACACAGCTTCCCCTTATGCAAGCAAACTCCAAAGTATATATAAGTCACCAAGGGTCACATATGCCCAGGTAGTCTACGAACACGATAAGCGCCAACCACTGAAGTTACTAGTCTACGTAGCACTTTCCAGGGCTACCAGCCTCGACGGCCTATCTGCCTCATGCGCTGCTGCTTTGAGTTGTACTGGTGGCGCCACCAACGGCGAACGGTGACGAAAGGTGGATACGCGCGGCTCATAGAAGCCGTGGGCAAAGCGCCCGTTAGTCGCCGTTTTTCTCTTCATTTTTCATTCTGGTTTGATATTTGTACTGCCGACGCTTCTTCACTAGACAACCATGCCGTTTGTTACGTCGATAGTTCTATATTATTTGTTTTAAAATGACAGGCCCTTTTTTTATGCGTGCGCGCGATGCACTGCGTACGTTTCTTACATGCATGTACCCAAGTTGTTTGCGTGATCTGTTAACACAGATGAAATAAAAACTGTTGCAGTACAAAACAGCATTCTTGTTTTATTGAACACCCCAAACAGTACAACAACAATGACTATTACGGCTGTATGCCTGCTTAAGAAACGCCAAAAGACACGCGTTTTCATCTTCGCCCAACACTCGTAGCACTCAACTAGGCCAAGAAACCGAAATCTAACTTGCTGAACGTTTTAACAGTCGTCACACAGCTGCATAATAATGCGTGAAAGTACTTTAGCAAATGACCAATAAACATTCACGCAGCGTTTTTTTTTTGCTCACAGACCGTGTTAACATATCAGAAAGTTCTAACTGCATTGCAATCACATATTTCGGAATATCTAATCACTTTCACCATTGAAGCCACAATCCTATAACGCATGCGCTTTAAATTGAGCATGGCATTACTCAGACTTATATAGGAAATGCGCACGCGTGGCATTACTCAAATTTATATAGGAAATGCGCACGCGTGTAATGTATCTCGTATGCTAGATTCTCTTTGGTACGTGCAGCTCAACATAAAATGCGATTCTAGAAGTAACGTTCGTGGAGTAGCGAGCATAGGCGTGCGCAGGGCTCCCCGTTAAGGGGGGGGGGGCAAAGGGTCATCACAGCGCCCCCCCCCTCACCCTTCTAAGTCAATCTATGGGGCAGATTTTGCGCCCCCCCCTCTTAAGTTACTAGAAGAATCAATGTACGGGGCAGATTTCGCGCCCCCCCCTCTTAGATGATTAGGGGGGGCGGCCGCCCCTCCTGCCCCCCCTGTGCGCACGCCTATGGTAGCGAGCATATAGAAGGGCAACTACTTACAGCTTCACTTACCTTTGCAAAAACGGTATTCCAATTGCAATTCAATATTAACCGACGCAACATTGATAACAACAGACTTGTTGCACACAGTCGTACCAGGTTGACGCGCGAGGCCAAGCGTGGTATTTTAAGTGTAGCACAATCGTGCGCGTACAGTACGCTAGAATATTCTGGCACAATGTTGTCAAGCTTGCAGTCACTTCAGCGGTTCCCACGATGTAGCACCAGTTGACGTCCTCGCGTCATCAAACTGCTACGACGCCGAGAACTACACACGCAGCTGACTTGGAAAAACGCGGTCTTGCAGGAGGCCATCTTGTCCAGCAACAAACAGACAAAAGTCCACAACTGAGGCTTCTGAAACATTGCCGTTGATGAGATGGCAGCTGAACGAAATCAGGGCTCATCGTCCGACGTGTGGCCACCGCCTTAACACAATATTAACGTTGCAACGTTCAAGAAAGACACGACGAAAGCGACGAGCCCAGCCGGTCTTGTTGGGTGCGCTACTGCACAGTGCACAGCGCGCGCTCTCACGGCCACCGAAAGAAATAAAAGAAAGTGGAGAGAGGGGTTACCTTGGAGCATGGCATATCGGTGGAAGCAAGAAGAGATCTTGCATCGTCGGTGTGGCGTATTGTCGAGAGATAGCGCTAGTTTCTTTTTGCGCAACGGAATCGCAAACTTTATTCAAAATGCATGGGATCCTAGGGGGGGTTGGGAGAGGTTGCAACCGCCTGAGCCGAGTGGTGGCGCCACCATAGGTTCCGACATGTCGCCGGCTCTATCGACATGCAGTCTGTCGACGACATGACCCGGCAAGCAAACAGGCCTCTATACGTTGTCTTGGATCGGGCTGCCACATTCATTCGATGTCATAACCACACAATCACCTCAAGCTCGCCGTTCTCAACGTACAGTCTGTGCACGCGCGCGTGCATGAGCTCAAAAAGGATGCTCTGCTCACAGAAACGGGCATGTGAGCATTTTCGGAAACCTGGAGCTATGAGCCCACTTTGTGGTCCACAGCAAGCGGTTTCATTGCAGGTCTGGAGGCGTGGGCACATATAAGAACACGGCTATGCGCAAATTAAAACGTAGGCCGCATCCCACTTCGCTGGCCGCCAGACACATAACGTACACAGGCAACAGCGGAATCGGTGAGGTCTGCGTTGCGCACATCACTTAAAATAACAAAGACATTCCCTTCGCCGCCATCTACCCGAGAACTCTCAAGAACCCCTTCCACACATGAACACGGGTTCGTGAAAGGAGCGAGGGTTTTCCATCATAACGTACAAGTATAATCACTGCATATCCACTTACCGCATCTGGTGTTGTACCCATGTTGCTGTTGGCATCGTTAGTCAACTGTAAACAACTGGTTATATTGTTATGTGCCACTTTCACAGAGGACAAAGAAGAGGAGGACGGATTCGTTGCTGTTTTCGCCATCTTGGTTGTCACCCCGATCACTGCGATTGTGTGAATATTGTAAATACAGCCTTCTTCTGCCGTCCCCCCGTAACAATATAACACGTGTGCGACACTTCAACATGTGTGTGCGTATACCATTTGCACATATCTTTAGCGTCATTCTGTAGCGTTTCACTCAATGTAAAAAAATAGGACACAGTCACATTCCCGCCGCATGCTTCGCAATACATCGATGCCCACGGTACGTGGGATCTGCCGAATTTTAAAGGGGAACTCCGGAACTTTTCGATGTTCACCGATCTGAATTAAATTTTAACATCTGTTCTCTTCGGTACCCTGATAATATGTGCCAAATTATACAACCGTAAGTCGATCATTTTTTTATAAAACGAATTTAAAATTGTGCCAATTCCGGAATCACGCCTGTTAACGCGGGCCACCCTGTGTGTTTGACGTAACGTGCCTACTCTTTTCGAACCCCGCCTCGCCCAACAGACGGTTGCAGCGCGCGCTTTCTTCTACGAGGCGGCGAACGACGCGAGTAAAGTTGTTCGGTTTTGTTAGCTGCCAGCGTCTTAGTCCTCGTTTACATCGGGTTTTACAGTAAGCACGCACAATACTGAGCAACGAGGAGATCGATGCGGGGCACGTCAGCTACTTCACGCGCCGGCAGGTCGACACCAAAAGGCGATGCTTCCGCGCTCATATAGTAGCTGCAATCATCGCTGAACTCTTCACTAGTAAGTTGAGATGGGCTGGCAGAGCTTGATTTCGCGTCGATGACATCGCCAGCTTGCTTTTCGCGCGATAAAGGAAGTACGTGTGCTATCTTTACAACCTGGCCAGCCGTGGTGACGTGTAGCGCACTTTGTGACGTCATCGCCTACTAAGCACGGAGCAGCTCAGCTCCCTGTTTCGGTTTCGACTCCTTGTTTATTGCTTATTTAAAATTATCGACGAGTCTTTCAGCAAAATGAACCACCCTTGCTGTTACAGGACTGTTCATACTATTTGAATACGGCATTATCTCAATATGATCGAAAATGCACTGGAGTTTGACTTTAAGTATGAGTGTCTCGTAGCGTATATCGTTAGATCGTTCGCGGCGTGTTTGTCGTCGGAGGAATTTAGCTCTCCGACAGCGGATTCCATGGGCCACGAGAGCCTTTTTCTGTGTTACACATAGGGCTCAGTGCTTTCGGAGTCTATATTTCTTCAAATTCGGAGGGAATTTCTCGGATCTGATATTTTTTGAGGAAATTCGGCGTTTATCGAAGTTTATTTTTCATAAATCTCCAATTCTCCGAAATTTGGTGTTTCATATTGCATTATAGGTTCTTGCAGTGTCTTCCTATTGTAGCGAAGCGTTGGAAGCCTGTAATGGGTCGCCCTCTCGAGCGCTTACTAGTGGGTCGTCCTCTTCCGCTCTTCTGGGACAGCACGCTCCTCGCGCTCAGAGTCGGCACCCCGCCTTGACTGTCGCAGTCGTTTATCGTCGCCGAGTGCCCGCTAATAAACGTCTTTATAATTTGGTGGAGGTGCTGGGCTTTCACAACAACTTCGGCCCTCATTCGATGCCCCTGGCTCTTCGATCCCGTACCCTGCCGCCTACGATGCCTCAAGACGCCTCCCAGCAAACGGCCCCGCCTACACCGACCTCCTGCCCAGGTGTGCCTCGTATCCGCGACCCTCCGGTCTTCACTGGCGCAGATGGCACCGACGTGGAGGACTGGCTCGCGATTTACGAGCGCGTGAGTGTCCCCAATAAATGGGACGAGGCAGGAAAGCTGACTAACCTCGTTTTCTACGTCGCGGGTGTGGCGGGCTTGTGGTACAACAACCACGCATCAGATTTTACAACGTGGTCCGACTTCAAGACCGCCATTATCAATGTGTTTGGCCGCCCTGCCGTTCGTAAGCTGCAGGCCGAACAGCGCTTACGTGAACGCGCTCAGCAGGCCGGTGAATCATTCACCAGTTACATTGAAGACGTCCTCGATTTCTGTAAGAAAGCCGACGCCACCATGTCCGAATCAGACAAGATCCGGCACATCATGAAAGGCATCGATGACGACGCCTTCACCATGCTGCTCGCCAAGAACCCCAGCACAGTGGCTGAGGTCATAACGCTCTGCCAAAGCTATGAGGAGCTGCGCCGGCAGCGATCGATGACCCGTCGCTCTCCATCACGCGACGCCGAGCTCGCTGGCTTGTCGACCATATCCGACCACTCCGCGTTGCTCGCAGAGATGAAGACATTCGTGCGCGAGGAAATCGCGCGCCAATTCTCTCTGCTGGACTTTGCTCGCCCGCAGTATGTCCAACAGCCGTCGACCACCCTTCTGCCTCCGCTCCGTCGAGCAATTGAGCAAGAAATCGCCGAGGTCATGCCCGAGTACCACCAGCACCATACGGCTCCTGCACCCTTGAGTTACGCCCAAGTGGTCGCAAGAACGCCCCCAGCAATCCCTACGGCTGCCCCATACATTTACGCCGAAGCCCCCGCTCGACCTCATTCTTTCGAAGCGGATGTGCCGGTAACCTGCGCCGACGTCACGCACAGGCCACGACTGCAGCCCACTGTCCAGTCCTATCAGTTGCCGCCCCGTCAATCCCGTCCTGCACCATGGGCGGGCCCTGCCCCAGCGAACCGATGGCGCACACCTGACAACCGCCCCATATGCTTCGCATGCGGTTACGCCGGCCACGTGGCGCGGTATTGCAATCGCGTGCAGCCGCCTAGAGTCGCGTCGCCTGCCACCAGCCCGGCGAACCGCCCATATTACGACCCACCTACGCCACTGTCGCCGACGTCTCGCCCCGCTCCATCTACCCGCCGTTCCCCGTCACCACGACGCCGCTCGCTGTCACCGATGCGGCCACGTCTGGTCCCACGAGACCAGGAAAACTAGTCGTCGCAGTCCACGAGGCAAGGGCTGCGATGCTGTCGAACTGCGAAAGCCCTCAGCGAAGCCCATCGAACGTGATAGACGTGTTTGTGGACGGTGTTCGTGCATCTGCCCTTATCGACACTGGAGCCGCCGTATCCGTTATGGACGCAAAGCTCAGCCGAATACTGCGAAAAGTGACGACGCCACTTTCCGGGCTCTCCCTCCGTACAGCCAGCGCCCAAAGCATTCACCCTACAGCGGTATGCACAGCCCGCGTCATGATTAAGGACGCTATGTACGCCGTCGAATTGATCATCATTCCTGCATGCTCTCACGACGTCATCCTCGGATGGGATTTTCTCTCCCGTCACGACGCCGTAATTCATTGCGCACCCGCCGAAATAGAGCTCTCACCATTCTCTAATTTGACGCCGGCAGACAGTCCATCGGCTGCGAGCAAGATACTCGTCAAAGACGACATAAAAGTGCCTGCAAACTCGTCAACAGCGGTGTCAGTCTACTGCGCCAGCCTATCCGACACCGTTGCACTCCTCTCGCCATATGACCGTGTTTGCACGAGGAAAGGCTTGCTGGTGCCTTTCGCGACCGTTCAAGTCACCCAGGGCAGCACCTCTATTTATGTAATCAACCCCTCCCCGTACAGTGTTACGTTGGTGCGAGGGGAATGTCTGGGCAGCGTAGAACCCCTCGAAGACGCACAAGTTATGGACGAGCCCGATGATTCGCACGGCCGAAGTTCGAGCACGCTCAGTGCTGTTTCGACGTCTGGTTCATCACACGCTGACGTATTTGGTTCCTCCATAGCTGACAACCTTACGCAGGTCCAGCGTTCCCAGCTTTTGGACCTGTTGGAAGAATTTCGCCCTTCTTTCGATGTCGCTCAAACTTCTCTCGGCCGCACGTCGGCCGTTACGCATGGCATCGACACTGGCGACCACCTGCCACTGCGGCAACGTCCATATCGCGTATCTCCCGCCGAACGCCGTGTAATCACCGAGCAAGTCGACGACATGCTTCGACGTGATGTCATTCGACCCTCTAACAGCCCCTGGGCGTCTCCTGTCGTTCTTGTTGCGAAGAAGGACGGTTCTGTGCGGTTCTGTGTGGACTACAGGCGACTCAACAAGATCACTCGTAAGGACGTGTATCCACTGCCGCGAATAGACGACGCGATTGACAGCTTGCAAGGCGCCGAATTCTTTTCATCTCTCGATTTGCGCTCAGGGTACTGGCAAGTACCTATGGCTGATGACGCTCGACCGAAGACCGCCTTTGTCACGCCCGACGGCCTGTACGAATTTAACGTCATGCCGTTTGGGCTGTGTAATGCGCCCGCCACCTTTGAGCGCATGATGGATACCGTTCTGCGCAACCTGAAATGGCACACGTGCTTGTGCTACCTCGACGACGTCGTCGTGTTTGCTCCGGACTTCTCCACGCATCTTCAACGCCTACGGCATGTTTTGACGCGTTTGAGCGACGCCGGTCTGCAACTGAATCTAAAGAAGTGCCGGTTTGCAGCACGGCAGCTGACAATCCTCGGCTACGTCGTGTCCAAGGACGGAATTCTTCCTGATCCCGCCAAGCTTCGGGCCGTGACTGAGTTCCCCAAACCTACGTCCGTCAAAGAACTGCGCAGTTTCGTAGGACTGTGTTCCTACTTTCGGCGCTTCATTCGAAATTTCGCGACTATCATATCGCCACTGACGAAGCTTCTCGAAAGTAACGGGCCCCTCCATTCGTGGTCGTCGGA
The DNA here is from genome assembly GCF_013339695.2 of Rhipicephalus sanguineus. NCBI lineage: Eukaryota > Metazoa > Arthropoda > Arachnida > Ixodida > Ixodidae > Rhipicephalus > Rhipicephalus sanguineus. The sequence goes on from NC_051178.1 coordinate 215,232,321, forward strand.
GTGCGACGACGCTTTCGCAAAGCTCCGTCGTTTGTTGACGTCGCCTCCCATACTACGCCACTACGACCCTGCGGCCCCTACAGAGGTACACACAGACGCTAGCGGTGTTGGCCTTGGCGCTGTCCTTGCGCAGCGCAAACCAGGGTTCCCTGAATATGTCGTGGCATATGCAAGCCGTACGCTTACTAAAGCCGAGACCAATTACACCGTCACCGAAAAGGAATGCCTGGCGATCATCTGGGCCCTTACGAAATTCCGACCTTATTTGTATGGTCGCCCATTTGATGTCATCACCGACCATCATGCACTATGCTGGTTGTCGTCATTGAAGGATCCCTCAGGCCGCCTCGCCCGCTGGGCACTTCGCCTACAGGACTACGATATCCGCGTGCTGTACCGCAACGGACGCCAGCATGCTGACGCCGACGCACTCTCGCGCTCCCCCTTGCCTGACGACAATACTTCCAGCTCAGTGTCTCACAATGCCGTTTCGTCTATCGACATTCAAACCATCGCCACTGAACAGCGCAAGGATCACTGGATTGCCTCACTGATAGCCTTGCTGAGTGATCCATCGGCGACACCATCCACTCGCGCATTGCGTCGTCAAGCGCACCATTTCGCCGTTCGCGACGACCTCCTCCACCGACGCAATTACGGCGACGGCCGCCAGTGGCTACTCGTAATACCCCGCAGTCTGCGTTCTGACATATGCGAGTCGTTCCACACTGACCCGCAGTGTGCACACTCTGGGGTATCGAAAACCTACCACCGCATTCGCCAACGGTACTTTTGGCGAGGGATGTACCGCTACGTGCAGAAGTTCGTTCGCTCCTGCATCGATTGTCAGCGCCGCAAAACTTCAACGCACCTGTCGCCGGCAGGTCTGCAACCTCTACCTTGCCCTGACCGGCCGTTTGGGCGCGTTGGCATCGATTTGTATGGACCACTTCCTCTAACGTCGGCTGGTAACCGCTGGGCCATCGTCGCTGTTGACCACCTTACGCGATACGCCGAAACTGCCGCCCTCCCAGCGGCTACAGCGCGCGATGTTGCCTCCTTCCTGCTGCACCGATTCATGCTGCGCCACGGTCCACCCCAGGAGCTGCTCAGCGATCGAGGTCGTGTCTTCTTGTCCGAAGTCGTCGAAGCCATTCTCAAAGAGTGCAACGTCGTTCACCGGAAAACTACTGCTTACCACCCGCAGACGAATGGCCTCACCGAACGCTTTAACCGCACGCTCGGCGACATGCTCTCGATGTACGTCGCCGCCGATCACACAAATTGGGATGCCATACTGCCTTTTGTCACCTACGCCTATAATACCGCCCCGCAGAGCACTACTGGTTTCTCGCCCTTTTTCTTATTGTACGGCAGGCGCCCGTCGCACACGATCGACACAATCCTTCCCTACAAGCCGGACCCGTCTGAGTGTGCGCCTATTTCTGCCACAGCAAGACTCGCTGAGGAGTGTCGGGAGCTTGCCAAGACATTTACTACGAATGACCAAGAGCGGCAGAAGAGCATTCGCGGTGACACCACCACTTCTGCGCCCACGTTCCTCCCTGGAGCACTCGTATGGCTCTCGGTCCCTACCACTGCACCTGGCCTCTCTTCAAAACTACTGCCGAAATACGACGGCCCCTACCGTGTCGTCGAACGCACGTCCCCGGTCAACTACGTGATCGAACCTCTTGAACCATCTTCGGACATGCGCCGTCGAGGGCGCGACATTGTCAACGTGGAGCGCCTGAAACCCTACCATGACCCGCTCATAGTGACAAGCAGTTAGGTCGCCAGGCGGCTCCCTTTTCGTACCCGGGGTAATTGTAGCGAAGCGTTGGAAGCCTGTAATGGGTCGCCCTCTCGAGCGCTTACTAGTGGGTCGTCCTCTTCCGCTCTTCTGGGACAGCACGCTCCTCGCGCTCAGAGTCGGCACCCCGCCTTGACTGTCGCAGTCGTTTATCGTCGCCGAGTGCCCGCTAATAAACGTCTTTATACTATTAATTTTATTTCCAATGAAAATAATAATATCTGGGGTTTAACGTCCCAAAACCACGATATGATTATGAGAGACGCCGTAATGGAGGGCTCCGGAAATTTCGACCACCTGGGGTTCTTTTAACGTGCACCTAAATCTAAGTACACGAGCCTCAAACATTTTCCTGATGCAAATGCGTTGCAATGTTGCTGATAATCATATTTTGCATCCTTTCATTTTTTTTCTTAATACCTGGTCATTTACCCTGTCAATAAGGTTGTTGAAGTGCACTGCTGTAAACTCGAGAAGGTGTACTTTTGGGGGCAGCTAGTCAAGCTGCTTGTCCGCTTTTTCTCCCAGGCTCCTCCACCTTCTTGATGAAAAATAAAGGACTTATTGTTATTTTTCTCAGTACTTTGATATCTTAGATGAAACGATTATCTGAACACGGATACATCTGACCACCCTAAGCGTATTTTAGATGTCTGGGAGGTTTGTAAGCGCAGGCACATATACTACATACAAGCAAAAATACTTGAACACAAAACACCTACGTTTGTTCGTATTACAACCTTAAAGCTCATTGTAATAGACGCAAGCATACCTTACGAGGTTGCTGCCGTTGATGGAGGTGCGCTGCTTTCAAGTGACGATTGTCAGCTCTGAAAATGCCCTTTGAACGATGAAGATGTCCTTTTAAAATCTGAGCTTGTAGGATAAATATGAATTGTCAGAACATTTACCGGCGAGTGTTTATCGGATTTATCCGAAAAGACCGATGCATAATTATGCACAACTAAAAAAATCTGCAGTGGCTTAGCTCGGCTATGCCACGATATACGTAGCGTTAGCAAAGGTTCAGATGAATATTCTTAGCTTTCCAGATTGTCTAGGATTATTAACCTTCCTCTGTTCATTCTTCGTACGCTGAACCGCTAATTTCCAGGCAACTACTTCGGGAACCGATGAGATAAGCTTCTGGGCTCTTCTGCGCCGTCGAGCAGCATTTGCGCTCTCCTTCTCCATGGCATTACCCACCTGCAAACGCCAGTCAGAGGCGTTATCAAGCGGCCCCAGCGCAGTGTCAGACGGCGACTGCACAGCGAAGGCGAATAGCTGAGCGCGCGCCGGCGCCACTGCGTCTATGGCTACGACGTCACTCCTCTCGAATGCGGCGCAGACCAGCAGCGGCGGGCCGCGCGCGGCGGTGTCGGGGAGCGCGAGAGATGCCGGCTCCGGTGATCCAGCTGCGTGAAATCACTGATCCTCGCGCATGCGCAGCACGGCTAATGACCATCCACGCGAAATCGGCTCCGGCTAGGCAAGTGTAGCTAACGCTACAAAAACCGACAATCAATTAGGTCAACGAAGGCATAGGGGTCATTGTTTGTGGTTTCTTAACTGTGGTGTAATGATTCTGACTTAAGTAGAAAGGAACTGAAGTGGACGAGACATCACCCTTTCCGTAGGTGGGATCCGAACCCACAACCTTTAAATTTCGCGTTCGATGCCATAGGCAGCATGCACTCTGGCACAAAAAGAAAAAGTGTATTCCAGACTTGCCGCCTGGGCTACGCGTGGCGCTGGCTAACACTCCCAGGTATTAAGCACACATAAATATCTTAGAAAAAAAAAACGCCAGGCCTGCGCGGAAAGCGCAGCACAGTCACAGCGAAAGCTGGAAGAGCGGCATTTCTAGAGCCCGTTATAAACTCTCTTGTGGCTACTAATACTAGTGCGTACCAACTACGCCACAAATCATAATTTTTGGGAAGTTGGGAAGCACCCACCCCGACATTATTCGTTATTCTGCGGAGAAGCGATTTACCATCTGTAAGGCATTATGTGCATTTTGTTGATGCGACGGTTGATGACGATGAAGAATTATGGCTGAACCCTCTGTAATGGGTTGGAAGCTTTAAACGACCCACTAGTTACGTAATCCATATTGTGTGACGCCCGGTCGTTATTTAACTGTCTCACCACGGTTTATAACATGCGTTAACCAGAGAAACAGAGAGCGCGCGCGATAGAGAGAGGGAATTAACTTTATTGAGAGCCTGAGGAAATGGATCATGAGAGCCTTATGGGCTTCTATGGAACCAATAGAAGTGCACTTGCGAGGAACCCACTATGCTATAAATCATCATAATTTTTGTGAAGTAGGGAAGCAGCCACTATGCAATTGTTCGTCAATCTGCGGAGTACCGTGGTACTCGCTAAACACCTGTAAGGCATTATGTGCACTTTGTTGATGCTGTGGCTGATGACGATGTAGAATTATCGCAGAGGCCTTTGTAATGGGTTCGAAGCATTCAACAACCCCCTCGTTGCGTAATTCGTATTGTCCGGTTACAGAATTCGCGTTTGTGTGACGCCTGGATGTAATTTTACTCTTCTACCACACTATATTACATATGTTAATGTGGTACCTTCCCGACATGAAGCCTGTATAGGGTCTTTTTGCAACGCAGTTGCAAGCACCCGCTACAAAGGAGCGCGTATTCGATCTAGAAACCAACGCACCTTGAATTCCGAGCAACCGACGCGTCAAGCTTTACTGGATGAACAACGCCATGCAATTTCTAAACTAATTCCAGACTTATACTCTAACGGTGTCCTGATAACAGATACAAGAGACATCACTTTGAAGTTCGAAAAGTACTATGAAAGTTTATTTAGTTCTCTTTCTGATGATCCTGACGTTCACCTGAAGGCTAGTTTTGTTTCCCTCTTGAGCCCCTTGAAAGACGATGACTGTGCAGCCATCAATGGACCCATTACGATAAAGGAAATTGAGCAGGCAATTGACAACTTACCTTTATCGAAAACACCTGGCCCTGATGGCATCTCAGCTGAATTTTACAAAGCTTTTAAAAAAACGCTATCTCCCATATTGCTGGACATCTTTGAAATAAGTTATGACATGGAGACACTCCCGCGATCTTTTTGCAAAAGCCACACTGTTTTAATACCGAAAACCTCTGACAAGGAAAAGCTTCGCTCCGTCGAAGGTTACAGGCCAATATCGCTGTCAAATGTGGACTACAAAATTTTTGCTAAAGTATTATCAAATAGATTGCAATTTGCGATGTCGATTCTCATTGGGTCTCATCAGACATGTGGAATTAGGGGCCGATCTATACAAAACAATATACACGTTGCTCGAACAGTTCTTCAGTTCTGCTATGGTTATCAAAAACAGCTTGCAATGCTACAGGTAGACCTTGCAAAAGCCTTTGATCGTGTTAGTCATTCGTTCCTTTTTTCTCTACTTGAGCATGCCAATGTTGGCACAGTCGTGCTTAAAGGTGTTAAACTTTGTTATAATGAATGCTCAACTCGTCTCATTGTTAATGGTCAACTCTCGAAACCTGTTTCTATTTGCTCTTCGGTGAAACAAGGATGCCCGATGTCACCACTTCTGTTTGCACTTTATCTAGAGCCGCTGTGCTTAAGCATAATACAGTCCAGTTGTATTCGCGGCTTTAGTATATTAGGCAGTGAAGTTAAAGTATTAGCTTATGCAGACGATGTCGCTTTCTTTTGCACAGATAAACCAAGTGTAGAAAATGTGGTATCTACAATTGAAAAGTTTGGCGTTGTATCAGGAGCGCGTTTAAATGCCTCTAAGAGTTTAGGACTATGGTTTGGCTCGTGGGGTACCACGCCGAATCAGTTCGCAGGGATTAATTGGACACGAATCCCGCCAAAATACCTCGGAGTACCACTGGACGCGTATAGATTCAGTGCGCATTACTGGAAGGAGCGCGTTCCTAAGCTTGAACGACAGGCCCAGACATTTGTTCCCCATCGACTTTCAATATTCGGGAGAGCTGAAGCTTGCAATACTTTCCTAGCAACAAAGCTTTACTACGTATTGCAACTTATCCATTGCGCGAGATTTTATATACAACGCTTTCATCGAATTTTTGCTACTTTCATATGGTCTTCGACTTTTGAGCCCATGCGTCGTGACAACATTTTCAGGCCAGTTAGTGAGGGTGGGTTGGGATTAGTACACCTTTATCTATGGCAAACAGTTTCACGGTTCTTCTTTTTTCGAGACAATTCCCACCCCGTAATCCGTTCATTCTTGCAGGTTACACTTGTTGATTGCTTGCCAGACTTAGTTGTTTCATCAAACTTCTCCGAACGCCCGTGTTTGTGGGGATTCATGCAGGAAGTTTACCTCGCAGTTCGGTTCCTTAAAGCTCGCTTTTCCATGGAATACCTGTACACAGCCTCGCGCAAGGTACTATATAAGGATTTACTAACTATGCTCTTCCCGCCTCCGTTGTACCGTTCATTGTACTCCGATCTTTCAGGCCACGATGTGTTGAAACGTGTGCGCAAAATGTATATTCCTCCTAATTCAAAAACATTTTTCTATAAACTCCACTCTGAAACACTTCCGGTAAGCACATGGTTGAAAAGAAAAGGTATTTTTGTCTCTTCTGTTAACTGCCGTCTATGTGATGTGCCGGAAACAATAGAACATTGCTTTATTAGCTGCAAAGACGCTATTCTGTTCTGGGATGTCCTTCAGAGAGCACTGAAGAAACGTTTTGTCGTCAATTCTCACACCATACGTTATCTTATACCAACATCGCTTGATGAAGTGCCATATGATATGTTTTTCCTCATGGGTATGCATAGCTTATGGAAGACACGTATGCACGACCGTAACGCAGAACCCACCATATCTTCAAGCATGCACTTCATTCGCATGACTATTCAGCTAAAGGACATTTATGATGATCTGGACTTTAGACCGGACTGGTACCCCCTCTTGGTGAGGTGCTCGGCCTCACCACATTTCTAGTATAACACGATGTGAAGAACTCTCACCGTTCTACTGCACGTTGTGTTAGCCATCGAGTGTGCACTTAGTAACGCTTGAGCGCATATTGTCGCTATGTGATTGTACCTTTGCTTGCTTTATTTGTGCTATTATTGTGCACTGTAATATTAAGTGTGATAAATACCATGAAAGAAAAAAAAAAAAAAAAAAAACCGGCATGGCCCTGAGGTAGAACACTCAGCTCGCACGCAGAGGACCCAGGTTCGAACCTCGTTCCAACCTGGAAATTTTTTCTTATTTCCTTTTTTTTTCTTATTTCGTGCGATAGCGGTTACGGACAACGGCGGCGGAGGCGGCGGCGCCAAAAACGGCCGTTGAAATTATCTCATAACAGCTTTCGCTCTAAAAACTGGACATGGGAGCACCCTCCGTTTTAGCCCAAATGGTAGAGCATAGGACGCGTACTTGAAAGGTTGTGGGTTCGGATCCCAACGACGGAAATAGTAATTTTTCGTCCACTTTATTTCCTTTCAATTTAAGTAAGAATCATTACACAACAGTTAAAAAACGGCAAATTATGTCCCGTATGCGTTCGTTGGCTAAACTGTCATCACTCTTGAAACTTGACATACGAACGCGTAACGGCGCAGGCACACAAGAAGACGCGGGTACATGAGACATAGCTTCCGGGCAGTCGTGAAACATCTCATTCTTCGAATTCTACGGTTCGCCTTGCCATGTCGAAACAAAAAATTATGAACGTGTGCCGTCAATGAGTGCTCCTCCATCTATTGCGGATATTTCGCTTGCCAAAAATTTGCGCAGGTGTCAGCGTGATGAAACTATGTTCAAGTCGCCAAATCCACGTAGGCATATTCCTGGAGCGTGTGCTGTTGAGGAATTTTGGTTATTTCTTCGCCGCGAGCTGTTCTCAGGTATTGAAAGTCCACCAGCTTCTCTTGTGCAGAAGTCACATAGGCAGATGTCAGAGTTACAATTCAGGCTTACAAACACTGCCTTACGGCATGCATTACACGAGCAGCTAGGCTGTGAAATAAGGCAAGACTACCACCTGGCTAGCTCGAGAAAGGACACGATAAACATTTCGGTGGGTGCCGAGATATTGCCGGCAATGACCGCGCAGATGAAGCTGCATGATCGGCTCATAAAAAAAAAGCCGGCGCATGCTGGCTTTTTTTTTAATGCCGGATTTTTAACGGATTTTTTATGAGGTGCTCAACCCATGCTTGGGTTGACCACCTCATGAATTTCCGACCGCGATCAAACAGTAAAACGATGTGTCACGATAGGAGGACAATATGTTTCACCCACGAAAATTAGCCTATTTCCCACCCATACACGTCTCGAGAAAGGAAGGATGCTACAACACGCCTATATTTCTCAAATCAAGGTATGTCGCGCCGAGATGAAACGGACTGCAATAACAAAAATACTATAGCTGGCAACAGACATCGTGCAAATATATATATATATATATATATATATATATATATATATATATATATATATATATATATATATATATATATATATATATATATATATATATATATATATATATATATCGAGGTACAATGTAGGATGTTTAATGACGGCAAAGGAGCAGAGGTGGGCCTGGAAAGCGGCTTTCTAGCCTGCTACTCCTCACGGGGCTAAGGGAGAAGGGATCGAGGCATGATGATAGGTGACTATGGTATAACACATTTAGTCACTGTAAACACTGTGCCGATAAACCGGGGGTCTCAAACACGCGGCTTTACAAGGAATAAAATGTTTGTGACTTCCATAAACGGTACTCGCATTATTTTCTCACCTATTGCGATTAATAACGCTTTGCTCGGGTAAGCTAAAGAGATGGGACTGGGCGGAAACATAACCACGGAATAAAATCTCACAATCGGCGTGCAGATTTTAGTCATACTGGACATTGGTGTCGATATGTTTCGGGAATCCTGCCGCCACATCCCCTTCAGAAATGATGCATCCGGACACAACCGGACCCTTACCAACAACTCTCTGGTAGGGATTGCTCCACACTGTGGATGAGGAACTGTGCCATACTGTCTTACTGTCAAGCAGAGAGAACTGTGTCCATGCTAAAACTGCTCCGATGCCATTCTGCGCACTCTGACCGCCGAAGCCCGGCGGAGTGCATTTGCCCCTATCGATCACGCGACGCGGGTCACAGAGCAGCGGCGCGGCGGGTTTATCGGCCGCTCGTGTGGTTCGGGATTTCCCTCTCTCCCCCGAGCCGAGCACCGTGGGGAACAATAAGGCCTGACTTAATAACGCGCGTGCCTCAGAGGTGAGAAACGAGCCTGGCGAGTCGTTCAATAAATTATAATTAAGAGGATTCGTATTAAGTGTACCGCCCGGCACAACCGTCATGGCGGGTAATGGTGAATGCCCCGAAATTGACTTCCAGGGCTCGAAGGAGACGTGGTTGGATAGGACAGGGTTATCTTCACAGACGCTGCATCGGCTGTCCACGGGGAAAGTGAATGGTATATGATGACGGACGAATAATATAATAAAACGACCCAGATAACGTGGCACAGCATACAAGAGCAGCGCGTACAGGCAAGAAGGTCCTCCGGCAAAAGAAAGATATAAATGTGAGCCATTCCACTCGGTGAAGGTGGATGGCCAGCGAGGCTGTTTTGTGCATGACACGAAGGCAAACTTCGAAACGCAGCCAGTCCCACAACCTGAAACAAAATGTCTCTCCGTAAGTTCTATTCTGAATTCAGCGTACGCTGTTTTAAAGTTTTCCACTTGAACAGCATGGTACTAGCCTCTTTTTACCGTGTGCTCTTAGCGTTTCGCACACGATTTTCATTGGTGTTTGCCACTCGTGTGTTCCCTACTTGATTGTAACAGGACCGGCGGTGAGTGGCGGGATTCGCACAACCTTCTTGGAACATCTTGAACGAAACCGCACATAGCTTCGCTGTAGAAGAACCAGCAATTCGCCCCGAGGTCTTTCAGTGGCGCCCTCTTACGTGTTACGTCAGCAAGAGGACTTTGGTGCCGCTGTTCGCGCGCACTCGCTACGTCGAGGCTAGCAGGAGGGTTCCAGCCAACAATTTAGACGAGGACAGAGCATCTCTCTCTCTCCTAGTCCAAGTAGTTGGCTGGAACCCTCCTGACCATGTGCCACCAGCGAGCACAATTCTCAACTACGTGAAGGCTGCTCGAAGCTGCCGGCCACTCTGTCCTGCTCGCGTTATTCAACATTAGTAGTCAATTTCATGAAAGAATTTGCCAGAACATTCAAGTAAAATGCCACGCGAAATCAAGCGTCAGGGGCGCGTTCAGTGTCGATTGCTCCGGGTGTCGTGTGCTAGCCTGCATGTGTGCATCTGCATGTACGGCGTAGATTATTTTCCTGTGTGTTCCATGGTCTTGGCGCACTCAAAATGACTTGCCGGCCCGTTTTCAACCACTGACTTCAGCGTCTCGGCTTTGGCTTCCGAGTCTACGTTCTAGCGCAATGTATGTATGCTATGCAGCATGCTCCGCCTGTTGGTTGCCAAGCCTGCTCTGTCGTTCATTTCCGTTGTTCGGAGTTTTAAGCACATTACAAACGACGTGTCGTGTCATTCAAATAAATTAATTCATCGCGTTACAGTCAGCACCTTTGATTAGAACCATGTTTGCAGCAGCTGGTGGGTAAGCACGTCGTAGGTACTTAAATTTTAAACAAGGCAATAAAGGGGCTGGGAGCACAAGGAAAAAGGGGATGCCCGAGGGTGATATAAAATAATTACCGCTTTGCAACGTAGTGTTTTGGGCGTGTTCGTATGTCTTACTGAGGCTTGTAGCACACTGAAACAAGCAACAAAGGAAGGCGCCGCATACACATAGCTCCTGTATGTGTCACGCCTTGCTTTATCCGTGCTTTTCGTGAGCTATAAGCCTCAGTATTTACAGGTTCGGCGGAGTTCTTTTATGCAACATGTCTGAATCCCTACGTTAATTATTCGACATCTTTTTGACTCGTTCACGGTCGTCTGAAAGTATGACGAACTGAAATAGTAATCATAAATACATATTACAGCGGAACAAAACATGGACAGAGAACGATACACACAGGACGACCGCTAGACAACAACTGAAAATTTTGCTTTAGACACGTGACATATGAAGTGCAAACAACAACATCTAAACTGATAGAAATGTCACCATTCAGCCTTCAAAGCAAGCTGTACGTGCCAAGCTACGCGTCGCGCATGCACCCTTCCAAGAAGCCAATCTCGCTTTTCGTTAGGGCAATTGAGGGCACACTGTATACACACCTATCTGCCTCCCTGTGTATATCAGTGTTGCGGAATGGACGCCTCCATTCCATTCCAATTCCATTCCGGGGAATTGGAACTTTCCGCAATTCCATTCCTTTCAATTCCTAGGAATAAAAAAACTTAGCCCATTCCCACTCTGGGAATGGCCGGGCAGTTGAATTCGATTCCTGTAATTTCTCAACGTAGGAAAGGCATCATGATAATTATATCGAGTTAAGAATGAACGCCCGATAAAGCTGATGTCATCAGATGCACTAAGAACTGCAAAAGTACGCAAAACACGTTACCAAGGTCGAGGGTAACGTGTTTGTATCTTTGTATCTTTCTCTGTCCTGTCTTCAAATCCGGTAACAGAAACTCGCCACTAAACTACCGACCGATCTCCTTGACCAGCGTACCCTGCAAACTCATGGAACACGTCATTTACTCTTACGTCATGAACTTTCTCGACTCCCATAACTTCTTTCACCATTCTCAACATGGGTTTCGTAGGGGCCACTCTTGCGAAACCTAGCTTGCCATCTTCGTTCATGACCTTCATGCTAACCTTGACATAAACAAACAAACCGATTCCATATTCCTTGATTTTGCAAAAGCCTTTGATAAGGTACCGCATAAACGCCTAATAAAAAACTGTCTTCCTTAAACTTGCACCCATACGTACTAAAATGGATAAAAGAATTCTTGACTAACCGCACGCAATCAGTAATTACAAATGATAAATTGTCTAACCCTCTTCCGGTGACATCGGGTGTGCCCCAGGGCTCTGTCCTTGGTCCTCTTTTATTTCTAATTTACATTACCGACCTGCCTTTGCATGTATCTTCAAATTTCCGCATGTTTGCAGACGACTGTGTTATTTATAGAACCGTTACTAACCCTTCTGACCACATCTTATTGCAAGAAGACCTCGACCACATCCTACAATGGTGTGATGACTGGCTTATGTCCTTAAACCCTACTAAATGCAAACTAATCTCCTTCACTCGTCGTTTAAATCCTCTTCGCTTTTCTTATAACATAGCTAATGTCCCTGTCGAATCAGTAACCACTTATAAATACCTTGGAGTCACCCTATCCTACAATTTGTCGTGGAACCCTCACATTGCTAGAATCACATCATCAGCTAACAAAACTTTGGGCTTCTTAAAACGTCATTTACGCAACGCTCCGAGTCATGTAAAACTACTTGCTTATACATCATTAGTCAGATCAAAGTTAGAATATGCATCTCCCATCTGGAACCCGCCTGAAGTTGGTCTCACAAATTCTCTAGAAACTATTCAAAATCGTGCAGCTAGATTCGTTCATGCTTCGTACTCATACGAAATCAGTGTTACATCCCTCAAAGCAGAGTGCAACTTACCATCTTTGTCTTATCGCCGACGCATTGCAACCCTCTCATTATTTCACAAGTTTTTTCACTCGCCCCTTCATCGCCCTCCTTACATTATCCCCGCAGCTCACATATCTCATCGCACCGGCCATGCACAACAAGATTTCGCCCACGTGCCCGTACTAAAATATTTTCTGCTTCTTTTTTTCTCAGAGCAGCTAAAGACTGGAACGGCCTTACCCACGATGTCGCCACAATCACCTGCCCATCAAGTTTCATGCATAGCATTTCAAATGTAACTTCACATTGATCATTGTGACAACGCAACTGATTGTATATTTACCCACCCCTTATGTAATACCCTTTCACGGTCTTTAAGGAAATAAAAATGAATGAATGAATGAATGAATGAAGGTCGAGGGATAGTAGCTTGGTTAGATATCTCGTGCAGTACAACCACCCTATTAATTCCCATAAGGGCAGTCCTCCCGCTACCTATAGTATTTGCATGGTCAGCATGTTAGAACGAATGGTGATGTTTTCATATTGTTATAATAATAATAATAATAATAATAATAATAATAATAATAATAATAATAATAATAATAATAATAATAATAATAATAATATCTGGGGTTTAACGTCCCAAAACCACAATATGATTATGAGAGGCGCCGTAGTGGAGGGCTCCGGAAATTTCGACCACCTGGGGTTCTTAAAGAGGTGGTGCCACCAAACTTGTGGCTTGCGCGTTCTTTGCCGTAAGCGTTTCCTATACCTCGAGGAAGCATGACACACGCACCAAGATTCATGTATTCTCGCTAAATGATTTATTATCGCCTTTTTATGTGGACTTTGGGTTTCGGTTTCTGGGCGCCGAGGTTGGGCAGCGACGTGGACTTGGTCACGTGACCACACAAGACTGTGACGTACTTAGCCAGGAAGCGATCAAAACTCGGCGAGTGGTGCAGGAACCGATGATTTGCCGGTATACATACGTTGTAGAGGTGGCGGAGATCCGGAGGTCACTCACGTCGCTACAGCTATCTATACCAAAGCAGATCCGGTGTGACGTCACTACAACATCCGGAGTGCTAGCAATGGGTCTCGATCGGGAGAATGGGCGTCTAGATACACTTTGGAAGTGAATTAAAATATATTCTAAACGTTTGCCGTGTCAGACCCTTCATGTGGAGTGTCCTTGCATACAGAGCAAACCGACAACAGGCTTGTTATGGCCCCGAAATTTGATGGTACCACACCTTTAACGTGCACCTAAATCTAAGTACACGGGCAGCAAACATTATCGCCTGTATCGAAAATGCAGCCACCGCGGCCGGGATTCGATCGCGCGACCTTCGGGTTATGTTTTAATATTGTTTAAGCTTAAATGTGTTAATGCTAAAATGACGACATAGCGTATTTTTATGCTCGCAAAAGTGGTGTTCAAGAAGATTGAGCAGTTTTGCCACGCGCCTGGAGCGGTCGTGAATATGAAAAAAACTAAGATTTGGTGAATGGGAAACAAAACCCTCGGCCTGGTATTAGTTGGAACGGTGCACCGCTCGGGCGCCTTGTGACTTTGCATCGAATACGGAACACTGGGCCGCACTGCTCGTCAGCACTCACGCTTGTCAAGCGTGCCTCGCATGCATGGATGGGGTGTGGAGAACTTTCTGGTGTGGAGAACTTCCTGTGCGCAAGTATGCAATGTCTTGTTAAATTGTTAAATTCGAGGCTCCGACTTATTAATGTTTGAAGTTTGAAAAACAGCGCCTAGGGCGAAAACGTGCTGTATTTTCGGAAAAATACGTAATTCCATTCCCATTCTATTCCTCCAAGCGCCGTCCCCATTCCATTCTCATTCCGGGGTCGCGAAAATGTGGAATGATTCCGGAGTCATTCCAATTCCGGAGTGGCAGCTCCGCAACACTGGTGTATGCCTCAAATATCTCACGTCACGTCTGGTCATGACCCCTTCCCAACACGCGAGTTGCACCAAATGCAGGGGCGCACCCACACACCGCTTACAGTGATCGGCCACGGGGCCCCCTGCGGCAAGCGATGAAATCGCTGTTCGATGCTCTCTTAGCCAGTCATTCAAACAGCGCCCCGTCTGTCCCACGTAACATTTTCCACAAGACAACGGGATACTGTAGATGACGCCTTCAACACAGGAAACAAACCTGGTAGCGTGTTTTTTTGTGCATACTTGCCTTCTGTTCTCATTCACAGCAGCGCACAGCCTCATCAGCTTACCCGGTGCAGTGCACAGCATATCAACACCGCATTTCATGCCCACTTTCTTCAAACGATGCGTTAGCTGATGAATGTAGGGTACCCCTACCCACCGTGTACCACGTCGGCTTCGGTCTTCCTTTGTAGAAGAACGTGCATCATTCCAACCTTCTTGATCATTCCTTACTTCCTTGAGAAGGCTTTCCGCTACAGAGGCCACCAGTTGACGGGGAAACCTTGCGTAAGCCAAGAGGGACACTTGCGCTTCCAAGCTTTCCCGACCCTGCGCCGGCAAGACTTCCGTAGAGAGCCGTGCAGACAGTTCATCGCTATCCCACGTTTGACCAACTTCGAATGTGCCGAGCTATAACTTAAAAGCTGCTCTTAAGAGTGGCGCTGATACGCCCAGCAAACATGGTTATAAGTAAATCGCATATGCACCTCTAAAAACTGAATAGAACCATCCAATGGCAACTCATGGGTAAAGATATTTTCAAGCGTTGTTCTAAAGGACTCAACTTTACCCATGAGTTGCCAGATGGTTCTATTCAGTCCCAGCCCCCTACTTTATTCATCTATTATTCTCTCTCTCGCTCCGCTAACCACGGTGATGGGCGACGAACTGCCTCCGGACTTTCCTCCGGGATACTCTTTGAGCGGTCCAAACCGCTCACGAGCCTACGACCTCCTCCTGATGGAGGCCTCGAACCTTCTCAGACGGGAAAGGCAACCCCAACGTCTGGAGGTCCCTCAGAACGACGGAAATGTACGCGGACCATCAAGAAAATCCCTGGCAAAGCGCGCAAACACCAACGGCCTGAGGAAACCAAGAAGGGAAACCCGAGGCGCACTCGAGCGTCACGAGCTCGCTCTTCATGCGCTGATATTCCGCCATTACAAATCGAGGCGGCCGCAAGCTCCTTCTTCCCACTTCGGGACTATACACGCGCTATCCGCACACCCGCTCAGCGCCTGACGGAACACCTGCCGCCCGCAAACGGAGGAGGAAAAACCGGAACGAGGCCAATCGTCGCACACGGGGTACCGGTTTTTCCTCCTCCGTTTGCGGGCGGCAGGTGTCCCGCCACGTTCGGAGCGGGTGTGCGGATAGCGCGTGTATAGTCCCTTCCGCCTCCCCCGGCCGGCCATCTTTTCTCCGGGGACGCCTCCGGCAGCGTGCCGACGTACGGTGACCCGAAACGGAAACCTGTTCTGCTTCCCAAAAGCGAAGAGCCAGGAGAGGACCCCACATTCCAGCGCCGGCCGCTTGTCGACCTCCCGGGAGGAGAGCCCAGATTCCTGTCCTGTTTCCTCACCCTCCTGGGAGCACAGGACACAGCCCTCCTCCTCCTCCTCTGGCGCAACTGAGACACGGGAGGACACACTCCAGGGTGCATCCACTGCGCCCCCCCCCTCTCCTCTCTCCGACCATCTTTGTTGTCTCAGCACCCCTTCAGGGGATAGAGCGGTAAAAGAGCAGCCGACCAAACAAGCCCTTGGCTACCCCCCCCCCCCCCTCGCAGGAATCTCTCTTGGCGCCTGGCACCAAAAATGGAGCCCCTGCAGGCGCCCCCCCCCCCCCCCCCCAAGCATCTCTCTCGGTGAAGCTGTGTTTTCGGCCAGCTATCGGCTCATGAACCCTTCCCCAGCCTCCCGCTACAGTGTACTAGAAGTGTTGGATAGTGGCCGGAGCGGAGGGCGGCGGCCGTAGGCAGCGTGAGGCCAAGAGCGAAAACTCCCGCTAGGGGCGCGGGTGTGCTTTTCCCGAGGAGACCATGCCGGCTGCAAGCGCTTGCCGCCTTACTTTACCGCGTGTTGTTGCGACGGGTCAGCGTGTTTTTTTGCAAGTGAAGCCGTGACTCTTTCTGTGTTCGACGCTGTGCTAATGATGCTTTGAGGGTAATGGAAAGGAAGAAGAAAAAAACGGATACGCATTGCTATATGCACCCGGATGCAAGAGCGGGTATCCTGGTTTTCGAGAAGCAAATGGACGCACGTTGTCTCTTTTTGGGGTGCCGAAGGACAATGAACGGCGGAAATTGGGACAGAAATCTTCACCGCAAGGACAAGACACTTTCCGAGACTTCAGCTGTGCGCGAGAGGCACTTTGAGGAGCATTTTATTTTGCGCGACTATGTGCACGTCGTCAACGGTCAGGAAGTAAAGATTCCTCGAGGTAAGCCGGCGCTGACCGACGACGCGGTCGCTACTCTTCTGCCCGATTTGCCAGCCTACCTCTCAAAGGAGACGCGTCAGCGAAGACCAGAGAGAAAACGCGTTGCTGCGTGCCCAGCTACATGCACGAAGAAGCTGCGCTTGTCTCGACGCGATGTTCTTGATACGTCATCCCCAGATGTGGGTGCGGATGGCGACGACAGTCTGGATGGGATGGTGCCCCGGCATGATCTTCATACGACTGTGAACACTGTGAGTGTCCCGAACGGGTGGGCGCGACTTGAGGCTTCGGACTTTGATGGTGTTGTGTTCGCCACGACAAGTGTACAAAAAGAACCGTTTGCTCTTCTTCACGAAAGAGTGCTGATGTTTGCAACGGACTGCGCAGACACAGTTACCGCCCGCCTATACTTTCGCGGAAAAGAGAGGAAGGACGTTGCAATCAGATCGGTAAAGGAAGCGGCAGAGACTTTTAGATACTCCGATAGTGCTTTTCTTTGCAAGGGTGCCATGGACCAAGCAGAAATTGACAACAACTACAGCAAGGATATCACATGCCACCTCAAACACTCCGTAGACATTGCATACGGCATTGTTCTCAGCAGATCTTGCTCAGGAACAGTAAGCAAAGAAGATAAGCACTTAACTTGTTCTGCGACATTGTGCTGTTAATTTTTTTTTATGTGGGAAAAAGCACCCTTTGAGACATGAAAAAAAAAAACAGCTTCATTGTACATTGCAGTGTAGTATCATGTAGCTACAAACTTCATGCGTCTTCGAGGCTTTTCGAAAACTTTTCAGCGCGAACGGGACGGAGCACAAAGTTTATAAACACAAAGCTAAATTTCGATGCGTTCTGCTGCAGCAGCACGAAGTGCATGCATCCCGATCAGATATTGCTGCAGGTAAGCGCCATGTACTATCATCGCATGTTACAAAATCTTAGGGTTGCTTACATAACACCTTGCTGAAATGTTTGATTAAGAGTGCGTAGCAGCGCACATGACAGGAGGGGACAGAAGACACATCAGCGCTCTGGTTCTTCTCTTCTGTCTCCTCCTGTCGTTTTGAGCTGCTACACACTCTTAATAATGTTGTACCAACACGCCCAATCCTGCTGTCTTTTAAGTGACATATTTGGCACGAGGAAAAATGAACATGACATTCTAAAACCTTTCGACGATGCACTCGCTCGTGGCGGCCATCCGGGAGGAGGAGGAATGAACTATTAGACACTTTCAGCTGAGCGTCACTTACGCTCAGCCTCGCGCAGATGTAGCTCCCCGAGACGGTGCAAGGAACTGCATACATTTCGCGTTTTTCATGAGCGCGTCTTGCCGAGACGGACTCAACTTTGCTCCAAAACGACGGCAAACGCTCCGGTCAGTTAACTTTCAAGAGGAGCGAGAGATGCATTCTGCGTTCCACCGCTCGCACGATAGTTCTGTTCACGCGCACTACACTTCATACAACGCGTTTGTGTGTAAACGAGGATTTAAAAAAAAATGCTGGAGTGGAAACTCCCAACGCATAGGCGGCAAAGGTGAAGCCACGGAATAGGGGAGCGACCAGCCGCTGCTCGGGAAACGAGCTTGCGCGCCATCTGTCGACCTTCTATGCAGGACGCATCGCGCCTAGGCCGCCGCTCCGGCCACTACCCAATACTTCTAGTACACTGTACTCCCGCCTACAGGAGCACCGAGCGGCACAGCACTCTGCGCACCGCTCGTTCCAATCCCGAGGCCCCAACCGAAGCGCGTTGAGAAACTCGCCCCACCCTCTATCCAAACACGCTCCCAGTCACCTGGTCGCACACAAGTGGACATGGCCCACTACCGTCCTGCTGACAGGAAGCCATCCTTCCGGCCTGTCTCTCAGGAAGCCATCTCCGCCTCTCTCGCACACATTTAGGGTGTTGTACTAGTGAGAGTAAACTTTCGTCGCAGTGTTGTCGCTGCCGACGTCGCTCCTGGTACACCCCTTGATACCCTGCTCGCCACCGCCGACATCTGCGACATCCCTGTCCGCGCAAAGAAGGCGACAACCAACACCTACAGTGGCTTTGTGTACAACGTCGATCCTTCAATAGGCGAGGACGAAATCCGTGCGATAATCACGTCGCGGCTCCCCATCCTGAAGTGCTCCTGTGCCGGCCGCATCATACTTGTGTCCTTCAGCGGGTACAAGCCCCCTGCTGACATCGAACTGTATACATGGCTTGCACGTGACGTCATCATTGCGGCGGTCCTACTGCGGCGGCCATATTGGTGAACAGCCGCGCAGACAAGAGCCGTACGTACCAGCCGTACGATGGAGCTGACGGAGCCGCATTGCCACGGTAACTTTCTTCGCGAGCCGTTTATTGTGCATCATGCTGCCGGTTGGCGCAAGGCAGCCGTTAAATGCGGCGTACTATTCAGAATTGATAAGGCAAGCGTGTTCTCGGAATGAAGAAACGGTGCGGTTGTGCGACGGAGTGGATCCCTACACGCTTCGACTCGGAACGGACACGACTTGGAACATCTCCGCGTTCCCAGAAGTTTGGCACGGCGACATCGTGAACTATTTGGTTTTTCAGCACCAGCCTTGTTACTCTGGGCGAAATAAAGGCGTACAAGTGAATGGAATCGCACTACTACTTTACCAGCGGCTGGATAAAGAGCCTGTCTGCAAAGGAGCTTCGCGACCGTAAATTTGATCGTGCCTGCAGAGGTAAGTTGAATGGTTCGTCAAAGTGGCCCATTCGCCAGCCCCGAGTTACCAAGGGGCGATGCACGAACGCTGCTAAATGAACGAATGATGATGCTTGCGCTTAGTTCTAATGCGAGTGCAGCGAGGTGCTCACGCGGCAGCGCGTTTTTCGATCGCTCGTCCTCTTTGCTGTCCGTTTTGTCACAAACCTAGAGGGATGTATGTAGTACGTGCGTGTGAACGTAGTACTGATGGTTTTGTCACTGCTTGCGGACCGTCATCGAGCGAGTCGCATTCGACTTCATCAGCACGCATCGGCCTGTGCTCGGCGCCGTTCGGCCTTCGCTTGCCGCTTTTCATGACGCTGTTTTTTTTTCGGCGCGCTCATGTTGCGCAGAGCCTGTATGCTTGAAGCTTTAGCAGAGTCGTAGAGACGGCTCCCAGTCTGGGTTTGTCTCGTCGAACAACGCGGAGGGCTTTCCTACGAACACGAGAGCACCCGCGTTAATTAGTGTCTTCATATCTCCCCTTTTTCTCGCCTGCCTACTACGAAGTGCGCTCCACACACACGAACGTTGGGGTTTTCTTGGTTGAAATTTGCACGCCTTATGTGCGCCAGCCAGGTCCTCCGACGGTTGGCGCTGAGCATTTTCGTACGCTCGCACTGGCCTACAATAACCTTTGGTATTCGAAAGAAGGTCATACTAGTAGGCTGCTTCTATCTTCCGCAGCTGTCGCTACGATTAAAGCAGCCTACAACTGTGCAAACAACAATAATGGAAGGAGGAACTCGCCGGTGCGGCAAAGCAGCGCTGAACAAGGTCTAACCGCTGTTCACCAATATGGCCGACTCGCTCCGAGCAGTGACGTCAAGTGACGTAGGTGCAAGCCATGGATAAGCAGCGCCGCAAAGCACGCCCTCTGCGGCCCCACCCAACCCAATGCTCTCACTACTGCGGCCGCTATGGCAACACTGACGTCACCTGCACATCGGAGCGGCGTTGTGTGCGCTGTGGAGAGCCCCACCCGGGCAGCACGCCGCCATTGGACCGATCTCGGCCCAACGTCGGCAAACGACGGCAGCAATATTGGCCCCACGTCGGCAAATCACGCTCGCGCTACTTTCACCCGCATCGGCCCGATGCGGGCTTGCCGGCTTCGGGCCGACGTGGGCTAGCCAGCGTCGGTCCGAGACGGGCCTGCAGTTATTCAGCCGATGATGGCAAGCCGTCATTGGGCCTATGTATGCTAGCCGATGCTGGCGCGGTGTCGGCCCCGCCGACGTCGGGTAGCCGCCGGCGTGACCGTTTACACCCGTTATTATGTTTTAGCAGTGGTGGCTTACCGTGCGTTAAGTACGGTAGCACTGTACCGTCGTGGTCGGCACGTAGCTAGTTTATATGGAGACACCGGCGGTAGTTGCTCGATGCGTAAAGTAACTTGATCAGGCAGGCTGATACATGTGTTATAAAGTAAAATGGCTGCGTGCCGACCACGGCAGTTCGGTATTACTGTGGTTACTGTACTGTAAGTCAGCAGCGCTAAAACAGATTATTCGCGGCCCAACGACATTCATCGACTGCCGTTGGTGCCAATTCGAAAAATGCTTCCTAATTAGAACGACTGCTCCACTGATGTCTTAGTGTGCGATTAAGACCCACAATTCTGTCGAACCGTGCAAGGCCGAGAACGAAAGTCAATATTGTCTATAACACAACTAAAGTGATGAAAGGCCTGCTGCACCAACTACGCATGCGTCTGAGAAATTAAGGAGCAACACATTTGCAAGGTGATAAACACAAATTTATTCACAGATATGAACACACGCCAGCAGTTCCGGAATAATTATGCCATTAAGGAATATCTAAACATCTATAGATACCGTAGCCAACATCTAAAACAACCCCACAGCCAACGTATTTCTCAAAAAAAAGCAGGACAATCCTAATCGAGAATGGGATCAGGCGCAAAATCATAGGCGTGAGCAGGGTTCCCCTACAGAGGGGGGGTGGCGAAGGTTCATCGCGGCGCCCCCCCCCCTCCCTATTAAGTCAATGTGTTTGGCAGACCTTGCGCCCACCTCCTCTTAGGTGACTACGGGGGCCGGCCGCCCCCCTGCCCCATTGTGCGCACGCCTATGCGAAGAGTTACAATCTCTTCAACGTTATGCGCGGCACATTCACTATAAATATTGAAAGAACTAGAACGGGCAAAAATAGGAATAAGGATTAACGAAGAATATCTTAGCTACTTGCGTTTTGTGGACGATATCGCGCTTTTCAGTAACGACGGTGCCGAATCACGAAAAAAATTCTGGAGATGTAAACGAAGGCAGCATTAAAGTAGGATTAAAGACGGACCCGAAGAGAAGAAAGATAATGTTAGGCGGCTTGCCGAAAAAGCGAGATTAAGAGTGGCAACTAGACTAGAAGATTGTGTATACGCGTGAGCTAATTACGAGCAGAGGAGCACCCCCCCCCCCCACGTTTATTAAGTTCACCAAGGAACGGTAGGCATTCGCAACACATGACTGGCAATTAAATTAGCGTTATCCTTTAAGCGGGGATTGCAATTTTTCAGTGATATCTTAAGGGCCAAAAAGATGGACAAACTGCTGCACGCGACGCGACACACATTGCGAGCGGTACCACAACATCCCATGAACTCTACATCTAAACAAGATAGACACGCACGCATTTCTAATCTAAAGGCAAGATTGTAACAGAAAGGAATCGTGCATAAAAACCACTCACGTGTGCCCGTTGGATCGCTAAAAACACGAGCGAATAAAATATTCAAGCGCACCATATCAGAATACAAAGAAGAGAACAAAAATCTGATGACACGTAACAGTAGTGAACACGCGGCCTTATCTATATAGGTGAGCGAGTTCAACATGGAAGCAGGGGGCCACTGGTTTCTCGCTGCGGTGATCTCTGCCGAAAACAATGCCGGAATGCTGCCGCGTATCCGTCTCGTGCACGATTTTGACTTTCCACCACACATGTCCAGACACCGCACTTGAAGGATTCTGCTGCCCGGAGTGAAAAAACCTGCTCGCGCAGCTACGATTGTCCCTCCGTCTGGACGGCTACCCTACCCTGCCTGGTCAAGCGAGTTTCGCGACAATGACGCTAAACGAGGGGAAGGGAGGGAGGGGGGTAGAGTTCGAAGAAGACGAAAAAAAAATCGAATTCTTGAAAGCACGGCTCAGCCTACCACAATGGTGTGCGATCCCCCCAGCATGTCTATCGGCATGCCGTTTGAGAAAGGCGTTCGTCGAATTTTCAATGCATCACTTCTTGCCACATGTCTCTACATGAAAACTTTGCGTACACCACGTTGGAGCCGCATTTTTTATCGTATTTCACGTGCCATAATAATAATTTTATGCGACTGTTTCTGAAAGCACGTGGGAAGCAATCGTTGAGCGAGATTTTTACTTGAAAAAGATATGTATGTCAAAAAATGGACGGCAACGAAGTGCAAATGCGAACTGACAAACACGTGGCAAACACGTGTTTGTCAGTTCGTTAAAGATGGTCAGCGGGCTAGTTGATTTGTAAACATTTAAACGACAAAACGGGTCTTCACTTCGCCCGGTCTTTTTTGCACCATACTTATTTTTCTCAAGTAATGAACCAACTGGCTCAGCAACACGCCTTGCTGAGCTTTTTACTATTTTCATAAAGTAAAATGTGACATCACTGAAGCAAATGCGCTTGTTACGCTTCACCCAAACACGCGCGTGAGTAAATATGTGTAAACACAGAGATCGGAAACTGTCCGTATAGTATATGAGCGCTGGCGCCACACATTCAGCGGCTGAAAGGATATAGCGCTATAAATATGATGACAGGCTCGATTTATAATCACATAAAACTTCTTCCGCTAAAAGCATTCGTGCGGGAATGTTTGGGTGAATTTTGATGCTGGATACATTAGTGAAGTCGACCGACCAGTGGCAAAAACATTCACGAAACAGAAGTACTTCGAATTTGGCGCATGAAGTTATTGGTATGTGTTATAACGTTTCAACATTTTTGATAGCGTTGAACAACTGGTCAACGAAGTGGCCATCTAATTTCAGTCAGTTATTCTTCTAAAGACCACCTTTTTTGGTAGAAAAGTGACTGTGCTAGAGATAGTTGTTAGTCATTGTCATAGCAGAAACTAATAAGAGAATGCAAGCTATTCAGTCGGCGATACATCGCGCACCGAGTCGTACGTGCGGCATTAGCACGGTGCAATATTTGAACTTTGTTATTTGTGCTTGTACAGCAATCCATGTAGCGGTATTCTACAGCTTAAGCTACAAATATTCAAGCGCCTAATGCTCTATTGCATTACGATTGTATCCTAGGCGGGCGAGCTGCCGGGCTTCTTCGGCGGGCTAAAGGTAGAGCGCAACGTCGAGGTTATTCTCGTCACTGACGGCCGGCAACACGGCGTCCAGCGTCGTTGAGGGGTTTCCGTCAACTAGTTTGAACGGCGTCATATGTGCGCCGTTTCTTACACTGCCGTGTTAACTTCAGGTTATGCGCGGAAGATATTATGGCGTCCCATGTCATGTGTTCGACGTACAGTACATTACCAGCATGTCGGCGAGGGTTTCATTTAGCCGCTCGGTGAGGCCATTCGCCTTCGGGTGATGTCCATCGGTGACTTGTGTGGCTCTATTTTGAAGATGGTTTGCGTTACCTCTGTCGGTGACGAGGACTTTTGGAGCGCCGCGACGCAGGAGGACGTTCTCAACAGGGCATGTGTAACTGTCTGAGGGGAGACAAGAAAGTTCCAACATCGTCGATAAGCCATCGGCTCCGTCGATGTCATGAAGCACGGCAGAATGACGGCATGCTCGGCCCAATGTTGCCGGTGAAAACCATCGGCTCGGCCGATGTCGGCGAAAGTACGGCAAAACGGCGGCTAACTCGGCCCAGTGTTGCCGGTGAAAGCCATCGGCTAAGCCGATATCGGCGGATGAACAGCGAAACGCCGGCAAACATGGCCCAGTGTTGCCGGTGAAAGAAATCGGCTAAGCCGATATCGGCGGGAAGACGGCAGAAGGCCGGATAACTCGGCCCTATGTTGCCGGTGAAAGACCAACGTCGGCTGAAAGGCGGCAATGTCGGCCCAGTTTTGCCGGCAAAAGTCAACGCCTCCGCCGATATCGGCGCCAGGCTGGCAATGCTGGCCCGAGGTGGGGCCGCGAACAGCCGCCGTAATATTAATATCGGCCCGACGTCATGTGCTGCCTGGGCACGCACCGGCTGAGTGCACGGCCGCGCAGCCAAAGTGTCTGTTTTGTGGCGCAAAACACCCTGCCACGGAACCGCGCTGCCCTCGCTGGCAAGAGGAGTGACGCATACTAAGAGCAGCTATAGGGGCTAGTTGGTTGTACATCTTGGGGGTAATCGCGCTTTTTTAACATACAGGAACAGACTGAATGCACCGCAAACACAGAGCGCAGTGTTTCTGCGCTCTGTGTTTTTCTATGCTCTGTGTTTGGGGTGTATGCGGTCTCTTCCTGTACGTTAAAAAAGCGCGATTACCCCCAAGACGCGTACTAGAACTGCGCAACGAATCGGCAGCGCTGATTTCGCGTAGTGAGGCCCTCGCCCTCGCGCGGGCATCGGACACGAAGGCTTCCGGCAACCCTGCAAAATAACACCGCAGCTACCGGCCGGTCGCCGAGGGCCTGTCTTACGCTGCTGCCACCGGCGTCACCGCTCCTGCAGCCGTGCCCCCCCCCCCACCTATATTGCCCCTGTGGCCCCCGGCCACAGCACCAGTGACAATAGGGGTTCAGTCATCACAGTTCTGGTGACAACACTCCGAGCTGCAATGGAGTTCTCGCCCTACGACTGCCCGGTCCGCCCGCTCTGCGCCGCAGCGCTGGCCACTCAACTGTCATTAACCAGTGATGGCGAGTAACTACTGCCGTTACATTAGGCCGCGCATACTGCAGTGGAACTGCAACTCACTGCGCCGCCGACAAGCAGAGCTTGCAGCGGTCCTCCCCTTGCGCAGCTACGACGTCCTGGCCTTTCAGGAAACGAAGGTTCGCGCGGAGGATGTATAGCTGCCCGGCTACATCGGCTATAGCAGTCCAATGCAGTGTGCGCTGCCTGATTGCAACAGTGTGCCGTGCAGTGACGCTCTACACCCGCCTGCGAAGCCGCGCGCCGCGCTGTACATTCGCTCTACGCTCCCGAACGCTCTCATCCCTGCGGAACAATTCACCAGTGAAACGTATGAGTGTGTGGCCGCCGTAGTGCGCGTACACGGTGTCGACACCTCAGTCGTGAGGATGTATTGTCACGTGGTCGTGACGTCAACGTGTTCAAGATGAAACTTTATTTGGCCGAACTTGTGGCCGGGAAACGAAAAGTCAAACTGCAGCAATACACACTGTATCCTGGTAACGGCGAACAAAGCGTCGGCCGTCGATAAAATTGATCATGACTGGGACGCGCCGTCTTTTATACATCACGCGTCGAACTTTTCAGCCTTATCACTGGTGGTCGCGCAAGCCCTGGAATAATATTGACTATTCGCGTCCTGCGCGCAATGTTAACAAAATGATCTAATAAAATCGCGAAGCTTCTCGAACACTGCGGCGCGGTCAGCGTCGAGCGTGGCTAACCGTCCTTGCGGGTCAAATCCAAATACATCAAAACAAAACAAGAAGCGGGCGTGGCAATGCCCCCGTCTGAAAAAGCATCGTCTCGATGCGTAAAACAGAAATGGAAGTAAAAAAATGCATGTAACGCGAAAGAACAACAATGAAGCAAGCAAAAGCAGAGTCCTCAGGTTCCTCAACGCGCATCAAATGGCTTAAGGCGCACGACGTCAACGACTTCATATCGCGCACTGCGCCGCTGACAGTTTGTGATGCCGTCCGGAACAACCTCGTAGTCCAGTGCACCGAGACGTCGTAGCACCTTGTATCACCCCAAGTATCGCCGAAGAAGCTTTTCACTGAGTCCACGTCGGCGTATCGGTGTCCAGACCCACACACGGTTACCGGGTTGGTATTCCATGTGGTGTCGCCGAAGATTATAGTGACGGCTATCGATCTTCTCCTAGTTCTTGATACGCAGGCGGGCGAGCTGTCGAGCTGTCAAGCTTCTTCGTTGCGTTGCAAATAAGTGGCGACGTCGACATTGTGTTCGTCGGTGGTAGCTGGCAGCATTGTGTCGAGCGTCGTTGCCGGGCTCCTTCCGTAGACCAACTCGTACGACGACAGCTGCGACGTTTCTTGAGCTGCCGTGTTGTATGCGAAGGTCAGGTACGGAAGGATGGCAGCGCACGTCTTGTGCTCGACATCGACGTACATGGCCAGCACGTCGGCGATGGTCTTCTTTAGACGCTCGGTGAGCCCATTGGTCGAGGGTGGTAGGCGGTGGTCCGGTGGTGGCTTGTCTGGCTGTATCTCAAGATCGCCTGAGTTAGCTCCGCAGTAAAGGCCGTACCTCTGTCGGTGATGAGAACCTCTGGGGCGCCATGACGCAGGACGATGTATTCAACGAAGAACTTCGCTACCTCGGCAGCAGTGCCTCTAGGCAAGGCCCTTGTTTCGGCGTAGCGGGTGAGGTAGCGACGATGATCCATTTATTTCCGCAAGCCGAAGTATGGAAAGGCCCCAGTAGGTCCATATCGATTTGCTGGAACGGTCGGCGAGGTGGCTCGATTGGATGAAGAAAGCCTGCTGGTCTTGTCGGCGGTGTCTTGCGTCGCTGGCAGTCTCGGCATGTCCTTACATAGCGAGCGACGTCGGTGGCAAAACGTGGCCAGTAGTACATTTCTGTATTCTTGCGAGCGTGCGGGAAACACTGAGGTGTCCAGCCGTCGGCTCATCGTGTAGGGCCTGGAGCAATTCTGGCCTCAGTGCTGAAGGCACCAGGAGAAGCTAGTTGGTTCGAAGGGGTGAGAAGTTCTTTAGGAGAACGCCGTTTTGCAAGAAAAACGATGCCAGTCCTCACTTGAATACCTTTGGAACAACGGTGTTGCCCTCGAGGTATTCTACAATGCCCCTGAGTTCTGGGTCTGCTCACTGTCGTTCGGCGAAGTCGTCGGAACTTATGGTTCCCAAGAAACAGTCGTCCTCCTAGTCGCCCTGCGGCGGCGGGTCGACGGGGGCGCGAGACAGGCAGTCAGCGTCGGAGTGTTTTCTTTCGGACTTGTACACGACCGTAATGTCGAATTGTTGAAGTCTTAGGCTCCACCATGTGAGGCGACCTGAAGGGTCCTTCAAGTCAGCTAGCCAATACAAGACGTGGTGGTCGCTCACAACTTTTAAGGGCCGGCCGTAGAGGTAGGGGCGAAACTTCGATGCAGCCCAGATGATGGCTAGGCGCTCCTTTTCTGTTGTGGAATAGTTGCTTTCTGCCTTTGATAGCACCCTGCTAGTATAACTGATGACCCTTTCCAGCCCGTCAGTGTTCTGCACAAGGACGGCGCCGAGCCCTAGGCTGCTTCCGTCGGTGTGGATTTCCGTGTCGGCGTATTCGTCGAAATGCGCTAGTATTGGAGGCATCTGAAGGCGTCGTTTCAGTTCTTGAAATACTTCAATTTGAGCAGTTTCCCACTTGAATGGCACGTCGGTCTTCGTGAGGTGCGTTAGCGGGTCGGCTATACATGAAAATTTCTTGACGAAACGTCTGTAGTAGGTGCACAAGCCGAGAAATGGGCGTACGGCCTTCTTATCAGTGGGTGGCGTGAAGGCATGGATGGCGGCTGTTTTCTGTGGGTCTGGGCGAACACCGTCCTCGCTGATCATGTGACCCAAAAACAAGAGCTACTCGTTCGCGAAGTGGCACTTTTCAGGCTTCAAGGTGCGTCCGGAGGACTTGATTGCTTGAAGTACACCTTCAAGGCACCGCAGGTGTTCGTCGAAGTTTGAGGCAAACACAACGACGTCGTCCAAGTATACGAGGCACGGCTGCTAGTTGAAGCCGGACAGTACTGTTTCCATAACGCGTTACCATTCCTAATGTCAAAACGCGCATCACAACACAGAAGTTAAATAGCCTTAATTGCCACCGTAAAATCAGTTTATCACAATATAAAAGTTCGTGTTTCAGAAGCTACAGGCAATAAACAATTTGTATTGCAATGTACACAAATATCGTGTTTCAGTAGAATGCGTAAATATTTTACGTATATTGCCCACCGGTGATCAAAGAATTGCTGACGACCGCAGCAAGGTTCATTTTATCACCTGCCGTATATATAGAAGTAAGCATTTCCTTATTTTTTAAAAAGCATGCGTCGATCGCATATGCAAATATGAACCCCGATATAATCAAGTGACACTGCGAACACTCGCTCAGAGGCCCGTGTTTCCCATTTGTGCGGTAGATATTAAGGGAGGAGAGTGGGGATTACCCTCACGGCGTCACGAAGGATTTTGGGGGGTATAGAAGAATGGGAACTGCGGCCATTGGGCGACATACAGAAAAAAAACATGGCTGATCCCTCCGTCATAGGTATCGGTATAACATGAAAGTGAAACGTGTCTTCACAGAAGTAGTGCTTGTTGTGTAGTGATATATGAGAGCTTGTACAATGTCTATTCGTGTTTGGCAGCTATAGCACCGTTTGACGTGGATGCACCCACGTTGACAACATGTCTCTATCGCGACGACTAACGCCCATGATCATGATTAAACCGTTGTGGTAGCTGACGGTGTGAACATATATTTGGACACAGCGAATCGTGAATCCCGCGTAAGGATGATATCAACAAGCTCATAATCAACACTGGTACCCGGTATGCACTTGTTCAAAGCGTCGTCAATGAAGGAGAGAAACGGCACGGTGTGCGCTTTCTAGTAATGGGTAGCCGACGCCTGTGCTCATGCATACATAACACACACTGCACTTCAGCAACGCGGGAGGTAGAGGTTCGTAGCCTGAGCCGCAAACGCGTGCGTCCCGCTGGTCTCTGTCTCGCAGGCGCTGCTCTCGCTCCACCAAGGCACGACATTCGCCCGTCGAAATCGCGTCCTTTCTGCAACGTATATTGCAGCAGTTTTGTTAGTCGGTGCTCTCGCAATTGAAGCAGTCGGCGGCGGAGAAATCCCGTTGGTGCACGTGGAAGCTGCACTACTCCGATGAGCCGACGCACGCTAACACGAAGCCAAAGGCAAAGAACGTAACTGCGTCAAGGGTGCCTCGGCGACGCCAGCGCGGCCAGTCTACCTCTCTGGTATCGAGACGCTTTAACTATGACCTCCGATATCGCGTGCAATCTCGGAGTAAGCGCTAGTAAGTGTCGATCGTGAAGCATTACTTCTTTTCACCTCTCACAGACGGCGGCACCGCCCCGCTTAGCCCGCCGCGAAAGAGAATGTGTGAAAGATATAAGGCGCGTTCGCGCCGTGCGAGTTGGCTTAGACGGTAGGGCGCCGGGCTCTTACCGTCGCGGCCGCAACGTCGTGGGTTCGATTCCCAGCGGGGTATCTTTTTCTTGGTTTTTTCTTTCTCACCCGTTGGCGTCCATTTTATCAACGTCATATCCGTGACGGATGTACTTGGTGGACCCCGGCATACAACACTTTCGTGTTAAAAAAAGTTCGTTATTGTTGTGATAAAAATTAGGGAGTGTTCTTATGCATGGTTCGTATTCATGGTGTACTTACATATATGTCCAAAACAGAATGTTGTTGGTTGCAAAGATACGCGCGGACAAGCGTTTTTCCCAACCTCAAACAACTGTCTCTATCTCTTCTCGCTGTTGCAACGCTGGTCAGAAGCATCCGACGGACAAAGTTCGAGTGGGCGCAACGTCGCTTCCTCCCGCCCCCCTCGAAATGTCGTCTCCACACGACTCTTCCGTTCTCCACGGCTACGGCGTCAACTCCTCTCTCCCTTCGATCCTTCCTTGTCCCATTGGCCTCCTCTGTGTGCAACGTTAGGTGTCGCCTATCACGGCCTACCCATAAAGTCACTGGAACGGGAAAAGTACCGCGACCGTCGTGCCCGCCGCCATATTTGTTCCAGCGCGGCCGAAGCTTCAGCGGCGCGGTGTTGATTTCACGCGGAGTAACGCATGTTTTGCGCATTGCGTGCGCTTTTGCAGCCCCGAATGAATCATACCTTTGTTCTCTAACTGATTAGGAATGAAATAGCGGCAGTTTTCACTTGCCTACACGTGCACGCACGCGTACTAAAGTGATAACGAAACGCGAACTGCGCGGCATTTACGCGCTCGGCTGTCGGCATTTATTAAATGCGAAGCATTTGTTAGCGAACTTCTGCGACTGTGAACGTATCTATCTATCTATCTATCTATCTATCTATCTATCTATCTATCTATCTATCTATCTATCTATATATATATATATATATATATATATATATATATATATATAATATATATATATATATATATATATATATATATATATATATATATATATATATATATATATACGTGATCTCGCGTGTTTATAAGGGAACCCACCACGATGCACTTGTTACTTTGGCAAAGTCTGGTCCAGCAGACGAAACGTTAGTGAAAATATACAGTGCCAATCTGTCTGTACTGGCGAAAAAAAATAGCACTTCAACTGTTTTTCTATTTTTATTGCTATGCTTTACTAAGAGCCAGCTCTTTGCACGTGTCACTTCAGCTTGGCACAGTATACCTTAGACCATGCAATGCATAACGTTCGCGTGTGCTCGAAGGCCCCACTTACGCCTTTAATGAGCGGGTCCGAGTCCGGCCCGGCCCGCAGCCTCAAGCCCGGACCCGGCCCAGGCCCGCAGCTTCAAGCCCGGGCCCGGCCCGGGCCCGCCGGAAAACGCTTCGGACGGCCCGGCCCGGCCCGCGGGCGGGGTCGGGCCCGTGCAGTGCTCTAACCCAGGCATTCTTCGATGCCTCGACAAGCTTGCGATGAAGCCTCAAAACAATACCGGTTGTCGTAATCTTCGTGCACGCTTTTCTAAGGCTATAAAAACAATTTTCTCCAAAGCGCCGTGCATCGGCAGCCGGGAGACACTAGCGCGGTGAGCGAGCTGGACCCTTTATGTGGTGAAGCCGCCGAAAGGGCGCGGCGGCGAAGAGAAATCGAATGCGGCACTGAATTCCGCCAAGCGGAATTCAGGAGCATCCTCTCGAGAAGGGTTAGTAGACGACGAAATGGCAGCACATGTTCCTCACGAAAGGAACGCTTGAGACCGGTCATGTCTGTGTAGCTCACGAACATACTTATTTAGAAAATAAAAACAAATGGGACGAAGACGGTCATGTGTGCGGGCCGGGCCACTAGCGAAAGGTCTCATACCCCTAGTATACAACATGCGTCCCCCCCACCAAAAAAAATGTCGCTACCAGCGTTGTTGCTGCTGTACACCTGTCCGGATATACGGCATTGTGGAAACTGTCTTTTACGGACAAGGTAAAAGTCCACACCGGTATTTGCGCCGTCGTGCGAAGGCTTCTTGTAGAAGATATTGTGATTATATGGCAACACGCTAGCTGGTCGGCAAGGTGAGCAGCGGCTCCCATCAATTGCAAAAATGACAACCAAGAACCGCTGTCAGCGAAGTGCATAAATAGTTGTCCTGTGAAGAAGCTAAAACAAAGCCCAATAAGTTGTTTTGGAAGGAAACTAATGTACTACTTTGGGAAAGAAGGGTAAAACTTTTGAGATACTAACGTACATTTCGTTCAAGTGAAACAAAATAGGTCACAGTTAAGAAATTTTCAAGAAGATATTTTCGTGCGTAGGCGTTTGCTGCTACATTATATAGATCTATAATATCAAATTTGAGATTGTATCGAAGTATCTTAAGATACAATTGCCAAGTATCATATTGGATACAATTATTGCGGCAGTATCTTGTATCTGTATCTCCAATACCTCTTGCCTGAGTATCTTGTATCGTATCGCGATACAATTTTAAAGTGTCTTTGCCCAGCCCAGCTGTTTAACTATCGGAGGACGCCGCAAAAGTGCGGTAAATCCCCAGCAGAGTTACTCTTAGGTTATCAAATACGCTCACGGTAGGACAAATGTTTTCTTCCAGCCCTTACAGGATCAAAAGAATACCAAGAGGACTGGCTGCTGCTACCAGGAAGTGACATATACGCCCGCAATTATGGTGCGGGGAGCACATGGACGCCTGGCAATGTGAAGGCGACGTCTGGAGCTAGAATGGTGACCGTGGACACTTCGGACGGGGTCGTCCAGCGGCATGTAGATCAGCTTCGCCCGCGACAAGACTCGCCAAGTGATCAGACACCATCACCGACTGCCACAGGTTGCAGCGAGCCAGACCAAGCAACAGAACGATCGCCTCCGGAAGCGGTAAGCACGGATGAAGGTATGTCTTCTCGGCTCATCCCTAATGATGCTGGTTCTGCACAACGTGCATCACCGTATATCACGGCGGTTCCGATGAATACCGGTGTCGCCCAACAAGCACTCAGGCGTTCAACAAGGGAACGCCTACACGTGCACGCACGCGTACTAAAGTGATAACGAAACGCGAACTGCGCGGCATTTACGCGCTCGGCTGTCGGCATTTATTAAATGCGAAGCATTTGTTAGCGAACTTCTGCGACTGTGAACGTATCTATCTATCTATCTATCTATCTATCTATCTATCTATCTATCTATCTATCTATCTATCTATCTATCTATCTATCTATCTATCTAGCTATATATATATATATATATATATATATATATATATATATATATATATATATATATATATATATATATATATAGATATATATACGTGATCTCGCGTGTTTATAAGGGAACCCACCACGATGCACTTGTTACTTTGGCAAAGTCTGGTCCAGCAGACGAAACGTTAGTGAAAATATACAGTGCCAATCTGTCTGTACTGGCGAAAAAAAATAGCACTTCAACTGTTTTTCTATTTTTATTGCTATGCTTTACTAAGAGCCAGCTCTTTGCACGTGTCACTTCAGCTTGGCACAGTATACCTTAGACCATGCAATGCATAACGTTCGCGTGTGCTCGAAGGCCCCACTTACGCCTTTAATGAGCGGGTCCGAGTCCGGCCCGGCCCGCAGCCTCAAGCCCGGACCCGGCCCAGGCCCGCAGCTTCAAGCCCGGGCCCGGCCCGGGCCCGCCGGAAAACGCTTCGGACGGCCCGGCCCGGCCCGCGGGCGGGGTCGGGCCCGTGCAGTGCTCTAACCCAGGCATTCTTCGATGCCTCGACAAGCTTGCGATGAAGCCGCAAAACAATACCGGTTGTCGTAATCTTCGTGCACGCTTTTCTAAGGCTATAAAAACAATTTTCTCCAAAGCGCCGTGCATCGGCAGCCGGGAGACACTAGCGCGGTGAGCGAGCTGGACCCTTTATGTGGTGAAGCCGCCGAAAGGGCGCGGGGGCGAAGAGAAATCGAATGCGGCACTGAATTCCGCCAAGCGGAATTCAGGAGCATCCTCTCGAGAAGGGTTAGTAGACGACGAAATGGCAGCACATGTTCCTCACGAAAGGAACGCTTGAGACCGGTCATGTCTGTGTAGCTCACGAACATACTTATTTAGAAAATAAAAACAAATGGGACGAAGACGGTCATGTGTGCGGGCCGGGCCACTAGCGGAAGGTCTCATACCCCTAGTATACAACATGCGTCCCCCCCACCAAAAAAAAATGTCGCTACCAGCGTTGTTGCTGCTGTACACCTGTCCGGATATACGGCATTGTGGAAACTGTCTTTTACGGACAAGGTAAAAGTCCACACCGGTATTTGCGCCGTCGTGCGAAGGCTTCTTGTAGAAGATATTGTGATTATATGGCAACACGCTAGCTGGTCGGCAAGGTGAGCAGCGGCTCCCATCAATTGCAAAAATGACAACCAAGAACCGCTGTCAGCGAAGTGCATAAATAGTTGTCCTGTGAAGAAGCTAAAACAAAGCCCAATAAGTTGTTTTGGAAGGAAACTAATGTACTACTTTGGGAAAGAAGGGCAAAACTTTTGAGATACTAACGTACATTTCGTTCAAGTGAAACAAAATAGGTCACAGTTAAGAAATTTTCAAGAAGATATTTTCGTGCGTAGGCGTTTGCTGGTACATTATATAGATCTATAATATCAAATTTGAGATTGTATCGAAGTATCTTAAGATACAATTGCCAAGTATCGTATTGGATACAATTATTGCGGCAGTATCTTGTATCTGTATCTCCAATACCTCTTGCCTGAGTATCTTGTATCGTATCGCGATACAATTTTAAAGTGTCTTTGCCCAGCCCAGCTGTTTAACTATCGGAGGACGCCGCAAAAGTGCGGTAAATCCCCACCAGAGTTACTCTTAGGTTATCAAATACGCTCACGGTAGGACAAATGTTTTCTTCCAGCCCTTACAGGATCAAAAGAATACCAAGAGGACTGGCTGCTGCTACCAGGAAGTGACATATACGCCCGCAATTATGGTGCGGGGAGCACATGGACGCCTGGCAATGTGAAGGCGACGTCTGGAGCTAGAATGGTGACCGTGGACACTTCGGACGGGGTCGTCCAGCGGCATGTAGATCAGCTTCGCCCGCGACAGGACTCGCCAAGTGATCAGACACCATCACCGACTGCCACAGGTTGCAGCGAGCCAGACCAAGCAACAGAACGATCGCCTCCGGAAGCGGTAAGCACGGATGAAGGTATGTCTTCTCGGCTCATCCCTAATGATGCTGGTTCTGCACAACGTGCATCACCGTATATCACGGCGGTTCCGATGAATACCGGTGTCGCCCAACAAGCACTCAGGCGTTCAACAAGGGAACGCAAGACAGTACAACGCATTTAATTCTAAGGGGGAAGGAATGCTGTGTCTTCACGTGTTCTGTGTGTGTGGGTGCGCGCGCACCTGTTGACGCGTCAGCTGGCTGCGTGCACCACACCGGACTATTGCTACTACCACGTGTGCATCATTATCTGTCTACCACTATGCTGCCTATAAATACGTTCTCGACTTTTCAATAAACGTTCTTTTGATTCTGCTCACTACGTTGATACATTGCTGGTCCGGCGCTGCTATGCGCACGCCATGGCTATGTCACATCCACAGAGAGAGTTCACGTATCTTTTGAAAGAGAATCGCATATGTGGCAAGTCGAAACTCTCCCAAAAGGGTCGCACATATTTCTTGGAGCATGGATACACAGAAAATACATTAAATGTAAACGTTTCTTAACCTCCTGTAATGATGGCAGCCATCTATAGAGCTATCGCTAGAACAAAATACGGCTAGAAGTCGAGGAGCGCAGTGCGACGCCAGCGAACTATAATGAAAACGCAGCTGTTCTAGCCAGAGCCTAGCAGACGACAAAGGCCAAACCCCCCTGCTTGCGTCACCGCAGCGCCGCCATTGGTGGCACACGAGGCGGATGGAGAAATAAAAGTCGCTCAGGAAAGACCAAGGTGCCCGTAACTCTCTGTACACTGTTTCTGTCACCGCAGTAGCAACACATTTTAAGAACGCAAGGTAAAGAATGACAAAAGGTACACACCCGTGCACACAAGCTCCGCCAGTAAGGTGCTTGTGTACAGGGACGAACTGAAAAGTTCGTCCACGTTGCTGCTTTTATTATTTGCCATTTAAAGGTGTTTGAGACGGCAGGGCCCGTGCTTGAAGAGCAAGTGCTGTGACCAGCGATGAAGACAATGCGTGGCACAAACGGGACGAGGGGTTGGAGAGCGATGGGAAAGGAATACAATGGTGAGACCTTTATTTATTAAGGTTGCGAGGATTTCGAACGGGTAAGAGAGCTGCCAGGAAGCGCACACAAAACAGGAATGAACGGCGCGGATCAAAGAATGTTATCGTCGCATGTTTTCGTTAATCTTTTCTCTTTCTGAGCTGCTTGCATCGCTGTGCTCTCGCAAGTTCCTGCCTGTGCTACCTTCGGTCGTGCACAAAGGAGCGCGCGCTATTGTGCGCTTTATAACAGGGCCAGTGTCGAGAAGCTCTCGTCGCCACTTAGTGGGAACAAAAGGCTGCGCTGAGCAGAATTGGAAGACAAAACAGAAGGCCAGTTGTCTGAAAGCTTGTTTTGGGCTTTATATCTGCTTTTTGTTTCACTTTTGTAAGTGTGAGTGAAACAAGTTCTAGTGACGGCGGTGCTTGTTCGACGGCGCTGCTGACGACGATAAGCCCTGGACGCAACGTTCACGTATGAGCTTCGCCGTTTCGCAAGATCCATGCACCACTCGATTTTCCAATCCTTTGCCGTGTCAAGCGTTCCACGCTTACCGTTCAGAGGTACACGGCGGTTATCTCTCCCTGTAAAGACATCAAACGTTCGTTATCCTATGTTTACCATGGTTCTTACCGCACGACGGATGCTAACCCTGGGCTACTGCCACCTGCGTTGATACAATGTAATATTTTTCGCCATATCGCGCGATAAAATTCCTCATTTATGTCTGCGTCATAAGATAAGGCTCAATCGTGATCTGCTGCCCCATTGCGTGGTCACGGAGTCGCCTCCTCCGACACAGCTGACAGTTTGATTCATCTTGCATTTAATGAGAAGCCCATACTCCATCGGAATATTGTTCGCATAAAGGAGTGAAATATTGTTGCTCTCCCATACTAAGAAGCACGTTATGCTTTAAAAAGCATGGCTGATCCCTCCGTTCTAGGAATCGGTATAACACGAAAGTTAAACGTGTCCTCGCAGAAGTAGTTGAACGTTTATTATACATTGATATACGAGACGTTCCACAACGTCTATTGATGTTAGGCAGCTATAGCACCGCTATAGCTGCCAAACTGCTGCCTGCACTGCTTTTGGCACTGGAGGCAGCAGGGAAGTCGGCGCGTCTGGCGTTTCTCGTCTATTCCACAGGCGCTTTGTGCAAACCAATATTCTGAAGCAAGAAAGCAGCTCCGTCGGCGTACCGCTGTTTCACGTGCAACTGTGCTGGACGGGACGAGGGCTCCCTCCTGTTAGCAGCTGCGATTAGGAATCACGTGCATCGCCTACGTCAACGTGAATTCTTCGCTGGGCTGATTAAAAGGAAGTTGCGGAGCGTCGCCCCGCCATACGGCAGTGGATGCAACCGCGAAGCCCGACGTGTGTCGTCTATTTCACAGGTTTGACAAGCGCTCGCTTCTGCTTGTTTCCCCCCTTTTGCTGTCTTCTCCACTGTTGTAAATGAATTATATATATATATATATATATATATATATATATATATATATATATATATATACATATATATATATATATATATATACATATATATATATATATATATATATATATATATATATATATATATATATATATATATATATATATATATATATATATATATATATATATATATATATATTATCTGTCTTACAAAAAAAAGCTTTACGTTACATAACCGAGAGTGCCCTCTACGTTCTTTCATTTCATCCGCTGTACAATTTTTATCTTGCGATAAAATACATCAATAGGCAAATTAGACGGCTTCCTTCTCACGGACTGAAGAAGGCTGTAATAGAATAAAATGTAAATTACCGACGCTACTGAACCAGCTTTCAAAAGAAAATATCGGCATAAGCACAATAGCTGGGCCCAAAACTAAAGGTCATTTCACTACTGTGAATAAAGAGATACGCATGCAATAAACACATCTTTACATCAATTTTTTTTCAGCTGTGTTAAACCATGAATGAGATATATATGCACGTTGTGTCCAAATAATGACAAGAATCCCAATGG
Organism: Rhipicephalus sanguineus; assembly: GCF_013339695.2. NCBI lineage: Eukaryota > Metazoa > Arthropoda > Arachnida > Ixodida > Ixodidae > Rhipicephalus > Rhipicephalus sanguineus. Next base: position 215,270,576 of record NC_051178.1, read on the forward strand.
GTTATAGTTGTAGAAGTGGTTTTTTAATGTGTAGCTAAATGTTCATGTACTCCTTGATACGTGCGTTATACCTTTCGCTTGATACATTTCTTTTTTTTGTTATACACATATAGGCATTGTAATGTGAATGAGATGTCCACTTTACGTTTCAAATTCTATAATTGAATCAATGTGTAACAATTACAAGCCAATGTCAAGCCACTGGAAAGCGGATTTTTGCTCCAGTCCTGGCATTTTGTCTACCCTGTAAGGAATAAATGCCAAATAAATTGTCTGTATGTCTATGTATATTGATGCGGACGCACCCACGTCTCACGCACCCACGTTGACGCCTGGTACGTGGCACGTCTCAACTCCGACGACTAGCGTCCATGCATGTGATTAAACATCTGTGGCAGGTGTAGTAGTTAACATACGCCTTGACACAGGATATGGTGAATCCCACGTAAAGGTGGCTAAAACGTGCACATAACAAGCACTAACTCGACATGCACTCCTTCAAAGCGTCTCATTTGAGGAGAGAAACGGCAAGGTGTGCGCTCCCTAGTAACCGCTGCCAGTGCACTCGGAGCTATTGGTGGCGCAGAGACTTCATTTGGAAGCGGCCCAACTCTGGCGAAGAGGCGTCACCCACTGACACGAAAGACGAATCGCGTAACTGTGTCTTCGCCGAATCGAATCACCGTGAACGCCGCATTTCACCGGCCACAGAGTTTTCTACAATACTGCAGCAAAAGCCTCGGCCACCCTAAGACTTGCAAAGCACTCGGTGTCGGTGCTCGTTAGTGTCATGGTGCATTACTCGTGGCCTCCGAGATTGGCTCCGGCAACGCGCGGTTGCTAGTGTTGCTCAGGCCGTTCTACTCCCACGGAGAGAGCTTAGTCAGAGAAAGCGGTGTGACAGCCACAAGAGCGGCGGTTATTGGACGCTGAGCTTCTCTGCAGAGCTTGAGTTCAGGCCGCCATCCCACGAAATGCTAGCGTTAACGCAATGATCACACCATGACTGGTCTAGAAACGAGACGGGAAATGCGATGCGCGTCGTGTTTCCCCTCTAGTCTGACATTCAGTCTGGCCGTGATTTCTCACGGGCCGAGTGGGTATCGCGGTGTGACAGCCAGGTGAGCGAGAGCTATTTTTTCATATGGATGGATCTATGAGCGAGGCTTTCACTAAAGCCACCACGTCGTGGTATAAGGCGTTGACAAAATTACACTTCTTTTGGAAATGCGCCGAATGCGGCGGCCGTAGCAACGGCGCAACGGCGCGTTGGCGGGGCTAATCGCGCAGGCCATGCATCGCTTCACTCTTCCGCTGCCAGACGGCGACACCACTCCGCGAATCAAGATCACTGTGAGAAGAAAGTGTGAGAGAAAAACTGTGGGACGCATAAGCTTCGCCTTTCAGAGGTGAACGCGATATCCTGCCCCATCCACATCGTGCTCTATTTCGCTTGTCATTATGTTCAGTCGCCCCGTCTCTCTCTCACACACACACACACACACACACACACACACACACACACACACACACACACACACACACACACACACACACACACACACACACACACACACACACACACACACACACACACACACACACACACACACACACACACACACACACACACACACACTCGATGCACCGATAGTAAAGGTAAAGGTTTCCGCCCTCTTCAACAGCACACTCTAAGCCAACAATAGAAAAAGTGAGAATAACTGCGCGTTTTAGTCCTAAAGACCAACTGTTACCCCCCAAAAGGACCAACTGGAGCAACATTGCTGACATGTGTGAAGTTTGGTGGTGAGTAACCGCTTATTGTCCACTTTGAAAGGGAGCAACAGGAGGACGAACGGCAACAGTTGCTCTCGGCGCGCAACCGTTGCTCTCCTGCAGCACGCACCCTGTAAAGGTCGATACATGGGCCACATTTTCTTCCTGGATGGCGTAAGGAAATTACTTTTTGTAAATTTAATAGAGATATACGCATGCTAATAGGGACTTTTAGCTTGTACGTATACTTTTTAGCGTTACAGTGTCACCGGAACGCACGTTTTAAAAATGTTTTAGCTCCCCATACGTAAACGTTTAGGTACGTACGTAAACATATAACTTTACGTTTGCGCAAAAACATGAAATGGTGATGATAACTGCATTTAAATTATATCTAATTTAGATAAGATTGTATCACCACTACGGCAAAAGTACGAGAGGTTTTTAGTGTGTACAGTATCCCGGTATACGCAAAGGGGTGTAGAATACCGGGTTATCCGACCATGATGTCGACATCTTGTGACGCTTAGTGCAACTATAGTCATGGACACGTTTGTTTTCGCCTAGTGTTTTCGAGGAGAAAAACGAATAAAAAGGTAACTCATTCGTAATTATGCAGCGGCAAGGAAATTACACCAGAGGTACAATGCACGATGTTTCTGCATTAGCAATTTTGTGCTTGCCTGGTTCCTCTTGTTCCCGCTAAATGGCGTCACCTATTCAGCCTGTAGGGTTCTTTAGGTCAAGGCTTCTTACATATTGTATTTCAATATTCAATTTCAATATTCTATTTCAAGGTCACTCCAGTGATACTAGCTGCGGTAATCCGGCTGAAACAAGGTGATCGCAATTGACGCTCGCACTTCGGCTTATCTTTACTAGGCGGCTCGAGCCTCCCCAAAGCGGATATCGTTAGTAGCCGCGAACGAAGGTGGATTTGCGAGATAGCGCCGTAAACGTAAAGCCAATCTGCGGCGAGTAGTTCACGTTCCGTAAAGGCCCGCGCATGCCCAGATTTCTTCCGGTATCTGGTAACACGGCAACGTAAAGGAGTATACGTACAAGCTAAAAGCCCCTAATAAAAGGCATGGTTGCACTAGTACACGACCACCTGAGGCTGATGTCGTCGCAAGTCAAATGGCGTCTTTGCATAAAACATTTGGCATAAATATATAGACTAAGAATGTGGCAGTAAAACGCGAAGCTTCGCGAGACTCCATGTATACATCGCGACAAACAAGCGGTTGAGAGAAGTACACAGTTCATAGACTTTAGATTTGCGGCTTTATGCTGAACAGCATGCATCTAGTACAAAGCAGCTAAAGCGACGACTGCAGGGTTGCAGCAGGGATCACGCAACGCTTTTTTATATAACAATGTGCAGCGAGCCTGATAGCGAGCTAACGCCGCTGCCTCCCCCAACCCCTCATCTCTACCTTGTCACTGGCTGATTCTGGCGGGAGGGCAGCTATCGCAATCGCGTCCGAGCAAATGGACGTTATCAGGTCGGGTGGTGTTGTCTTTTCAAAGGGAAGGCGACTCTACCGCAAAAAGAAAAAAAATAATAATAAAGAAGAAGAAAACACACCTCGGCGCAAAAAAGAAAAAAAAGGTACTGGCCCTTTAGCTAGCACAAAAAATTGCACTGGTAAAGCCTATGTTTTCGCGAGAGACTCATTACCTTGACGTTTTCAGATGTTTGCATTGTTACTTTCTGTTCTCTTTCGAACATCACCATTGGTTCTGCACGCCTATGCTCATTGCACAAACGTGTCAGAACGCGCAACGACCCATCGGTACCTACATAACCCAGTTTCCTTTGAGACGGCGCCGTAGCGTGTTGTGGCATAGTGGTTAGCGTATGCGCATGGCGATTAAGTGGTCGTGAGTTCGAATCATGTGTCTTTGTTGCAAATTTCCTGAAATTTATTTCTGAATGGGATGTCCGTATATCGTTTGTATTTGTAAACACATATCTGTATAAACCTCAATATGATGGATAACTCCATGAAAACCTGATTTTTTTGCTCAGAAAACAAACTAAGGACTAACGGGAAGGAGCATCCGTTGCTCCCTTGAGGAGCATCAGGAAGGAGCAACTGGCGGGAGTAACAGTTGGTCCTCAAGGAGCAACTGGGCGGACTAACCGTTCATCCCCTGAAGGAGCAACCGAAAAGAGAGCAACGGTTCGTCCCCTTGCCGTTGCTCCTTGTAGGAGAGTAATGGGAGTGGCAATGCACTTGCTCCCTCAAAGGAGGAACCCCTATACTCCCGTTGCTCTATTTTGGCTTAGAGTGCACTTTTACTGCGATGGCAATTATATAGACACTCTCGGCTGGTCTTCGCCGTCGCCGTCATGTCCCGGATATGTATATGTATTTATATAGAGATATAACCACAAAGAAAAATAAATGACAAGAAAAAAATTTACACAGCGCGCCACCGGGATTCGAACCTTCGACCCCTCGCTCCGCAGCGCGCTGTCTTAAACAACTCGGCCACGCGCCACCGGCTGTTCAGCATAATGATGTGACCGAGGAGGGGTTAAGGCTGCCACCCAGGTTCCGGCGAAGAAGGACTCCTGCGACGCTTCACACGTACAAGAAGAAAAAATCACAGCATATCGACGGAGTGAATGATGATGAGCGGGCGAAGCTGCGGAGGTTCATCGGTAAACCGTGAATCTTCCGCGAATTCTTCCCAGTACATCATCACCGACGTGAGATCGGGCGCATTTATACTAAAGGTTCGATGAGAGTTATGACGACTTGCAGCTCACTTTAATTTTACATGTACGCTGTGAATTTTCATTGTTTAGAAAACCATTGCTTTAGAAAACATCTGGCGTCTTTCGTTAAGCAGCTGGCATCTTTTCGTTTTGCTTTAGAAACATCTGGCGTTCTTTCGTTTTGCTTTTATAAAACATCTGGCGTCTTTCGTTGGTTTATTTCATCAGTCAACGGCGTTTGAACAAAATTTTTATTGTTTAATCACGCACAGGAGAAATCTCACCAGGCACTACCTTGGAGGTAAACAGTGGCTGCTAATGGGAATGAGAGAGAGAAGTCGGCTTTTAGCTAACACTTACACTTCTACTTCTACTAACGTTTCCTACTGGAACATGCCAATGGCTGCTAATGGGGAATGAGAGACAGAAGAATTCGGCTTTTAGTTAACGCGCACGCAGCGAATTTTTTATTGTTCAACAACGCACAGGAAAAATCTCCCACCGGCACCACCTTGGAGGTCAAGATCTGGTACTAGCGTTACGACTGGTTACGCACTACGACTACGAGGGACGAACGGGTGCCGCTTTAAGGAGCTTCGCCCCTAAAACCTGTTTAATTTACATATTTACAGGAGGTTTAAGAACCAAGGCGTAGAGACACGCCTTAACATCACAAGGGCCTAGAGCGAGACAAGAGGGCGAGCGAAGGCCAGTGATTCCCCAGCGCACCCCTGACGCGCTCCTTTTATCTTGGTCCGAGCACGCGCTAGACGCCGACTGCGTATAACGGGCCTGCCGATGCGCGTTCCTCGCAGCGCACCAGGTGATTTCCCGCGTTCCTGTGGAACGCGGACAGCGTATGGCAGGTACGCTGATGAGCGTCCCTTGCAGGCCGGTTCTTTGTATTGCCGGTTACAACAATAATAACGGCGAGCTATTTATATACACCATTTAACACTAACGGCACGCAGAGCTCGGAGGTGCTTCAGTATGTGTAGTATAATAATATTATCTGGGGTTTAACGTCCCGAAACCACGATATGATTACGAGAGACACCGTAGTGTAGGGATCCGGAAATTTCCACCACCTGGGGTTCTTTAACATGCACCTAAATCTAAGTACAGAGGCCTCAGTCATTTTCGCTTCCATCAAAAATGCAGCGGCCGCAGCCGGGATTCGATCCCGCGACTTTCGGGTCAGCAGTCGAGCGCCATAACCACTAGACCACCGTGGCGGGGCAGTACGTGTGTGTACTATCATCCGCGAGACTGCCCGTAGGGCGCGCATCAAAGCAACGCTCCTACATTTTCCTTCAGACGCGCACTAAAAAGTGGCCCATTTCTGTACCCACTGACGATGTGTAACACCGAGTAAACGATGCATCGAACGCGAGCGCGAGGCAGGAGGCACGGAGGGGTCACTCCACGCGCCGCAGTTTTAAAGAAAAAGAAGCCTAAGAGCGTTGAGTTGGAGCGCGTTGATCAAACACGAAGAAGTAACAACCGTAACAGTTAGTTCGCGCTCGTCCTATGTGTACCTGTGCGTTCTTTTCGAGTGCCCTTCCTTGTGTTTGAGCTGTGCGCTGCAAGTGTCGAGCTGTGACCATTATTAGTTCGAGGTCGTCCTGCGTGTGTTCTTTTCGCCAGTCCTTTGCGCTCGAGCGGCTCGTTGCAAGTATCAAGCTGCTTGCCGTTCTTCGTGTGGCATTCTAATTTGTTGCTGTCGCATTCATTGCTTCGCCGTTGCGGTGTGCGGTGAAACTGTGACTTTTTATGACAACAGTGTACCCACTCCGTGTGTGTAAGAGAATGCGCACACTAATGTGTATGCCATTTGTAATGGGTGGCATGCTTTAAACCAGCAGCAATTACGCGCGTCATGCTTTTGTAGCGTTAGCTACACTAGCCTAGCCGAGCCAGTTTCGCGTGGCTCCTCAAGAGCCGAGCTGCGCATGCGCGAGGATCAGTGATGTCACACAGCTGGCGCACCGGAACCGGCACCTCCCGCGCACTGCTCCGCCGTCGCCGCGCGCGACTCGCCGCCGCCGGTCTGCGCATTCCAGAAGAGTGACATCGTAGCCGTGGGAGACGTACTGGTGCCGGCTCGCGCGCAGCTATTCGCCTTCGCTGTGCAGTCGCCGTCTGACAGTGCGCTGGAGCCGCAGGATAGCGCCTCTGACTGCAGTTTGCCAGTGCGGTATAGCCATGGAGAAGGAGAGCGCAAATGCTGCTCAACGGCGCAGAAGAGCTGAGAAGCTTAACTCATCGGATCCGAAGTAGTTGCTTGGCAAAATAAATATACATGTGCCACATAATACGTATATCGTGTGTATGTCATTGGAGCAGCAGTAAGCATGATAATCAACCTAATCCTAGACAATCAGGAAAGATCAGGAAAGCTAAGAATAATCATCTGAACCTTTGCTAACGCTACGTATGTGCTGGCATAGCCGAGCTAAGCCACTACAACATTTTTGGAAGTTGGGATGCACCCACTACGTGTTCGTAAGGGAATACGCGCAGTCATGTGTGTGCCTTTTGTAATGGGTGGCCGGCTTTAAACCACAAACTCGTTATGCAGTTCACGTGATGTGACGCCCGATGGCAATATACGCTTGTACCCCGCTTTACTGCGATATTTCATCTCGTACTGTGACACCTGTACACAGGACGCGTATGTTTGTGAAGCATTAAAGTTAATATCAGTGCAGTTCCAAGCAGTGGAGTGGCTCTGTCGCAGAACACCTGCTTGCCACGCGTACGGAACCTAACATTTCTATTATTTATTTTATGTGCATCTTTCTCGATTTCTCGTTCACAGGCAAGATGATTTTTCGCTCACAACCAGCGACGCCGACACCGACGGCGACACCGGAATTTCTGCGGAATGAGCACTTTAGCCCTATCGCGTTAAAAGGCGCGTTCGTGAAGCCTCCCGCAAGGGAGACCGCGGCGCAGTGGTTAGAGCATCCGTCACCTATCGACTCGCAGCGAGAGGTCGTGGGTACGACTCCCGTTTGCGCCACTTTCGTATGTTTTTTTGTTCTTTGCCGTCTGATAGCGTGAATTTTTCTGACGTATTCCTGCGACGGAAATACGCCATGAAAGTCTTGGTGGACCCCGGCATAAAACACTTTCGTGTTAAAAGAAGTAGTAATGTGTGGATTCGTACCTCACTTCATAACTGCTGTGAAATTAAAAGCCATCAGACACGCGTCGTATCTATTTTCACGGCCGAATATAGCGATTTTCTGATATCCATAGCGAGCTTGCAACACCTGTGCACCTCAGAAACCCTGAACCTTGGTATGTACCATGCTTTCGCACCGAATATAAGTTGCAATCCATTAAACACAATTTGCCGAAAATTCTAAATACTCATGTGAACGCTACTAATCTTTCTCGCAAGGAATTGAAGATGTATTTTGTTAACATGTAAGCATATACAGGGTGTCCCTGCTATCACGCAGCACGATTAAAAAAAAAGAGGAACGGCGTTACGCGAAGCAAACCTACTGAATATTGTTTCTAGTACACTGGAGTACCGACTGCTATTTTTTTCGTTAATGAGGTTTAGTTAATTAGTCATAATTATATTTGTAACTCGACAAGTACTCACCTAATTGTCAAAATGTCAATGAGGCGTATGTAGGCATGTTCAAATCGCATCTAACTGCGCTGCTTTCAACAACGTGCTAATTGCGCGCTCATTTTTTCCGCTTGATCAAGAAAGCCCGCGAAATATGAAAAGTGACACGTGACTAGACTGTTGCGCGCGTCGGGAACCAGCGCCCTCAAATAGGCTCCCTGTGAGGTAGACAGTATCAAGGAAAAAATGCAGAAAGAAAAAAAAAACGCATCGCCCTATCTGCCCCTCCCCGGCCTAAGAAACGCACCGCTTGGTTTTACAGAGTCAGGCCGTAATAAGAACACCTGCCGCGTTATCAGTCAGAACAGTCGGCCGTGAGATATGGATGATTGCGGCGTACTATCGAACGGAATGAATCCCAGCGCAATTGCACGCATATCGTTGGCGCCCGACCTGTACCCTTGCCAAAATGCGGAACGCTGTCTCTCGCAACGGACAACAGGCAAAGCGGTTGTTTGCAGTAAGCTTATTTGAGGGCGCTGGTTTCCTTTGCGGGTGGGAGCGTAGTCACGTCGGTCCCACGTGGGAATAGCCGGGTGGGCGCGGGGGATGCTCTTCCCCACGTCTGTAACGGACCACAATAAAGTTGTTCTCTCTCTCTCTCTCTCACGTGTTCTTTTTCATATTTCGCGGGCTTCCTTTATCAGCCGGAAAAAATTAGCACGTAATTAGTACGCTGTTAAAAATTACGCAGTTAGATGTCCTTTGAACATGCCTACATACGCCTCATTGACATTTTGACAATTAGGTGAGTACTTCTCGAGTTACAAATATAGTTATGACTAATTAATTAAACCTCATTAACGAAAAAAATAGCAGTGGCTACTCCACTGTACTAGGAGCAATATGCTGAACGTTTGCTTCGCGTAGCGCCGCTCCTCTTTTTTTAAATCGTGCTGCGTGATAGCTGGGACACCCTGTATATTATTGTATAATGATGCATATTAAATGACCATGTTTTCTTTTATTGCCTCCCTATTTGCACACTAGAAGAATAAAAAAGGTTGAAGTTGAACAATTTCTGTTGACGCAAGTAAAGTGGTGAAGAGGCACAAGCACTCTCCTTCGTACGGGGCCTTATAAAAACTTGCCAGGCTGGGTGACAAAATTGGCTCTCCTGCCCACGTCTCTATTAGCCACAAGTTTTCCGACAGTGCGCATGTATATGTAAGTTTTCCAACTCGGGAGTTGTATATCTCTTGTGTCCTCAGCTGCCGTACGGTCCGGTATTCGCAAGACACGTAGCTGCTAGGCGACCACTTACAAGTTGCTCCCATCATGCAGTGTGGCAAGCCCATCGAAACTGTGGCACCACCGAAAGAGGCACTTTTGTTGTGACTATATGGACACTTCAGGCGCATTTTTGCTGCCGCCGTCGTCGTGACGTTCTGTATAAAGTCGTAACGTCATGGTATCTTCTATGAACGGCGTCGTGCGTCGAATCGGAGTGGATCTTTCATCTCACGAAAGGCCGAACCCGGAAGCGCTTTAACAGGGGATTTTAACGGCGGACACCTTTGTGCGTGCTGTTTTCTCACCGCTTAGTTTGTGTCGAAGTGTTGACAGCACCAAGTTTCCTTACGCCAGCATGCTGTTGAGTTATGTCAGGTCAGATGCTAAAGGAGTCAGCTGCCAGCGTTACGTCCTACAACATTGCCGTATGTGACTGTCGTATTTCGGTGCCTAGCCCTTGAGCCGGAGGTGTGACTGTTTCTTGCTGGTCTACAAATTCGTCGCGCCATCTAAAGGAGCCAACGCGGTGGTTGAGTGTGCGATGATTTTGTTCCCAGGAGCACTTTGACCCTAGTCCGTTAAACATTCTTTCATGTTTTATATAACCGTTTGGTTCATGCAACTTCAGTGACATATTCCATGTGTATGTATCAGAGCTTACAGGGCCCTTAAATCGCCTACAATGTTTGTTTTAACACGGGCACCGTAAGCACGCGCATCGAGTTAAGAATTCCGTCACGATCAGCAATGCCAAACGCGGCAGCGCTACGTCGCGCGGGCAAGCCACAAAATAAAAATAAAAAAAGGAATAATCCCGTGCTCCTTACCGGGCCTTTCGGTATTCCCAGGGCTGGTCGCGACATAACCACGCGCATTTGGTCATGTCAGCAGCAACAAGAACCTGTTTGTCAGCTCTCACGTACGTGCGCTCCCTCCTCGAAAGGAGCGGATTAGCACTCTGCCTGGAGGACGAACAGAGCGTAGCGGCTTAGGGGTTATAAAACGCGTGTAACACCCCTATTGCGGTACCGTTCCAAAAAAGTTTCGCAGCCAGGTGTTCCTTGTATACTCGATCGTGCACAACTGCAACGCCACAGCTAAATTTCAAACTCTTGGTGATTTATGGGCCCTTTAAGTTTGAGACCTTAGATATTGAGAAGCATTGAATCAGGCATCGTTGACCTTACCGCGCGAAGACCGTTTTACCTTCCACACGTTTAAGCTTAGAGATCAGTTTTACCCGATTTCGGAAACTTCAGTATTTTACTCAAGCTAAATGTATATGTTGCAATATACGTAACGTTCAAGTCGTCGCATCTGGCATTAGCAGCAGGTGCCAAACTTGCAAATCAGCGCCGTCATCGTCATCAACGTCAGCATCATCATGAACCTATCTTATATCTACTGCATGACGCAAGCCTCTCCCACGTGATATTCAACACACCCTGGCCTGCGCGAGCATATTTTGTCTTATTCCTGCGAATGTCTAAGTTTCATCAGCCCACATAATTAACCCTTCGCAGCGTTCGATCGCGCTGTCCATCTCTTGGTATCCATTCCATCGCTCTGACCATCTGTTAACTGTCCGTTGCATTACGTGACCTTCTCTGGTTCATTCTTAAAGGGGTCCTGCAACACTTTTCCAAGTAACCATCAAGTAGCTTCACTACAGGAGTTTACTGCCTCACAAATCGAACGCAGCAAGAACTTTTAGAATCCGTCAGGTACGAGCGGAGTTAGATAGATTTGTCGTACGCTGGAATCGCTTTCTTTCTTCTTTCGTCCCAACGAGCGCACTTGAAGGTAAACCGGGAGGGATGGCACGGGGGAAACAAGTTACGTCACGTGCGTCATGACCTTGAGCACGTTTTCCTTTTTTTTCGAACCCGCGGCTGCTTTCAGTGTGACCGCGAGCGGGCGCGTGGCGGCCTCTCGCGGCAGCAGCGGTAGCTATGCAGCGCACGATGCTCAAATCAGCCAATAGCTGTGAATTTGGCTATATGGCGTGGTCACTTGGGTACATGGCATCATTTGTGGAAAAAAGAGGGAACCACTTCTAGCCGACTTTCATAACTAACCGTAAGTTCCAGGCCGTGTGCTGCGCTATTATACTTGGCTCGTGTATTCTGAGGAACCTCGACTACAGATCGGCAGTGCTTTCTCAGCATGTCAAAAAACTGTTGCAGCGCCCCTTTAAGCATGAGAAGCCCCCTCGTTATTGGCGGCCTTCAAGTGACCTTGAGCCGAAGTACTAAAGCGAGGACATCTGCGCGCTCAAATGAGATAATATGGGCATCGTTGCGACAACGAAACCAGACATCCGGCGAATGAGCCAGAAGGGAGAGAAAATAAAACGCATCTGCGTGCCAACCCATTGTACAGGACCTCAACGTACGACATTTACAGCCCATACAAATAAGAAAAGCATTGGTTCCGAGTTCTCAGTGTTTGTTCACGCTATAACTGAAGCTGTAGCTTCTGGCACGCTGAACTTTTAGTTATGATTTCCAATAGCCACGTCCTAAAGGCAGATCGGGCACAATACAATTGTTTAAACGCCAGCGGCGGGTGAGGAAACGGCGCGCTGCCGGAGCCAATCGTGGAGGCAACGGTATAGCGGCGCGGATTGCTGCCTCCTTCGAGAGATGGCGCCACGCTGCGTGCGGCGCACAAGCGTGGTGTCGTGTCATGGCCGCATACGTTAGGCAAAGCCCAAGATTATCTCACGCAGTGACAGGAACCAGTGGAGTCTAGAGTGTATAGTCTGTACAAGGTAGTGTAATGTGTAGTGTACTGTCGGCCGCAAAAGTTTGCGGAATCTGCAGCGCGTGGTGGAGCGACGGAAAACTGCATTGCTGCGTCACCTACCGTGACGTGACCGGTGTTCAGGCTATCGGCCTCGGCGATTAGCGACGGCGCGTTTAGACAACGTGCCGTTGCGGGATCTAATCGCGGAGGCCGCGGCCGATAGCCTCAACACCCGCCGCGTCACGGTAGGGGACGCAGCAATGCAGTTTTCGGTCACTCCACCACGCGCTGCAGATCCCGCAAACTTTTGCGGCCGAGAGTATGTGTGTAGTACGTAGCACGTTTATAGTACGTGTAGTTTAGTGGGGTGTGCCCTTGCGAACCTGTGCAAGATCGTGGATAGTATAATCTCAGACCAATCTGCTTTGCCAGTAGCCATTTCATGCTTACATCTACTCTCAATTTTATTTATTTTTAAAAAAATGACACAGTCATCCTCAAATAAATATGCATGCACGTCATGAGGGATTCCTCCTATTAGATCATTTGTATAGATCAAGTATATGTGTGGTCCCAATACGCTGCCTTGCCGCACGCCCGAGATTACGTGGCGCGCACCGGACAAACATTTGTTAATTTCTACAAACTGCTGCCTGTGCCGAAGATATGCCTGGATCCATAATATAATGTTTCAAGGCAGACCAATGCACTCGAGATTGTAGATTAATTTTCCGTGGGGCACCTTATCGAACGCTTTACTAAAATCGAAAAAGAGCATGTCAACTTGTCCGGACGAGTCAAGTACCTCGGATATTTCATGGACAACTGAGACAAGCTTAGTTGCTGTAGATAACCCCTTTCGGGATCCATGTCGTAGAGAGGATAGGAGATTGTGATCACTCTAGTACTGACGAATATAACCTGATACAATGTGTTCTAATAATTTACTGCAAGTACTTGTAATAGAAATGGGACGATAATTTCACACTGTAAGGTGACCCCCCTTTTTATGAATTGCGACAACTCTGGCCTTAAGCCAGTTAGATGAAATATCCTCCAAGTGTAAAGATAATTTGAAAAATTCTGTGAAGAAGACACATATCTGTTCCACATACCGCCGCAATGAACAGTCGGAATCCTATCAGGACCTGTAGAATTGCGTACGTCAAGATGAAGGAGCATTTCCAAAACACCTTCTCGTGAAATAGTAATGTCGTGCACGACAGACTTACTATGATTGCATGGTTCATAACCATCTAAATCAGAGAACACACTTCGGAAGTAATCATTGAAATGTTCAGCAATTCCATGGGCGTCTTCAGTAATTTTACCATGAATGTTTATTTTATGTGTAGCTTTTTTGCCTGGCCTAAATAACGCCAAAACTCCTGTGGGGCATTTGTAATAAAATCAGGAAGGTTATGATTGAAAAATCTTTATCGTGCAGTTTTCACTTTTTTCAGCAATTCAATTTTTAATTTTACAACCATTGGGATTTAGGTCTCTTTTTCATTCTCTTGAGCTTCCGCCTCGTTTGGATGATATCTCTGTTTATCCAAGAGTTAGACAAAGGTTTCTTGCGACCCTTCAACGGAATGAATCTTTCATTACAATAACAGTGTCCATGAACTTTTGCCAAGAAAGCTCAACATCACCGTCGACTATATCTAGGTGCAGCTCCAAGCAATCAATAATGGATTCGCCATCTGCTTTGGAATAATCTCTAACCTCAGCGTTTTCACGGGGTAGCCGGACATTACTTACACCTGTTGATGCCGAAAAAGAACTCATTTTATGATCTGAAATGGCAGTTTCAAATTCAACAGTTCCTTCACTGAAAACATCGCTAAGAAATAACAGGTCAAGAATATTCCCTCCCCGGGTACATGCACTGACAACTTGCTGGAGGTTCAAGTTTAGCATGGTATCAATAAGTAAGTCAGAGGAAAGGCTATGTCCATACCTACAATTATTCCAATGTATTTGTGGGAGATTAAAATCACCGGTAATTATTAAGTTTCTTCCTTTAAACTTCAAGAGATGGTCATATAGTTTCTGCACTTACTGTTCATTAGCATTTGGGGTCCGATACACAGAACATAATATGAATGACACACTGCGAACAGTGACACTCAGAAACAAACTTTCGCAGTTATCAATCTCTTATCAACCTCTTATATCAATACTATTTTTTGCAATAACTAGAACGCCACCAACTCGGAAAGCTCCTATCTTTGCTAAAGAGCTAGTGGTTTGGCGAAACGATTTCATCATCACACAGCCCGTCATGCAACCAAGTTTAATATACAACGCACACATGAGAATCGTATACCAATGAAATTTCATGCAGTTTCTCTGCTTTGTTGACAATACTTTGGGCATTTAGTGAAAGTAGTCGAAAGTGCTGAAACTGTGACTGCTATTCCGAACATTGGGCTCGCATTTCAGGCCTGTCTTTTTTCTTTGCAATTTGTTTCCTCATGTTACGTACGTCATCCCAAAGGTATACAGCATCGTCTACGCGAATCTTATCATGAACGAGCTTGACATTTTTTCCGCTCTCTCTTTCGTCTTGCGTACTGCTCCACAAAATTCGGCGCCTGCGCAGTGTATCTGCACAATAATCATTCTGCAACCATAAGCCTGTTCCCTTCAGTTTTCATGCGTTCTTTAGGAGTGTCTTACGTGTAAATAGAGCGAAAACGTCGGCGCGGACCACCGAGCACGGAGGGAGAAAAAGAAGAGCGCGGTGGCACGGTGGCACGAGGCGCGCTCGCAGTGTTCGAGGCGCGCTCGCAATTCTGAGCTCGGACGAGCGGGACGTTCTGCCGGCCGAGACGCGTGTGCACGGAGGACCACGGAGCCGGGCGAGGTCCAGGGTGTCCGAGGGTCCAGGTGCCAGGGGCGGAGCTACTGACTCAATCGAGCGGTGCCGAGCGGTACCGAGCGACGCACCAGACTCAGACGTGGGCCGCGAGCCCATGAGCTGTTCACCCGAGCTGTACCTGGCGGTGCCCTGGCCAAGGCGTGGATCGCCGGCGAATGAGCTGCCGCACCGCAGCTGTAGCGAGCAGCATTCCAGCACGGCGCAGACGGTGCTGTGCTGGCCAGAACCCGCCCGTGGAACCGCTGCGCTCGGGTGGTGATCAGGACGTCGGAAACAAGGTCCGAGGTCGCGCTGGTCCCGGCATCTCCTAGACGCCGCCACCGCTGCTCGCAAGCCGTGAAACCATAGAGTAACAGAAAATGACAAGAGTGGACACACAAGCCTATAAGCGGCGGAGCTACGCAGCTTCTCGCCAGGCGTTAGACGGCAGCACGTCACTCCCTGTTTCCAAGAGAACGCGCGTACTAGTTATATACTGCAGTACCTTTTCTGGTTCGCGATACATCTACTTGTCTTTGTCAGACTATGTGGCTGCGGCAGTGGCTTCCGCTGGCTCGCAGTGCGGCTCTAAATCCGTCTTTATCGTCTGCGATTCGACAGTTCGAAATCATGGATTGGTAGCTGTCATGACCATATATGGTCAGGATTGCCGGCATGGCAGGACGACGCGACGACGCGGCATGAGCGGCGACACATACAAAATTGGTTCTTCCGTGGAATTCGCTGGGATCGTCTGCCGGGAAGTCACTCTGCTTGGCGGCTGCTTGGTAAGAACGCCTTCTTTGGGTTCTTTTTTCCCTTCACGACTTTGCAATGTATTTGTCTCTACAGCTTTAAGTTGACATTTGACGCACTTTGTGTTTTAGCGCCGAAAGCTTCTTTGTGCTTCACGCTTCGTGTATGATGCTCGTGAATTGATTTGCCAAAAATGAGTCGCCGCTTGCGTCGTAAGGTTTTCTTTGTGCATACAATGCCGTTACACGCAGTTCTAATTCACTGCATGGTTGTGCAAATGTGTGAAAGAGTGCAGTTATGCTCAGAATCGTTATTTGTGGTATTCGCAGTTTGCTTGACGCCTATGTTAAGAGCCGAATCAGAGAGAACTTGAGAAATGAGAACAGTGTTCGTTGGCCGTGGCTACGACGTAATATTCTCGTTAAATACTGCCTCATTAGTTCATGCACCGAAGGTTGCTTTGTTTTCACTGCGGCAACTGCTTGGGACTGTTTTTCGCGAAAGGGCGCTGAGAAGTGCGTCGGACAATTTGTGCGAAGGCCAGAGAAAATACGGTAAACTTTTTTCTCTTTTTCCAGGTCATGCCGTCCGAAGTCAAGTACTACGGCAGCTACTGCTGCGCTGCGTGGTGCAACAACGGCAGGATAGGGAGAGAGCGTGGTACTAAGTGGTTCAGGATTCCGCGAGACGACAGGTAGCCCTTTGCAGCTTTCCAAGATGTAATTTTGAAGTTGTGGTTGTCATTAGCTAACTATCAAAGTATGTCCGTATCTTTCGCACTATTTTGCCGTTCAGCTAGTTAGTGTTTGGATGGTCATACATATTCTTCATTCGTTTAAATCGAGTGGCCCCTTTTCACTCTGAAATCCTCTTTTCCTCTGTGATGCTAATGCTGTCTTCTGCACTTTTATTGTATTGGAATTTTCTAAATATCGCCTATTTATTCCTACTGTGCAATTTCTCAACACGTGGCAGCTGTCTTGCATTGTGCAGTGCACCCATCTTTTGTATGTGCTTACTGAGAACGTGACATGAAATAAAATGTTTCGTCTCTCCCAACGATTGTCATGTCTGCATAAACAATGGCATTGTGTGCTCGCCGCTCTGGCAGTGTGGCTACACGAAGCTACTTATGCATGCAAGTAACGCGCTTATATATATATATTATGACGTCTTGGTTGACGCGACGTTTATTAGACTCAAGGCCTCGGAAGAGAATGGGCCGAGCGCGCACACACCCGATGATGATGGCAATGACACGCGGTGACGATGAGGACAGAGAGACAAACGGATGATGATGATTATGATAATGCACAGATGAGAAAGAAGCACATAACTAGTGCCCACACTAATTTCCCCCACGTGTAAGCGGACATCCTGGCCGCTGCAAGTCAAGGTGACGAGGAACGTCGCGTGAAGGGTTTCATGCGAGAAACGTGCACAATCTCGGTGCTGCGGTAACGGCGGTCTGTTGGGAGTACAAGTGGTGTCACACGATAATTAACAGGCGAAGTCTGTTCTAGAACTATGTACGGCCCGATGAAGCGTGGTTGAAACTTGTCACAGAGGCCAGGTGTGCGAATAGGTGTCAATAGCAGCACCTCGTCACCAGGTCGAAAAGATACAACACGATGGGATGCGTCGTAAATGATCTTCCGATCCTGTTGTCTCGCGTCTGTGTTGATGCGAGCATGATGGCGGGACTGGGCCAGTCGGGAAATGTAGTCTTCGCTGGGAGACTGAGGTAAGTTAACATGGCTCTTGAAGAGGGAAACGTCGAGAAAGGTAGCAGGGGGACGTCCGTAAACAAGGTAGAACGGCGAGTAGCCAGTTGTGCGCTGAACGGCCGTGTTGTAGGCGAAAGTGAGGAATGGTAGCAGGGTATCCCAGTTCTTGTGGTCTGGTTGGATGTAGACGGCTATCATGTCAGCAAGAGTACGATGAAACCTTTCGGTGAGACCATTGGTCTGAGGGTGGTAGCTTGAAGCTGTCTTGTGAGTAGTTCCGAAAGCGCGCAGTACTTCATTTAACATTTGTGACAGGAACACCCTTCCACGGTCGCTAAGCAGTATACGAGGAGCCCCATGACGCAGTATTATGCCGTGAAGAACGAAGTCGGCAACCTCGGCAGCTGAGCCAGTAATCACAGAGGTTGTCTCGGCGTAGCGCGTCAAGTGGTCTACGGCGGTCACTATCCATCGTTTGCCAGTAGATGTGACGGGAAGAGGCCCGTAAAGGTCGACACCTACAACCTCGAATGGCAGTGTGGGGCACGGAATTGGCTGTAGAGTTCCCGCAGGTGCAGATGTCGGGAGTTTACGGCGTTGGCATGGGAAGCAGGAACCGACGTACCGCGCTACGCTAGTATAAAGGCCGGGCCAGTAGAAACGACACCGAATGCGGTCAAGAGTTTTTTGAAAACCAAGATGACCAGCAGTCAAATCATCGTGGAAGGCTTGAAGCACATGAAGTCGAAGAGCGCGTGGTAGCACAGGAACCCAGCGTAGACCGTCAGGATGGTAAATGTGGCGGTAAAGAACGCCATTTTCCAGCTTAAATTGCACCAGTTGACGACGAAGTCGCGCGTTAGGTGGATGGGAGGCTCCCGAAAGGTGGTCCATAATACGCCTGCAGTATGGATCGGACAGCTGGCGGGAGCGAAATGTTGGCTCTTCGTCCGAGAAGAGATGGCCTATTGAGGCGAGCGTAGAAACTGCGGTAGAAGTGACGGCCGAGGTCTCGCCAACGCTGATCTGGGTAGTAGGAAGCGGGCAGCGAGAAAGAGCGTCGGCGTCTTGATGTTTTCTGCCAGACTTGTAAATTATGTCAAAGTCATACTCCTGCAGGCGTAGAATCCACCGACCCAAGCGTCCGGACAAGTTCTTCAGAGTGGAAAGCCAGCATAAGGCGTGGTGGTCCGTAACAATTGTGAAGTGACGGCCGTGGAGATAGGGACGGAACTTCTGTACCGACCAAACCACAGCCAAGCACTCCTGCTCAGTTATCGTGTAGTTCTTTTCGGCAGCGGTGAGTACGCGACTGGCATATGCAACCACTCTCTCTTGTGAAGAGGTGTCGCGTTGCAGAAGAACGGCACCTATACCGCGGCCGCTAGCGTCTGTATGAAGGATAGTCGGTGCGGCTTCGTCAAAATGGCAGAGAACTGGTTCGGACGTGAGGGCGTCCTTTAACAGGTCGAAAGCTGTTTGGCATTCTTCAGACCATCGAAAGGGGACGTCGGAAGCAAGTAGCTGGTGTAGTGGAGCAGCTGTTGAGGCGAAGTTCTGGATAAACCGACGAAAATAGGAGGCGAGGCCAAGGAAACTCCGCAACTCCTTCGGTCTTTCCGGGCGCGGAAAGCGAAGAACCGCATCAATCTTGTCAGGGTCTGGACGAATTCCATCTTTGCTAACGACGTGTCCCAAGACCTTGATAGATTTGCTGGCGAAACAGCATTTCTTAGTGTTGAGTTGGAGACCAGCGCCGGCAAGGCACGTCAACACTTCATCTAAGCGTTGCAGGTGCTGAGGAAACGTTGACGAAAAGATAACAATGTCGTCCAGGTAGCAAAGGCAAGTTTTCCATTTGAGGCCGCGCAGCACGGTGTCAATCATGCGCTCAAAAGTCGCGGGCGCGTTGCACAGCCCGAAAGGCATCACGTTGAATTCGTATAGCCCGTCGGGGGTTGCAAACGCCGTTTTCTCTTTGTCGCCTTCATGCATGGGAATTTGCCAGTATCCTGAACGCAAGTCGAGGCTTGAAAAGTATTCCGCGCCTTGTAGGGAATCGAGGGCGTCGTCAATGCGTGGCATTGGGTACACGTCCTTGCGGGTGATCTTATTGAGCGCCCGGTAATCCACGCAAAAGCGCACAGAGCCATCCTTTTTGCGGACCAAAACAACAGGAGATGACCAAGGGCTAGATGAGGGGCGTATTACCTCACGTTTGAGCATGTCGGCAACGTTTTCTTCTATAATTTTTCTCTCAGCAAGAGACACGCGGTAGGGCCGGCGGTGTACAATAAATGTTCCGTCTGTCTGAATTCGATGCGCTGTAGTGGTAGTGCGGCCCAACGTAGACGAGTAAACATCGAAAGAACTTGCGTGTTTCTGTAACAATGCGAGCAGCTGCTGCGTCTGTGAAGCTGTCAAGTCGTTGCTGATGGCCGCGGTAAAGGCGGAGAAAGAAGCACGCTCCCCGATGGAAAGGTCTTTAGATGAGACGGCTTGCAGGGGCATGACGAATACAGGCTCGTGGTCGGCAACACGGGCCACCGTAGTGTTCTGTGCCAATAGAATCTTCTCCGATGTTGAATTTACGGCGGTGATGAGAGCAGACCCATTGCGAAAACGAACGACACCGGACGGAAGAAGTATGCCTTGACGAGTGCAAAGTGATGAAGGGGAGACCAACACGTCGCCGTGGTCGATGTCGTTGGACGTAATGGTGACAATTTGTTCGTGGAGTGGCGGCAGTTCGGTGTCTTCCGCAGCGATCAGACGAAGTGGCTTCTGGGTGTCGTCGTCGAGCATGAAGTCGGTGTCAGTGAGGTGGACGACGCGTTGGCCACAACAAATAGCCGCGGAAGCAGATGATAGAAAATCCCACCCTAAGATTAGTTTGTGAGAGCAACGGGACAGGACAGCAAACTGGATGTGATGACGGATACC
Organism: Rhipicephalus sanguineus; assembly: GCF_013339695.2. Classification (NCBI taxonomy): domain Eukaryota; kingdom Metazoa; phylum Arthropoda; class Arachnida; order Ixodida; family Ixodidae; genus Rhipicephalus; species Rhipicephalus sanguineus. The sequence continues at coordinate 215,291,002 of NC_051178.1, forward strand.
GTCGATAAAAACACGAGCGGTACAAAAAGCGGAAGGGCGAATGATGTTCCCCTGGGCAGCGACTAACGTGGGTCCATCGTAAGGCGTCATCACTTTGTTCAAACGTTGACACAAATCAGCACGTATAACGGAAAATGTCGCACCCGTGTCCACCAAAGCATCGACATGCACTCCTTCCACTATGACAAAGACCATGTTGCACGGGCCTGATGGAGGAATATCAGTCCTGACTTGGAATGCAGTTTCCCCCCCAAAAACTGCATCACCTAGTTTTCCGACTGATTATCGGTGGCGAATGAGGCAGGCCGAAGTGGAGAAGAGGAGCGGCGAAATGGCGAGGGTGAGCGGCGTCGTGCGGATCGGCTGTTCCGTGGTGGATTCGACGCGAGCGGAGATGGAGACCGGTGCGGGGGCGACGAGTAACGCTGACCATGATAAGAGGCCCCAGACGAAAAATCCCGTTCACGCATGTCGTAACCTCGACGCTCGTCCTGCTGGCGCTTTCGGCAGAAACGAGAGATGTGGCCGCGATACCCGCAGTAGTAGCATACTGGGCGGGACGTGCGCCACGGTGGTGAGTAGAAGGCGTTCGGAGCACTTGGAGATATTGCGGTCAGGTGGGCAGGTGAAGGGTCAGGCAGCGCCGAACGGAAGGGGACCGGGGGCGCAGCAGCAATTGACGCGTATGGTGGTAGCGGCAAAGTCGTTTTTACGTCGCCGGTAGGCGCGGCGGCAACTTGGGCGTAGGTGGGTATGGGCCGAGGAGCAGGTGGCTGTACTTGCGCAGGGGAGGTCATGGATGTGAGTTCCTCCCGGATGATGTCGCGCAAGGCCGGTCCAGAAGACTGTATTGAACACGGTGACGGAGGCGAGAAGCCCATCAACTGTAGTTCTTCCCGTATGATGTCCCTTATGAGGTCACGGAGATGTTTATGAGACGTAGAGTCGTGTTCACCAATGTCTGGTTGTAGACGAACCGAGTCCAGGGCATCGAGGCGCTGACAAGTCGTGACGACGTCAGCGATGGTAGTTGGGTTCTGTGCAGCGAGGGCATGAAAGGCAACAGCCCCTATGCCCTTCAAAATGTGTCGTACTTTGTCCGATTCGGGCATGGACGAATTGACACGCCGGCATAGCGCAGGAACATCCTCGATGTACGACGTGTACGACTCGCCGGGATGTTGTTGGCGAGTATCGAGGGTCCTCTTCGCGACGGCGGACCGAATGGCCGGTGTGCCAAAAACATGGCGGAGCTGCCGCTGGAAGGTCGCCCAGTCGGGTAAGTCAACGACGTGGTTGAAGTACCACGTCTTCGCGACGCCGGTGAGATAGAAAGGGACGTAACGCAGTTTGGCGGCCTCGTCCCACCGATTAGCGGCACTCACGCGGTCGTAGTCATCGAGCCAGTCTTCGACGTCTTCTCCACGAAGACCAGCGAAGAGCGGGGCGTCACGGTGGTGGCCTTGTATAATAACAGGAGGCAAGGCTTGCGGCGGAGCGGTAGAGACGGCATCAGCGCCGGCAGGCTCGTTCTGCGACATGCTGCCGGACAGTGGTGGCAAGCGGCGGCCTGAACGAAGCTCCAGGAGGTAGAGCGGGCTGGGAGAGGACTGAGGACCGAAAATCCACCTCCACCACGTATGACGTCTTGGTTGACGCGACGTTTATTAGACTCAAGGCCTCGGAAGAGAATGGGCCGAGCGCGCACACACCCGATGATGATGGCAATGACACGCGGTGACGATGAGGACAGAGAGACAAACGGATGATGATGATTATGATAATGCACAGATGAGAAAGAAGCACATAACTAGTGCCCACAATATATATATATATACATATATATATATATATATATATATATATATATATATATATATATATATATATATATATATATATATAGGCCTCCTCGGCGACTCGACGGTCTTCTACCGGTGATTTCATTCATCGTGTTGACCACGCTTCCCTGATTGAGGACATCGCCACGCTGATTGCTGCGACGAAAACATATTCCGCGGCCGCAGCCAATGGTTCTCCAGGCGGCTCACCCGACGATGCTACGAGGATAATCCGCGCAGCCACGCGCTTGTCCGAACAGCTTCACAGCTTGGCGCCTTCTAACTGCGGGTTCTCAACCGCCGCCGTGAGTACCGGGGGCCCCGCATTCTCCACGGCCATCGCCCCTGGCTCCTCGGGCTCCTCGCTCAACCTTCCCACGGACGTCATGCGGGCGACATCCTTGCTTGCCCAGGAACTAGACCGTTTCGCCGCGAGAGCCTCCAGATCCTTGCAGTCCACATTACCATCAGCGGTTGCATCGGAACTACCGGAGTTCCGAGGATTCCAGGATAATGCCGTTCTGTGGATCAAAGCAGTAAACGACCTCGCCGCCCGCCATGCCTGGCCGGATCATCGGAAATGGCTGGTGGCCATCGACCGCCTTCGCGATGCTGCCAAGGCATGGCATGGCTACGAAGGCGTCAAACAACAATCCTGGACTGAATGGTGCGCCAGGTTGACTTACGTATTTCGCCCGCTTTCACATACTTGTAGCACCTCCCCTACCGACTCACTGTGTACCACTCATGGCAGCTGTGAGACGCACAACCTCGACGGTGCATCTCGGGCCCCTACTACCCTGCCCTCCCTCGGTGACCGAGATCAAGAGCTCCATCACGATGGTGTAGCTGTGCCCTGCACCAACTTCTCCGCTCCTGAACCCCGGCCCGATGGTACAGCTGTGTCCTGCAGCTCCTTCACAGGAAGCTTCGCGGAACGCTCCGCGCCAGACACCGACACAGGCCGCCAGCTGCACTTGGTGGTCGAGAACTCAAACGCATTGTCGCGACCCACCTCACGACCTTCCTTTCTCGTGACCAAGCCTGCCTCCAAGCCACGGAAGTCGATCGCGCGAGCGCCAGGCTTATCTTCACCTTGGCACGTGGACAAGCCGGCTCCTCCGTTTTCCAACACGCTAACCGTTCCCAAGTTGGACGAGCCCATGCCAGCAATCGATATTAATGTGCTCTCAGACCCACCGGAGCTCAGTACGCGAAGTTCATTGCAGTCATTGGCCGAGTGCGCATATGGTCACCTTGCCCTGAGTAAGATCCAAGCTGCTGGTACGAGAGACCGGCCAGTACAGCCTAAGTGCGCCGATGGCGTGACTGGTGAATTCCGCAGCGATGCTGTCACATCAATGACTCCGCAGTCGGCAATTCTAGCATATCGCAGACGCGCACCGGAAAGCGCTTGCATGGACGTTCCCATCCCGTTCAAGGATGTCTCTCTGATGGAGGACGGAGAGACCAAAACGCCTACAGACATCAATGACATGCCACTTCGATCCAAGTGTCGCTCTCTTACGACCAAAGAACACGAAGTTCTGTGGCACGCAGAGTATCCACATGTGTGTGGCACTAAAGTAGTGAGAATTGATGACGCGGCAGTGCGGAAGCTTGTACATAGGTTGCAAAAGAAGTGCCAACTGCTCGCGTCGTCTTCCGCCGCTCACCACGTTAGGCCACAGCGCGACCGAGGCCTTCTGCGACCCCCCCGACACAGCCAGCATCGCCCCCCAGAATGCTTGGCAGCTCTGCAAGACAAGTCGTGGCGTAAGCAAAACCGACCACCGCGGCACAGTCAATGCCGACCGCCAGACGTCATGAGCAAAGCACAAAGGCAAGCCCAGCGGCGTTGTATCGACCGACCACGGCGACACAGTCAACGTCAGCCACCAGAGACACTGTCGGCGGCTTCGTTCATTCGCAGTCATGGCCGAGTGTGAGGACCATGAGCGGAAGCGTAGCTTGGGCCCTCGTGGTTGATCAGCACGAGGAAGAGAAAGACGAGGCAGAATAGAACAGCCGGCCTAGTCAACAGGCGTTGTGTCTATTTCTCTGTGTCTTTCCTTTACAATATATATATATATATATATATATATATATATATATATATATATATATATATATATATATATATATATATATATATATGTGACCTCCGAGACAATCACACGAACAGAAGTGGTCTCGGGGGCCGTGTAATTTTACTTATAGCTAAATAATGGTCTCTGAGATCGGCATTTTTAATTTTTTTTGCGATTTTTGATCTCTGAGGCGGCTGTTAGGATTCCCCACTTCCGTTTGGTGCGCTGCGAACCCAAATCAGCCGCAGGGGCCTACGGGAGTGTCCTCTCTTTACCTTTTTTATATTACTCTATGGTGAAACCACGGGACTCTTCCTCCTCGTGGGCTGGGTGGTCGTCCCGACGGCACCGACACCACCAACTTTTGATATCCTTATATTTTGTACATAAATGTTTAAATACGTCTCCCTGTCTGTTTCCTGCGCTGCTGCACAGTAGGGGAAGTGCTTGAACCGTCCTAAACATCACAGAGTGCTTCTTTTTCAGAATAATTCTGTAAGAACGTAATGACCGGCCTTCTTGAGGATGATTTCCCAAGTCTGTGAATTTGCGCCACAGATGTACAACTGATTCCTCATTTATCTTGAAAGACATCGCGAACAACCTTATTCCGTAGTTTCCCCTCGGTTTGATTCGGCTCTTCCGGAATTCCAAAAATTATCAAATTCGAACGGCGGCTGCAGTTTTCCAAATCAGTAAGTTTTGTTGAGTTTTAAGCAATTCCTGCACTGCATCCAGAGCCGCATTTACTCCTTCGTTTTCGCGATTATTACTTTTAATTCAACCATGCTACATTCCAAGTTTTTTAGACGCTTTTCAAAACCGTGTATCGCTTTCTCTGTGGATTCAAGCCGTTCTTTCAAGGAAGCGAGATCTTCTCGAATTGCCTGTTGGCCCCCCAATAACGATTGGAACATTTTCTCTGCGGTAGGACCCGGATTATCTTCAATATCGCCACAAACAAAGAGCTTGCATGAAATACGAATTCGGCGTGGTGAAGGGTAGGTCGCACTATGGGCACCGTGCATACGTTAGGAGCCGCCGCAGTCGCGCGCTGCCTCCAGCGCCAAAGCGGCCACGGCAGCAGATTTGGCGGGATGGGGGGGAGGCAAGCCACTGCGCCGTGTTTTGGTGCTTCGCATGAAGCGTTCTCTTTCCCGTTTGCTTCCAAAAGACGTCAAATTGTTATCAGCTGTCAGAGAACGTAGAGTTAGCGCGTGTGCTTCTTTTTGCCAGACCTCGTGTATCCTCAGGCGAACGCGGCAACATAAAATGCATTAACTGGGGGAAGACAACGGAGGTGACGAGCCCGCTGAGCGAAACTGCGCACGTGTAACGCGGGCCGTCTCACTCACTAAACAATCACAGCTTATCACCCTCGAGCTAACGCGGCAGCGAACTCAGCGGCAGCTTGAAACCGGCAATACCAGCAATTGCACTGTCATGGCCGCTGAATGAAAAAAACGCTTTCCATCGAACGGCCATGGCACTGCATTCGCTGCGCCGACTTATTCAGTGCAGCCGAGTTCGTCGTCGCGGCTCCTGTTTTGCTGCCATGGCACTGCAAAGCGTGCCAATTATTATTACGTTTGGATTCAGAGAGCTACGTGATATAGATAGTTTCTTCCGAGGAGCTAACCTGAAGAAGGGCAGGGAACTCCTCGAAGCGGGTCACGTTCACGGCGTCGTGGAAGAGGTGTTGCTCGGCAGATCAACAATCACGGGCACATGCAACCCCAGAAAAAAAAAACATCTATTTAGAAAACTCACTTTTGTCGTCGAACGAGTGCGATCCACCGTTCACGCCGATTCCGTTCATATTCTCTAAATGGAAACCGGTAAAAACGCGTGCCCAGAGAATTCCTGTAGGGGTTTTTGCACCCAACAACGCAGCAATTATTCCTGGAGTTCGGCATTCCTACGAACAGCGGAACCGGCACAAAACGAACTGCCCGCGAAAATACCTCGCGCTGTCACAGCGGGAGCGTGGAGCGAGCAGGCGTGCAATCGCGGAGCGATGTTGTATGCTATATTATTCTTATCGTCCACCACCTGCGGCTGACTGATCGCGTTGATAACGCGGACGTACCGTCGCTCTGGTCACTAGCCAAGCGCGAGAAGCACGAAAAGTGTAGTCATCGTAAAAGGCATAGTTCCTCGACTTCATCCCATTGCGAGCGCGTCAGAGCATCCCGCCAAATCTGCGCTTCTTGCCGCTAGGGACGCCGAGCGGAGTTACGTCTGCACGGAGCCTATAACCGGCGTGCACATCGGTCGCCTTCAGTCGCTCTGGAGTGTACTAGGACAGAGGAGTGCTCGGAACGAGCTTCGAAAAGCGAAGCCCAAAGAGGGCCAAGTCGCTTGTGGCGCTTCGAACGGTAGCCTGTAATGTGCCGTCGTTTAAGAGTTGCGTGCAGCTCCACCAAAGTGGTGCAGCGGTCGAATGCCCGCTTCCTACTCAAAAGGCCCGGGTTGGAATCGCAGCTGTAGATGGTGGGTTTTTATCTTTAGTGTCACTTGTTATAGCTCTATTAGTTTTCCTTACCTTCTTAAAACTAGCTTCAGTTCCTACGTATCGCTACAAAAAGTAACGTGAAATGTGAAGTGAAATAGAAGAAATTTGACAGTGGGCGTAATTACGTGCAGCGGCACCGCACGGTATTCAACAAAAACTAATGTAGGGCCTCCGTGATTTTCGCGAAGACGAGACTCGGAACGAGACTTCCCATTTTGCGTTACTTTTTGCAGCGATACGTAGCAACAGAAGCTAGTTTTAAGAAATAAAGGAAAACCAATACAGCTAAAACAAGTTACACTCAAGATAAAAACCCACCATCTACAGCTGCGATTTGAACCCTGGCCTTTTGAGTAGGAAGCGGGCATTCTACTTATGCACCACTTGGGTGGAGCAACTCTTAAACAGCGATACATTGCAGGCTACCGAGCACAGGGCCACAAGCGGCTTCACCCTGTTTCGGCTTCACTTTCTGTACATTGGTGCTGCGGCCGTTCCAAGCACTCCCCTGTGCTAGTACACTCTGGTAGAGCTGAGAACCCTCGATGTTCTTGCGGCGGGACTTGAGAGCCGCTGTGGTGAACAGACTTGTTGCGGAGTCTCTGGCTCAACAAACGGCTTTGCCACAATGTCTTGCGGTTGCGGTGTCGTAGTCTTAATGGGTGTCTCGAATATTGAGTCACTTGGCGGTGTATGAACAGCAGGTGTAGGTGCTGGCAGACCTGCCACCCGGCGAGCGAATGATGGGCGCAAATCGTGAACGTGGACAAATCGCACTTGTTCCGCCACACGCACAACTCACTGGGCTAATCACTTGCGTCACTATGCCATCTTCCCATGAAAAAATGTCGCCTTTCACCCACACCCTCTCCCCCACGCTCACGGTCCCCTCTGGTGTCAGACGTTACTTTAACGCGGACTTGTTTGTTGACCATATCACTCACAAAGTCCGGTTTCAGAGAGGTTAAGCTCTCTTGGCTGCCGGTTTAGGAGGAGCTCAGCTGGCGTCTTACCTGCAAGCGTATGCGGCGTGTTGCTGTAGGACATAATCTATTCCCTCCTGCAGCGAGTTTTCTCTCTCCCGTTTCCGATCGAGAAACCACTTGCTTCAGTAACCCTTGTTTAGTAGTTTGTAATAGGCGTTCGGCAGCACCATTATAACTTGCGTGATAGGGTGGCGTCTTTGTGTGCTTTATATTATTCGCTTCCATAAAGTCGGCAAACTCTTGTGAAGTAAACGGTGGCCCGTTGTCTCTTGAAATTTCTTCTGGGAAACCGTACGCCGAAAAAACACTGCGTAGCCTGCGATTGTTTGCGATACAGTCATTGAAGGCATCACCGAAATTTCTGTTCACTTCGAATACGCATAGATCAAAACATGAAAGTTCTGTTGGGCTTTGGACGCGAAGTCAACGTGCAGTCTCTTCCAACATTTTGCAGGATATGGCCATGGCTGCAGAGCAGCCAATTGAACTGCTGTGCGTGCGCGCTGGCACGCGCTGCACTGTTTGACATATTCTTCAGAACCCTTGTCCAGTCCCGGCCACCAGCGGAACTGCATGCCAGCATTTTAATTCTGCTGGAACCGGGATGATCCTCATGCAATATGGCTAGTACCGACATTCTCAACTTCTCCGGTGCAATTACTCGTGACCCCCTAGTCACACAGTCCTGCTAAATAGAGAACTCTAAACGCCGCATATGATACGGTTGCACATGTCCTTACATGACTGCAGGCAATCCCGAGAGAGTGTACTCGCGAACAGTGCAAAGTATAGCATCTCTGGCAATCGCTCTAGCCACATCCTGTGCCCCAAGTGGAGTACACTCAAAACAGATGAACACTCGGTTTCATCTGTTTTGGAGTCGCAGCTCAAAGGTAGTCTTGAGGGTGTATCAGGTACTCGAGTTTCGCTTCCCTTTCGATACTTTAAGGTGTACTGCTGCTGTACTACCAGTATTAACGACCATCTTTGACGTATAGCCGCAGCTATGGTTTGTCTTGCCCAAGAACACCAAGACGTGGCTCATGGTCGGTGTACAGTACAAAAAGAACCATGAAATTTCTTAAGCCCGAAAATCAGCGCGAGCGCAATTCCTTTTCACACTCACCAAATTTCTTTCTGCTGATGTCAGAGTCTGTGAGGCAAAAGCAATTGGCCGGTCTTGCCCGTTGCCATTACATGGAAAAAAAATCCACGCATATCCCCGAAGTGAACGATGATGAGTGGGCGAAGCACTGGCGATCGTTCGGTAACCGTGAATCTCCCGTGTGTCGTTTTTGCCGTTTTGCCGCCGCTTCCCGTGCCCTCGACCCCGGAGTAGAGGCTTCTCGTCGGCGTTCCCATTGTGCCGGCGCATGCCGCGCCTTACGTTTGTGTTCATCCATGGCAGAAAGACAATGTGTGGTCTGGAACGCACTTATACAGCATTTGCACTGCAACGTCCTCTCCTCTATTTTCACTCCAGCGTGCAATGTGCTGTCATATGCTTGATTGATGGGCGCTTATTGTTGGTATTTTTACGGCGTTTTGACGTTTTTATTTTGTGGCAGAAAGAGAATGCGTTGTATAGAACGCACATCCACGAAGTGAATGATGACGAGTGGGCGAAGCTAGGTCCTACGGTCCATGTCTACGTTGTAGTCGCCGACTAGTATAAAGGGTTTGTGTTTCTAGGAGTTTTATATTGCTCAATCACATTTATGATTGATACTAGTCTATTGTAAAGCCTTTTTTACGGGATTTTACACGGTGCTGTGCCGTGAGCACGGACAACACCACACACCGGACTAGCCTTGACCCTAAGGTGCCTCGCCGTTAATAGACAGATTTAGTTGGGCGTCCGCAACAACGTACGGACGCAGCCTGCCAGCCATTTCCTATGACAGGCTGCGTCCGTACGTTGTTGTGGACGCTCAACTAAATCTGTCCAATAACAGCTCCGACACTGTGCCCAGAATCATCACTGTAGCGCAAGTGGTTTTCGGAAGTCGGGGTAAGTAAGCGCTCGACTGTTGAGAAGCAGCTTTTTAGCGGCTTCAATATTGTCGCCGGACACTATAGACCAGATCCACTTATGCTCCTTTCTTAGCAACTTGTCAACGGTTCTGCAACCATTGCTAAGTTTCTCAAGAATTTCCCGTAAACATTCAGCAAGCCTAAATATGCTTTGAGTTCAGTCACTTTTTTAGGCTGGGGCGCATCTTTTATAGCCTTGACCTTCCCTTCAATGGCACAGATGCCTTCCCAGCGCAGCTGATGGCCCAGATAGCGTACAGAGCTGTGAACGAATTTGCAGCTTTCCTGTTTGCGAGTAATATGGCGCTCACTCAATCGTTTCAGGACTATTTCCAGTGTTTTATAGCAATCATCCACGTTTTTGCCTGCAATGATAACATCGTCCATGCAGCAGCCCATGTTTTTTATTCCTATGAGCACCTTATCCATGAGTGCCTAGAACAGCGCTGGAGCACTGGCAATACCATACCGAAGCCGATTAAATTGACAAGGCCCCTTGTGGGTGTTAACACTGAGAATTCGCCTTGACTCCTCGCTTAGCACGACTTGTTGGTAAGCTGACGACAAGTCAAGCAGGCAATATACCATTCCATCACAAACTGACGTAAACAACTCCTCCGGTTGTGGCACTGGATAATAGTCCATCTTAAGAACAGGGTTAACAGTGACCCTAAAGTCACCACAAAGCCGTAGCTTATCGCCTTCCTTTCTCGGAACTACAACGAAAGTTGTAGCCTCGTAGGAGTCGTGGGAGTCCGTCCTGCGTGCTTCCGAGCCAGCAGACCAACGCCCGCTCATACATCGCATGGTGGAGGCTGTGGTATCAAGAGGGATCCCCGCCAACCTCCTCTATCTGGTCCCCTTTTTTGGGTGCGACAAAGAGACCACCGCCGCCACCCAGTCACGGTGGCTCACTGGCGCAGCCACGCCCTCTTTCGTCCAGCTGCCTTTCAAATGCTCAACGCAACGCGAAAGGCACAAGCCTGCCATACAAAAAGAATTTCTTTGTTTTAAGACAATATACGCTTCATAGTTTTCGATAGCGCCTAATGTTGATGAGAAGACCCCCGCGTACCTCTCTCGCAGTGGAGCAATTCTATTACCTATACTTAACAGGAAGAGCAATTTCCCATCTAGCGGAAATTTCTCAAGCCATGTCTTTCCTAGCAGAACTGGTAACGTTCGCTTAGCCTCACGCAAAATAACGGCCGATAAAACAGATTTCTGCCCTCGTACTGCGCCTTCACACGGCATTCCTCCGAAACATTCGTCTTTTGACAAGTACGCGCTTCACATTTAACATGCGGAAAAGTCGACCGATACACTCCTTCAGGGACCACAGTCACCGCGGCACTAGTGCCGACTGGCATAGGCACGCTCTTTCCCTCTATGCTCATGATATCTACGTAGCCTTTCTTCTTGCCCAACGAGTGGCGGCGCGCGTACTTCGTGTGCTCATCATCACTAGAATATTCCTACACGATGCGTGTTCTCTTTTGTACAGCCTTTCATGGGCACATTTTCTGCAGATTACCTACTTGAGAGCACCGGTTGCATTTATTGTTCTTGTACCAGCAGTTATCAAAGTCGTGCGCCTTACCGCAACAGCTACATTTGGTCTTTTAACACATACGTGTTTTATACCAGGGTCCACCAAGACTGCAGTGACGCATTTTCGTCGCGGATATGACGTTGATAAAATGGACGCTAACGCATAAGAAAAAAATTATAAGAAAACGTTCCGCCGCCGGGAATCGGACCTACAAACTGTCAGTCTGCGACGATAAGCGCCCGGCGCTCTCCCGACTAAGCTACCGCTGCAGTTGCACGACACAACGCAAACGTGCCTTATATCTATCGCACATTCTCTCTCGCATGGTGCTCGCTGTTGGCGAAGATAAGCGGGGTGGGGTGGTGCCACCGCCATCTGTGAGTGGTGAAGTGAAGTAATGCGGCATGACAGTTACTAGCGCCGATAGAGAACGACTCGGCGACAACGCAGTTAAAGCATGGCCTCCGAGATTGCACGCCAGCAGGTTTCCTGCCGGCTGCAATCCTGGAGGCCATGGCTAAAACGTCTCGATACCATCGAAAACACCGGTCGCGCTATCTTCGGTGAGTCGGCCCAGACTCAGTAACGTTCTTTGCCTTTCGCTTCGTGTTAGCGTGTGGCGGAAGGTTGTTGGAGTAGTGCAGCTTCCACATGCACCAACCGAGTTTCTCCGTCGCCGACTGCTTGAAGTGCAATAGCACCGACTAATACAGCTGCTGCAGTAAGCGCTACAGAAAGCCAACGATGTCGACGGTCGAATGTCATGCCTTGGTGGAACGAGGTAGAGGCCAGGGGGACGGGGAACGGCTGCGCGTGTTCGCGGCTCAAGCTACGAACGTATGCCTCCCGTGTTGCTGAAGTGCAGCGTGGTAATGTATGCATGAGTTAATCAGCAATCATAGCGCAATAAAGAACACGGGACAAGGAAGTGACCAGGACAAGCGCTCACTATCAACAAAAGGTTTTCATTGCAGAAACAGAGCATATATAAGCACCCTTTGAAGCTGCAATAATGAAATGAAAGAAGGTGATAGACACGTGCCTATGACAAGAATTCATGTTCTTTCACAGATAAAAGGACAGACGAAATGATGGCACATCTGTTACCTGCCCTGGCTATCTCTGACGCCTCTACGATTTCTCTAGTCGTTTTGTCACGGTGCCGATACAGAACAATTGTCTCATTGAACAGTGGAGCGCACGGTGGTTGCGCGTCACACTTCTTACAATGGGCGGCAAGATGTCCGTCAATGGCAGTGTTCCTGATTTTTTTGTTGTGCTCGAGCAAGCGAACGTTGAGGCATCTGCCAGTCTGGCCTACGTAATGCCTTCCACATGAAAGAGGAATGTTGTAAACAACGCCTCTTGTGCATGTGACGTAAGCGTTTTTGTGTCTGATGGAGCAAACAGGTTTCCGCTTCCTTATCGGACAACTTACACAAACTCAAAAGCTTGTTAGGTGCCGAAAACACAACCTTTACTCCAGAACGCTGCCCGACCTTCTTTAAATTGTGAGACAATTTGTGAAGGTACGGGATTACAGCCACCTTTTCTTTGGCTCGATTTTCTTTTGCGCTTCTCTCAAGTTCCGCTCTTCACTCAGACGTGAGACGGACTTCCCTTTTCGATGCAGGCCCTCAGCGACTGCGACAATGATATGCCTCGGACAGCCTGCTGCCTGCAAACGTGCCACTGGTTTTTGGAGGCTTTCATCCGCAAAGTGAAAGCACGACTTCCGAAGAGCGTTTGACAAAAAAGAAAGCACGATGTTTCTTTTTATAAGTTTTGAGTGCGCAGATCAGTACTTTAAGGGCGACTTGTTTGCTCTTGGTTCATAGACCCAACACACGTGCTCATCTTTAAAATGCAGCCTCAAATCTAAAAACCTAATGCTGAGCTGTTCGGGAAATTCCGTGGTAAAACTGAGCGGCCTAAAACACTGATTAAAAGATGCAAGAATTCGCGTGACGACTGGGTTGGTACAGTCCAAAGATTGTGCACGAGAACCCACCACAGTTTCAAAAGCTGAGTTATCTAAAAAAACTAAGAAATCGCCTACGTACCTAAAAAATGCCAAAATCACCCAGCCGCTCAGAGAGAGCCTGATCACATCGAGCGAGGAACAAATCCCTTAAAAGAGGTGCGATGCACGACCCGATGCAAACACCCTGCCTTTGCAGGTAAATGTTATTGTCAAAAGCAACAAAGTTTGACTTCAAGTACAAAAATAAAAGTTCTAAAAAGCCCGCCTCATCCACGCCACAGGCATTCGAAAATTGGACAGCACTGTACTCGTCTGTTGCCTCCTCGACGCAGGACAGTAGACCCTCGTGTGGCAAAGAATAAAAGAGGTCCTTTATATCTACAGAGAAGGCAGTTAACTTTTGGTTTCCTACTGTTTTTACAAAATCAATGACAGCTGCAAAAGCCTTGGCAAGAAATGTATCCACCACTTCAAGAAGCTGAAGCTTGCTTTGCAGGGATTCCGCGACACACTTTTGCCACGTACGACGTTCGGAAACAATGACCCGAAAAGGGCTATCTTCCTCGTGTGTCTTAACCGAAAAAAACATATCGAGACAGTCACTTTCAGTACCCTCCATTTGTCTTACGACGGACACCAAGTTAAGCTCATTACACAGCTGCTTTGCGCGTGACCTTACTTTTTTTAGTGACACTCTGCTGACTGGGTTAAAGACAGTCTGAACGGCAGCGGAGGCCTTGCCACGGTACACTTCTTGCCTGCACACGGCGAAACCTCCCTCTTTGTCAGCGGGAAGAACACAGAGCTCGTGCTCCCGGAGTGTGGTAGCCAACCGGCCAAGTCGCCCACCCGCCAGCTGCTGTCCGCAACTAGCTAGCACATTCACTCCCTGGGCAACACAGGAATCGCGTTCTTCCTCTGGTGCTCGCCTCGCAACGTCGCGGACACGGACCGGCAGTTCCGCAGCGTCGTTCCGATGTTGGACAGCGAACTTAGGGCCAAGGCGAAGACTCCTGCCGACATCTTCTGGAAGTTCGACGTCGCCGACGCTGCCACGTCAAGGGTACAATATTTATTTGCTAAAAATGGACGTGACCGAAAACAAATTTGCACTGCATTTCTAGCCTTAGATTTGATTCCATTTATGCAAAAACAGAGTATGAGTGACTTCAGAATAAATGTAAAAAATGGCAGGAAGCGGAAAATGGAAGCTTGCGATGAAAAAATCTGTAAACAGGGTGTGGGCGTTCGAGCCGACGTTTCGACAAGGGGACTTGTCTTCTTCAAGGCTGCAAATGATTTCCTTAGCTCTCGTGTGTTATGCTTCGTGCCCTCTCCACCACAAGGGAGAAGGGGAGGGCAACAGCCAGAGTGGGGGGGGGGAGAGGCCGCCGTGACGAACTGGCTGAGTTAGAATGAAGGCGAAAACAACAGAAAAAAGAAAAAAGAAAGAAAAAGAAAATGCACAAAAAGCAGGGGGGGAAAGGGGAGGGCATACGTTTCGCTGAATGATTGTCAGTGGAAGCACGTGGCACTTTAACAAGAGTAGGTTCGAAATTCCTAGAAGAAGGGCTTAACTCTCATTGGCTTTCGTTGTGTATGTACCATACCGAATTGATTCAAGAGCCCCTTAGAAACGTTAATACCTACTGGCTGGAGTGTATTGAACCTGTAAATAAGGTATGACTCTGCATATTTTCTGTCTCTTGGGGACCGGAAGTTTGACTGAAGTATGTAGAGTTTGAGGTCGTCGAAGTTGTGACCTGCTACATTAAAATGCTGTGCCAGTGCTCTGGGTAACTTCTTCGCCGTGTCCGCGCGATTCCTGCTTAATCTAACATTAAGAGGCTGTCCCCTTTCGCCAATGCACCGTTTTTGACAATATGAACATTCGATCATGTAGGTAACGTTTGAACTAGTACAGGTAAAACTAGATTTTATATGGTGCACGTAATCACTTCCGGTGCTTTTAACTGTAACGCCATCTTGAACGTGTTTACAAGCCTTACATCTTCGACGAGAACAAGGTGTTATGCGGTCAGTAGAATGAGGATTTACTTTTGCATGCACTAACATGTCCTTAAAATTCTTATTGCGGCGATACACGACCTTTGGTAATCCGGGAAACGCTTTTCTAAGGCGCTCGTTGCTTGCCAGTATTGGGTAACAATTACGGAGGATATTATTTATGTTTGGTGGCGCATTTGAGTATTTGGTTATAAATGCTGGTGGCTGGTTAAGCTGTGCTACGGGGGCCCTTTGAGCTAGTGATGATTTACTTACTACCTAGTTGACATGCTTCGTTGTAGACCTTGTTTAGAGCATCTTGCGGGTAATTTCTTGTAACTAATGTTTCCTTTGGGTTGCTTAAGTGGTGAACGTAGTCACCGTCGTCGCTACAGATCATTCTTATACGCCTCGCCTGTCTTACAAATATCCCTTGTTTGAAGTGTCGTGGGTGATGACTAGTGTAATCTAGGTGTTGCTGGCTGTCTGTTGGTTTTCTGTAAAGCGTCGTCTTTAATGTTCCTGCTTAAATAGATACCGTCGTGTCTAGGAAGTTAATTTCACTGTAAGAATGGTGCATGGTGAATTCAATACTAGAGTGAAACTTGTTACAGTGGTGAATGAATGCGTTTAGTGCACTTACGCCATGTTCCCATATGATAAATATGTCGTTTACGTAACGGAGATAGGTGGAAGGCTTCAGTGGACATGATTTCAACAGCTCTGATTCTAACTGTCGCATAAAAATGTTGGCGTATGTTGGCGCAAAAGGGGTTCCCATACTAGTGCCGAAAGTTTACAGGTAGTAGGACGAATCAAATTCAAAATTATTTAGCGTCAGGATTAATTTCAGTAACGATAGGTAAACTTCAGCATTATGTGTTTGCTTGCTTTCGGTGAGTGATTTTGAGATCGCTTCAATCCCTTCAGTGATAGGTATATTCGTATGCAAGGAGCAGACATCTAATGTTACCAGAATGGCCTGATCCGAGAGTGTTTGTGTTTCGTTAATAGAATCTATTATTCGAAGGAAATGAGGTCTATCTTGAAGAAAAGACGGTAGGTTAGATGGTATTTGTTGCAATAAATATTGAGTGCCTTGAAATAACGTTGTATTGATTTCGCGTATTTAGGGATGGGTGGCGTCTGAAATGGTCAGGGACGATTGGAAATCACATTTCCGAGCCAAATGTTTTATCTCAATGACAAAATTTTTGTACACTTCGGTGCTCAAGGCGTACCCAGCGGCTAAACTTGAACCTCTCAGCTATAATTGTTATCAGGGGGGGGGTGCTGTAATGGTTTCTCAATTGTAATGGTTCCTTCAGTACTTCAGTACTGTAATGGTTTCATCAGTACTTCATACGCCTCCGCCCCGACTACAGTCAAAAATACAGCGAGTCTTCTCTAGAGCTATGTCATTGGCACTGACAACGTGCTTGAAACGCTCCAAGTACGAATCAAACATCTGCAACTTGGCGTCAAACTTCTCTATCTTGCCAAACCTCGACATGACTGCCCGCCACGGTGGTCTAGCGGTTATGGCACTAGTCTGCGGACCCGAAAGTCGCGGGATTGAATCCCGGGCGCGGCGGCTGCTTTTTCGATGGATGCGAAAATGTTTCAGGGCAGTTTACTGAGATTTAGGTGCGCGTTAAAGAACCACAAGTGGTCGAAATTTTCAGAACTCTCCACTATGGCGTCCCTCATAATCATGTCGTAGTTTTGGGACGTTAAACCCCAGATATTAATTTAAATTAAAAACCTCAACATGGCTGTCGCTAAAACAGAGTGAAAAAGCACTTTCGATGTTTCAGCGCCCGCCTGGCGCGCACCGCTTGCCACTGCGAAGACGCCTTGTGCGTCACGCCAATACTGTGCTGTGCCCGGCAGTATTAACACATTTCAATTCGGCCTTCTCGGGCGCGTGCCCGCACTGTGCGGAGGAGTCTTCTGACACCTGTCACATGGTGTGGGCATGCCCCTCCAATCCTGCCTACCCACCCCACTCCGACCCCACCCGAGAGGACTGGGAAGCTGTCCTGCTCGGCTGCTCCGACCTCTAAGCCCCACAGGCATTGGTGGCTAGAGCGCGGGCCGCCGCGGCAGCTACAGGGATACCGGACTAGGGATCCCTCCTAGTGTATGTGAAGGGCGGGCCCATCCGGCTCACCCCGTGCACACCTCTCGCTGTATATAGCGTAATAAATGTTTTCCACCACCACCTACTCAGTTGCGTAGGCGGCCGGTGCAATGTTAAGAGATGGTCTCGCACAGCTTCCACGTTGCAGGAACGCCTCCCGCAGGTGCCGAGTGCCGGTGCTACTCGACGCTCGGCAGGCCCTGGCAGACGCGTACCATCCTCGGTCGCCAATGTAATTACTTGGACGCAGTGCACAGGTCCAGAGCACAAAAGCATTTATTGACGCGTCAGTCCGTTCGAGATATATAACACGCAGCGACAGTGACGTCACCAAGTGTCGTGTGCATCTCAGACGCTGGTCTGCGTTCCGATTATTCTGCATAAGCTGTACCAATGCACACATACAAAACGTTAAACTTTCGAGGAGGAGGGGGTTCCAACCGCTCAAACCACCTGCCTGACTGTGAGTGAGGGCGCCACTACCGGTGGCGCCCTCACTTACCGTCAGTGGCGTAGCCAGGGGGGCGGGCACACCGGGCCCGTGCCCCCCCCCCGACTTTTTTTTTGCCATGTCATACAGAGCACAAATAGACAGTCGATCACATCTGCCTGCCCGACCACCACTTCAGATCAAGGAGGTGCACCCCCCGAAAAAAATTTCTGACTACGCCCCTACGTACCGTGTTTAATCCCATACTGCCAGCACTGATTAGCATTGGTTGGATGATGAAGTGTTGTTTCAGCGATGCCTAATGCCAGTTAGTGGTGACTAATAACGCGAAATAATGTCTGAGCCATGATTTTCGGGTGAAATGGCAAACCGCTGCGCAATATTGCGCTCTTTGAGTGAACATGCAGGAAACCTGTAACTAGAGTTGTGGATGTTCCCGTCACTGTTGTACCTGTAAGACTGTGTATGTACATGGAGAGTGTGAGTTAGTTTCCTTCTAATAGTACTTATTTAGATTCAGAGAGGTCAAAGGGAAGTAGACACACTCCCAAAGGTCCAACATTTCGGCCTTCGTGCTCAATGGCCAATGCTCCACATTATACTAGATTTTCACAACATTTAGGATGTGGCCTAATTCCTTTGTTTTATTCGTGACAAGACGAGAAAGATTAGAAAAACCAACAGCTCAAAGTTTTCAGGGACAACAGTTTCAACTTTGCCTCGTTGAGACAAGCGTGAAGGATGAGAAGAAAACGGTGTCTGTGCACCGAACTCTGAGAGCGTGGCAGAGCGGAGGGGAACTGGCGCCTCTGAAGCGAGAACACTCGGTTGTTGACAGAGCAAACATCTCAGTCGCCACCACTTTTCTGGCTGCAGTCCCCTCATTCGGGCATGGCCGAGTGCTCCATGGAGTAAGCGAGCGTGTCGATGAGCGCGCCACGGCCGATATGAACACGTTCAAAAATGAAAAATAGATAAAAAAAACAGATAGAAAAAGATGGGCGTTCCTAGCAGCAAAAGATGTGCGCTCTGCAACCCGCGAACTGATGGATTTGCGTGGGGGCAATTTGGTGAAGCTCAAGCGCGTTAGTACGAAAATTCGGTAGATCCCACGTACCGTGGCAATCGATGTAATGCGATGCACACGGCGAGAAGGTGACTATGGCGTAATTTTTTACATTGAGCGAAACGTTACGCAATGGCGCTAAAGATAGGCGCAAATGGTACACGCACACACTTAGGTTGAAGAGCCACACATGTGTTTATAAACAGTTATTTACAGTTGCGTAACGATGGCAACAGCAACACAGGTATTACCAACACCAGACGCGGCAAGCAGACATGTAGTGCTTATACTTGTCCGTTATGATGGAGAACACACGTTTCACGAAACCGTGTGCATGTGAAGAAGGGGTTCTTGACAGTTGTCCCGTAGATGACGTCGAGCGCAACGTCTTTGTTATTGTGACTGATGTGCGAAACGCAGACCTCACCGATTCCGCTGCTTGACTGTGTGTGTTCGGTGTCTCGCGGCCGGCGAAGTGGGATGCGGCCTACGTAGCAGTTGCCCATGGCAGTGCACTTACATGTGCCCACACCGCAGCACCTGCAATGAAGCCGCTTGCTGTGGACAACACATTGGAATCCCGTGATTGCAGTGGGCCCACTGATTGCAGTGGGCCCATATTTCATAAAGTGCTAACACGCAAATTTCTGTGAGCAAAGCGTCTTTTTCAAGGTGATGCACGTGCGCGTGCACAGACTGTCCGTTAAAAGCGGCGAGTGTGAGGCGATTCTTGTGGCTGTGGCACCGAATGAAGGTGATAGGCCGGTCCAAGGCAATCTATAGAGGCCTGTTTCCTAGCCGGGTCATTTCGTCGACAGATTCTGTTCATAGAGCTGGCAACATGTCGGAACCTGAAGTAACATTATGGGTTGGTGAGGCATAGGCCATCGAGGCTAGTAGCCCTGGAACGTGCTACCTATCCGAAGATTACCTCAGTGTACATGACCCTTTGTGGCTCATTTATAGCAATGGCGTTTCTTTCCGCAAGAGTACAGTGTGCCCTCTTGCAGAAGTTATTTTTCTGGCGTATGTCGTGGTTGTAGAGGTTTGCAGTCCCACGGGCACTCATTTCAATTCTATTGAGGGTGTGCGCTAGTGTGTGGAAAGGTTTGCACGAAGCCCTACGAGGCGACCGGGAAGGAACGCGACGTTCTCCACTGCCGCGGCGACCAAAGACGCTACGGCCGGGTTCGTCGACTCTCCGACACGGCGCAGGAAAGGTACTCGAGGCAGGTTGTCAGAAAACACGGGTTTATTAACCCAAGATGCAGCACAGTGCGACAATCACGGGTTTGCGGGCCGTCAGCGTGACTCCGCAAGACCGATCGGGTACGCTTGCCAGCGGCGCTACGACCATCACACAAAGGGCAGCAGTCGAGCGCACGGACGAGAAGCCGCCTGCCAGAGCAGCGCGTCAACCTTTTGTGCAGGCCTGAGAGCATCTAAGCGATCTAAGCCGGGGGCAAGCCAGCGCCAGACAGAAGCGAGCTCATGGGAAAGGAGGTTGTCACTGGCGGCCAATGAGGACAGGCGAAGCGCAGTGACGTAGGCTAGCGTGGTGGCGCGAGCATTCTCCAGACATCTCCGGACGCGTGCCCGCTCGCCGGGAAGCCGACACATGGCTCGCACCAGACAAAGAGGCCTGGCGACGCCGCCGTGGTCGTCTCACTGCCGATTAACGGTGCTTCCCAGCGCTCGAGCCGCGCGGGGCCAACACACGCACTAGCTGGGGAACGAGGCGCCAAAAGGGAGGGCGCGCTCGAATCCCACATCCCCCCCCCCCTCCTAAAGACCGAGGCCAGCCTGTGAAAGAGGCTGTCCGAGGCTAAGTAGCAAGGTCAGCTCAGCCACAAAGGGGCTGGCCAACGCGACAAGAGTTGACGGATAAGCTGCGTCAGACGTTAGCGGCAGGCAGGAGAGCGCATCAGCGTCCGAATGCTTGCGACCGCATCGGTACACAACGAGTATGTCGCATTTTTGCAGACAACGCGGCGAACGACCGTGGCGTCCTGATGAATCCTTTAGCCAATACAGAGCATGATGGTCTGTGACCACGTCGAAATGGCGGCCATAAAGGTGCGTACAAAACTTAGCCAGAGCCCAAATCATGCCAAGGCACACCTCCGAAGCTACGGAATAATTACTTACGGATTTCTGGAGGGTTCGATTTGCGTAAGAAACTACGCATACTTCGTATGCTGATTCATTCCTTGAGCCAATGCTGCATCAAGGCCTGCACGGATCTCAGTCGGCGTAACGAAGCATTGCAGGCGACGTCAGTAAGCGCCGTAGCTTACAGAAAAAGTTTGTCGCACTATCGTGACCAAGCATGCAGGCCATCAGAGGCTGCCAGAAATTAAGGTTGGCAAAGGGTGCGTTGATGGAAGCCAAGTACCGCAGAAACCAACAGAAATACGAGCACGGCTCCAACAAACTTCGAAGCGTCTTGAGGAATTGGGCTGGGGATAGTAGGAAACGGTACGAAGTTTCGTAAGGTCCGGAATAATGAACGCCCCTTTTGCAGACAACATGACCTGTCGTGGTCGACTGGAGAGCACATGAATGAGCAGACAGATAGTAATAACGACAACTGTTTAATGGCTGAGGAAATAAAGGTACAGTCGGAACGAAAAAAGATTAGCACAAGTGACTCGTGCTAATCTTTGTGAAATTGCGACACGCGGCACTCTTGTTGCCGAGCAGGCCAATAGCGCGATTACCAAGCACATTCCATTTTCCAGAGCAGGGGTGGCCGGCAGAAAGCAGCCCGTCTTGCTGTTGGCCCATCCGAAAGCCCCCATCTACAGCTAAAAAGAAAAAAAAACTCACGTGCGCAGCAACGCTGGCGCATGGTTTTACCGATACGCAGCGAGCAAGCTACCGTTTCAAATGCAAGCTGTTTGTTGGAGTGCTTTCCGCCGGCCACCCGTGCTTTGGAAAATGGAACGTGCTTCGCACTCTCGCTATTCGCGTGCTCGGGAACGACAGCGCCGCGTGCCGCAATTTTGCCGCTCCCGCCACCAGTCACTTGTGGTAATCCTTTTCCGTTGCGACTGTACGTAGGCTCGCATGGCTGCATGCTGGCTCGACAGAGGCGGTGTCGGCGGTACACTCTATCGGCGGGGTGGCGTCCTTCGCACAGTGTCCCACGTGACAGTTACTCCGATCACGTGCTGGGATGCGCGCAACGCCATCTCCGTGTGGTTGCGCCCACTACCACCACGGCAGTATCGACAGCAGCCGCCCATAAAAATGGCACGTGTTTATGTTGGGTTGAAAATCAACAGAGTTAAGGCACTTCAGAATCATACGTTAACCTTCCTGCCTCTCGTGTATTCCCTCCATTTCTCTCTCTGTCTTGTGTTTGCTGGTAAAATGTATTCAAAAAGACATAGGCTAATGCGTTTTCTTCTACCATTCGGCGATTGCAGTCGGTGAGTCTCAAGCGCCGCCTACATTCGGCGATGGAACAGGACACCTATTCCAGGCCCAGGAAGCAATAAGAAACGCGCCTTCACTCGCAGTCACCGAGAACACCAAGTGGGACTTATTTGCGATGACATGCCGCGCAGGTGTCATAAAAAGTGCGCGGCTTCCTACTCAGCACTTCCGGAGGTGTACTTGTCGGAAGCGCGTCTTGCAGCAGTGCCGGCACCACGGTCACTTGAGCGCGTGGCGAAGGAATCCGGCACCGGAAATGACAGGACGTCAAGAAGAGGCAGCGTGTTGTGAATAAACCTTTGCCGTGACGTGCAGGACACGCAGAAAGTAGGAAAAGTTTCCCTTGACTAAATGTATGCAGTATTGCGGGAGGCCCGAAGCGTGTTCAAGGAAGTCGAAAGTGCATTTTTACTGCGTCCTTTACCTTCATGTTCAGACTGATTTATGTTAAAGTGAAAATGAAAAAAAAATACGTCATTATTGTTATCTCTAATCAGAAGCCAGCCTGAACTGCTCTGGATGATATTAGTGTCAGTCTTTCCTAGGTCAGCTTGAGGTACCGTTAATTGTATAGAACAGGCACATAAGTCGTGAAGGCGCCAGTCATCTACACGCCCGTATACTCACCACAAATGAGGTCAAGCTAAAAGAGGCAAACATTGACAGCGCTCAAGTTGACAAAATGAAGGCGTCCATTCGCAATGGTAAGTATTTTAAGAAGACGGTTGTTATTGCGCTGCTGTAACGCGCGCGGTGTCGCAGTGTTCACGAGCACTGACAGTTGAAGCGGGAAGCAAGCGCTCAGCAGAGCACATGAGCGCCGCTTCGCTGTCGGCTTGCGGTGGCAGGAGCGCAGATGACGCGCTTTCGATCCGCAAAACACCGTTGCACTCCCGTTGGCTTAGCACGGTCCCTTGTTTCCGCCACGTTGTGTGACTGAGCAATGCGCCGGGAATCTGGGAGCAAGGCAGTGGAAGAAGGAGCGGCAGAGTGAAAGAGGAAATCTGAGACAAAGGAAACGGGTGCAGTCATTGACCTTTATTTGGCGCGCGTTTCTAAGAGCGAAGCTGTTTAAGCCAGCCGTAAGTTCTATGCCGTATCACGATCCGTAAACGCCTATGTGCCACAGAAATGGCGCGGCTTAGTGCAAGCTTCGCCAATGAGAACGAAAGCAAAAGAGAGAGAAAGGAAGGGAAAGAGATAAATTCCTGGCGAGAACAATTGCTTGACGAGGCGGGATTCGAACCCGCGTACCGACTATCCGAAGGCAAACATCGTAACCACTCGGCTATCCAGGCACGCTACTAGAGAATAACATATACTTGTGTATAATATACAGTTGAAACCCGCAATAACAAAATCGGCGGGGAAAGCACAAAATTTCGCTCTTGCGGGAATTTAGTTGGCGCGAGAATGCGGCAGAAAGGCATGGAATTTACAAAAAACACACTTTATTTCCAAAAGTCAGTAAGTTTGCTTTGAAAGGCCTTACCATGCAGCAGTTTCATGCCTCTCGATCGGGAATCTCGTTTGTCACGGCACAAAGTTCGCCCCATGCACTGGTCAGTGACGGCGGCACTGCGCTGTCACCAGTACCGCCATCAAGTGCGCGTACAGGCGAACCTTCTTCCGGCTCCGCTAGATCAGCGCAGAATCGTGGACAGCGAGCTGCACGCAACGCCGAATTCTTCGGCGATGTCGATTTTTTTTCCTGCCCTTTTCCGCATCACTGATTATTGCAGCGTTATCTTCCAGCGCGATGAACTTCCGCTTTTTCGTTGGAGGCGGCATCTTCGCAGGCAGCGAAATCGGACGAAGCAATCAGAACACACAGTTCACGTTGCACCAAGCAAACGAAAGGAACTCCATGAGGAATGTGGATTGGGCTACGCAGTCCGCGATAACGAGCAGGTGTTTCGGCAAGCCATTATCGTCGTCATTGTCGGCAGCTTTGTGTTTTTTTTTTAAACAATGACGGCGGCTGCTTCTCAAGTGCGCTTTAGCGATAGTTTTGCACAATTTAAGTGTAGCATGAATGCATTTCAGCCGTTTTCGAATGTAGTTAATGTTGCGAGTGTAGGTTATCTGCGCACTCGTGTTTTAAAAATTTCGTTAATGAGGGACTGCGGTATCAATATCTTTCGTAGTCACGAGTTACCAAATGCATTGACTCCTATGGGCGTTCGTCGGTGCTCTGAAAATATTTCGTTGCGGTGAGAATTTCGTTCCCTCGGGATTTCGTTATCGCGGGTTTCCACTGTAGGGGTGGAAAAGGGAGTGAGGTAACGAGGAGGGGAAAAAGTGGGGGAGAGAGTAAAGCATGTTATCGAAAGAAAGAGAGAAATAGACAGAAAGGGAAGAAAGACAGAAAGAGAAAGTAAAGAGAATCAAGAAAGATAGAGCAAGCGAAAACTAGAGAGAGAGAGAGAGGGGAAGGAAAAAAGGTGGTTCATCCCTCCGTAATAGGAGTCGGAATAACACGAAAGTAAAGCGCGCCCTTACAGAAGTAACTGAATGTTACTGTACATTGATATAAGAGAGTTTGCACAATGTATATTGATGCCTGGCAGATATAGTACCGTTTACCGTGGATGTACCCACTTTGATGATTGGTGGTACATCTCCATCCCGACGACTAACGTCCATGTTAAGTCATTACACAAAACAATGTGGTGGCTGAAGTAGTTAACGGTGAAAGCGTAATCAGAGAACGAGGTGTGATAGCCGGAAAAGTGTCGCATATTGGACGCAGAACTTGGTCGCCATCCCGTGGCATGTTAAAATGTGATTGAACACCACGGCCTGACTAGAGGGAAACGCAAGGCGCGTCGTGCCGCCCCCGGCCGCGATTTTTCTCGGGGCGAGCGCGTCAGCAGGGAACGTGGTGTAACAGCCAGGTGAGGCAGGCGCGCGTCGCAGAGCTATTTTTGGTTTCGATTAGCGTGATGCTATGAGCGAGGCCGACGCTTTTACGACGCTTGGGCTAAGATCGCCACCTCGCGGCGTGTTATATTGACAAAATTTAACTTCTATTGAAAATGCGCCGAATGGGACGGACATGTAACGCGTTGCAGGTGTTAATCTCGCAGGCCGCAGTAATGACGAATTACTTTACCGCTCCCAGAGGGCAACACCACCCCGCCGACCGAGAGAGTGGTAGATATAAAAGGCGCGTTTGTAAAGCTTCTAGTCTGTGACCGTGGCGCAGTGGATAGCGTGCCCGGCATCTGTTGTTGCGGACCGAGTGGTCGTGGGTGCGATGCCCGTTGACGGAACTTTTTTGCTTTGTCATCTGATCGTGTATATTTTTGTGACGTCATTTCCGTGACGGAAATACGTCACTGAAGTCTTGTTGGACCCCGGCATAAAACACTTTCGTGTTGAAATTAAATGATTGCGTCGCACCATATAGGCAGGCGTAGCTGTGAGTGTTGTGCAATCTTCGCGATGTGTAGACCTGGTGTTTGAAGCATGGTAATGATGACTCGTCAGAGTGAATTATCTTGTGAAACAAGGATAGCAGTGCATTATTACGGCGTGTACTTAACGATTGTAATGATAGTTCGGCTTTGAAATGCGTGATATTAGACTGGGCACTGTAGTTGTGAGCAATGGAACGGCTTGCTCTGTTCTAAATGATTTCTAATGATTCGATTAGGTACTTCTGAAGAGATGACGAAATGGGAGAGGCGTACTCAGCTGTGGTCGCACGAGAGTTAAATAGGCAAGTTTTCGTAAGGGGGATGGTACACTACGCATGTTACGGCGCAAAAGTCCTAATGATTTAGATGCATTGGCCCATACGTTGGTTATGTGCTCTGACCATGATAAGTTTGGTGTGAGGTGCTCGCCTAGATACTTATAGTTCGCAGTCGGCGATATAACACTATTGTTAATGCGATAAGTGAACTGCGAACTAACAGGTTTACGGGTGAAATACATTATCTTACACTTCGACACGTTTAGCGTCATTAGCCATGTCGTACACCATTGACCAACCAACTCTATATCCTGTTTAAGCGCGATATGATCGTCAATGTTGATTATTGGCCGGTAAATTATGCAATCGTCGGCGAATATTCGCAAGTTCGAGGTTATGCTATTAGGCAGATCATTTATACAGATTAAAAACAACAGAGGCCCAACGACGCTTCCCTGCGGCACACCAGAGGAGACGATGGACTTGGAGGAATCGAAGTCATTAACAGAGGTAAAGTGCCCTCGATTTGATAAGAAGTTTCGCAGCCATGACAATGTAGAGGAGTCTAATTTTAAGGCTGAAAGTTTTGATATGAGGCGGCAATGTGCAACACAGTCAAACGCTTTCGAAAAATGAAGGAATAAGCAATCGGTTTGTAAGTAGTGAATCGCGTTAAGGTGGATGCACAATTATCAAGGCCGTTAAACAATTGTATTAACAGAGAGATCTACAACTGACGAAAGCTCGACTACGGTTTTCATATACCTGCTGATAAAACAGAGGTTTCCGACTTTCTCGAAAGCCGTTGCCTGCAGTAGCTGAGTTTGTTGCGATATTGCAAGCACCAAAATTTATTGCTGAAAGCTAGCACAGGCACCACTGGATGACGCCAAAGAAGCACTGAAAGTGATAAGTGATTTTTTAAACACTTAAGTGTTTTATGCCGGGGTCCACCAAAACTTTACTGACGTATTTCCGTCATTGATATGACGTCGATAAAATGGACGCTAATAGATGAGAAAGAAAAACCTGTAAGAAAAAGTTCATGCACCGGGAATCGAACCTAGGACTACTTGGCCGCGATGATAAGCGTCCGCCGCTCAATGGACTTAAGGCCTGACCACACATGCGCACAGCTTCGCGTAGCCGCGAGCCCTCTTTCCCCATAGGGTGAGGGCGCGGCGCCGCGTCAGAAGGTCACGCGCTGACACGCTGCAACGCGCACGTGTGGTCAGGCCTTAAGCTAATGAGGCAGATGCACGACACTCGACAAACGCGCCTGATATCTCTCACACATTCTCTCTCGCAAGGTGCTCTACTATTGGCAGAGCTAGACGGGGTGGGGCGGTGCCGCCGTCTGTGAGCGGTTCAGTGAAGTAATGCGGCGTGACAGTTACTAGCGCCGATAGAGAACGATTCGGCGACGACGCAGTTAAAGCATGGCCTCCGAGATTTCGCGCTGGCGCGCAATCTCAGAGGCTACTGTGAAAGCGTCTCGATACCAGCGAAAAACACTGGCAGCGCTAGCATCGGGGAGTCGCCCCAGACGCAGTTACGTTCTTGGCCTTTCGCTTCATGCTAGCGTGTTACGGCTCGTTGTCGGAGTAGTGCAGCCTCCCCATGCACCAACGGTGTTTCGCCGCTGACTGCTTCGAGTGCGATAGCACCGACTAATCAATGAATGAACGTCACCTTTGTTGAAATAAAAAGACGACTCTTGGTCGCTGTTGGAGATAGGGTGGAAAAAGGGTAAGGGGATGAGAGGACGATGAGCATCTTCACGTCACGCCTTCGCACGAGTCAGTCGACCTCTCCTACACCACTCGAAACAGGCCATTTGACTACCGTATATTGCGAGAGGTTCTTGGGCGTCATGGTCACACCTTATTGAGCTACGCAAAAAAAAAAAAAACCTACTGCAGTAAGTGCTGCAGAAAGGCCACGATGTCAAGAGCCGAATGTCATGCCTTGGTGGAACGAGGCAGAGGCCAGCGGGACGTAAAACGGCGGCGCGCGTTCGCGGCTCAAGCTAGGAAAACAGCCTCCCGTGTTGCTTTCATATACATAGCCATGTTTTTTTTTCCGTATACATAGACAATAAATAACATGGCATATGAAATTCTGAAAACAGTGACCATTTCTCCTCTGGCGTGCCACGAGATGTGTTTTCAGTGGCTACTGAGTCTCGTTAGAGTTTTAGGAAATGAGGTAGCAGGCAAATTAGCCACTGCAGCACATACAAAAAATACCTTGACACCGGTGATCGTTTCCAAGATAGAAGGCAAGATGTTCCTTCCACCCTGCGCCACAAATTGTGCAAGGAGGCATGGTTTGATGGCAATGGAAGATCTTCACTATTGTATAAAGTGGATCTCTTTTTAGGTTTACGCCGAATCAAAAGATCGATCGGAGGTTTTACGTACGTCTGCATCGTTTGCGTTTATATGTAGCATACAAGCCTCACTTCTTGTGCCAAACAAAAGAAGAACATTCTTATGGTGTGCGACTACCGTGATAACGTCGATTGTCAGTGGAGCTCGTCATCATAGAATGCCGGCGATACAAAGAACAAAGCGTTCGACTGAAGGATTGGTTGAACAGCCTTGATTGAAAGACTGAACAAAGTACTTGGCCATACCCGGACAATCAAAGATGTGCAGTGAGCGCTCTTTGCGAGTTTTTAGGGGACATGAATTGAATGAATTCAACTAAAAACTTGTGCGCCTTTTTAGACAGCGGTGTTATAGCGCGAAAAGCAAGCACGTACTTTAGTACTTCAGTAGGCTTTAGATAACGATAGAGCAGTGAAGGCAGTTTAACCCGAAAGACGGAGCCCTTATCGATACCAAGGCATCTAACATCTACAAAAACAATGATGCATTTATCGGCCCTATTTACTGCAGCACTTAAAAGAAAGCAGTGTTTTAGCATTGACACACTGTGTGCAAGCTCTCTGTTTCTAATTCCTTCTTTCTTAGCCTGCTTCTTCACTTTCTATTTTGTGGGTAGAAAAGCCGATTGGTGTCCAGGCCTTTTCTTCTAACCGATATTCTTCTTGCCGCAGTTCATAAAATAGCAAGCCTTCTCATTTGACCGGCACTGCGTGTTCAAGGATCTCTCGTCTCTTCAAGCCATATTCTGACCACGTGTCACCTAATTCTCCTTTGGGGGGTGTTGAAGTGAGGCCGGAAACAGATAAATATGAAGCATTTTTTTTTTCAATGCATGAAATTCCAGCTTTCAGCTTCTCTTTCTTTTTTTTTCCAACTGAACAAAAAAACAGAGAGATGCTTAAAGCTCGCATTCTATACCATGTACTTACTGAAGAATAAAAAAAAGGTTGGTTCGCTGGTTTGTCGCCCCAAAGCGACTCGGACCTTATTTGAGAAAGGCCATAGTGGAAGGCTCTCGATAATTTCGAACACCTAGGGTTCTTTGACATGTACTGCAATACAGAGTGTGCGCGTGCGTCGCGAAGCGCCCCTTCGTCACTTTGGGAATGCGCCACCGACATGCCTGGGCCGAGCGCTGCCGTGTTATTTCCTCGCGCCCGCTCAGTTCGCCCTCACGATGCAAGTTTGTGCAGTGATCGCCTGCCGGTGAAGCAAGCCAGTTATGCAGCCCACAAACAGGGAGCAAAGCGTCGGGCTCCTTGCCGAAAGTTATTTATTACCCGACATTGTGAACGCACAATGCGACTTTCGGAAAAGCACCGCGCTTGTTTGGCTGGCGTGGATTAGCAGAAATGGCTTGAAGAACCTCGATAATATTCGCGTCTTCAGACGTAACTTAATTACGGGTAAGTGCTATCCAAGTACTTACCTGCAAACAGAGATGGCTTACCGTGATTACTCTACCTACAAACTTCACCACGACCACTGCGTGCACATTGAGCGTGTAAGGGACGCTGTTGAAATCGTGATGACAATCGCGGGGGTTCGGGGGTTACACTGAAACAAACTGTGAAAAGGGATGTCAAACAAACAAAACAAACTTCATTCACTGGCTGTTTGAAGTATAGCGCAAATAAGTGCCCCAGGTTAACATTCCGACCGGTTCGAGTGGGGGTCAGGCAAACTCTCCGTTCTTATTAACCGTGCGTAATTGCCCAAAACAGTCTTCATCATTTTCAGGAGCTCCACAGTACATTAGAGCACAAAAATAGAAGCAAAATACAAGGTAAAAAAAGTGGCAAAAACATGCGGAACAGAAAAAATGACAGGCATTACGTACCACGCGAAGTCCCTACCTCTCACTCGCACAAATTTTTCCCGGCTGTTTAAATGCCGATGAAAGAGCCTCAGCATCATCACTGTTTAAAGCACTTGGGAAGTCTCGATTTCGCACTGCAAGAACTACTTTGGCGGAGTGGGCCGCATCTCCTGTAAACTTGTCTCGCTCTGCACGACGACTCGTTTCCGATGGGAGCTGCTTGGCTTCCCTCGTCCTCTCGTACAATATTCTGGGCCTCGAGGGACTTTGTGCTTTCACTTGTTGTTGGGCCACGCCCACGTAATTTGTAGAAAACTAGGTAATTGAATATTCCCACGTAGGTCGTGGCGGGCAACAAGCCCGAGTATGCGGTGGCATCTGGGCTGATGGAAATCCGGTATACGAGTTGAGGTGCCACACAGCTTGATCCTTGTGGGAACCACGCCCACCGGCTCTCGAGATAGCACCACGTGCTGCGCAGAGACGGTGCGCGTGGCCCAGCTGCGCGGCTTAAAAGGGGCAGCCTGCCCAGGGGAGAGGTGCCTTGGCTGCCAGGAAGGACGATGCTGCCACCCGCGCTGGCCTATTGCTGCTGCCGGAGATCATGGTCGCCGCCTCGCTGTCTCGTGGCCCTGGACCGACCTCGCCGTATGCATCGTAGCGTTAAATAAATTGTTCTTGTTTGTTTTGAGTTGAAGCCTCCGTCGTCCTTGCTTTAACTACGGACGGGGCGCAGCAAGCCCAGTACCCACATGCTACAGTGTGGTATCGAGCGAACAATCGAGGTCTTCCTGGTCCGATGAGCTCGTCGAAGTACAACAAAAAACCGCACTGTTTGATTTTCAAACATCGCGCACAGCAACAGCTGACAAACCCTCGACACCCCGCGCTGCAACACGTGAACTGCGGCAGGAACCCAGAGATGGCGGGAGAGGGCGAAAGCGGTGGAAGTGACGTCACATGAACACTATGTATAGCACAGTGTATGGGCTTTCGCCTCCATCGAAATACAACCGCCGCGGCCGGAATCGAACCCGCAACTTTTGGGATAGTGGCCCAGCGCCGTAAGCACTAGAAAACCGCGGAGGCCACAAACAATGAAGAAACGGAAATGCTGGATTGCATAAGAATGCGCAACTCCCTCGGCGCCAGTTGATTCTGATCACAGGTTCGGAGATAGAGCTTAGAAGGCCAGAAAGTTGAGCAAGTTGGTTGGTCGCCACGAAATAAGGGGGCTGTGGCAACACGGGTACAGAAGATACTTGCATACAGAACTGCGATGCCTAAGCAGTTATCTATATGTCCAGGTAACACATGAGCATGCGCAGACAATTTCTGCATCATTTCTGCCCCCTTCTGTTGATATTCAACTTTTGGATTGTCTCGCCCTCCTGCGTCCTTGTTTGCGCGTCCACTCTTATTCGTGGTGGAGATCGGAAACGTTCAACGTTTTTAGGCACGGGAAAGTGTAGCCTGCTGCAGAGCCCGTGTGAGTGTCGAGAGGGAGAGCGACGCTGCAATCCACGTTGTCCCCCGGGGTTCAGTCTGCCGGCAATGGCGACACTACAGCAAGGTGTGATAAAGCATCTAACAACGTGTGCAGCAAGAATAAAGGGACGAACAAAAATAAGCGCCGGCACGATGGCATCTTTCGCGCGAGACTCGCTGCCAACCGGATCATGTAGCTTGCAAGTAATCCATCACGTCGACACATCCCTCCTTAGCATGCAGAGCTCCCGACCACCGGTGCCAGCACCTTGCAGAGGAATCGCTTTTTCCGCCGTATTCGTTCACACGCGCGCAAGATGACCCTGCTGCTTCTGTGGCGTCATATCGGGCGCGAGGCTGTACCACGTGTGCTTGTGTCTTCCGTGCAGCGAAGCAGAAATAGCGACCCTCTCGGTGTCTTCTAGGGACAAGGAAGGGGAAATGGAATGGAATGTCGGGCGTTCACAGTCGGTGGCTTATCACTGACGTAATTAATCGGGAACACCAGTACATCAGTACACCGTTTTAAGAACGCGTCTTTAGAATATTTTAAAGCTGTCTGGCTTGCCCACTACGGCCGGTGGATTCACGTTATTTTCATTTACCAGTTCGTGTCAAAGCATTTTGATGATGCAACCCTTGTAGGCAGCGCAATCCCCTTTCAAGCGAAGCTTCTTATGGCTTCCACATTTGTATGGCGCTGTCGCAGCCTGCACTAACGCAGACGCATACATGTAAATAACGGCGTGTGCGTACTTACGCATGTGCGCATTAGTTTACCACCGTCGCCAGCCTGTTTTATGTAGACAGCAGCACCAAGGCCTCTCTCAGCTATCTGCAATTTTCCCTGTACTGCGCGAGCTAATTCCATTTTAAGCATAGGAGTGCGCACGGGAAGGGCTGGGGGCAGGGGAGAGGCCACCTCCCCTAGTCACCTAAGAACAGGGGGGCGCAAAGTCTGCCCCATACATTGACTTACTAGGAGGGGGGCGAAGCGATCAACCTTCGCCCCTGAAGGGGAACCCAGCGCACGCCTTTGATTTTAAGCCAGCAATGTTTTGAATTTCTTTTAATGTAAGAAACAAATCAGGCGGACATCTGGCGGATCACTGCAACAAGTGTAAGTGCACACCACATTTTGATCACGGGACCTTTGTCAAGCGTGCAAAAACAAAAAGAGAAAGATAAATAATAGAGGCGGCTCACATGAGGAAATCCGGTATCAACTGTGTAAGCATATTCCAAGTGTATATTTAACTCACAAAGAAAGACAGTTTTTGTTTAGTCACCCATGATGCGTCACGAGTTGTTGATAACATGCGCGCATATATAAAAAATCACAGCATATCCACTTAGTGAATGATGATGAGTGGGGCTCAGCTCCAGAGAGAATCATCGGTAAACCGTGAATCTTCCGTGTAACGCCCCATCAATCATCATATAAGTAGTGAGAAACACTGTGTGTATATTACAAACATGAAACTTGTATTTTTCTTAATTAGATGATGCTTGGCTTGCGTTGTACCTTCATTATCACGGCTTTATGGTCCATGAAGTGAAGGTACAGCGGTTCTTGCACAGGTTGCAACTGGAAATTAGAAAATACCAGGTCTATACACGTCCCTCGCATGGTCTTCTCGCCGCAGCCGTGTAGCTTGTCGAGCAGCTTCGGCCTCGCGGGCTCGAACGGCGGGGTTTTCTCGCCACAGCCGTGCAGCTTGTCGAGCAGCTTCAGCTTCGCGGGCTCGAACGGTGGAATCTGCTTCGCGGCGTCGACGTGCAGCTTCGGCCTCGCGGGCTCTCACCTCAGGATTCTGTCTGCGAGCGCGCGCTGCCGCCGCCTTCCGTGCCCTCCGTTCCGCAGCCTTGTCTTCCATCTGGCGACTTCGAGCTAAAGAGAAAGCGTGCCAAGAGGGAGGCTCATGGCGCGTTACTTCTGAAATGTTGTCTTCGGGTGTCGTTGAAAACACGAGACGTAGTAAAGAAGAAAGAACGCCACACAGGCGAACACGCACGAGAGTGTCACTCGTCAACGTCGTCTTCTTCTTCTACTGCATACCAGAACGCGCGCAGTAAAGAAGAAAGAATGCCACACAGGCGAAGACGCACGAGAGTCTCACTCGTCAACGTCGCCTTCTTCTTCTACTGCATACCAGAACGCGCGCTTCTCACGAGCTAGAGGTGGCTACTACAACGCTACAAACAAACGGAGGATGGACAGACACACGGCATAAGGAGCTTCGCCCCTAAAATGGGCTTCACGCTTTTCAATAAATGCAGGAAGTCAGCGCCAGTCAATGCCGTTTTGTAACTTCCCTAGTCTTCATTTATATGCGCGGCACATAGTTTCTATACATCAAGACATTACGGGAGCGGTGGTTGCGAACGTGCCGATAGTAGAAGAGAAGAACGATGGACACGGGCACGCTAGCGGTCGCTGACGGTCAGTCGCGACCGAGCCTTGGAGTAATAAAGACGTGTTGCTCGGTGTCTCGGCCTCGTCTCTGACGGGTTCGGGGCGGCTGCTGGCCCAGGTCTCTACATTTGGCTTCCAACGGGAAGGACCCCGCCGCTGCGGCCATGGACACCGAGGCTACCCGGTGGTGAGTGACCGCCACTTGTCGAGATGGCCTCGTCGTCTTTGGACCGGATCGTGGCGCTTCTCGCGCCCTTGACGACTGCCGCCACGCACGGAGGCCACGAGCGCACGCAACACGTGGCACTGACGAAGATGACGTTGGACGTTACAATGTTTGCTAGACAAGATGCGAGGAAATCGCTCGTTGACTTTCTCGACGAACTTTCTACTTACAGGACAGTTTCCGGCGTCTCAGAGCTCTATGTGCTTCGGTGGGTCCTGCCTGCTACCCTCGGGGGTACAGCAGCGCAGTGGCTGCGTCTCCAGCCGCCGTTCCTGTCTTGAGACCAGTTCATCACGGCCTTCCGAGCGGAGTTCCTACCGCTAGACTACGATTACCGTATCCGACGCGAGCTCGACGCCCGAACACAACATGCAGACGAGGGTCTGAGAGAATATGTTCGGGCCATGCAGGAGCTGTTTCGCCGCACTGATCCCAGCGCCCTTGAAACCGTGAAGGTTTCGCACCTTTTGCGGCGATGCCATCCTCGCTTTAGGCCATACCTTTTTGGCCGTTCTTTTCCTTCCCTCGAGGAACTTGCACGCTTTGCTCGGCGAATTACGGAGGCTCTCTTTTGGGAGCAGCACTACGCTGCGCCACCACCTGCCAACGTTGCTCTCGAGCCAGCCTCTGCCTCCACGAGTTCATCGTCTGCACGGCTCCTCGACTACCTCGTTGATTACCTCGCGGCCCACCGCATCCCATTCGTGTTCGACATGGGCCTCGACGAAGCTGCCGCAAAGGATGGAGCGAAGGAGCAGCGTGCCGGGGCTGAATTCGAGGAGAGCGCGGAAGGCGCAGACGACGCGGCGGGATCGCGCAACGAAGCGGCCCCGGATGCCGACCAGCTGTCCAGTGACGAGGTGTCCGTGGAAAACGTCAGGGGCGAGCAACATGCTCATGTGAACGAGGAAGTCGTCGGGAAAACGGTCGACGAGTTGCAGGACGGCGAAGCAGACGATGATCAGTGTCGGGATGGCGAACAAGAGACCGCCGCCGAGGTCGTTCAGGAGGATAGAGCTAAGGAGCGAAGGAAAACGCCGTAGGTGGAAATGGCGCGAGAGGACAAGGCGTGGTGGTCTGCGAGGGAGCCACCGACGGCGCGGATGGTGATGCTGAGGAGGAACAGAAGAAAGTTGGGAAGGAGAGGAAGGAGGAAACGAAGAAAAGAAAGAAAAAGATAAACAGTACGATGACGAGCTTGAGAACGTGCTGAACGGGATCATCTTCGTGTGGGAATTCGTGTGGGGCAACCGAACAGCGCCGTGGACGCTGAGGCATACGTTTTGCGGAAACATGTTGTAAAACAACCCGGATAGTGAGATGGAGGATCGCACCGAGCAAGAGACTAAGAAGGCCAAGACTGCACAGCCAGGACACGTCCCCAGCGCGGGAAGAAGTCTGCAGGTGGGCGGCGTGTGAGCAGCCTGAAGCATGGTGCGTGGTGCAAAGAAGGCTACTGCCTCCATGCGCAATAAGGACGAGAGTGCAGAGGAGGGACAAGAGGAAGAGGCAGCCTCGATCTGCTGAGGAGTCCTTGACGGCAGCCGCCAACGAGGATGGGTCAGCTGACAGCAGAGGCAATAAGGACGAGGTAAACAATGACGAAGATGCAGGCAAGGCTCGGTAATCAGATTCTGAGGATGCTAACGCCGATCACAAGAACCAGAGCTCGACAACAAAAAAACCAACCACAGACAGCGGCCGCAAGGCGGCTGCCACGACGGCAGCTCACACGAAAGTGGATGCCAAGCCCCCAGTTACCAAGGACAACGCGGGGACTGTTGCGCTATAGCGGACGAACTGTGCCAGCGTGTGGTCGCGTACGCCACGTGCGGTCCGCCGTGGCCAAGGGTAATGGCCACCGCGTCCTCCTCCCCATTTCACCGGAGGGGAGGAAGCAGTATGGGAGCAGCTGCTGCGAGCTTGCCGATATTAGTAGACAAGAACGATGGACACGGGCACGCTAGTGGCCCGCGCTCGGTGGGCGCTCACGGTCAGTCACGGCCGAGCTTTGGAATAATAAAGACGTGTTGCTCGGTGCGTCGGCCTCCTCTTTGGGGGGTTCTGGGCGGCTGCTGGCTGAGGCCCTTACAACCTGTGCCAACTAGCCCACCAACGGATCCTTTTATCACCCTACCTAACCAGCTGCCATCCTCGGCTGCATTTCCCGTTCCTTGTTCATTATTTCGTTCTAACTGGCCGTCGGTTATCCTATGAATCACGCGACCCGCCTAGGTCCATTTTCCGCCCTCTTCATCTCGTTTGGCATGGTGGTAACACCGGTGTGTTCTCGCGTCTACTCTGGTCTTTTACTATTTCTTCATGTTACGACTATTAATTTCTTCTGCATCTCATGTTGTCCGATTTTAAATGTGAAGAATTTCTTAGCTAATCCAAGCCACTTTGACCGTCTTTAGCTTTGTATCTGTCTATCTGTATATCTATTTCTCTATCTATCTATCTAGCCGCCTACGTCTAGGTGCCCTCGTCATCGCCTCCTTAGCTTGGTGTACAGCAAAATTGGCATGGGAGGGTAGGAGAGGTTTACGAATATGACTGCCTGGTCATGACATGAATAACGTGAAAATCCTGTCGCGTACGTCGTCAAGCTATTTTCTCGAGACACCTGTGGCACCTACCCGTATACCACGGACCACAGCAAGCGGGTATGCGCCACATGTGATGGATGGATGAACAACTTTATTTTAGTCCTTCGGTGCGCGCGATTAGCGTGCAGCGGGCCGCTCCCACGTCGGGACAGAGAGGCCTTGCCCCTCCGCCGCGTGTGATTGACAGTTTATATCTTCCCAGGAACGGCGAGAACAGACGTTGCTAATTTAAGTGCGGCAGCGTAAAGAAAAACCGACATCGGCAGCCTTGACGCAACCAATGTAAATAATAAAATTCAGGATCCCAGCAGGAATCAAACCCAAGCATTCTGCGTGGCAGTTAAGCAATCAACCACAGAGCCACGCCACGTCTTTAAACTGCCTTGGAAAAAGACCCTGTGCAGGTGTATAGTCGGCGCAGAGTTAATTGTGGTTGCAGTGCTGGCTATCTAACCTTCTATCAAGGCATATGTACTCCTAGGATACAGCGTATTGCCGGGTTAACTTCAATTGTACCAGTGTTGGCTCCGCTTTCATAGAAGTCTTATCAATATTGCATTTGTATCCCTATGATTCAGCAAGCTATATTCAAGCGTTGCTCGACACCGGAGGAATACGCTAAGGAACGTTACGTACGATATTCACATCATCGTTCCGTAAAGTGCACAAGTGCAATTTGTTTCAATATTACTCACGTCTGTGCTATAAACTGAGTGCTGACGTTACCACAGACCATAAGTTACCCTTTTAATTCCAGTGTAGTCGACGTGCCTGGTAAGGCCACGATGTGCACACAACTACCACGCTTACAAAAACACGTCGATCCGCCTGGTAACGCTTGGCTCAAAACCGAAACATGCAGCGTGGACAACTACTCGCTGATCGCTTCGCATGAAACAGATTCCCACAAGACGTGAGACATGCCGAATTTCTAACTTGGCGAGTTTTTAAATGCGATGCACTTCTTAGCGAACCTACGGCACTTTGGACGTATCTATCTATCTATCTATCTATCTATCTATCTATCTATCTATCTATCTATCTATCTATCTATCTATCTATCTATCTATCTATCTATCTATCTATCTATCTATCTATCTATCTATCTATCTATCTATCTATCTATCTATCTATCTATCTATCTATCTATCTATCTATCTATCTATCTATCTATCTATCTAATCTTTTTTTTCGCATTGGCTTTCGCTTTCAAGAGTAGAACGCCATAGCGTAATCGGGCCTCATGCGCATCGCCTTCTCAGATGCTAGCATAGCTCCGGTTCTCGGTGTACGCCTCAACCATGCCACAAGGAAACGAACGACTGTGCGCGTAACATTGGCCGTTTCAAACTATCCTAGAAGGCCACCTGCAAGTACAGTTGTGTAGTGCCCACTACGCCATAATTCTTCCTTTTGCGAATCAGCGAAGGGCCCACTACGCGTCCATAAAACGAACCCCCGCAGATCATTTTGCTGATCATTTTGCTGCTGATGATGATTAAATATGTGTGAGCGCTTTGTAATGCTGGACCTTTAAAAGACCCACTCGTCGCGCAATTCACATGTTTTGCCGCCTGGCGCGATTCTACACTTCTGCCACACATGATTACATGCGTTACTCTCTCTCTCTCTTACCACTACAACACATTCACATAGTGTTTTTTTTCCGAAGCTGTTTCATGCAAAGGCATGGATTTGTGGTAGAACATCGGCTCGCGGAGCAGAAGGCCTGGGTTCGATTCTGACTCAAACCGAACATTTTTATTATTTATTTTATTTGCATCCTTCATGATTTTTCAGTCACGGACAACGCTGATTTCTCGTTCACAACCAACGACGGCGACACCGATGCCGACACTGAAATTTCTGCGAAACGAGCTTTTCAACACTATCGCGCTAAAACTATTGGGGTGACTTCTCCTATAATAAAGCGTCTTTTTTCGTTAATATATCAAGAACCTGGGAGAGTAGGCTACGCTAGAGGCGGCTATCCCATCATCATGATATTAATATTGAAAAAAAGAACGCACAAAAACAAGAAAGCATAAAATATTCCGGCAGATCCCACGCGTTGTGGCAATCGATGTCATGTGAAGCAGTCGGCGAGTACCAGCTTATATGCCGGATTTTTTAAATGCGAAGCATTTCTTAGCGAACCTTTGTCACTTTGAGCGTTTCTATCTACGTATCAATCTATTTATCTACCTATCTATCCAGCCGGCTACGTCTGGGTGCTCTCGTGATCGCCGCATTAACTTGGTGTAGACCAAAATTAGCGTGGAAGGGTAAGATCACTTGACGAATATGAATGTCTGGTCATGACATGAATAACGTGAAAATCCTGTCGCGTACGTCGTTAAACACTTTGCTCCAGACACGTGTGGCACATACCCGTTTACCATGAGTATACGGGTATGCGCCACAGGTGATTGACAGTTTATATCTGACAAAGAACGGCGGCAACAGACACTAGTAAAAACCAACACCTGCAGCGATGACCGGACGAACGCACACAATCAAAATCAGGATCGCAACAGGAATCGAACCCAAGCATTCTGCGTGGCAGTCAGGTATTCTACCACAGAGCCATGCCAGGTCTGGAAAGTGCTTTGGAAAAACACCCTATGCAAGCGTAATATCGGTGCAACGTCAAATGTGGTTGTAATGCTGGCAATCCAATTTTATAACAAAAAATGAGCGCTACAGATGTACTCTGCGTCATGTCATGTTAACATCTGCGGTTCCAGTGTTGGCTCCCCTTTTATATCAGTCTGATAAACATTACATTTGTATTCCTGTAATTCAGCAAGCAATATTCAAGCGTCGCTCGACCCCGTTTGAATACGCTAACGAAAGCTACGTGCAATATTCACATCATCGCGCCATAAAGTGCACTTCGTTTCCATAATGCTGATGTATATACTGTAACGTGAGGGCTGACGTTACGTCAGACCATGGGTTACCCTTTAAAAGCCAGTGTTCTCTACGTGCCTGGTAAGGCCACGACGTGCACAAAACTAGCACACTTACTAAAACACGCCTATCCACCTCTTAACGTTTGACTCAAAGCAAAAAAAGATGCAGCATAGAACTATTCGCTGACTGCTTCGCATGAAACCGATTCCCAGAAGGTGTTGGATCTGCCGCTTTTTTCTTTATGAGTGGTCAATCTAGACGTTGATCCAAATATGTCGATCCACCTTACGAGGTGGAAATTCGCGGCCACGCTGAGCGCCACTAGCACGAAAATTGCGGACTAAGCTGTCAGAAGCTGCATGTGCGCATGTAGATGGACCTCGCCGCTCTTGATTTTTTTTTTTCACCCTATGTGGCGACCGCTGGAACTTGAGAGTTTCCGGGGCCTGTTAGTATCTCGTATCTGTATATCAAATACCTCTTGCCCGAGTATTTTGTATCGTATCGCGATACAGTTTGAAAATAACTTTGCCTACGCCTGCTACCTCTCATGTAATTCTATAGCAGTGAAACGTTAGAGAAACGTAGCAGAGTTGACAGCGGTGTAGTAAGTGCTAAGGTCACTAGCCTATGACTACGTTTTTAGGAGCGAAGCTCCTTAGGCACGCACCCCGCCGTCGCTGTTGAAGCTTCCTTTCTCTTAAGCATCGCTTTGGGGTCTAGTCGCCGGTGATTTATTTTAAGTTTTCAGTGAAAGTGGCCGTGAGTGGGTGCCTGCAATGGAGCGGGCCAGCGTTGTCTGCGAGCGGCGGCGAGCGGAAACATGAGGGCGTAGAGACGAGAATAAGCGCACATGGTAAGTACTCACGGATTGAAACGGGGCAATTTAGGGCTAAGTAACGCACATACTTTCATTTCCAACTTCTTGCGTTTGGGTCATATCGGCGTCATTTTGACTCGAACGCGTACGTCAGAGCTAGCACTATCTTTAGACACGAGGTTCGTCGCGATATGACGTGGTTATCTCGAGCGATTGCGCATACCAGTCGTCATGCAAGAAAATTCGTTGTCATGTTTGAACCCGCGAGTACTGCACGCAGCCCGCGCAAGCTTCATGAGTAATTATGAGCATAGGGTTTCCTACAATATTTGGGTAGCGCATGGATCTGCCTAATCTTCGTGCTTCCGGCTTCGAACGCACTTGTGGCTTTGTTTGGTGTTGTGCTTTGGCGTTTGTTTCCG
The DNA here is from genome assembly GCF_013339695.2 of Rhipicephalus sanguineus. Classification (NCBI taxonomy): domain Eukaryota; kingdom Metazoa; phylum Arthropoda; class Arachnida; order Ixodida; family Ixodidae; genus Rhipicephalus; species Rhipicephalus sanguineus. Next base: position 215,331,921 of record NC_051178.1, read on the forward strand.
ATAAAAGAACGGATCGTTGTGAATTTCGTGACCCGATTTGAATAGGGTCAAGGCGGTAAAGAGGAACTGCTGAACGCTTGCTCAACTTGGTCTTGCGACAAAGCGGTTGCAGGCCACATGGAGCCAAACGGAGCCGAAAGAACGAAGCGTAGACAAATCCATGCAATACCCAACATTGGCATGCTGGCTAGTAGAGTGACCTAGAATAGGGGGAGTGTCCAAAGCGCCGCGCGAATACATGGGAGGAGCGAGGGCCTTTTGCGGTGAACTTCCGCGTACCGGCGCTGCCGTGCCAGACCCGTGGGCTTTCTCCGCGGCGGAAGCCGCGTCAAAGCGGCGAGCGTCTCCTACGCGCGTGATATCTTGACCGCTAATAGCTAGAATTGCAGAAATTTGGGCAATATTTAATACTGCGTCACTGCAACATAATACTGCAGCGATTCATCACACAGAGAACGCGTTTGTTAGTTTGTGTGTTGTGAAACGGGGATTTTGTATATATCCTTTCAGCTGGTTTGTCACCGCATTGGTCCACACTTCCGCGGCTGTTTGAGGAACGCATCTTGCACGCACTTCATCGTGAGAAAAGGCGCTTAACTTACTTTCGTGTGGAATGACGAACCAAAACTGGAGAGAATAAACTGGAGATAACCAGGAGAACGTAGCACATATTCGCGTAGTAACTAGCTCATGCATGCTAACGCGTTTGCACCCTTCATATCCTATCTTTTATTTCGCGCATTCGATTTGTTTTACAAGGCTGCCTCCGGCGCTCTGCTGTTTCAAGCCATTTCATGCGAAGCCGAATGTGTCAGTCGGCGTGGCCGCTGTACCAAAAGTAAAAAATTACTCGCGTAATCGTTCACTTGGTATACACGAAAATTGGCACGGAGGGGCACGAATGTACGTATGCCCAACACGACCGATAGGTCATGGCATCATTAACTTGACATGCTTGCCATTTGCATAACGACTAACAATAATAATATGGTGTGTGGCGCGCAAGCCCGCTTTCTTTAGCCAGAAATAATTTTGACGATGTGTGGTCTGACGATTTGTTTCCGTCAGGTTATAAAAAACGTGGTGGTCACCAATGTCGATGTGAGCATGTTAGACTTACCCATACATTTTGAAGAACTGACCGCATAGGTGAAATGTATGCGAAAAAATTACATGAAAAAAAAACATGGTCTCATATACATTCGTCTGAGATGACTCGAAAACGAAAGCCATCTTTTTCGTCAGACGATGCATTGATCCTTCCTCTCCCCTCTCCGAAAGCTTTCTGCACATAACGTGGTTTCGGACTGCCGACAGTATCGGAGGCATTGCAAGCTTTCTGCACCTAACCTGCTTTTACATTGCCTCCGTGATCGGCCTCCGATCACGGAGGCAATGCAGAGCGACCATGTCATGTGATGGCGTCATCATATGACGTCACGTTGAATGAGTCATAGTGACGTCACAAATTCTGTTGACGTCATCGCGTGATGATTTTGTGCATCACTCGTGTTGGCTACGCTGGTCGCCGACGGTCAATTTTCGTGTTTGATGAGGCATCTAAGGCTTTAGCCTTAAAAAAAAGACAAACCAAAGAAAATGAAACGGTAACAGCGCAACATCGTGTATGCCTCACTTCACGTTACGAGCGATCGCCTGAAAACAAACGTGATTCTCAGTTCAGAGCAGCTGATTGCACGCGACTGCGGGACAAAAGAGGCTTGCTTTACCCGTCTGGTCATCTCTTTATATTTATTCAAGAGATGAGCAGACTCGCTATTTAAGTACTCCGGAGCTTCAGCACGAAATCATGGTTGACGCTATATTAAGGTCATAAGGAAAAAGCGGGAAAATGCGGTCGGGTGCCCTGTTGGCGCGCACACAACTGCCGCGGAAACAATTGTATTTTATGTAACTACTCGCCCACATATTTTTGTAAAGTCCCTGAAGTGGGCGAACGCTAACCTCCGAGAGCCGTGAAAACATCTGAAGTTTAGAATGAGTTGTTTGAAACTGTTTTCATTCCGTATGGTGAAGGCTTGAAGCAATGCACGCATCTCGCGCGATCGTTTCATACTGACGTTCAGCGATACAATGCAACATGCGATAATATATATATATATATATTTATTTATTTTTTTTTTCAGGCTAGGTACATAAGGGATCTCTGCATTTGAACAATTTTCTTAAGTGATTGGGATATTACACTTCTATTTGTCAATTTCTTACCGTATTTTCGTTTCGGCAGCTTGTACAGCAAGAATGGGGGCATTTGTAACTTTGTTTCATGATATCTGGATATTTGTAAAGGATTTTCTATATTACGCCTTTCATGCAAAAACTTGGTGGAATAAGGCTAGTTTATCTGGCATTGGTTTTCGTTCAAATGTTTGCGCACGGTGAGTCTTGTTGTACGTAAAGCCCCTCCATGCGTTTTCCGCCGGCTAGACGCGATGGAGGGGCTTTAGTTGTACCGGCTATCTCAGAAGCAAAAATAAGCCAACAGCATTGCGGTCGTATGGCCGTCTGATCCTTTTTTTCTATTTATTTGTTTCCCTTGCGTCTTCCCGGTGTGCTCCGTCCATAATAAAGTGCTAGTGGAGGCTAATGAATTGTCGAATAAAGCGGTGTGCATATGGCTAGCAAACCAGTGGCGACCATGAGTAAAAAGCTCGTAGTGTGAAGCGGTCACTGCGCGCAATTCTTTCAGCTGACTGCGCGTGCAATTTACCTTTTTTTATTACTCTTAATTTGTGCATGCGTGATGCTGTTGCCCGATTACTCGTGCGAATAAGGTTTTTTTTCGTTCTTTGCTTGTGCGTGTCCGTTTCGCGCGTTTTTACACACGCACCAACGTTCTCGAACTCTGTGACCGGACCTAGGCCACGCCGATGCCAGTTGACACATGGTTTTTTGCATTCTGTCGTTGCCCCAGCACTAAAACAACGCTTAAAGATGGATAAGCTCCATTCGGCACCGCATTATAAAAGTTAAGTAGGCTTCAAGTGCCCTGTGTGGAAACGCGGCGCAAGAAACTACAGCGCGTAGCAGACGCCCCTCGCTTTCCGCGCGCTTCCCGAGCGCGGAAAGCCCACGGGTCCGGCGCAGCAGCGGCGCGGCGCGGTAGTTCACGGCAAAAGGCCCACGCGGGAGCCGGCGCTTTGGACACTCCCCCTATTCTAGGTCACTCTAGCACTAGCGCCAGATCTCCCTCTAGTGTATCATTATGAAACTCTACAGTTTTCAGCAGTATCCTGTAATTATGTCGACGAAAGCACGGTGGTGGATGGCTGGATGGCGCCGAGCATGTCGGACGTGCTCCGATCCGCTCCTGTTTTTTCCAGCTTCTTCGATATTTGTGATGCCGTTATTGCTGAACATTTGCATCATTTCCGCAAAGTTGCAAGGAGTGTGTAGACACAACATTTTTTGAATATGGGTGGACTTTCACAAGAATTGTCGCTGTTTCTTGTGCCGACCACGCCGGAGCTATGAGTTAAGCCTAACCACGCTACTATTGGCGAGGCGCCCGGCCGCCGCGCCCGCCCGTGTTAGCCCGTGCGGACTGTTGCGCCAATTTTTCTACAATGGAGTGCGAAGTGGAGGGCACCCTGATGGCCCCCCAAGCTTTTGGAAAGGATTCCGATTAGATAACGGTCACCGCGCGACGTTGTACCACGAAGATGGTCGCCGGGTGTTTTGGCGCCAACTCGCCCGAGGCTCAACCCAGCGGGTGTCCGGCCCCCTCGGGCCGCGAAGGCTACCAGGACGTCAAAAGCAAGGTCCTCAAGGGTAGCAGAATGCCACCGCTGCTGAAGGACGAAATGAAAATTGTTGTTTGATCCAGGGGTGGGCTGAACATTGCCAAAGCAGACCCCGCCACTGTCGCCGTGGCAACATGGTTCACGGCGGGCACCGACGCCACGGAACGGGAATCGGACACCATGTGCCCAAACTCAATGCAAAATGTCATGGTGGTGATCACGTCCAACAACGAGAACACGATTCGCTAGACCGCTGTGGACAGTATTGTGGTCGGCGGATAGCAGCACGAGGTGAGCGCGTACGTCACCGCGCCGCATGCTGCCTGTAAAGGAATGACTCGTGGCATCGGCGACGGACCCGAAGGGCCCAAATATTGTTAATTGAAGGAACCCGGTCGCACTGGGGGCAAAGTGGACCAAGAAGACAAGCGCGGTGGTGGTTTTATTCGACAGCTACAAGGTTCCGAATTACGTCGCCTACGGTGGCACCCTCGTCAGGTGCACTCTTTATCGCAAGCTGATGGACGTCTGTTACTCCTGAGCACGTCTCGGACATCGCTCCGACGTGTGTCCGCCTCCGGAGGATGCCATATGCAGGGGCTGTGGTACTGCTAACTCGGACGAACACTGTTGCGACCCAAAGTGCACATTACGTGGCTGCAGACACTTAGCTGCCCCGGGGAGTGCAAGAACAAATTCCAGACGCCCTACCTCGTCAGGCACAGACGTGGGGAACGTATGCGCAACGTTGAACGTGACAGAAATAAGTACCCGTCCTTCAGCACGGCCGACCAACATTTCCCGGACACCACCGGGAGCGTCCCCGCTCTTGGGATCCAGGCCCCTAAGCTCTACCCGGCTCTCGGGGCAGGTTCCGATCCAGATGACGCAGCAGCTCCCGGGGTCGTTCCAGGTCCAAGGGGTGCTTGACATCCAAGAAAAGCAGAGTCCGCATCAAGTCCAGGAGCGGATCCAGGTCCCGCTCTAGATCCATGGGTTGCCAGCAGAGACCGACCCGCCGGACGCCAGGCTCTCCCACATGGGCCGACACGGTCAGGCAAGGGCCAGCAAAGGTGGTGTCGGGGTCTCCCCCAGAACATGTAGCAGGGAGCGCGAGCAGAATGCCGCAAAGTCGCAACTCGCGCGTGAAAACGCGTTGATGAAGGAAACAGTTAATAGGCTAATGTCCAAGATTACGGCGATCAAGAAGGCGAGAGGCTCACACCCTGAACTCGCCCTCAATCCCTCAATCCTCAATCCCTGGAGATTCCCAGAGCAGAAGGAGAAGGTGACGAGTCGAGGCCCCCAACGAAGAGGGCAGTGACGTACGAGCATCATAGTGTTTCGGGTCTCATAAGGTCAAAAATTCGTGAAATGCTTTCCGCATTGAGTGAAAGCGTGAGACAGTTAAGGGAGAAAGTCTTCCAGGTGCAGAACGAGGCAGTTGTGCAAAGCGAAGGCATGAACAGGCACGTGTCCAAATGGAATCCTTCCTTGTAAATGTAGTGGTGCCGGCCCTAATCCCTAGCCCCATTGTGACACCACACACCGAAGCAGCGAGCGCCCCCCGTACTTAGGGACTTTCGTGATACTGACAATAGCTGTGAGGCGATACAGAAACAAGATGGCCAGCACAAACGAATCTTTTCGCATTTCGCAGTGGAAATGCACGGTCTTTTCAAAGAGAAGGCACCTCTGCAGCAATATATTCGCAGGAGTAATAAGAAACCACACGTAATTCTTGTTGAGGAAAGCCTCACCACCAAGGTAAAATTATCCGGATACCAATCGGCCATGCGCCGGGTGAGGAGTAGGGGCACTTATTGCACTCTAGTGAGCAGCAAAGTCACGTACATCTTACACGACCTTCGTTTGACCGCCTGCAAGGTAGAGCAAGTTATGATTGAAGTTATACCGGGTAGGCTGAACCACCAATGCGTATTTGAGCTCATTGTATACAGCAGCCCCACCGATTTGCGCCGGTGATTCAAAGCGCTGCTGAGGAAAGCGGTCGATCTCGCTGGTACCAACCCTTTCATTGTAGCCGGAGACTTCAAGGTTCCACATCACGCGTGGGGCTAAACGTATAACACGGCCAAAGGGACAGAGCTGTGGCAGAATCCTGCATATATGGACATGACACTCATCACAGACAACACATTTCACACCAGACTTGATTCTTCGGTGTGCAGAGAGTCGACCCCAGACCTGACGTTCGTCAAAAATCACGCCAAGGCGCAATGAATAAAAACTGCCATAAACCTGGGCAGCGACCACTATATTGCCACGCCCACTTCTTGTCTTGTTTTGATGTATTCGGGTTTGACCGGCAGGGACGGTTATCAACGCTCGACGCTGTCCGCGAAGCATTGTTCGAGAAGCTTCATGTCTATGGTAGATCGTTCTGTTAAGATTGCGCTCCGCACGCGAATGTTCCAACTTTGTCTAGAGATAAAGCCGCCACCAGCGATATTGCTGGAAAGTTCGATACCGCCTGTATAAAAGCCGACGCGATTGACCGCTTGTCAGTTGATCGACGGACGACGCCCTGTTCGCCGCTATCATTGTACAGCGTGTATTGCTGTAGTTCTAGTTCTCATTTTCCCGGCCACAAGTTCGACCAAATAAACAGTTTCATTCTGCAAACGCCGACTGCTGTCTTCGTCGACGTCACGACCACGTGACATCTGGTGGAGGTGCTGCTTCATGATCCGGACGCCACCGCGGAGCGCTGACCCAAGCCCAAGCCGCGAAGAAGACGACTCTAAGGACAACCCGGAGCCTCGAACCAGCCGCCGGCAGAAAGGACTACCCCCCGAATACGAACCCCTACCGGACAAGACCAGGATCACAGCGAAGACAACAGCCACAGTGACAACAGCTGGGGCGCCTACAACGGTCGTCATGCACCAACCGAGGGAGCCGCCGACATTCCGCGGATCACCATGCAAGGATCCAGAAAGCTGGCTGGAGGCATACGACCGGGTCTCCACGTTCAACAACTGGGACTGCGACGAGAAGCTACGCCATGTCTACTTCGCCCTTGAAGATGGCGCAAGGACCTGGTTCGAGAATCGAGAGTCCACGCTAACATCATGGGACCTCTTCCGCACCGGATTTCTCAACACCTTCACGAGCGTCATCCGGAAAGAAAGGGCTGAAACCCTTCTCGAGACCCGTGTACAGCTCCCCAATGAGAACGTCGGACTGTACACCGAAGAAATGACTCGCCTATTCCGCCATGCCGATCCAGCCATGTCCGAAGAAAAGAAAGTTCGCTTCCTGATGCGGGGAGTGAAGGAAGAACTCTTCGCCGGACTTGTGCGCAACCCGCCGAAGACGGTCTCGGAATTCCTTTCGGAGGCCACCACAATCGAAAAGGCACTAGAAATCCGCACTAGGCAGTACAACCGCCGCATTCCTACGACGACCTACGGGGAGGTTCAGGCGCTGCAGTCTGATGACCTGCGTGACACCATCAGAGCGATTGTGCGGGAGGAGCTGCGCAAACTGTTACCTTCGCCGCAGCATCAAGTGGATTCAATCGCCGACGTTGTCCGCGAGGAAGTCCGGCAATCGCTTGGAATTCCCGAAGCACCGCAGGCTCAGCCGGAAGCCATGAGCTATGCTGCTGCAGCCCGACGCAACGCCCCCCTCCTCGCCCACGTCAATACGCCGCGCCGCCGCAGCAGTTCCGCCGCCACCACCACCGACGCCATACCGCCCGTCGACAGGACAACGCTGCGCCCCCCGAAAGACCGACGTTTGGCGTGCCCCTGACAACCGACCGCTCTGCTATCACTGCGGCGAAGCCGGCCACACATACCGCCGATGCCAGTATCGACAGATGGGGCTACGCGGATTCGCCGTCAACGCGCCGCGCCCGCAGCCAGGCGAACGGCCTCGCGACATCGACGACTACCTCACCGGAACACAGTGGGAAGAACGACGACCTTCGCGCTCGCCGTCGCCCGGCCGCTACATGTCACCGCACCGCCGGCAGTACACTGGCCCAAACCGGGGCCGGTCGCCTAGCCCGTATCCGGGAAACTAAGGGCAACAACCGATGGAGGTGCGGTTGCTGTACGACGTACTGCCGAAGATCCTCCGCGGCCGCCGACGACGACAACGCGACGAGACCTTCAGAACACGATGCAAACCGGACGGAGCCCTCACGACGAAACTTCGCGGCCCGAAGAAAACCTGACGACGCAACGTCGAAACTGCGGGACAAATCGACGAAGCCGTGATCCGACGCCACGACCTAACCGCAACGCAAGACGACGAACAAGCGACCTCGATGTTCTTATCGACGGCCACAGCGTCACAGCTCTCGTCGACACCGGTGCCGACTATTCCGTCGTCAGTGGGCCATTCGCCACCAAGCTGAAGAAAGTAAAGACCGCTTGGAGTGGACCAGAAATCCGGACAGCTGGAGGCCACCTGATAACGCCGATTGGTGTCTGCACGGCGAGAGTCACCATCAATAACCGCACTTATCCTGCGAGCTTTGTAATCCTACAAAACTGCTCCAGGGATGTGATACTCGGAATGGACTTCCTAAGTGACCACGGCGCCGTAATCGACCTGAGGTCTGAGTCGATAACACTAACCTCAGACAAAGCGCTCCCGCCCCACGCGACGCCAGGGAACCATGCACTGAATGTGATAGAAGAGCAGGTGACCGTTCCGCCGCGCTCCAGCGTCATTATTTCCGTCGGCACCGAAAAACCTGCGAACCTTGAATGCGTAATCGACGGCGATCAGCAACTACTCCTGAATAGTCAAATTTGCGTCGCAAGAGGTATCGCCGAGCTGCATGACGGTAAAGCAAAGGTATTGCTGACAAACTTCAGCCACGAATATAGGCACCTCAACATGGGTACGACGGTTGCCTACATCGACGAATGTGTAGCCGCCAGCGATGCTTTCGCCCTCTTCGATGCTGTCGAACCTGCTTCGACGAATAGAGGTCCCGTACGGAATTTTGACGTCAACCCGAGCCTTCCGAGGGTCAAGCAAGACAAGCTCAAAACCCTGCTCCTGAAATACAAGGACTGTTTCTCGTCGTCATCGCGGGTCCGACAAACGCCCCTTGCTAAGCACCGAATAATAACAGAAGAAAATGCTCGACCACTCCGTCAGAGTCCCTACCGAGTTTCGACGCGAGAACGCGAGGCCGTGAAGAAACAGGTCGACGAAATGCTGCGCGACGACATCATCCAGCCGTCGAAGAGTCCGTGGGCATCCCCGGTGGTGCTAGTGAAGAAGAAGGATGGGACTCTACGTTTTTCCGTCGATTATCGTCGCCTGAACAAAGTCACGAAGAAGGACGTGTATCCCCTTCCCCGGATAGACGACACCCTGGATCGATTACACAACGCAAAGTACTTTTCGTCGATGGACCTCAAGACCGGTTACTGGCAAATAGAAGTCGACGAGAGAGACCGAGAAAAGACTGCCTTTATAACGCCAGACGGCCTGTTTGAGTTCAAGGTCATGCCTTTTGGTCTTTCCTCGGCACCTGCGACTTTTCAACGGGTTATGGATACAGTACTGGCCGGCTTGAAGTGGCAGACGTGCCTCGTGTACTTGGACGACGTCGTAGTGTTTTCCTCAAACTTCGACGAACACCTTCGGCGCCTTGAAGCTGTACTTCAAGCAATCAAGACCTCCGGACTCACTTTGAAGCCTGAAAAGTGCCGCTTCGCGTACGAGGAGCTCTTGTTCTTGGGTCATGTGATCAGCAAGGATGGTGTTCGCCCGGACCCGCGGAAAACAGCTGCCATCGCTGACTTCCCGACGCCCACCGACAAAAAGGCCGTACGCCGTTTTCTCGGCTTGTGCGCCTATTACAGACGTTTCGTCAAAGAATTTTCACGGATCGCCGAGCCACTGACGCAACTCACGAAGGCCGACGTCGAGTTCAGGTGGGAAACGTCGCAAGTTCAGGCATTTCAAGAACTGAAACGACGCCTGCAGACGCCTCCGATACTTGCGCATTTCGACGAGCACGCCGATACGGAAATCCACACCGACGCAAGCAGCGTGGGACTCGGCGCCGTCCTTGTGCAGAAGACCGACGGATTGGAAAGGGTCATCAGTTATGCTAGCCGGTCGCTATCAAAGGCAGAAATCAACTATTCCACAACAGAAAAGGAGTGTCTGGCCATCATCTGGGCTACATCGAAGTTTCGCCCCTACATCTACGGCCGGCCCTTCAAAGTTGTGAGCGACCACCACGCCTTGTGTTGGCTAGCCAACTTGAAGGACCCTTCAGGTCGCCTCGCACGGTGGAGCCTAAGACTCCAAGAATTCGACATTACCGTCGTTTACAAGTCCGGAAGAAAACACTCCGACGCCGACTGCTTGTCTCGTGCCCCCGTTGACGCACCGCCGCAGGACGGCCACGATGATGACTGCTTTTTGGGAACCATAAGTGCCGACGACTTCGCTGAACGACAGCAAGCCGACCCGGAACTCAGGGGCCTTGTGGAATACCTCAAGGGCAGGACCGCCGTTGTTCCAAAAGTATTCAGGAGGGGATTGGCGTCATTTCTCTTGAAAAACGACGTCCTCGTAAAAAGGAACTTCTCTCCGGCCCGGGCCGACTACCTCATCGTTGTACCTTCGGCACTGCGACCAGAGGTTCTGCAGGCCCTACACGACGACCCGACGGCTGGCCACCTCGGCTTTTCGCGCACGCTCGCGAGGATACAAGAAAAATACTACTGGCCACGCCTTCCTGCCGACGTCGCCCACTACGTTAAGACTTGCCGAGATTGCCAGCGACGGAAGACACCGCCGACTAAGCCAGCGGGACTTCTGCAGCCAATCGAACCACCGCACCGGCCGTTCCAGCAAATCGGGATGGACCTATTGGGGCCGTTCCCGACGTCGACTTCCGGCAACAAGTGGATTGTCGTAGCGACTGACTACCTCACCCGCTACGCCGAGACAAAGGCCTTGCCCAAAGGCAGTGCCTCCGAGGTAGCCAAGTTCTTCGTGGAGAACATCGTCTTGCGTCATGGCGCCCCAGAGGTCCTTATCACAGACAGAGGTGCCGCCTTTACTGCGGACCTAACTCAGGCGATCTTGAAGTACAGCGAGACGAGCCACCGCCGCACCACCGCCTACCACCCGCAGACCAATGGCCTCACCGAGCGTCTAAATAAGACCATCGCCGACATGCTCGCCATGTACGTCGACGTTGAGCACAAGACGTGGGACGCCGTCCTCCCGTACGTGACCTTCGCTTACAACACGGCCGTCCAAGAAACGACGCAGATGACGCCGTACAAGTTGGTCTACGGAAGGAGCCCGGCGACGACGCTCGACGCCATGTTACCCAACGTCACCGACGAAGAAAACCTCGATGCCGCCGCTTACTTACAACGTGCCGAAGAAGCTCGACAGCTCGCCCGCCTGCGCATCAAGACCCAGCAGCACACCGACAGCCGTCGCTACAATCTTCGACGACGCTTCGCGGAATACCAGCCCGGCGACCGTGTTTGGGTCTGGACGCCGATACGCCGACGTGGGCTTAGCGAAAAACTCCTTCGGCGATACTTCGGGCCATACAAGGTTCTTCGACACCTCGGCGCTCTTGACTACGAGGTGATCCCGGACGGCATTACGAACTCCCAGCGACGCCGCGCACGACCTGAAGTCGTCCATGTCGTGCGCCTTAAGCCGTTTTTTGCGCGTTAGCGAACCTGGGGACTCTATTTTTCTTCCTTTGTTATTGTAATTTATTTTTGTATGCACTTGTTTTTTTTTTCTCTCTTCTATGTTCTTTCACAAGCATCGGGACGATGCTTTTTCAGGGGGGGGCAATGCCACGCCCACTTCTTGTCTTGTTTTGATGTATTCGGGTTTGACCGGCAGGGACGGTTATCAACGCTCGACGCTGTCCGCGAAGCATTGTTCGAGAAGCTTCATGTCTATAGTAGATCGTTCTGTTAAGATTGCGCCCCGCACGCGAATGTTCCAGCTTTGTCTAGAGATAAAGCCGCCACCAGCGATATTGCTGGAAAGTTCGATACCGCCTGTATAAAAGCCGACGCGATTGACCGCTTGTCAGTTGATCGACGGACGACGCCCTGTTCGCCGCTATCATTGTACAGCGTGTATTGCTGTAGTTCTAGTTCTCATTTTCCCGGCCACAAGTTCGGCCAAATAAACAGTTTCATTCTGCAAACGCCGACTGCTGTCTTCGTCGACGTCACGACCACGTGACAATATCTTGGTCACGCAATTCTCTGTGGCTCAGAAGAAACAGAAAGAATCCTACTGGACGGATTGGGACAAGTTCCGTAAATTTCGGAATGAGCTCCTACCTCCGGTCACCAGGCCAAGCCTCGAGCAGTGGATGAGCCAAATCAAGGAGGACATCGAAAACACCACCAGCAAGATAAGCACCAATCTGCCAGTGGAGAAGATGGACAGCCGCCGCCTCGCCACCTGCTTGACCCCAAGCAGTCGCTCAATGATCGCTGGAAATGCCAGCGTCTCACTTGCAGACTGCGCAAAAAGATTTCAGAACTAAACAGGACCCTTGAGAAACACTGCCAAGTCCTCTCCAAGGAGCAGTGGGACGAGGTGTGCAATACGATTGACGGCCAAATGCGCAACGGAAAGAACTGGAATCTCCTTGGGCACCTGCTCGACGACACCGACACAAAGTCGAAACAGAGACATGTTCTTGCGGGGCTAGTACATACAGCCGAGCAAGCCACGTCTATGGAAGAGGTTGTTGAACAGCTGGTCAAAAATATCGGTCAGTCGACACCAAGTACGCGGCAACAGTTCACACTGAGTACCAAGGGTTAGCCCACCCCGAGCTCAACGTCGGCATCAGTACCGAAGAAATACGGCGGGCATTGCACGAGCTCAACAGCAACTCCACCCCCGGTCCCGACGGCATCACGAACAAGACTCTCCGGAACCTGGACGATCAGCCAATGCAAACGGGCGCTCACAGAGCTCATCCCCAAGCCCGGCAAACCACCCAGCCTCTACAACTTGCGCCCAATCTCGCTTACGTGGAGCGTGGCCGTGGTGGCGGAGCATGCAATACTCAACAGGTTAACGAGCTTCGTAGAAGACAGGTGACTATCCACACCATGGTTGGATTCAGATCGGGCCTTTCCAAGCAAGATGTCATGATGTTCATCAAGCCCAGAATCATTTATAACAACACGCGGAATTCGCAAGCCATCCTCAGACTCGACCTCGAGAAGGCATTTGATAATATCGCCCACTCCTTTGTGCTACACTCAGTCTTGGAGCTCGGCCTGGGTGCGAGAGTCCACAACTACGTCAGGTCGTTCCTATCCCAGAGAAAGGCGGCACTCCGAGAGGGGGACACGGTGTCGGAAGAGGTCGAGCTGGGAACACAGGGCACACCGCAAGGATCAGTGATTTCGCCCGCTCTATTCAATCTTGCCATCATCGGACTGTCCAGGATGCTCTGCCAGGTCAAAGGCATCAGTCACACGAATTATGGCGAAAAGACTGCAATATGGTGCACAGGTGGGAGTGACGGACAGGTAAAAAGCGCGCTACAAGAAGCCATCGACGTAACCCAGGAATATCTCCGGCTCAGTGGGCTCAGACGCTCGGCGTAAAAGTCGAAGATGCTACTCTACTGCCCTACGAGGAGGGGACCCAAGCCCAAGGGATGGAAGCCGTTGGCCGAGAGGGACATTAGATGCGAAGCAATTTATAGCGGAGTTCAAACCGGCGGTTGTGGTGGTGGTGTGCGGCGTGACCACCCTTACTGCGCATGCGCAAACCGTCTCCACACACCTCCTCTCCTCTCCTCCCTTTCCCACTCTCCACTCACCCTCTTCCTCCCCCTCTCCACTCCTCTGAAACGCGAGCTCGACATGCCGAAATTCCCTCCTGTGCTACGCCACGATGAGCTCCAACGCATGCGCGTCCCCTTCCCCTCTCTCTCCACTCCTACGCCCCTCTCGCGCGCCTGTCGACCGCGTTCCCTGCTCGTCCTGCGAGAATTAACGGCTAGGCTAGAGGGAAGACACGACGCGCGTGTCGTTCCTCTTCGCGTTCAACGACGCGAGGTCGGTAGCATGCCCAGCGATCGCCAACAGAACGCGATCGTGCAAGTGCTCCGGCTTCGCATCGCCTCATGGTCCCCTTTAGCGGGAGATGGTGTAATTTTTCAATTGCGCACGAAGCCGAGGAGACATGATCCCCAGAGTCGACACGGTAAGGATCTTGGGCATGACTGTCGAGTCTACCGGGTCCAACGCAAAGACGATAATGAAGCTCACAGCAAAGACCGATAACGTATTACGTCTCATCCGAATAATGGCCAATCGCCACCACGGCCTCAAGGAGGACAATCTCATCCGCCTGGTGAATGCATTTGTATTATGTAACTTCGCTTACGTTGCGGCGATAAACAAGTGGCACAGGGCAGAAAGGGACAAGCTCAACGCGCTGCTTAGGAAGATCACAGAGAGAGCCTTGGGTATACGGATCTTTACCAACACCAACCGGCTACTTCAAATAGGCGTGCACAACATCCTTGGGGAGATTTTGGAGGCTCAAGAGAGAGCACAACCGGTGAGACTTTCCACAACGAGAGCAGATCTTACAAGAGCTGAGCCACCCCCCTACCATCGAGGGGGCTCAGGAGTGCCAGCTGTCCAGGGAGATACGCGACCTCATCACTGTGGCTCCGATTCCGAGAAACGTTCATCCCGAGCACAAGGGCAAAAGGAGAGCCAGAGCCACCACTATACTCAAGCAAATCCATGGGGAAGAGCGCAAGGCCAGTTTCGTTGATGCGGCGGCCTACAGTGGAGGGGCACACCTTTTTTCGCGTGCGTCGTGGACGGCAAGAGGCGGCTCACAAACTGTGCATCCATACGAATGAACGACCCGGTAATAGCCGAGCAGGTGGCCATCGCATTGGCGATTATTTATACCAACAATGGGGTCACATACAGCGACTTGAGGTCGGCAATTAGAGCATTCGAGTGCGGTGTAATCTCCGAACAAGCCCGGCACCAACTCCAAGGTGTCGGACCCGACAGTGTGAAACAACGTTTGCTAATCTGGTTCCCCGCACATGTCGGGCACATAGCGGCTGTCCCTACGAACATCAACAAGACGGCCCACGCAGCCGCGCCAGCAGCGGGCTCGACGAGGACGAAGTTTTGGACGGCAGGGACGCGCCCGCTTGGTACAATGAAATCACCACTTTTACCTTGCGCGGAAAGAATATCGTCCTCCTCACTCGACACTCAATCGGCCTCAGGCGCTTACGTTTAGATTGCTACAGACGGAGACGTACCTGAATCTTTGCACACTACATGTAATATGCCCTGAGAACTATCCGGATGACGCGTGCCCCGCATGCGGGGAGAAGTCCACACTAGGACACATGCTCTGTGGTGCGTTAAATCAAGCCCCGATTCCTCCATGGCCAGGTGGGAGGTGGCCATCCGCAGCCCGCGCTCCTAATCGACCAGCTCTGGGCTGTCCAGCAGGCCCGCGAAGCGGCCGACAGGCTTGCACTGATGGTCCCGACGTGGGAGTCGCGCACTGTACAGTACTCCGGGACGCGCCCTACAGTGGGCGCGTCCCGGAGGACCTTATTGAAGTTATTTCAATCAATCAATCAATCAATCAATCAATCAATCAATCAATCAATCAATCAATCAGTCAATCAATGCATGGTGCTACAGGTAACGACGTGCGAGTCGCTCTTGGGTATTATATGTGAAGTTCACCAATACCAAGTTATCAAGACATCTCATGTCTGCAGCCTCGCCTTCTTGCTTCACCGATCTTCTTCATATTAAGAAGACCCATAGACCCATGCGCTATAACGAAGCAGGAGAAAGAATAGAGTGTTGCGTTCGACATCGCGGAGGTGTACTGCGAGTAATACGGAATGGTGGAGATCCTCGAAGCTGCACTTGTAGAGTGCTATGGTGCATGCCAGCAATGCACCACCGCGACCGAGAAGCCTCGGTGTAGAGCTTAGCATGTATGGCCTTGCTGGGCTAAGCACGGATGCTCGGTTCTCGGCCGCATTCCGATGGCGGCGAAAAGCAAGAGCACCCATGTATTTCGATGCATCTCAAAAGAGTGGTCTGAAATAATCCGGGATTCCCCACTGCGGCGTGTCTCGTCATAACATCGTGGATTTTGGCAAGTAAACCTCAGCATTCCGTTTCCTCGAATATTTTAAACCGAGAATTAGAGCCTGTGACCTCGTGTTTAGCTGCGCAATGTAGCCAATGGGACTCAGCAGCATGTGATGCACAATCAATCGTTAAACCACGTATGCTTGGCACACTGCATACAAAACGCGCTTTTTTCCGTCATCCCTTGCACGCATAGGTCATTTCATCAGAAAGAGCTCGCGATAACTTCGAAGAAGCCGCGCCCGGAGCACTTCATCTCCAGTCGCTGATCGAAAGCGGCGCGGGGTCGGCGGCGCACCAGCGCCCGTGCCGGGCTTGGACGACGAGGGAGAGATTCGCTCCCTCGGGCGTTCTTAAAAAAAATGGTCGCGCACGGGGGAGCAGAAAGAAGGATACCGAGGGAAACAGCTCGATGGACGCGTGGGTAACGACATGCATTAGTGAGGGAACATGGCTTGATAAGGCGCACCGATAAAAGCAGTGATTAATTGGCGGAAAGCGTTAATTAAACGAGCAGATTTCCCTTCAGTCTCTGAACCACGTCTCTGTAGTTTCATACAAAAGAGCGCAGTACAAAAGGAGAGACTGTGCGGTTAACTCGCGGAATCGTTCAGCCCTGCTAAAAAGAAGAAAATGAAAGTTGAGAAACGGAGGAGCGGCCGTGGACAGCGACGGCATACGAGGACGAAATAAAGAGGCTATCGAGGACGGGTCGATATCACAGGGCCCAAAGTCCGGTGGCCTCTGTAAGGCCTCAGGTTCAAGCCACGACTTCTAACTTGATCCGCGGAAAGGCGCTTACGACTAACTTAATTTCACGCGCCTCCCGCACCGGCGTTTAAACTGTGCCTTCTAGTGCCAACAGTGCTGGCGTACAGCAGGAGAGAGCCTCCTCGTCTGCATGCGCACAAGAACAGCTCCGCAATCTTGTTTTCTTTTCTTACGCATCTCTCACACACATCTATGACACACTCCTATAGAACTGCAAAACGGAGAGGCTGCGCAATGCCAGGAAATATACAGGGTATTTTTTTTAGAAAATAGAGATTTTTAAAATAACATTTCTATGACAGCCACACTCCAGTTGTTTTCGCACACGTACTCTGTCAAGGCGGAAATACTTCGCAGCAACTAAAAATGACATTGACGAGACCAATTAACAAAAGCTAGTTAATTAACTTTCTAATTACTGACACGAGCGCTGCTGTTTATATTACAGAGCTGTAGTGCGTACTGATTTATGACATACCAATTTTTTTAGAAATCGCCAAGTTGCGCGTATTTCTAGACATTCATCATTGAACTTTAGGGCCGAAATCTCACCCGGCGCGTTTAAAGCGCGGCCTCTCAGTTATGTCAGACCAGAACTACCCGTGGCCTAGTCGGCCGGTAGCACATCTATTTCACTGGTTGTAAAACCGGTAAAAGCGACATCACGGGGCACTACAATAGACTGAAAATGCCGATAGCAGCAACATTACCGCACAAAGAGTCATAATAATATTTGTGTAAATTATACGTCACAAAACCACGATATATGATTATGAAAGACGCAGTCGTGGAGGGCTCCTGTAATTTCTATCACCTGGGGTTCTTTAACGTGCACCTAAATCTAAGTAAACGGCTCTCTAGCATTTTTCCTATACCGAAAAGCGGCCGGCGCCGCCTGGATTCGATCCCGCGACCTCCGGGCCACCAGTCGGCAAAAAGAAGAATGCGCCTTTCCCTTTGTGCGGTGTGTGAGAGGAGTAGTGTGCGAGATGCCGCTGACTCGCAAAGAGTCGTACATGGGCAGGACAGGCCTTAATGACCGGTTACCCATCTTGACGGGGCCCGTCTTTCCTTCCATTGCGGAAAACGCACGTGTGAGCCGATATTTGCACGATGTCTGATCTTGTTTGGCAGCTATAGCACCACTCGATGTGGACGCACCCACGTTGACGCCTGCTGGCACATCTGCATCCGGTCGGCTAACGTCCATGAACATGATTAAACCTTTATGGCAGCTGTAGTAGTTAACATACACGTGGATACAGCACATGGTGAATCCTGCGCAACGATGGCTTCAACATGCACAGAATAAGCACTAACTCGGCACACACTATGCGTGTCGAGTTAGTTAGTTAGTTAGTTAGTTAGTTAGTTAGTTAGTTAGTTAGTTAGTCAGTTAGTCAGTCAGTTAGTTAGTTAGTTAGTTAGTTAGTTAGTTAGTTAGTTAGTTAGTTAGTTAGTTAGTTAGTTAGTTAGTTAGTTAGTTAGTTAGTTAGTTAGTTAGTTAGTTAGTTAGTTAGTTAGTTAGTTAGTTAGTGTTAGCAAGGCGGTACTCCATGGCGCTCTGCTTGCTGCGTATCGGCATCCAAGTTTTCTTGATCGCCATCGCACTTGGTGCTCCCCCCGCCGAGGACACTGCTGCCGCCACGCTTGTTGCCGTAGCTGACACAATCACTGCCATCATTTCAGGAAAGAAACGGCAAGGTGTGCGCTCCCTAGTAGTCGGTGCCAGTGCACTCGAAACAGTAGGCGGCGGACGAACACCGCTAGTCCATATGGAAACGGCCCTACGCTGGCGAGAAGGCGTCACACGCTGATGCGCAAGGCGAATCGCGTAATTGCCTCCAAATCGAATCACTGTGGGCGCCGCGTTAAAACTTCCAAAGCACTCGCAGTCGGTGCTCGTTAGTGTCGTGATGCATTACTCGTGGCCTCTGAGATTGGCTCCGGCAACGCGCCGTTGCTAGTGTTGCTCAGGCCGTTCCATTCGCACGGAGAGAGAGTAATCAGAGAAAGCAGTGTGAGAGTCAGACGAGCGTCGGTTATTAAACGCTGAGCTTCTTCACTAAGCTTGGGCTATGGTCGCCATTTCGCGGAATGTTAAAGGGTTAACAGAAAGAGCACACCACGGCCAGGACAGAAACGCGACGGAAAGCGCGACGCGTGCCATGTCTCCCATCTAGTCTCGCCGCGGTTTCTAACTGTTCGCGCGGGCAACCAGGTGTGACAGCCAGGCGCGCATCGCATAGCCATTTTAAAGACGATAGTCGTTCTTGGGGAACTTAAATGCAGAAATTTTGGTCCGTCTGTCTGTCTGTCTGTCTGTCACCCGATTCAGCCACCCGGCCAAAGTAGAACCACTTGCATTACTTCGACTGGGTAGCGCAAAAACTCGGAACAAAAGATAGAGACGTAGACAGCACAAGCGCTAACTTCAAACCACGTTTATTCTGGAACACACAAGAATATATACACCACTAATCACAACGATCTCAACTATCGGCTCATGATACAACAACTCTTTAGACTAACAAGAAAAAAACTATTCGTACTACTGCGCAGAATACCACATGCGTCGGACGGCGAACACACCTAAAAAAACAACAAATGATTCACTCATTTAGAAAAACAAAAATTTCATACACTCTTTTCGATTCCACTCGCGACATCAGGTACTGACGCGAATTAGGACGCTAAACTAAGGAATGATAGTTCCTTATCGTGTAGGTGTACAGACGGCTGGCTTACGCACGAGGTGCCTTGCCTCTGGATGATGCAAGCCTCAGTTATCTCACGAATTAATTGTACCTTGTGACGGAATAAAACGGAGGTTAGTTCAAACTGCGGATCGCAACCACACTGACGGCAATGTAAGGCCAAATTTGACGACGGAGCACATTTTAAGGAGCTGCGGTGCTCGCGCAGACGGATGTTCAGGCAGCGGCCAGTCTGGCCCACGTACGTTTTGCCACATGAAAGGGGGATCTGGTACACAACCCCCTTTACACATGACACAAAGCGAAGGCCATGCTTCATGGTGCACTGTCCTCTTGCTTCTTCTTTTCTTTTCTGCCGATACTGCAGTCTCGGGCAAATCCCTTTTAGCTTATTTGTGGCTGAAAAAACAACATTAACGTTAAACCGTGCCGCCACTCTCTTGAAGCGGTGGGACACTCCATGAATGTAAGGGATCACGGAGAACGGCCTGTTTTTTTTCCTTTCTTCCTTCCGGTGCTACCTTTCCATGTGCTCTTACTTCTTTTAGCACACGTTCACTGGTGGCCGCTATTACAGCATCAGGGTAACCGGCCTGCTGCAATTTCTCCGCCTGTTCGTGAACGCTTTGGCTCACCAGGTGCGGGCAGGACTTTGATATCGCGGACCGTATACATGACATCGCAATGCCGTTTTTTACGAGTCTCGAGTGGCCAGACTGATAGCTGAGCAAACCTTTTTTCGATCTCGGTCTATATTGCCAGCATATTTTCTCAGGGCAAAAAACCATGTGAAGGTCAAGATACTGCAACGTATCGTTCTGTGGGCTCTCACATGTGAACGTGAGTCCCTGCCCTTGTTCCCTGAACACCTTCATAGCATCAACCATTTTTCTGTTGAAATCACGCCTGTCAACAAACACCAAATAGTCGTCAACATAGCGAACTACCTTGTTTGTTAGACCACACAGGTTACTCTCAATGGCCCTATCCACCTTCGCTAAAAAGATCGTACTCAGAATCGGCGCCACGCAAGAGCCAATGCATACGCCAGATCTCTGAGCGAAAGCTTTCCCCTTCCCGGTGATGAACGTCGAGTCCAAGTAGCACCTAAGCACCTCAAGGAAACCACCAACCGAAACGCCCGAGCGAGTGGTGAACGCGTGTTCGTCATCTTGATCACTTATGCACTCCTTCACACTCTGCAGTAAAGGAGCTTGCGGTAAAGAGTAATATAAATCCTCGATGTCAAGGCTGAAAGCACGTGACGCTCCCGAACAATTATGCCTAAGAAATTCCACGACCATGTCGGAACTGGACACGAGAAAAGGACCATTAACAACAAGGGACTCCAAGTTCTTCTGTAAGTATCGAGATACTACTTGAAGCCAAGTGTTCCTTTCGGAAATGATGCAAGGCAAGGCAAGGCACCTCGTGCGTAAGCCAGCCGTCTGTACACCTACACGATAAGGAACTATCATTCCTTAGTTTAGCGTCCTAATTCGCGTCAGTACCTGATGTCGCGAGTGGAATCGAAAAGAGTGTATGAAATTTTTGTTTTTCTAAATGAGTGAATCATTTGTTGTTTTTTTAGGTGTGTTCGCCGTCCGACGCATGTGGTATTCTGCGCAGTAGTACGAATAGTTTTTTTCTTGTTAGTCTAAAGAGTTGTTGTATCATGAGCCGATAGTTGAGATCGTTGTGATTAGTGGTGTATATATTCTTGCGTGTTCCAGAATAAACGTGGTTTGAAGTTAGCGCTTGTGCTGTCTACGTCTCTATCTTTTGTTCCGAGTTTTTGCGCTACCCAGTCGAAGTAATGCAACTTTACCAACCTGCCCAACTTGCCGCACTTATTAGAACCACTTGCTTACCGCCAAGCCATCTTGACCTGGTACGGCCGTTCATACTTGTGGACACTGTCGATGAAAAAGTACATATTACGCATATCTGAGGCGCAACATCATTATGTAAGTATTTGGTGGTGTGTTCCTTTACTAGAAAATACGCAGATAAGTAATTCTAAAGACCCTAATGTTTCTTAGGCTGCACTGCAAAGGCTAGTGTTTCTTAGGCTGAGCTGAAAATGCGACGCTATGAGGCAGATACGGCGGTTCAACGTAGAGGAGAAGGTGGCGTGAAGTACGACCGGCACAAGACTATCGCCTTTCGACGACATTTGCAACGAAGCACGCAGATACGCGGCCAATTTGTTTTTTAATATGGGTGGATGCTATGAGCGAGGCTTGGTCTAAAGCCGCCGCCTCACGGTGAAAGGCATGTACAAAACGTCGCTTCTTTTGGAAACGCACCGAATGGAACTGCCGTAGCAACGGGGCAAAGGCGCGTTGCCGGAGAAAATCACAGAGACCATGCATTACTTCACTCTAACACTCCCAGACGGCGACACCACCCCGCGAACCAAGAGCACTTTGAAAGGAAAGTGAGAGAGATAAAAGGCGCGTTCCCCAAGCTTGCTGCGTGGGTGACCGTGGCGCAGTGGTTAGAGCGTCCGTCACGAGTGTTGGCGTCCCCCTTTCCCGAAACGCTTAATTTCTAGTGAGGAGCAGTAGGAGGCTGCCTTGCGCAGCTCAAGCCCCGACATTCAGGAGACCATTCTGGAGTGGCCCCACCCTCTGTCCCATTGCCCCCTTCCCTTTAACCAGAGAGAAATAAAGTTGTTTATTCATTGGCGGTAACACGTTACAAGTAAGGGCGTTGCCGGTAACACGTTACATTTTTTTGCAACTTAGGAACGGACCCGTCAGCATTTCGAAATTTGAACGGGTAACGTATATACGTAAACATTTTTCAGCAACGTGAAGTGTCACGTTACTCGTTACATTTAATCCACCTATAGCAAGAGTTTTATACAAAATTCCTTCGTCTCGCAGGCGCCACTTTCGCCGTGCTCGTCCCGATGTTCTTTTGTAGCAACGGCGGACTGCTGCCGGCCCGCCAGGAGTTGTGAGTACCATCCAAATCGTTCTACCAGAGTCCTTCAATACTTTTACTGGTCATGAAGCTTCCGCGAAAGTTCGATATAGGGACAGGAGCAGCCGCTAGGGGTACCCTCGCCCGTGTGGGGGCATCGGTGCGGAGCCGGCGCTACAGTTCTACGGCACGCATCGGAACTGAAAAACGTGATTAACTGTACCCGTGAACGTTGATTATATCTTCAGAGCAATATTACCTTCAGGTACATTCGGGGAAGCTCTAATACAGTGCAATTTAGCGCTGAATGAGGCATTGGAGCACGAAATTCGTCTGCAACAAACGCATGCTGCCTCCGCTGTGCGATATACTACCGCTATAAAAGCATGTTTCTTCCGTTTTCTCAAAACATCTAGTGGAAATATGTAGAGGATCCGGAGTCCTTCAAGGGCTCTGGCGGATTTTAATGCCTCGCGGAAGTACACTGGCTGCAACTCTTGAACGCGCATATCAAATCTTTCAGTGTATACACCAGGGCTGGGCAGTATCGCGATACAAGAGTATCGCGATAGTATTTCAGAGATACTTTTGAGTATCCGTATTTCTGTATCGAGATAGTCTTGAAAAATGTATTTGTATCTCAGTAGTGAAATACATTTACGATGTATCGCCTGTATCATGATACTATGCAGGACACGGGTATTTCGTTACATTGTTTTTTGTGTCGGAAATGAGTTGAGGCGTGTTTACAATAAGGGAATGGCGTTTCTTTTTTTCTTTTTTGTGTCAAGACAAGCAAAGGCGCGCCGCCGGTCGCCGACAGATAGGGCGGCGATGGTTTCCCCTCAAGCGCAGAATGGTCCATGTGGTAAAGCGCGCGACGCCGCAGACAGCAGAATCGCGGGGGCAGTGTTGTCGGCTTCTGCCGACGAAAGTCGCTGTCTCTCAAGGTCAGTGCAGCACGCCTAATTTTTTTCGGGTGGCAAGCCATTACTTCGCGACCCCCCGCGCGGATACCGTCTTGGAACAGGCTTTGCAATGCTTCGAGTGCGTTCAGTTCTCAAAGCGGCGGCACTTCCAAAAGCAGTTCCCGTAGTCGCGGCGGAAGTGACTATAAGATGGCTATCTTTGACGCGCTTTCAGCCACCTCTCCAATGTCAGGGTGCGTTCCTAATTGATTACATGCGTGAAACGGTCTTTTGTGGTAGCAGGCTCCCCCACCGCCGGAGCCGACTTCGCCTGTTGCGGCTTTCTGAAATGGGTGCTGGTAGCGTTGGTGGTGGTGACAGCTTCATTGAAGCCGACAGGGTCAGACGGCTCAGGATTCCGAAAATGGGGACAGACTTCGGATTCTGAACAGTCAGAACAAACCAAGTGAGGGCGGAAGTGTTTCGGTATGTAGATGACCCGAGAAGAGATATCGCCACGCTGCGGGGCAATACGGCTATGAAGGCGATATTTATTCACTATAACACGAATTTGTGCTCGCCTTCGGCGGTAGACAGACAATTTTCTTTCGTGAGTCTTGTGCTCAGGCTGAACTGACGCTGTTAGAAGACAGCCTATTTGAGAAGCCTACACAGCAACCTTCTCAGCAAAGCAGATCTTCAAAATAAATGTGTGCTTTTTCTCAATTCACTGGTGTTCATTAGTGATTCGAGTGATTTGCTTAAATTGTGCTATGTCTAGCAAAGCTGAGTTTGTTCGCCAAGTATGTCGATTTCGGTGTCCAATCCTTGTTACTGTTGCTGTGAAATAGTGTATTTTTATTGCAATTGATACTTGTAATTATGTCATTATTACCAATTATGTACTTTGTCCACCCCCCTCCCCTGCAATATCTTAATGGCGCTGAGGATACTGCAATAAATAAATAAATGAACTGAACGTTTCGATGCGCTGAACTTTAATTACAACATTATGCTGCACTAATAAGTGTCTTTGCGTAGTATGAGCATCCTTGAAATAAAAAAAGTATTCCAGTATCTGTATCGCTGTAACTGTATTCCGGAATACTTTTTTCGTCTTATTGCAAAAGTATCTCCGAAATATCCCGTTACGTTAAAGGCAAATGTATCTCACTATCTGTATTTTAGGCTTCCAGTTCATGAATTTCGATATCTGTATTCCGGAATACTCTTCTGAGTATCTCTGCCTAGCCCTCGTATACACCTGGTGTTTCTATACGAATATATCTTAAAGTAGCCTCATATTTATCGAACCAACAGTCAGCTTCAATGAATCAGAGCTTTAAACTTAGCAATTGAGGAGCACCAAGGAATACTTTATACGCCATTTCCCTGTTTTTTTTTTGCGTTGTTTTATCACTGCAGCGCCGTGTCGCGTTTAAAGTTCGGTCGCTCATACAATACTGTGTAGTTTTCGCAGTGCTTCTTCACTGTTTTTAAGGCGGGAGTCTTGGATGCCTCGTCAAACGCGAAAATTGACTGTCGGCACCGGCGGCATCCCGCGTCGGCGGCGTCAACACGAGTAATGCAAAAAATCATCACGTGATGACGTCACCATATGACGTCACAGATCGCCAAGATTTGTGATGTCATCATGACGTCAAGTAACGTGGCGTCAGAAGATCAAGCAATGACATGACATCGTCGCTTTGCATTGCCTCCGTGAACGGTGGACCGACCGCGGAAGCAGTGCAAAAACACACGAGGTGCAGAAACCTTGCAATGCCTCCGATCCTGGAGGAAGTGCAAAACCACCTTAGGTGCAGACAGCTTTCGGAGGAGGGCGGGGGAGGATCAGTGCATCGACTGAAGAAAAAGAAGATTGTGTTAACCATTCGATTAGTCTAAGGCGAATGCTTAAGAGACCTGTCAGTTTATTCCGCTCGTCAGTTGCAACTTCCACTAAATTGCTGCGATAGCAATTATATGGACAGTGTCGGCTGGTTTTTACAGCGAAAGCTCTTATGAGATCATTTCAGCGGCCGTGTTTGGCGCCGTAGTTGTCCGCCGCCGCCGCCGGTGTCCGTAACCATTATCACTCGAAACAAGAAAAAAACTAAATAAGAAAAAATTTCCAGAATGGAACGAGTTTCGAACCTGGGCCCTCTGCGTGGGAGCCCAGTATTCAACCTCTAGGCCATGCCTGTGCTTGAAAGTGCTTTATAAGAAGGTCCCATACAGGCTTCATGTCAGGAAGGAACCACATTAACGTGTGTAATGTAGCATTGTAGAGGAGTAAAATAACAAACAAGCGTCACACAATGCGAATTGCGCAACGAGTGGGTTGTTGAATGCTTCCCACCCATTAAAAAGGGCTCCGCCTTAACTCTTCATCGTCATCAGCCACAGCATCAACAAAGTGCACATAATGACTTAGAGGTGTTTAGCGTGTACTGCGGTTCTCCGCAGAATGATGAAAAAATGCATAGTGGCTGCTTTCCTACGTCACAAAAATTATGATGATTTATAGCGTAGTGTGTTCCTCACAAGTGCACTTCTATTGGTTGCCAAGGAAGTCCATAAGGCTCCCATGATCCATTTCCTCAGCGTCTCAACAAAGTCATTTCCCTCTCTCTCTTTCTCACGTTAACCTATGTTATAAAGCGTGCTGGGAGAGTTAAATAACGACCGGGCGTCGCACAATGCGAATTACGTAACTAGTGGGTCCTTTAAAGCTTCCAACCCATTACAAAAGGCTGAGCCATAATTCTTCATCGTCATCAGCCGTCGCGTCAACAAAGTGCACATAATGCCTTGAAGATGGCAACTCGCTTCTCCGCAGAATGACGAATAATGTGGTGGGTGCTTCCAAGCTTCACAAAAAAATCACGGCATATCCACGTGGTGAATGATGATGAGTGGGGCGAAGCGAAATCGCGCTGCAGCACGACGATGGCATTGGCGCGAGCGTGGTCCGTCTTGATGGAAGATATTGTGACTAGATTGTTTGAGAACCACGATCTGTTGCACACACGGCAACTGTGGCCGAAACTGTTATCAAGAAAGTACCGCTGGAAGCGTGCGTCGGCGCCTTCGGACCGAGATCGCCTGATGCGTTTTGCAGCCACTTCACGTGCTCGCACAGCCTCGGGCTCTGCCTGCCGGTACGCGCGCTTTCTCGCCGCTTCACGGTCCTTCACATTTTGAAGATCCGATTCGCGCCGCAGCCGTGCAGCTTCGGCCTCGCGGGCTCGAACGGTGGGGTCTTCGCGCCGCAGCCATGCAGCTTGTCGAGCAGCTTCGGCCTCGCGTGCTCGAACGGCGGGGTCTTCGCGCCGCAGCCGTGCAGCTTGTCGAGCAGCTTCGGCCTCGCGGGCTCGAAAGGCGGGGTCTTCTCGCCGCAGCCCTGCAGCTTGTCGAGCAGCTTCGGCCTCGCGGGCTCGAACGGCGGGGTCTTCTCGCCGCAGACGTGCAAGTTGCCGAGCAGCTTCGGCTTCGCGGGCTCGAACGGTGGAATCTGCTTCGCGGCGACGACGTGCAGCTTCGGCCTCGCGGGCTCTCACCTCAGGATTCTGTCTGCGAGCGCGCGCTGCCGCCGCCTTCCGTGCCCTCTGTTCCGCAGCCTTGTCTTCCATCTGGCGACTCCGAGGTAAAGAGAAAGTGTGCCAAGAGGGAGCCTTATGGCGCGTTACTTCTGAAACGTCGTCTTCTTCTACTGCATACCAGACCGCGCGCAGTAAAGAAGAAAGAATACCACACAGGCGAACACGCACGAGAGACTCACACGTCAACGTCGTCTTCTTCTTCTACTGCATACCAGAACGCGCGCTTCTCACGAGCTAGAGGTGGCTACTACAACGCTACAAACAAACGGAGGATGGACAGACCCACGGCATAAGGAGCTTCGCCCCTAAAATTATGATTTGTGGCGTAGTGGGTACGCTGCCAGTGTACTTGTATTAGTAGCGACACGAGAGTTTATACCGGGCTCTAGAAATGCCGCTGTTCCAGCTTTCGCTGTGACTGTGCTGCGCTTTCCGCGCAGGCCTGGCGTTTTTTTTTATGTATAGGCGGGCGAGCTCTGGACGTTTTTGCACTAGACAAATACGCCGGGAGGCCGTCGAAAATCATCGGCTCAGCGTCCGGCTAAAGGTACGGAACATCGCGCTGCGACGTCACAACACCATCTCCGACTAGCCTTTGGTGCACGCGAACAATGTCACTGTCATCGAAGTGCTTTTCGCAGACACGCACATGCGGGGAGTCAAATGTGAGACCACCGGTTTCTTGTCGTGGTATGGCAGGCTTCCGCATTTCCCCCCGTTCGCTGTCTCTAGGCGGTCAGAGCACCGACACCTTTTCGTCATTTCCAATGTATCCTGAGCGAATCCAGCGTAGGCAGCTGGTACGCGGCATCCTTTCCGATCTTCAGGCACAACACACAAGGCCCAATACAGGACATAAGGTGAAAACTGCGCGCTGACTCGCCAAGATATTTTGCACTGACATCAGCAGCCGCCTTCGCTGCCGTCTACCCGATGCCTGGATGGATGGATGGATGCTATGAGCGTCCCCTTTATAACGGGGCGGTGACAAGTGTGCCACAAGGCTCGACAAAAAAAACTCTTTACTCTTCTTTTCCGTAGTGTTGACCTAGTGTCTCTACTTCAATTAAAACTATCTTACTCCAGAAAAAAAAACTTAAATTTTCAGCCCCGTTTTCTGCCCTTTACGGCAAAATGTCCTTATTTTTTTCCAATATTTATTTTTGTCATTTCTCTTTAATTTTCTGCCACCAATACTCTAACCGTCTCATACTTATTTCAATCGAGGGTGTGTTCAGCTTTCCATTGTCTCTAAACCCCAAGGCGTCATGTAGGCTCGTGCCCAAACGTACACCTGGGTGGATATCTCCACATTCAATCAGAACATGCTCCACCGTTTCCTTATCTTCCCCGCAGCACGTGCATTGTTCTTCTTCTTTACTGAATCTCGCTTTATAACTACGCGTTCTAAGGCAGCCCTATCTCGCTTCAAACAGTAAAGCGCTTCCCCTTGAATTATCGTAAAATGCCTCCTTCCTTATTTCATTTTTGCCCTTTCGGTAGTTACTCAAAGCCGGCGTTTTCTCCATAGCTGCCGTCCAGTAAATCCTCTTCGCCTCTCTGACTTTTCGCTTAACGCTCTTTGTTCCCATATCGCTTACACTACCAGCCCTATTTTTACTAGTGAGCCTCCTAGCTCTTTTTCTCCGCCGTGTGTCAACGCTCTTCCTATACATATAAAGGAACACCTTATCTGCCCATCTACTCTCCTGCATATTCCTTAGCCTTTCTTCGAACCTTATTTTGCTCTGAGCCTCCCTCACCTCAAAACCTGCCCATCCCATATCGCCCTTTACAGCCTCATTTGTGGTCTTCCCGTGAGCACCCAACGCGAGGCGTCCCACAGTCCTTTGATTTACATCAATTCCCGATTGCACCTCTGCCCTCATGCACACCACTGAGTTCCCAAAAGTTAGCCCCGAAACCATTACACCTTTCCACAGACCTCGAAGCACCTCGTACCTATTGTGTCCCCACAACGCTCTGTGCTTCATTATTGCAGCATTCCTCTTTCCTTTTGCTGCCGAGGATTTTTCCTGTACCTCCATGTATCTGTCCACCCTCATTTATCCATACTCCGAGGTACTTGTATTTTAGTAGAACAGACTGTTGGGCTAGTTGGTTATCCATGAACACTAAAAAAATAAGCGCTAAAATTCGTCAATTTTAGCGCTTATTCTTTTAGTGTACTTGTATTCACTCACCCTCGGTATTTCTTGCCCCTGTATTGACACGACCTGATCACAAGGATCATTGAATACCATCAATCCACATTTCGTTACACTAAATCCTAGTCCTAGAGCTTCCCCTTCCCTTCCGCATATATCCGCCAGCTGCTGTATATCCTCTCGACTGTCAGCAAATAAGACAATATCGTCAGCATAAAATAATCCTGGAAGCATCTGCTCAATCGTCACGCCGCCCTGTTTGTGTGACAGGTTAAAACCAAAGTTGCTACCTTCTGGCGCTTTTTCCATATTCACCATGTACAGCATGAATAACAGCGGGGACAAAGGACATCCCTGTCTCAGCCCATTGCTTATCTCAACGTTCTCTTTGCTACTCATTCCTTCCCATTCTATGCAAACTGTATTTTCTCGGTATATGTCCCTCAAAAGCTCTATACAGTCGTCGCCTATGCCCATTCCCTTCAATATATCCCACAAAATTTCCTGAATAACTTTGTCGTAGGCCCCAGTGATGTCTAGAAAAGCCATGTACAAGGGCCTATTTTCTATTTTAGATATTCCTATAAACTGAGTGAGAACAAACAGGTTATCGTCTAACCAGCTGTCGACTCGAAATCCATTCTGGAGTTCTCCCAAGATATCGCTGTGTTCAGCCCACTTTTCTATTTTCATTTTTACTGCTTGCATCGCCAACCTGTATAGTACCGTTGTAATGGTTAGTGGTCTATACGAGCGAATGTTATCCTTTTCTCCCTTGCCTTATAGATTAGGTTCATTCTACTTTTTCGCCAACTATCTGGTATTTGCCTGTCCTTTCGGCATTTTTCTACGGCTTTCAGCAGTGCTTCTTTAGTGCTATTTCCTAGTTCGTAAATGAGGCTAACGGGAATCCCATCTAAACCCGCGGCAGTGCGCTTTGGAATTTTTCCTTCAGCCTTTTTCCAGTTGAAATTCTCCAGTACTAGCTCTTCCTCGGTTGCTCTCTCCGCCACCCTTTTACTCACCGGGGAAATCCCCTGGACGCTTTTTTTAAACGAATCGGCTGTTACCTTTCGGATGTACCCTAGCGCTTCGTACCCTTCTGATTTCCTCCTTCATCTACAATATGTTGTTGCGTTGTGATAGACTTCCTACCTAGCGCCTTTATGTGGCTCCCAAATATCCTAGGTGCGGCCTCCTTTTTTTCGTGAATATCTGGCACCCAGCGTTCACTTTCACCTTTAATTTCTGCCTCAACCAATTTCTCTAGAATGGATTTTTTCTCTAGATATATTTCCCATATTTCGTTGACTTCGTCCTGCGGTCGCTTGTCCTTTTATGCCTTTCCATGATTCCGTGATGCTTAATGGCGCTTCTCGATCGCTTCCCGGATTTCCTTGTTCCACCAACTTTTTGGCTTTCTCTTTCGTTTCCAGCAAATAGTTTTCTTCTCTCCCTATTTCTTTCTTCATTAGATCTAACAGCTCACTGTACTCCCAGTCCTTGCCTGATATTTTGCCTACTTCTTCATCGACTCTTGTGGCTATATTTGTTATTTGTTTGTCATTTAAATACGAGGTTCCAGACTTTGATTCTATGCTCTCGTTTCCAGTTTTATATCCCATTTGTAATATTATTCGATTATGATCACTACCCAAGCTTTTAATCCCTTCCTCGTCTATTCTCATTTCTCTCAGCTTGTGATAAATTCCTTCAGACATGAGACCATAATCAATACTTTACTGTTTGTTTCCGACTTCCCACGTGATCTGGCCGTCACATTCAGGCTCCGTGTTAACTACCTCCAGACTATGTTGCTCGCAGAGATGTAGTAATAACTTCCCATTGGTGTCTGAATATCCGTCAAGGTCGTGTATGTGGGTATTCATGTCCCCTAGAAGGATGATTTGGGCCCCATTACCAAATTCCTTAATATCCTCACTCATGCAATCCACTATCTCCTGATTCTTTTCTCTGCAGTTATTTCCCGTCCAAAAGTAGGCAACCCCTAGCCACGTTTTCTTTCCACCTACTGTGCCCAAAACCCAGAGGTGCTCTGAACACGTCTGTTTCACTCTAACCCATTTGGCGCCGCGGTGAATTAGTGTTCCTACACTCCCACCTTTCCTTTCTGATATGATCCTGTTGCACCCTTCCCAAACATAATTTTCAATATGTGGTGGCTCTTCCAAGTCTCTAAGGTGTGTTTCTGTAACCGCATAAACGCCTATCTGTTCTTTGTTGAACTGCTCCTCAATCTCTAACCATTTTGCCTTTTTTCTGCGACCCTGCATGTTTATGTAACTAACTGCAACACGCGCCTTATCCCTTTTTTCTTTTACCCTTTTTCTGGTTTTTCGCAATACTACCTGTCAAAGAGTCCTGGTTGTTTTCCTTGTTACTAACTACCCCGGACTCCGAAGGGCCCGCGTGCCCCCCCAAAAAAGCTACTGCGCGTCCTGCCAGTCGCCAGCCCACCTCATGACCAAGCCTCTTATCGAAGTGAATGCTGTCTCTTTGGCAACCGCCCACCTGTGCGCCTCCCTGTTTATATCCACTACGTCGAAACCCTTCTCTCGACTAATTCGCCATACCTCTTGGTTTGCGTCGACAACCGCTCTTTGCAAGTTGATATTGCGCACTGGTACTTCCGATATTGTGCATACTACAATTTGCACCTGGGGGGACACGTTGCGCATGTCATCGACCCCTTTCACGAAGGTCGTCGCTAGTCATGACGATTCTTCATTCAACACGTCATTTAGCCCTCCCGCAATTACCACGAGGTTACGTCTGTAAGCTTTAGCTGCGAGTTTTTCACTCGCTTGCCTCATGACTGTCCCCAGCGTATGTCCTGGGAATGTCCCTATCGAGACTCTCTTATCTCCTTTCACCCTTTCTTTGATTGCCTCTGCGCATCGGACTAAATTTGAGTCACCGGCAATAATGACCTGCTCAGACATTCCTTTTGTAACCTGCATCTGGCTGCTGTCTGGGTGACTAGCGTGAGCCACAGCTGTGGCTTTGTCCCCTCCCTCCCTCAAAACTACTTCTCTGAAGCTGGGCCCTGTGACCACTGCACCTGCCTTTGTCTTGCCTGGTGTTTGTTCGTGTCG
Organism: Rhipicephalus sanguineus; assembly: GCF_013339695.2. Classification (NCBI taxonomy): domain Eukaryota; kingdom Metazoa; phylum Arthropoda; class Arachnida; order Ixodida; family Ixodidae; genus Rhipicephalus; species Rhipicephalus sanguineus. The sequence continues at coordinate 215,364,086 of NC_051178.1, forward strand.
CCTCTCCCCCACGGGGGGTCGTCGCCCTAATGCTTCCACCGTCACCTGCGTCTTCTTTGTTCCCTTTGACGACCTTCGATAGGCCCTCCTCGGCTGACCAGAGCCTTTCTCCCATGGCCTTCGCCTTCTCTCGCTCTGTCGCCAAGGCATTCTCCAACTCTGCGATTCTCGTCATGAGCCCGCTCTAGACAGCCATCATGTTTTCCATTTTCTCCTCGATCTCGCATTGTCTACACTTGGCGTCAGCTTCTTCTGCCTTCTCATCCGCACAAACTTCCACCTTCCAACCTACCCCGCACCCTGAACACTTTCCGGTCTTTTTGACCATGGCTAGATCTGTTCACCGATGCCTACGTATTAGAAAACTGTCACAAATAATCACGGCGTACTAAATACACTGCCCTAAGTCAAAAGGAAGCACAAAATCAATGAACACGCTACACTTCAAGGCACCTGTGCATGCACGTGCTGAGTCTACGCGCGGACCTCAGCCACGTGGTGGCAGAAAAAAAAAAAACAAACCACAGTAGAAAGTAATACACAAAAAGCAGTAAAAAGTAATGAACCTAATCAGGCTTTACGCTAACGCCTTATATATATAGAAAGCTACAGACAGAGGCAAGCTCAAATCATGCAAATACACTTATCTGTCGCTGTCGTTCCGGAGCTCTGAAAAACACGTCCATCCTGTCAACAGACTGGATGCAGCGCCGCGCAGCGGCCGCCGCTTGCAGCGCACAAAGCTCCCCCATAGAGTTACGGCGAAGCTTCATGACCAGTAAAAGCATTGAAGGACTCTGGTTCTACTAACTCCTGTTTAACGTAGGGGCGGGCGTAATAATTAGGAAGCGAGGCAAGCTGTCCGATGATGAGTTTGAAATCCAGCCGTTGCTTAAATTCTACAATAAGTTGTATTTGTTAGAGAGTTTTCGCTGCAATACTCTAGCATGGTTACCAACTCTGTTTTCAAAATGAAATTTGATCCTTTCTATCGGGAAATGCGGGAATACGCTTCTACAGTTGCTCACTTTTTGAGCGAACTAGGCTCACCTTGAACATCTTCGCATAAACACTCGCAATTTTTCAGGCAATACTACAGCTTAATGGGGAAAATTGTGTATGTATGTAGTTTTCCCAAGAACTAAGCCGTTTACGCATTTCTTTATGACCTAAATATATGATCATCTGTATTGTTAGTAGAAGCACGCCGACGGAATTACTGTAAATTTGTTGAGCGTTGACGGACATTTTCTTGGCGGAGAGCGGTGATGACGAAATCTCATTTTATGTTTAACATTACTCTGAAAAAAAAAAGCTTTACTATGTGCCACAGAGTCAGACGCCATCATATGTAACTCTGCATGCAACTTCATAAGCCGCTATATTATTGCCGTGGTCCGGCAAAATTAGCGAATTTTAGTATAGCGGGAAACGCTTACGTGAGCGTTAGCGTGCGTCTCAACGCTAACGCTAAAACAGGACGCGCTGCGTGTCAACTGGTGGTCTTTTAGTACAGCGGAAGGCATTCCCGCTAACGCTAACGCAAGCACATACGGCGCCATCTAGACATAAAAACACTAAATGCACTGTAGAATCCACAAAAGCGCCACCAAGTCGAGCTGATCCAAAGTCACCACTGTTGCTTCTCCATGTCGCGTTTGCAGAAGTGTTGAGTTCTGACACATTGGTTTCTGTCGACATGCCGCGTACGAGAATTCTTCAAGACCCCTCTTACCTGGCCTTTTTAAGCTGGGACGCATCACGCGTCACATTCATGCACTGCCGCGAAAGACATGAAGGGAAACGACGCCTGACACGTATCTGCTTGACTTGTGGCCGTATCTTGGAAAGAGGCGACTACAGACAGCGTCGCCATCTCTGCGCTGATACAGAAAACATGAGCGAACCTTGCAAACAAATCTTGCTAAACCTTCTGCGGCGCAAATCCACTTTGTATTTCAAAAACGGAGCTATATTATCGGCGGTACACGGTTGACGAAGCCTCATTACTCAAATCTAAATCAAATACGAACATTATTATGGAATGAATAAGTTTAATAATGCAGGACGACGACTAGAAAGATTCGAAGTGGACGGCTCTCGCTTCAACAGGCACCGCCATCTTGCCCTACGTACGGGATATCTTGCGTGCGTTAGCGTTGAACGCTATATTCCAGAAATAGCGTTCGTACGTAAGAGCTCGGGCTACGTCTACGTTCTGCTCATGCGCAGTTAGGAGCACGCAACGCTAACGCTAAATCCTTGCGTTTGCTGTTATCCGGTATACTAAAACTCGCTATTGTGCAAATTGTTCCCGTTAAATGGGTATTTCAGGTAAAAATTGCTGTTTCGGATAGAAGTTTTATATAAAATCAAAATATGAGCTTTATAATGTCGTTACTGTAGGTTCCTGCAGCGAAAACGCACTGATACAAATTTATGATTATGGAGTAACGGCAAAAGTGACGTGTGTTTCGTAACGGTAACGGTAACGCGTTACATTTTAACGCGATAGCGTTAGAGAGCTCGTTTCGCAGAAATGCCGCCGTCGGTGTCGGCGTCGCTAAGTCGCTTGTGAGCGAAAAATCGTCCGTGACCAAAAAATCGAGAAAGATGTGCAAATAAAATAAACAATAAAAATCTTCGGTCTCATTGAAGATCGAACCCGGGCCGTTTGCGTGGCAAGCAGCTGTCCTACCACAAAGCCACCATGTTACTTGCAACTGCTTCGGGAAAAAAGACTGTATAAATGGCATGTAGTGGAAGGAGTCTCGATGCATTTTGTTCGGCAGGTCTCACGACGGAAATGACCCAATTCGGCGATTTGTAGGCGCATTGGCGAGGCCATCAAATTACGCTTTTTGCGCGACGCCATGCTTCGAAAAAAGCAAGGATAGTGCAGCCATCGCCGCCAAAAACACATACCAACTTTCAAACAGCTCCATAAATGGACAACTATGTCTATCTAGCGGAAAACATCAAGCAAACAGCAAACGTTACATGGCTGCCATCTGTGAGGCATTGTGAGAAACATATCTCGACTCTAGCACAGGGAAGTGCTTTAGATCGAAAACCTGTACCATTACTATAGATACATAGCGCGCGTGTGTGTGTGTCTGTGTGCGTGTGCGTGTGCGTGTGTGTGTAACAACACACATTAATAAGCATGCACTTAGTGGTTGAAGTGAGCACTAGGGGCCGGATTTCGCTATCGCGTTCACCTCTTAAAGGCGAAGCTTAAGTGTCCCCCAATTTTTGTTGCAGGTAACGTGTAGTGGTAACGCGTTCCTTTTTTTGTTAGCGTAACTAGTAACACATTTAGTTACTTTCTTTGGATAACACCTACAACACTGTCCGTCACCTATCTCCGCAGACCGTGGGTTCGACTCCCGTTTACGGAACCTTTTCTTCTAAATTTTCTTTGCCATTGATCGTGTGCATTTTGCTGATGTATTTCCGTGATGGAAATGCGTCATGAACATCTTGGTGGACCGCGGCATAAAACACTTTCTTGTTAGAAGACGTGCAGACAGTTCACTAGCTAACGCAATCCAATCCGAAGCCTGTACATCTCATTATTACTATGCCGCATAATTTCCATGGCGGTTGAACGATCGCAGCGCCAGATTCCCCTCTAGTCATATAGTATGAAACTCTATGCCTCTGTGGGTAAGCACGAGGTAAATTTAGCAAACAAGCCGTACCTTGGGTGGTGGAAAGTTGCTCCCTCTAATGGAGAAGCCCGCGCATGCCGATGCAGTACAGCAGGCTGCCGAGCCTGCCACCTGTTGTCCTTCAACATAGAAGTCGTTCTGACGTGTAAGCCCAAATGGTTGTCTACAAAGGTACTCGAAGAGACGAAATGAAAACTGTGAGACGTTCACATCGCATGAGATGATAGCCTTCTACGATTACTGGAGGACTATATTTAGGGCACAGGGTAGGCCCTACACATGCCATTTATTTATTTATTTATTTATTTATTTATTTATTTATTTATTTATTTATTTATTTAATTATTTATTTATTTATTTCAATACCCTCAGGGCCCGAGGGCAAAACAGGAGGGGGTGGGTTACACTTTTAATACAACATGGTTAAAAAAGAATGAAACTTGGGGGTTACATTTAGATACAATCAAGAAAACCGACAATAAACAGCGCATAGTAAAAGAACAAAAAACAGTTGATTTAAATATGCAAAGCAAAACAGGGTCTATTACAACAAGGAATCAACGCTAACGAAATAACACTCAAGCACAAGCACGTGCCTATGAACCAAAGAATGCATCGTTGCAGCAATATGTGCCAATATATAGGCGTCTACAAAAAAAAAGGAAAACAAAAGGGCCACTCAAAACTGGAAGTACGATAATCTTGCAAAAATACTATTATGACAACAGCAGGTGAGTTAAAGCAGCCTTAAACTTAGGGTTATCAGTAATCTCGACGACAGATCGGGGAAGGCGATTCCAACTTGCTGACGTACGGGTGATGAAAGAATTGTAAAAATGGTTGGTGTGGCATGCTGGAATACCAGCTTTATGACGACGCTCAATGCGGGCAGATACGTAAGAAGAAGGGGTTATCAATTTATTCTTGAGGATCGGGTTGTCGTGATATACCTTGTGGAACAGGCAGGGGCGAGATATTTTCCTACGTTGAGAAAGCAGAGGTAATGATAAGCTCACTTTCATGGAAGTGACGCTGGAGGTGCGGTGATAGTTAGAAAGAATGAAACGAGCAGCCCTGGTTCTGGATGGATTCAAGCTGATAAATGAGCGTTTCTTGAATGGGATCCCACACAAATGCAGCATATTTTAGTTTGCAACGGACTAATGATTTATAAAGAAATAATTTTCCAGGGCTAGAAGAAAGAGAAAAGTTGCGGCGCATAAAGCCCAGCGTGCGATTAGCATTATTCGTTACACGATCTACATGCATATTCTAAGAAAGATCCGAAGAGAGGAGTACGCCTAGATACTTGTAATAGGACACAGGTTCCAGGTTAGCATTATTGAGATAATAAGAGGGCGGTGTTGTATTGCGACGTGAAATGCGCATGTACTTGCATTTGTTAGTGTTTAATTCCATGTTCCACGTGTTAGTCCAGTCACGCACCCGGTTTATATCAGCCTGAAGAAGATCTATGTCAGAGTCACTGTTAATAACACGGTATAAAACGCAGTCATCAGCCAACAGGTTTACTGATGAACATCGATTATCAGGTAAGTCGTGTATATAGATGAGAAGGAGCAAGGGTCCCAGCCATGCCCATAGCCAGGAATTTTTTTCGGGTGGGGGGGCACATGCTCAAAGCCTTGACAATTTGAGAAAAACGCCTATTTTCATTATTTATTTTAGGTAAAACACCATGTATCATAAAAATTTCGAGGGGGGGGGGGGCTCCAGCCCCTCCCCCCCCCCTGACTACGGGCCTGGTCCCAGCACAGAGCCTTGCGGCACGCCCGATTCGACAGCAGATGTGATGGAGGCGGTGTTATTAATAGTGACAAATTGGGAACGATCAGTTAGAAACCAGTGCAGCCATTGAAGAACGTTAGGATCAATGTTAAGTTTACTGAGTTTCAAAAGAAGCAGTTGATGAGAAACCTTGTCAAACGCTTTTGACAAGTCTAGGAATATGTAGTCGACAATGGAACCCCCGTCAAGGATGGAATTTAGGTCATGTGTGAATGTCAAAAGTTGTGTTTCACATGAAAATGATTTGCGAAATCCATGCTGATGATCTGTAAAAAAGGCATTTGACTGTAGGAAAGATGCGAGGTGAGAGCAAATAACATGTTCCATAATATTACATGAAATGCGCGTAAGTGAGATGGGTCGATAATTATATAGAGAATGCCCATCCCCAGACTTGTGCAAGGGAATCACCTTCCCTACGTTCCAGTCTTCCGGAATGCAACCGGTCTGAAGTGATTGCTGAAATAGATCAGTGAAAATCATGGCACTGGACACTTTAGTACTAATTAAAAACTTATTACTGATGTCGTCAACGCCACATGATGATGAAACTTTGAGGTTTTGTATTATTTTTTCTATGCCAGCAGTATCAAAGACAATAGGGTCCATTGTTAAAAAATCGGTACCGACATAGGTGGGAGTTACAGAACACACATTTTTTGAAAAAGAAGAAACTAATACCGAGTTTAAAACATTTGCGGTATCATCAAGTGGGATTAGATGATCGCCTGCATCTTTAAGGGTGGTAGGTGAGTTGTCTCGTTTGTTGACTACATTCCAAAATTGCTTAGGGTTAGTAATTAAAAGAGATAAAATGTAGTATTGAAATATACGTGATTTGCATGCTTGAGGGCTTGTTTATATTCAGTAGCCACGGTCTGATAAGCACTCCAGCGCTCTTGAGTGCTGGTTAGCTTTGCAGAGCGGAAAATGCGTTTTTTCTTATTGCGTAGTCTTTTTAGCGATTGACTGAACCATGGCGATTGCCGGTTAGATGTGGCTACTATGCGTGGCACATATTTTCCTATGAGTGATAGAACCTTTTTCTTGAAAAAAATCCGGTTAGTATTTACGGAGCGATCATAAAAGTTGTGCATGTAATCACCCCAAAAAAGCAGAGAGATCATGATTAACGGCATAGAAATCTGTATGTCTATAGTCCCGGATATATTTTTTGTGGTTACTACTGTGAGACACTGTGCCGGCGAAAGAAAAATGAAGCAGCAAGTGGTCGCTTAGCCCCGGTAATTAGGATACGGAATGAAAAAGATCAGCTGCAGTGGTGAGTACTAGATATGAGATGTTTGATGTGGTACTCGTAATTCTTGCAGCCTGCGTCACTAGCTGGGACAAGTTAAAATCGTTGCACAATTTCAAAAACGCGTTGCCCACACCGGAGAAAGGATGACAAGTGTAATGCACGTTAGACCAAACTATATTCGGGAAATTAAAGTAACCTAGTAAAAGGAGCGGATTATACGGATACCGTACTGTTAACCATAGGTCGGCAAAAATTTTGGAACTCACTCAGACTCACTCAAGAAATGTATTTTGCTGTGAGAGCTCACTCGGACTCAGATTCACCGAAATTTTCCTCAACCGAACTCACTTGGACTCAAACTCACCAACATTTTGCTCAGCCAGACTCACTCAGACTCAGACTCACGGCTTGACCTGAGCCTGAGTGAGTCGACTCATGAGTCCGCTGGCAATAAGTGGGCTATTCCGATCATGGTGTAAATGCTCTTGAATGCCAATATCTCAAATATTGAATGCTCTACGATACGCCTTTGGGTCTCTTACCTTCATATACTAGATTTCAGGGGTTTCAATCCAGTAAGGATGTTTTTTATGAAATATGCGACCCACACAATATATTTCTATTAAGAAATTCCTGTGAAAGAGTTGGGAGGTCATAGCATCTCCTACCCCCCCCCCTCTACTCACGCCTCTGATCAATAAACATTGAGGTGGTGCATGAACGCTAGTGCGTAGAGGTGTGTGGGAATAGATCTGAGTATAAACGTATGCCGATATAAGGCTGATAATAATGCAGATAGCTGAGTGGATAGGATCATAGGTCGGCAATTAAAGGTGGCGCTCACTCAGACTCACTCATGAAATATATTTTGCGTTTAGGGCTGACTCGGACTCAGACTCATGCAAATTTTCTTCAACCGGACTCACTAGGGCTCACACTCACCAAAATATTACTCACCCAGACTCACTCAGACTCAGACTCACAGCTCGATCTGAGTGTGAGTGAGTGTGAGTGAGTCGATTCATGAGTGAGTTTGCCGACCTATGCTGTTAACATGTAAATGACACCATGAAGCTCGTCAGCAAAAGTGGGTGAACATGATGGTGGTCCTGGATGGTCCTGGAACAGGATGGTGGTCCTGGTGGTCGACAGGATGGTGGTCGATAGCAAGCGCCCAATATCAACTTCTTAGAACGCGTTTGTATTTCAACCAGAACAAGTTCTAAAGCGTTACTAAGATTAATTCGAAAAGACAAAATCATGTCCGAAACCGCATAAGCACGCCTCCGCCATCCCGAGCACCTCTGTCACACCGATAAATGTTGTAGCGCTTTTTTGCAATCAAACAATTCACTATTATCAACCTGCGCAGACAACCAGGTTTCAGTAAGACAGATTATGTCGGCGTCAGAAGCATCGATAGCAGAGCAGACATCGTCACGTTTTGGAATTAGGCTTCGAATGTTTGTGAAAAGAAACGAAAGTTGGTTTGTGACCGGTAACTTTGATCCACTTCCCCTCGCGCAGCGCTGTTCAGTGGCGGGTGACACAGAGGCATTAGGCGATTTGTACGCGATACCGGAAGTTTCGACTGATGGCTTAGAGGCACCCGAGATTTCACGCACGCAATCATCAGAGGGGCTGTAGATGTAGAACTTTTTATTTATGTGCAGTTTGTTGAAACGAAGCTGGAACCTTGAGGATTGGGTTTTGCCGAACTCAGCCAGTTTCTTTCTAGCAAGGCGAGTGGCGGGCAAATAGTTTTCACTAACGGTAATATTTTCTTCCTTCAGCTTAGAACTGCTGAGAAGTATTTGCTGCTTGAGCTTGAAAGAAGAGAATTTGGCAATGATTGTCCGGCACTTATTAGAAGAATAGCCGCCAAGCCTGCGTGCTCTTTCGATTAGTATTTCAGGGGGTGGTATTTTCAAGCTGGATGAAAGCACATTGATCAGCTTTTCCTCTGTCTGAGCCCAGCACTCTGACTGGGCATCAGGTAGCCCATAGAATAAAAAGGTTGTCTCGCCGCTGCATGTCTTCAAGCTCAGCTTGCTTAGAACGTAGTTGATCTTTTTCTCTGTTGAGATGGCTAATCGACTGGCGAAGGCCCTGTATCTCTTCCTCGACATCCTCAAGGGCGACCGTTTTACGCTCTACCTCCGTTAATCGGTTGTCTAAAACAGTAAGATTTTCTTGAAAATTCGCTTGTGTTTTTTAAGCTCATCAACAGATTTGATTAAATCCGTTTGGTTCCTCTCCATTTTTTCGGTACGCGTGTTTACAGCTTGTAATATCACGAACATTTCATTAACCTTCTTAGCCTGTGAATCAATAAGAGGGATTTGCACTTGGGCTCTACTGTTAGGCCCGGGATTGAGCTCAACATCAGCGTAAGTAATTGAGTCACAACGTCACAGCACTCATGAAAAACACAAAGAAAAACTCCCGGGTGTAGGAACAGCAATAGACAAACGTTATTCGACTTTTTAGCGTACAGAGATGTAACAAAACTAAACTGGACGACAAAGCAGAACGGATTAGTGAACTGCATCGTAGTGCTGTTCACACGCCCACTAAGGGCGCCGGGGTTTCGCCAGTTCTTCATATAGGCAGCCGTCGATGATGTTGTCGTCGATCCGAATCCTCCGTTTAGTAGAGGGATGACGTAAACACGTGGCTGTCGCGCGGCCAGGCTGATTCTTCCGACTCGTTGGGTTGATAGGATACCTTAATGGTACCATTTGTCGCTGAAGACAGCGGTACGCCGCTGAAGTGAATCCATGCCGTAACCTGGACGACAAAGCAGAACGGATTATTGAACTGCATCGTAGTGCTGTTCATACGCCCACCAAACATTTCTAATCCTTTTGAGGAACCGTTTTCTAAGTGATAAAAAGGATATCCACTTTTTATTTGATTTTATTAGGGGCAAAGCTCCTTATGCCGTTGGTCTGTCCATCCTCCGTTTGTTTGTTTGTAGTAGCCACCTACAGTTCGTGAAGTGATCACTAGATGGCGTTGGTGGCGCTCGCTCCATATATATATATATATATATATATATATATATATAATATCGCTAGATGGTGCTAGTTTTAGTATAGTTCCAAAGGAACCAAAGGAATTGGTTGGAGAAGGCTGAAAAGAAGAGGCTAGAAGAAGAGGTAGAGGAAGCCAGCAGGAATGTAAATAAAATGGCTGAAAGCGAACTGCTTTCATTGAAACTTTGCATGCCCACGTAGACGATGTGGAACGGGACCCCATACTTACTGCGGTGGACGTTCTCTGTGTTATCGAGACATGGAACGCCAAAAGACCGTATATCAAAAAATACGTTCCAGTCATGCGCATCGATGATGCAGAGCGTCCTGCAGGTGGTGTGGCCACATACGTCAAACAAACAGAAAAAGCACAAGATCTGAAACTACTACCAACGACACAGAGAGCCACAACGGTGAATATGCTGCCATCGATTTTGATGGATGCATCATCATGACCATGTACCTTGCACCCAATTTGTCGAGTGGGAATATCAAGACATTCATTGACACGGCATTGTGTACAAGAATAGACCGTTTGTGTTAGTTGGTGACCTGAATGTCGATATTACCGAAAAGAACAATGAGTAGTTAATACAACATATGGCAGCCAAATATGCTCTCACGTGCACGTCCTTTCATGATAGGAAACCAACGACCATCCGAGGGACGTGTATAGACCTGGTATTTTCAAATTTCCAATTGCAACCCGTACAGGAACCGCTATCCCTTCATTTCACGGACCATAAAGCCGTGATAATGAAAGGACAACGCAAGCCAAGCATCATCTAATTAAGAAAAATAACAGTTTGATGTTTGTAATATACACATAGTGTTTCTCACTACTTATATGATGATTGATGGGGCGTTACACGGAAGATTCACGGTTTACCGATGGTTTCATCCGGAGCTTCGCCCCACTCATTATCATTCACCACGGGGATATGCTGTGATTTTTTATTGTACGCTCGGGTACACATTACATTACAGAGGGGAGGGGCTATCATACATGCATGAAACAGTCTATTACTAGGCAAAAAATAATAATATAGAACATAACAAGGGTTACACAACATACCAGTAGCACATAACCTAATAAGCGCATAAGTACATTGATACAGTAAATGTAGAAGGCAACTCGCAGTAGTGCAACAAAGAGAAAATTTCACAATGGCTAACTCTAGGTGATTAATTATTTAACGAGGCATTTTTAAAATGTGTGGGGTCCTGGATACTTGTCACGGACCGAGGAAGCTGGTTCCACTCTCTAGCAGTCTTGCGCAAAGATGACAATGAATGGGTGTTACCCTTGGGCACCTTCTGACGATGGTCGAGACGCGCTCATATGAAAGATGAAGACAGATATGATAATAAATCTTATGATAAAGACATAGGCGAGAATGTTTCCTGCGAACAGCAAGTAAAGGGCGTTGTAATGATGTTTTCATGGAAGTTACGCTGGATGTTCTGTGATATTTAGATAAGATGAAACGGGCAGCATGGTTTTGTATCGCCTTTATGTTTTGCGTTAATGTAATGAGGTGGGAATCCCACAGCGCTGACGCATACTCAAGCTGTGGGTGAACGTACATGGTGTATAAGAGTAGTTTAGCAGAAGATGGTAGTGTGTGAAAGTTTCTACGAAGGTAACCGAGAGTCCGGTTGGCTTTAGTCGTGATATGTTCGATGTGTTTATGCCGAGATAAATTGTCGGTTATATGTACACCTAAGTACTTATGCGATGTTACTGATTGTAATGGTTGGTTACTTATGAGATAGGCAGGGTGCGCCATGTTAGTACGAGAAATTCGCACAACCTTGCACTTACTAATATTTAATTCCATATGCCAAGTACGGCACCACTCATGCACAGTGTTCAGATCATTCTGAAGAATCGTGAAGTCAGTGGTGCTAGTTATTTTACGGTAGATTACACAATCATCTGCAAAGAAAGAAATATGTGAGAGAATGTGAGTAGGCAAATCATTTATGTATATTAGAAAGAGTAATGGTCCGAGTACGGAGCCTTGTGGCAAACCAGACAAGACAGGTGTCGTACGTGACATTGTGTCGTTTGCAAAAACGAATTGAACGCGGTTAGTCAGGAAGGCTTCAATCCATTTAACTAAAGCAGGGTCGATGTTAAGTATTTGTAGTTTATGTAAGAGTAGGCAGTGATTTACTTTGTCAAAAGCCTTAGCAAACTCAAGGAACACAGTCAGTAAGAAAACCAGAATCAACATTATTATGCAAATCATTAGTGAACAGAAGAAGTTTTTTCATTCATTCATTCATTTTTATTTCCTTAAAGACCGTGAAAGGGTGGGTAAATATACAATCAGTTGCGTTGCCACAATGATCAATGTGAAGTTACATTTGAAATGCTATGCATGAAACTTGATGGGCAGGTGATTGTGGCGACATCGTGGGTAAGGCCGTTCCAGTCTTTAGCTGCTCTGAGAAAAAAAGAAGCAGAAAATATTTTAGTACGGGCACGTGGGCGAAATCTTGTAGTGCATGGCCGGTGCGATGAGATATGTGAGCTGCCGGGATAATGTAAGGAGGGCGATGAAGGGGCGAGTGAAAAAACTTGTGAAGCAATGAGGTTGTGAAATAAATAAAAAACTTGTGAAATAATGAAGTTCAGTATCACATGACAATTTTTTACAAAATCCATGTTGAAGCGGAGTAAAGAAATTGTTATTCTTAAGGAAACGTGCAAGGTGTAAATATATGACATCTTCCATTATTTTGCATGATATTGATCTAAGTGATATTGGTCTGTGATTGCGCGGGTTAGACGTATCACCGAATATATAAATGGGAATGACTTTTTCTGTTTTCCAATCCATTGGTAATGATCCAGTAGTAAGCGATTGGGTGAAATGCATTCTAATATGATAGACGAGTATTCCTTAGTGTTATTAAGAAATTTAGAGTTTATTTCGTCTACACCACAAGAAGAAGACACTTTTAACTTGTTGATTATGGCGCGAATACCAGCAGAAATAAATGTAATGTGTTCCATCGGAGTGTGGTTATATTGACGAAGGAGTGGATAATCGTGAATCAATGAGCGTGAAAAGGAATTTACGGATGTGTCGTTTAACATAGCTGCGCAGTCATTATCAGGCACTGAGGCACCAGATGGTGTAGTAAGCGATATTTTGTTTCTATCTTTTCCATTAACAATATTCCAAAAACCTTTCGGGTTTGTTTTAAGTATGTTAGGAAGCGTAGTGTCATAAAATGTTAGTTTGGTTGTTCTTTGTATGGACAGGTATTGTGCAGCAGCTTCTTTGTACGAGAGCCAGCGATCTGGAGTGTTAAGTGTTTTAGCTTTATGGTATAGTCGCTTCTGCTTGTTGCTCCACTTAATACACATACGATTTTCTTTCAAATTAACCGCTATTTTATCTGAAAGACATTTATTAAAAACTCGGGAATATTCCAATTTTTGTATATTTTTTACCACTAGGACCTAAATTGTGCGGTAATTTGTAGCTTTGAAAATTTGTAACACCTAAACTGTAAAGTGCAAATTTCAATTCTGCTTCAGTATAGTTGTATGCATTTATGCAGAATTCTAGAAAAAATAATTGACGGATTTTCTTGGAATACATAGGAAATGGGGGGAGTGGAACCGCCACGATCATGGCGGTGCCTTTCACGTGTATCATTCTTCCGGTGCAGGCTATCAGCGACAGCACTACGCAAGTGCAGCGTGGAAACAGCAATGATTTTACAGCATGCTCTACAGCTACTGCGACGTAGTCTTCGCAGAAAACTCGGAGCAAGAAGCGGATTTCGACTACGGGATTTGCCAGGCTGCCACTTCTATCCAATGTCTAATGCCGCTCTACGAACGTTGGGAGCGCAGCCACCTTGTGTACGGGGTGCAAAAGGACACGAACTTCAGTGCAGCATCGGGGCGTGGAACAGGCATGATCATGGCGGTGCCTTTCACGTGTATCATTCTTCCGGTGCAGGCTATCAGCGACAGCACTGCGCAAATGCAGCGTGGAAACAGCAATGATTTTACAGCATGCTCTATAGCTACTGCGACGTAGTCTTCGCAGAAAACTCGGAGCTACAAGCTGATTTTGACTACGAGATTTGCCAGGCTGCCACTTCTAACCAATGTCTAATGCCGCTCTACGAACGTTGGGAGGACAGCCACCTTGTGTACCGGGTGCAAAAGGACACGAACTTCAGTGCAGCATCGGGGCGTGGAACCAGTACGATCATGGCGGTGCGTTTCACGTTTATCATTCTTCTGAAGCAGGTTAGTGAGTACACAAATGAATGTTGTGTATTCGATGCACTTGCAAAGCCGGTTCCAATCCATGCTGCAATTGCTGCTGCAGAGTCTTGTCCTGTACCCTGTCACGTGAGGCGACGTTTTGTATTGCTTCGTAGATACGCCTTCTACTTTCTGTTAATATTTCTATGTGGTGACGTAGAGTGAATTCTGGGCCCATTACCGAAGAAAAGCTAACTAGAGGGCCAAGCAGTTATAAATGCAAAGCTGGATGGTATGGAAACGGCGCATGAAGTCGCTGTGGACGACATGAAAACTCGAATTGAAACGTTAGAGCAAGGATTAGCGCAACTTCATAGTTTAAAAGCCTCTATTACAAAGGCATCGCAAATGATTACGGCTCTAAGAAGAACAGTCACGGAATGCAGAAAGAAATGCGAGAATACAGAAAACATGGCCCGAAATCTGTTCAGTAAAGTTAACGACATGGAAAACCGAAGCAGGCGGTGTAATTTGATATTTTACGGAATCCCAGATAGTGAAAGCAGAGTTGCCCGCTGCTTCTGCAAAGAATTTACAAGATATTGTTCATCGGCTGGGGCTGACTGACGTTGACATCGAGAGAGCGCACCGACTTGGCGGGTATCGTACTGGCAAGACACGTCCGCTTACTGGAAATTTCGCTTTTTTTAAAGAAAAACAGCTGATCTTGGCCGACGCAAAAAGATTGAAGGAACCACAATCAGCATTTCCGAAGATTTTTCGGAAGCAGTGCGCAGAAAAAGATCGTTACTGTGGGAATTTGGGAGGAATAATGGCGCACATTGCAAGTACGATGCCCTTTTCGCAAATGATCTACGATGAAGTGGCTAAGCAAGTTGTCCAAAACTCGTGATGCGCAGTAAATGTGACTTCAAACATTGGTTTCCTGGTGGTAAATTCACGCAGCATAAGAAATAAAACCGATGAATTTCACAGCCTCGTTTGAATGGACAAAACCAACTGTAGTCGTTGCCACTGAATGGTGCCTTGATAATGATGTCGCAGACGACGGAAGTTTTTCCAAGTGGCTACACGTGCTTTAGGAAAGATAGGAACTGCCGCGGAGGAAGATCCTTCATACTAATTGATTGCAATATCTCTTCTTCTAGGCTTGATATTGGTGGCGCATCGTGCGAGTATGTATATGTCGCGTCATGGCAATAACTATCTGCTCGTTTTGGAGGCCTCCCAACAGCTCAACTGATGTCATACTTGAATTCGCGAAAACAATAGAGACAGTAAGAGCACATTACTTGGTAATGAGAGGGGATCTTAATCTTCCCACACTCCAACTGGGGACAGCAAGCCTCTAAAACTTTTCAGCTACCGGGGCCATCAAAGGAAATGATGACTATAGCAAAAACGTTTCATCTAACACAAATGGTGACTCAGCCAACGAGAAAAAGTAATAGTTTGGACTAATTCCTAACAAATCAGCTCCATTGGGTAACCTCGATGTCGGTATTGCCCGGTATAAGTGACCATGATATGGTAGAGTCCGAAATGAGCGTAAATTATGCTAAAGAAAGCTTTAGCGCCAACCGAAAGATGTACAAGTACGAGCAAACTAATACTACAGGTATAGGTACTGCGCTACCACAATATTTCACAGGGATTCCGAATTGCTTTCGTAAGCGTCCAGTGTGAAGGATTTATGGGTATCGTTCAAAACAAAAATTTCGGAGTTAAGGGACAAGTCCTGGAAGCAAGCCCTGGTTCAATGAAACACTATGTTCTCTTGTAAATAAAAGGCAAAAAAAATATATTCTATGTTCAAGAAAAAAGAAGCTTCCTGATTGAAAGAAAGACTGCGCGCTATTACTAAGGAATTACGAAAGAAAGCCACGGAAGCAAAGCGGCTCTTCTTTTAGTCTTTCAACACGCGGTTGCAAATCAACTCGAAGGAATTCTGGAAGTATATCAAACGTAACGGGAAGGATAAGGTACCTGTGCCGGCGCTTGAGCAAGACGATGAAATAATAGCGGATAGTCTTAATAAAGCCAATTCCTTTAATACCTTCTTCGCCTCAGTTGTTTTCTCAAAAGCGTCGTATGAGCCCAGCAATGTAAACATGCATGATATGGAAGACCCAGTGATTGATGAAGGTGCTGGAACGGTTCCAAAGCAGCCGGGCCCGACAGATTGTCATGCGGCCTCCTGAAGTCATGCGCACAGTTTATTGCTCCATATTTAACAGTGCTATCTTCAAAATTCACTGGATGCTTTCCAAATAAATGGAAACAGGCTTGCGTTGTGCCCGTTCATAAATCGGGGCCCCGGCAAAATGTATGTAATTATAGACCCATATCGCTAACAAGCATATCGTAAAACCCTGGAACACATTTTATACACTAGCATTATGACGCACATTAACACTAATTCCCTGATTAACCCTAAACAACATGGTTTTAGACATGGTGTATATTGTGTCACGCAGTTAACTGAATTTTTTCCCGACGTGTACCAAGTACTAGATCGAGGAAATTGTGTACATTCTGTGATTATAAACTTCGGAAAAGCTTTTGATGTTGGGGACCATGATCTATTAGTTTACAAGCTGCATTGTTTTAACATTAATCCTCCAAGTAATCACTTGGATAAAGGAGCACCTCACACTGCGATCACAATACGTAGTACTAAATAGAGCGACCTCTGATGTCATTGAAGTAACCTCCGGCGTCCCTCAGGGGTCGGTACTAGGTCCTTTGTTATATTTAATTTTTATAAATTATGTGTCCTCAAAGGTTTTTTCAACAATGAGGTTATTCTTGACGACTGTGTTGTGTACCGAGAAATAACCTGTTCAGATAATGATAAACATTTGCAGAATGGTTTGGATGAAATCTATGCGTGGTGCAGGAAATGGAACTCGCAAAAAAAAAAACGGTTCACATGCTTTTCACAAGAAGTAAAACGGTACAGAACACGACATATTACATCCATCAGTCTCGTTTGGGTAGCGTTCAAGAATTCAAGTATTTAGGAATTTATCTAACACGGTCCATGTCTTGGCACTATCACGTTGACCACATCACAGGGAAAGCATGCAGAATGTTGGTTTTTTTTTTTCGCGACGGAGCACCAAGCTCTTTCCTAAAGACGCTCGTGATCTGTTGTGCAAAAGTAAGGTCTATCCTGGAATATGGTTCTAGGGTGTCGGACCCTCCAACAATCATTGATCGGGAAAAACTTGAAAAATTGCAATATCTTCGAGCCAGAGATCTTTTAAATAACTACGGCAGACAGCTTAGCTTGACCGCTACAAAGCATACATTGGATGGGAGCTGCTTGACGAAGGAAGAAAAAAAAATGCGACTTAAGTTTTTCCCCAAAAATATAATTCTAGAGCTGGCCTAGATTACGATAAGTACATTCTACGGCCTCATTATATATCCAGCCGTTTGGACCATGCGCACATGTAGCGCGAACATAAGTGCCGAACTGAGCTACTCAGAACTTCATTTTTGCCCCAAACTATCCGTGACTGGAATCCTGAAGCTGATCCTGAATCCGAAGCTGATAACAACAGCTTCGCTGCGGCACTTTGAATGCGTATGCTGGCTTCTTACATTGAAAAATAACACTGCCATTAGTATGCCATACTCAAATATTTCTTGTATCCTGCTTCCATGTATTGAGACATACACATGGTTTTGAGACAAGGCATGGTTTTGAGATAATCGAGTTTAAAGTGACACAACAGCTGAAAAGCGAATATACATTGGCAGAAATACCGTACAACTATTTTATTTAGTAGCTGCGAGCATGGTAATCATTTACATTGTCAATTTTTCACTTTCAAGCCTGTCGTCTTGTTGCGTTGCTTCTTTTGTGAACTGTAGTGCAGCTCTATCCGCAAGTTATAGATTGTGGTCCACTTTTTCCAGCAAATTGACTGTATTTTGGCCAAGCTTCAATTCTAAGTATTTCAGAATTTTGGCTTTCCAATTGTCATCATTGAACGAAATAACAAAATAACAACATCCAATGTCGCCATCCTTAAGACTTCAAAGGCTAAACAAAGACAGCAAGGACTCTGCGACGCAATTCCCATTAGCTGAACACTTGCAGTTTGCACGTGCATTTCTGTCCAATGGCATCACAAATAATATTCATGTCCATTAGAGCATACCCGTTGTCACCCGGCACGCTATTCACCTCGAATGACGCTGAAAAGGCTGAGAGGTTCAACGATGAAGAGATTGCTGGTTTGGCGTTCAGCAACTCAGTACGTCGCCGCCATTTATTCGCATTTACAAGAGAACTGTATTGGTTGGCAAGAAATTTACACTTCCTCGAGACCTTCTTTAGCATCAGCATCTCAACTTATCGACAGGCCCGACAGACACAAGGTGTAATGAAGCTGGGAGCTGAAAGTGTTTGAATAGACGCGCTCCGAAGAACAAGTGCGAATAAAAAGGCGCACAGCGTCTTCGGACTGCCTTAGAAGTTATCCGACAGTTTCTTATACACAGCTGACTCCAGACAAGCAATCTGGCTTTTGTACACGATTTTATTTATTTTATTCAACCGTAAGCACAAGCCTACGAGGGGCTTGTCCTGGGATGTGTGTTCACTCACCACTCACTTAGGGAAAAGCTGGCTTTAAGAAAAGCACGAATATGGAAAATATGCACAAAGGGACACACTTCCCAAATTGCAAAGAAATAAAATGTGATTTTTTTTTCAGATTGTGCCTTACCCTGTCCCTTAAGGTGATTCTTTGTAAACCCAAGTGTCCCGGTGAAATACGCGAGGAACATTTATAAAGAACGCTACCTTAGAATTCTGTGACCAAGAGTTGCTTGATTACCTGGAGTATGCGTGAGTCAACTCGGTTCGTCGGCAACCGCCATCGCGACCGCATGAAAATGAGGAAATGAAAACTCCCTTCTACGAGGCCGTAATTGGACCCACGCATCCGAGCAAACGTAATATTGGGCTTCAGATTTCATGTCGCGACAGAGTTCTTTAGTTTTGCGCAATGCTTTAGATGCCAAACGCATGAACGTGCTGCAAGATGTTGCCTAGGATATGCTAGGTGCGCGCTGAGCCTCATAGCCATAAAGACGTCGCCAAGCTCACTGGCCTCTTTGGTGTAACAGGCACATATTCCTGCCGCTTCAGTCCCTTTTATCAGAGCTGAGGAGTCGCATTCTACCTACTCGCAATAGCGAGACGCGATGATCCAGTCCCGGAGCACCATCTTCGCTGTTCTTTTCTCCATTGTCATCTAAGCTCTCGCGCCGTTCGTGGCATCGCCTGAACTGGTCTCCTATCGGTGGGCGATCGCGTCGCTGCCGCTACGTACAACACTTGATAGCATGGTGCTTCTGAAATCATAATGGATGCATCGAAGCATTCAGTGAATGAATTCTTTCTGAAACTTTCTCAAGTTTCTTAACCACATAATTTTTAAAGAAAACTACATCATCCGTTTAAAACATTATGGACTCTTCCCGCTTTTTCAACTTGGGCGCAGAATCGAAAAAAAAAACGTCCTTTGAGTGAAACAAAGCTAAAACAAGAACCAATAAAAGCTTCCGTTTGAACACCTGGAATGCTGCAACTCAAGGTAGTTCAATATGTTCCTCTTTCAGTGCGCCTTCTTTTCCTATTCGAGCAATGTGACACCACGCATAAGTGGAAAGCGCACAGAGTTGTTGAGGGATCGTCCCGTCTGACGTGGCTTTCAATGGCCATCATCCGCCAGCAATTCTGCAAATTTCCGCGCTATACACTGCTCTACAACGGCGCTTTCTCACGTGGCATCCACACATACTTAACTACAACCGGAACGCACTTCACTGAAGAAGATGGCCCTGTCCACCACTTTTCTATGGTGAAATGTTCTGCTAGCGATATGTGTGGCGCAGGTGCAGCATTGGAAATCTGGTGTCATAGAATGACGGACACATAACCTCATGCACGCTTCAAATCTTTGGCTTGTATTCAGAGGCCAACACTGTTCGATTTTAAAAGGCACTGGATTAAACACATTTCTGTGTGTCCTCAAGAAGACGTTAATGTTTGCACATACACTTGCTGGCATCATTCGCGCCGCAGTGCCACGTTAAATGTTCGGACCCCTTGACGCTGGCGACGAGAAAAACGGCAGGGCGTCTCCATCGCACTATTCATGAACGTCGCAGGTACCGGTGCTTGCCTCTTTGGTGGCTTGTTTGTGTCGCATAACTTAACCGATCTCATTTTTCTCATCGCTGCTGCCTGTATTTTTCTCCCCTGCTCTCAAACGAGCGCGCTATATTTGCCTTCTGCAACGGTCGTGTGTCGCGGAAAGTGCTGCGCGTAAAAATATATTCGTCAACAGGACGCGTGTTTGCGTAAGCGCCTCTGCCGCCATCAAGCAGGAAATAGCAACTTTCCTCCCTGTTTCCTCCCCTACAGTTCTCTCTTATTTGGTGCCAGGCGTTATTAATAACCTCCCGTGCGACGGGAACTTCCCTCCATCGAAGTTTGTTTCGTGCTCGCTGTTCGAGTGCAGACCGCCAAACGAAAACATGACAGAACGGCTTCGATCCACACTAGATGATGTTTTTCTTGCGCCGTGAACATCGTTATGGGATCGCGCTATGCTTAGCATCAGTCGTGTGACGGTGTGAGGATTGTCGAGGCTGCGATTGGGAGCGGCGTTCTATCGTGTAGTTGCATAACATCAATAACGTTGCACGCTGCCAGCTCACTGAAAGGCATCACAGGCCTGAATGTGTTGCTCGGAGGCCTAATGATATGTCTTCTCCCTGCAGTGTTTACCGTACTTACGGTCACATTGAAAACGCGGTGCATATGTTCTCGCTGTATGTGAAACGTGGGACCTGTGGAGACGCATAAGCAACTAACAAAACATTTAAATAATGGCTCTTCACTCCCGAGAAGCCCGGGCTAAAGGACATCTCACCTTCTTCACTTGCAAAAGAGCCCAATTTGTGTTTGCACAGCAAGACTCCCGCAAGTCACGTGAAACGGCGCTGCTATCGTCCATTTACGGTTATTATCGTCGGCGATCGATCTTTTCCAGCGGACTGCCTTTCTTAGCCGCTTCTAAAGCTTTCAACGATGGGATCAACTAACTACTGCTCTGTGAACCTAGGTTGTTTAGCACAGACTTGTAATTTCAACGTGGATCGGGTGTTTTCATTTTTTCTATTACGTGTTGTTAGATTCCGTAGGCTAATACTAATCATGATCGACCCTTGTGTTAATCATTCGCCGTTATTTTTTTCTTATCTAGAATAACGACCTCCCTCCACGTATGTTATCTAAGTTTTGTTAATTTGCAGATTGAAAAAAAAAAATGCCTCAGGGATGTTACGCCAGATCTTCAGTCGCTGGTTTCGCCGTGGCGTGCGCTGCAGGGGGACCGCCGTCTGAAAGCGCACAAGCATCGCAGTGGATGCATGAATGAAGCGATGACGTCACAGTTACCTGCCCTTGGTGCCTGGCTTTCCAGGGATGGGAAGTAAACATTTCCTGGAATGCAACATCAGGGGTCGCCATTAAAGTAAAAAATCTGCGAGGTCACAAAACACTGCGCTTGAAACAGTGACGAGACAGGCCTTCGAGTGTTACGTGGGTCGGCAGCTTCTCTTTACGTACATTCACAGAAAAGATCGAGTAAAAAGGGCGTCTTTTTGTCCCACAACAATAATCGTCATTTATTTTGCCTTCTTTTACTTGCATTATCGCCGCGCGTCCGGCTCTTTCTGGTTACGAACGACATGTGCACTTTCAGCGTGACATAGCATTCTGGGTAGGAAAGTGGCCAGCACCGAGTTTTCAAGAAAGGAAACACAAGCCAGCCAGATGACGATTATTGTTGCGGGACAAAAAGACGCCTTTTTTACTCGATCTTTTCTGTGAGTGTATGGTGCGGACGAAAAGCTCAAAACACTGGTGCGAGCAGACGGGCCGCTGTGTTAACCAGAGGTTATTGGAACATAAGAGATCTCTGACCGGAGGCTTACCTTCTAATCTATTTTTACATTGCCGAGGGTGTGCAGATTCGATGAGTGTGCAGATTCATACAGGCACAGGATTGAAGAACGCGTCTAATGGCTGAGGCATGGCATATCGATAATAGTGGTAGCGCGTGCGTGAGCCAAGCGTCGATTAACTTGCATGAAGAGGAAATCAAATGACTTTCACGTAGACCCCCACGCGTGCTGGATCGATAGGTTCGCCTATTGCCTGGGCATGCTAAGATAAGTTTTCATGCCTTCTTTCGTTTCCGCCGTTATGCAACTTTGGAGTTGTTAGTTGGCGTTTGTGGTATCTTGACTTCTCTCTGGTGTCCGTGTTTGCAAGCCCTGTCTTTTAGAAGGAGCAGGTAAGTCACGAGGCTGTGGCAAAAAGCACACAGCCTCTTTCCGAGGGCGAAGCCAACGTTGGAAGATGCAGGAAATGCAGCAGAACAGCGACGACGTGCAAACTGGGACCGGTCCATGAGGCAACCTCAGCTGGCGATGAATAAACGATGGCGCACACAATTAGCACGCTTCTGTCGGTGATCCGCGCGGGGTTCTGTGGACGTCCGCACAGCTACGCCATGATGAGGGTCAACCGGAAAAGAAATACCGAAACCGCAGTTTGTAAATGGACCCGCCACAAGGCGATATGAAAGAAGAAATCGCTTTGCTGTGTTTACTGAAAAATCAAAGAGAGGTTTCGGTTTATCAGTGACAACTCAGAGAGAGGGGGACGAAAATATCTTTAGGGTTACCCCCCTCAAACATTAGTCAAAGCCAGGGGGCGGCGGAAACTCCCTATTGGCCGCGAGATCGAGCGGAGTCGCCGCCTAGCGGCTACTGGCTGAATGCGTTGGCGGGCTAGTTGGTGAGAATCCATATTGCTTTTTTAGCGCAAAAAACGTCACCACAAGAAAGAAGACGGAACACAGCGCTGTGTTCCGTCTTCTTTCTTGTGGTGTCGTTTTTTGCGCTAAAAAAGCAGTATGGCTACTGGCTGAAGCGCGCCTAGTGTGGATTGATCCCTGCGTCGTCTGCTCGCCACGACGTGTTTGCATGTGCGCGTACGTACTGCACGTTCTCAAAGGGCGATTTGTTCTGTTATGTTAGCGCGAGTTTAACTGCTCGTACGTATACCTAACATGGTGTACAGAAGCAAATGGGCTTGCTCGGCTGCATGCGCATTGTAATAAGATCAGTGAGTGCGACTTTCGAGAGGGCTGTGTATTGGTGTCGTACCCTTCGTTCGCCAGAATCATTTCAGTATTGGTGCCGCTTTCTGGTTCAAGCATATCCTAAAGTGCGCTTGGCATAGTCCCAAACGTGAGGAGCATTAAGCAGTGTGTGAAGGCACCGTTTTTGCGACTCGTTGGTAAACGAAAACGAAGGATCTAGGCCATGCACTTTGGCGTTGTTGTTAGGTGTATAACTGTGGCACTGTCGTTCATCGGTTATGCAGTAAGCTTTAGTTGTGGTTAAGATGTCCTTTTATTGTACGGTCGTGTTCCCGCTACAGCGAAATATTTCTATCAGGTGAAGTTTCACACTTCGGTACTCAAACTGTCCCCTAAAAAACAGACGAAGGAATGACACGGCAGTGATAAAACGGAGTTGCCGCACACAATTTTAACTTGGTACGAAAATTATGCGGAACCACCCGTGTGCTTAGATTTAGATACGCTTTGAAGAACCCAAATGTTCAAAATCAATCCCGACGGTGTGCCTTACATTTCTGTCGAATAATTTGACGCAAAACCTCATCCTTTTTTTAACATTATCTTGAGCGTTTGTGTGGAGTTGTTGTAAAAAGGCGGAAGGCAGCGGACATTAGTTCGAAAAAAAAAAGAAAAGGCACTTATTCTATAAAATAACCGGACCTTTGTTGCATCACTGTCGTGCACGTAATCAATCGATGAAAGCTCTGTGCTAAACTCTTACCTGTTTTTATTGTGTTACTGGAGCAAGCACAAGTGCGTACGCGTAGAACGTCTCCGTGGCGCTAAAGCGCTGTCCATCACGAAACTTTCCTGACTAAACTTATCATCTGTCTTACATTTCATGAAGAACTGAACAATAAAGAAAAATGCGTATGCGTATTCGCGGCAGCCGCCACCACTGGCGGCTGCCGGGTATCCAACTAGAAATAAATCACGAGCAAAACCTTTCTTTCATGACGTCACTGGTGAGGCCACAAATAGATGCAAAGGGCGCAAAATCGAGAGGAAGAGGGTTGCCGCGGAAGCTCTCCTTTCCCACTTCGCATGCAAGCCGAATGTGTTCATGCTCTCTTGCAGGTCTGCTGGCCGCTCGGGCGACGCGCCAATTTGTTAATTTATTTAACCATAGATTTAAATTTGTTCGTGTGTTGTGAAGTGGACAAACTAAAGCTGACCGATTTCTCACTTATACAAAACTCGATTAACACAAGCGTAACGTAAATCTTTGTTTTTAATCACACGTTTCGTACTAAGAAACAGAATGTGAAAGTGTAGTGAAACACGCAGTGTGCAAGTGTCAATCTGCAAAAGCAGCTTCAATCCACAACTGAAATATGCACATAATGAGCAAACATTGAACCCATAATATCTGATAACCAATGCGAAAATTATTAACAGTCATGAGCTGTTGACGCGGTACTTGACTCAATCACGCCCGTTATGACGGCGCACGTATTTTAGGGGCGAAGCTCCTTATAGCGGCACCCGTTCGTCCCTCGTAGCGTAGTATGTAACCAGCCTTACGCTTTGACCTGCAAGGTGGTGCCGGTGGGAGATTTTTCCTGTGCGTTGTTGAACAATAAAAAATTCGCAGCGTTAGCTAAAAGCCGACTTCTTCTGTCTCTCATTCCCATTAGCAGCCATTCTTTACCTCCAAGGTAGTGCCTGGTGAGATTTCTCCTGTGCGTGATTAAACAATAAAAATTTTGTTCAAAACGCCGTTGATTGATGAAATAAACCAACAAAAGACGCCAGATGTTTTGTAAAAGCAAAACGAAAGAACGCCAGATGTTTCTAAAGCAAAACGAAAAGACGCCAGCTGCTTAACGAAAGACGCCAGATGTTTTCTAAGCAATGGTTTTCTAAACAATAAAAATTCACAGCGTACATGTAAAATTAAAGTGCGCTGCAAGTCGTCATAACTCATCGAACCTCTAGTATAAACGCGCCCGATCTCACGTCGGTGATGATGTACTGGGCAGAATTCACGGAAGATTCACGGTTTACCGATGAACCTCCGCAGCTTCGCCCACTCATCATCATTCACTCCGTGGATATGCTGTGATTTTTTTCTTAGACATTTTGAGTACCAAACAAGATGGAAGTTCAGGGGAAAATACGGGCGTCAAGCGAAGAGAAATCGTTGAACAGGTAAATACCCTGGAGACAATGTTCCGGCAGGTTGACTTGTCTTCGTCAGGGAAGCAGCATTGCCTTGACGAAGGAAAGGCCCCTTGTCAAAACGTTGGCTCCATTTACATTCCCTGTTACACGATTTCTCAAAGCACGAGTGAGTCCATTACATATATTTCAGTGACAGTATTAGAAGTAAAGGACCACAAAGTTTCAGACTGGCTACATGCATTTCCATGAACAGGAATGAGCCTATATTTGTTTCAGATAATTTGAACCTCATGTCAAAAGTAAAAGATGAACAAAGTGTGTAGCCATACCAACACGCATTCAAGCCTTCCATTAAACGTATTTTGCCGGCAACATGTAGGCTGCCGCCATGATGAATTAGTCTAGCGACAATGCGCTTATGTCAGTGCAGTCAGGCTTGCAGAGAACTGGGTTTACTCATGTACTCACGCAAAATGAATATGATGGACCCAAGTACTTGCGCTCACTCGTTGTCACCACGAAACCTGAAAAACTTTCGCAAAAGTGGAAATCCCTGGGTTAACGCCCCGCCACTGTGGTCTAGTGGTTATGGCGCTCGGCTGCTGACCCGAAGGTCGCGGGATCGAATCCCGGCCGAGGCGGCTGCATTTTCGATGGAGGCGAAAATGTCTGAGGCCCGTGTACTTAGATTTAGGTGCACGTTAAAGAACCCCTGGTGGTCGAAATTTCCGGAGCCCTCCACTACGGCGTCTCTCATAATCATATGGTGGTTTTGGGACGTTAAACCCCAGATATTATTATAAATCCCTGGGTTAACAACACCACAGAATCGCGCAAGACATGTGATGCCCCGATTTAGCCGTCTTCGTCTAATGCACGGTTGACCTCTGCTCGACGTTGTTCACTGCGGCTACCGTTCACTGCACGCCACATCAAATGTTTTATCTTTCCCGTATTTACACTTGACACGCCAACCGAGCGAGATAACCGAGCGCGATCCAACTTGTGATATGGCTGAGCGAGTAGCAAGGGTGAGCGGAGGCAAGCGCTACGAACGTCAACCAGTTCCCGCCCTTCGCCCGATTTAAAATTCACAAAATAAGAAATAAAAATATGGTTGATTCCTCCGTCATATGAATCGGAATAACACGAAAGTAAAGCGTGCCCTTACAGAAGTAACTGAATGCTTACTGTACATTGATATAAGAGAGTTTGCACAATGTATATTGATGTCTGGCAGCTATAGCACCGTTTAACGTGGATGCACCCACTTTGGTGATCGGTGGTAAATCTCCATCCCGACGACTAACGCCCATGCTAAATGATTAGAGAAAACCTTCTGGTAGCTGTAGTAGGTAATGGTGAAAGCGTAATCAGAGAACGAGGTGTGATAGCCAGAATAGCGTCACATATTGGACGCACAACTAGGTCGCCATCCCGCGGCATGTTAAAATGTGATTGAACACCACGGCCGGACTAGAGGGAAACGCAAAGCGCGTCGTGCCGCCCGCCCCGGCCGCGATTTTTCTCGGGGCGAGCGCGTGAGCAGGGAACGCGGTGTAACAGCCAGGTGAGGCAGGCGCACGTCGCAGAGCTATTTTTGGTTTGGATTAGCGTGATGCTATGAGCGAGGCTTACTCTTTTACGACGCTTGGGCTAAGGTCGCTACCTCGCGGTGTGTTAAGGTATTGGCAAAATTGAACTTCTATTGAAAACGCGCCGAATGGGACGGACGTGTAACACGGTGCAGGTGTTAATCGCGGAGGCCACAGTAATGACGAATTACTTTACCGCTCCCAGATGGCAACACGACCCCGCCGACTGGGAGAGTGGTAGATATAAAAGGCGCGTTTGTAAAGCCCCTAGAGTCTGTGACCGTGGCGCAGTGGATAGCGCACCCGGCATCTGTCGTTGCGCACCTAACGGTCGTGGGTTCGATGCTCGTTGACTGAACTTTTTTCTTTGCCATCTGATCGTGTAAATTTTTTCTACATCATTTCCTTGACGAAAATACGTCACTGAAGTCTTGGTGGACCCCGGTAAAAACACTTTCGTGTTAAAAACACAAATAAACAAAAGAAGAGTTATTTACAGTTCAATCAAATTTGTCTATTTGTAAAAACTCCTCAAAGACAATAAATGCGAACATACCCATAAACTTCACTCTGTTCAACCAGATCTTAGGATGCCCGGCAACCGCTACGAACGCGCACATTCTTCGAAATCGAAACTGGCGTTCAGTTTCCGGGGCCTGTCAAAGCGACGTGAAAAGGCCAAGTTTACTGGTTACACAGGGTATTTTAGGAAATGTGTCCGAAAATTCTCAAAAGTACGGGAAAAGTATTTTCACGCTGCCTTCATAATTACTTTTTTCGTGGCGGCAGGCATCTTAAGATGAGTACAGGCATCAATTATGACAGAAATTAAATGAATTAAGTTAATTAACTGTTTATTTAAGGGAGACAGGCGGTCGGGTAAAAGGGGAATAATGCAGCACTTCCTGCGAAGAGCCTGTTGGCGCTTTCAGATTTCGCAAGAGCAGCCGCTGGCAATTGTTAGCGAAAATTACACCATTTCCCGCTAAAGGGGGCCATGAGGCGATGCGAAGCGGGGGTACTTGCACAATCGCGTTCCGTTGGCGTTCGTCGGGCACGCTACCGACCTCGCGTCGTGGAACGCGAAGAGGAACGCTACGCGCGTCTTGTCTTCCCTCTAGCCTGGCCGTTAATTCTCACAGGGCCGCGCCACGGTGGTCTAGTGGTTATGGCGCTCTACTGCTGACCCGAACGTCGCGGGATCGAATCCCGGCCGCGGCGGCTGCATTTTCGATGGAGGCAAAAATGTTTGAGGCCCGTGTACTTAGATTTAGGTGCACGTTAATCGAAATTTCCGGAGCCCTCCACTACGGCGTCTCTCATAATCATATCTTGGTTTTGCGACGTTAAACCCCACATATTATTATTATTATTATTAATTCTCACAGGGCAAGCGGGGAACGCGGTCGAGAGGCGCGCGAAAGGGGGGCAGCGTAGGAGAGGAGAGAGAGGGGTAGGGGACGCGCATGCGCTGGCGCTCATTGCGGCGTTGCGCAGGAGAGAATTTCGGCATGTCTAGCCCGCGTTTCAGAGGAAGAATGGAGAGGAGGAGTGGTGAGGGGAAGTGGAAAGGAGGTGTGTGGAGAGGGTATGCGCATGCGCAGTACGCCGCACACCACCACCACCACCGGTTTGAACTCCGCTATCAGATGCTTCGCATCTAAAATAAAATCTCAACAATTTCGCCGGCGAAACTACAACTCGGAATAGCGCAGATGTCATACTCTTCCGAGACGTCTAGAATGAGCGAGCGTTGTTCTACGGGTTTCGGTTTGCGATTAGAGCACGTATGGCGCACGCACACTAACAAATGCAGAAGAACTAACGCCACTACAATCGCTGTCGTTACCTCATCCTGGTCGTCTGCTAGTTGCTCTCATCGGAGCTTCGGTTTCTCCGGTGAAATTGGTTGAATTTCATTGCTCCTCAACCATTATCAAATGCCGATTTTTCAAAATCTCAAAGCGGCAATGGCCTCTTCGCAGGAACAGCAATTCTACCATTTGACCCAACCGCCTATACCCGCTAAGTGAAAAAAATAAGGTATCTATTTTCAACTACTGCCATAATTGCTGTGTCTAGTCATCTTAAAGGGGTACTGACACATTTTTTCAAAGGCGAGTTTACTCTGCCATACATATATCCTATATGCAGAGACGGCTCTGAGCAAGTGTGAAGCTCAGCAAATGTTGATAAGATATTTTAATTTGATATTAAAGTCAATTTTTCCATGGCGCACCTACTGACATCGACACTAGCTTGACGTCAGGCTACAGTACAAATTCTGGTGACTTCACGCAGCAGTATGGCTTGTTGTGATGACGTTAGGTACAGAAACTTCCAAGATGGCCGCCTGTACGTCATCAAAACATCCAAAATGGCTGTTCGTGCGTGGAAACGTCACTCCACATTGTGCGAGCACGTGACGAGAAGCTCATATCGTGTTGTGACGTCAGGGTACAGTAGGAACCGAAACTAGCTTTTAAAAACATACTGTAATTACTTTTTCAGGGCGCACTCGCGCTTAGCGCTACCTTTTCTAGGCACTTGAGGGCTTGGCCTTTCATTTGGCGCAAAAAAACGACAACTGAAAATATTCGTGTCAGTACCCCTTTAATGTGTCTCCCACCACAGAAAAAGGTATTCTGAAGGCAGCGATCAAATATTCCATTTCCCTTAAGAGCTGATGATTTTGGACACGTTTCTTGAAACACCCTGTGTAGCCTCCTTTATTTTACACTTGTTTTTTTTTTTTGAAGAAGAAGAAGATGGATTTTATTTATTCGCTCATGTAAAGAAGCACAGCAACAAACGACGCAGGTCCCAAAGTACTTGGTTGTAAATCGACCACATGTGAAAATAAAAAAGAACAAAATAAATCATGCTAATGTAAACGCAGCAAATATTTAGTGTTGTTAACAAGTACTAACAATTGATACACCAGAACAAGTGAAATGAGGCATGCCAAGAAATTAGGCATGGTGATAATTACTTGAATTTATATAAAGCATAATATGCATTGCGAATGCCACCACAGTAATCACAAGTAGAGCAAACGTGAACACAAATTCATGTTGTAACTGACGACACGCACTAGGCGCAAGAATGAGAGCCCTTGCTGATCAACGTAGCTCTGATATTCAAAAAGCATGCGAATGGCTAAATTGTTTGAGAATACTCAACCACGTTCCCCGTCCTTGGAAAATATCTGGTCATGACGACCTCGAAGAAAACGATGGGCGATTAGTTTTTGGCGAGCACTTAAGTTACGAAAGTGTTGAGCGCCGAAGACCACTTGATTCATCGAATGGGCGCTGGTAAACATTTCGTAACTTTTATTTGCAAGCGGTAAACAATTTCGAGGCATAGGTAATCAAATGCGCGCATTGCAACGTGGCATTACTGCAGCGTTGTGGCATTGTCACAATTTCATTTTCGGCAGCGCTCAGTGTGCCCATTGTTTCCCGCTTGGGTCACAATTGTCTTTGCATTCCTGATGCAAGCAAAGACAAACCGTCACGTGACTACCATATTATGGCGCAGAGGCAACGTTTTCCACGGGACAGCAGTTACTAATTCGCCAAAGTCCGACGATCCCGCCCACAGTAATGAAGGCTACTGTCACATCACTTCCGGCTCACGTACACGGTTCATAAACGTATAGCTGGTTTCATTCGTTTTATTTAGATTGCATATGACAGACTTTTGCTTTGCCAAATATATTTTGCTTGTCATTTCTAACGACAATCAATAAAAATAGTGATGTGCGAATATTCGAAGCATTGAACAATCGATTCGAATGGTTTAGTATTCAATTCGATAGAAAGACAGTTGTACGTTTCGAAATGTTTCAACGCCGCAAAATTTTAAAACGTATTCAGAACTCGTCTTTAGAGTGGACAATGGGTAGAATGTTTTATCATCCAAGGGGGCATTATAGAACATTCTGGCGAATAATTCGGCGGAAATCAAACGGGAAAGATCTTCGTTTTCAAGCCGCGCCACTTTAGCGTCGCAGCCGCTAGCTTGGCTTCGGTGGAAACACGAATTGCTCAAACCTGCCGTTTCTGCTCGCAACGAGACAAACGCGCTCAAGATCTGCGTCGTGGCTGGGCTGGTTTAATGCTTCCCACTCATCGACGATTTTGACCGCGCATGCGTTTGGCGACCGAAGTATTAAAAGGCATCGCGGAATCGCGGCGGCCGATCTCCTCGTTGACTTCGCACACATCGCTCGCTGACTTCTTTGATCAACATTTCAAGACCAGGCACATGGACCGCGGGCTTGATGAATACCGCGACAAAGCCCGCCACCCGACGAATGCTCGGAAATGTGGCCAGAAATGACGTGCATCGGCGCCCTATAAGTGTACCATAAAGCCTCATACTTGCTGTTAAACATTTCGCAGGTCGCCACTACGAACTGCAGCATTTGAGCATCGTCGGCGCCTCGACTGTGCGAACTCAGTGCGCCCACTCCCGGAAACCGCAGCATTCGCGCGTCGCTATTTTGGGCCATCGCAGACAGATAAAGTTCCATCCCCAAGCACTGGTGGCACATTTCAGGGGGATGTGGTGCCGTGCTTGGTAAGATGAAAGAGCAAACAAAATGGCAATATCACACCAAAGTCAATAGAGTCGCTAGTGAGGAAGGACTACTGGTCATGTGAATTATGAACGTTACCAGCAGTTTTTTCAAGTAAATTTCACAGAATTAACTTAGGAGCCAGTTTTCTCAGCCTATGTTTTTCTATGGATTCTTTCATTCATCCATCTTATTGCCCAAGAAATCACGATGGAAGGATCGCGCACGTCAGCCTCAGGTTATTCAGAAGTGCAATAAAGCTACTGACTTCTTTAACACAGATAACTGGGCAAGTTGGTATGGATGGATGGATGGATGAATAAACTTTATTTCGGTCCCTCGGAACGCGCCCTAGCACGTTGCGGGCCGCTCCCACGTCGGAACAGAAAGACCAAGTCTCTCTGCTGCGTCGCGGGCATCCATAATTTAAACTTTTTTAGCGCGCACAAAAGACAAGGACAAGCAAGAGACACACGAGCGCTCGTGCGTCTCTTGCTTGTCCTTGTCTTTTGTGCGCGCTAAAAAAGTTTAAATTACTGACTTCTTCTTAAGCGTGTGCAAGTAGTAATCAACAATTTTTAAGATGGCTTGCATGCTAACGCGTACGCACTGGATTCCACGGTTTCTTTTTTCTTGTTCAGATCTTGTACGACAAAATAATGCAAAAAATAGCCTCATGGCGCAGCTAGGAGAGGCTTTTGAAACATTTAGCAGCATAAAGAGGTAGTGCCTAACAAATTATTTTGGTATCAGTCACTGGAAGTTATTAATTCTGCCACTTCAACACTACAAGTAATATCGAACGAGCACTAATAATTACATATATGCGCTAAGTATAATTAAATTTGATGCAGGAATAGTCAAAATGGATTTATTTGCAGCACCTATGGCTTAGTGCAAACGCTGTACTAATTGTCGTTGCCAGAGAGTGGCAACGAGGTCGAGCGCGTCGTGCCGACATCACATGAAATAAAAGCGCCGAAACAAATAGGCGCTCATTTCGAAGTGAAAGGTCTCGGGATGAAAGCATCTGCACCATGCCGATCAGTTGTCATTGCTCATCCCACCAGGCTTAGAGGGTTAACCTACGAAGACCAGCTAAAAAACGTCAACACTAGTGCGTCTAGTGAGTGGTTGTTTTGTTTGTCTGCATAAATTGTGACAACAGTGTCGCTGCTCCCCGAACAGCTCGACCTTCGTGGTGTTCGTGGTTGCAGTTTTCTAGACTTGTTGTCAATTGCTTACAAACCTTTGGTTCTTGGTTTTTGTTGATTTTTGAATGCTCGGTTTTAGCCGTTTTAAACAGTGTTGTACCGACCGTCAAGTCGTGATCCTTTTTTGCCATTATTGCTCGTCTATACATTTTCATGAAATCTGCTTTTGCCGCATATTCTAAGCCCTTATCCAAATCATTGATAGCAATGCCGGCCGGCCGAGTCACTCGATAGCGTTTGTGCCATTTTTCGATTTTTGTTCGCCTGCCTATACATTATCGGCCTTTCCAATAAAGAAATCAGCTGACAGTCAACCTGCATGTTCTTCGTCCCGTTGTCTGCGCTGTTTTGCCATTATGTTCATGAACCAACAAGCCCAGCTGAGAATCCTTGAGCTATCCCTCCTTTGTGAATAATTCTAGAGGTGGTCCTGTCAAGCAGTAGTGTTGTAAAATGCGTAATTTTTCTGTGCACTATTTTATCACGCTCCTTTCCAGCCTATTGAGGTCCACTGCAGACCGAAGGCCTCTCCCACTTTACCCTACATCCCCAGCGAACTTCATCTCGTCTCTCCGTCTAGCTCGGTCCGCCTGATTACATGGCCGGTCCAGGTCCATTTTTTTCGCTTCATGTCAACAATCAATCAATCAATCAATCAATCAATCAATCAATCAATCAATCAATCAATCAATCAATCAATCAATCATTCAGCTTTTTTGTAACATACTTATAATGGCTCGTTATTATTATACAGGTTGGACCCCAGAGCCCATTCAAAGGCAGTTGCGGGTGTCCGTTTTTTACCAGTAGTAGGTACTGCTGAGCTACACAGCAAATATTAAGTACATACAAGCGCAACGAAATACAATAAATACATATCATAAATACATAGCAATACATAAATACAGCTGAGTTCGATTACCAATTTATGGAACCAATAGACATTCAATTAGAGGGTATAATTACAGCCATAAATAATCTTAAGCTATCGTCTTCATGCGGCGTGGATGGAATCAACTCAAAGGTGCTAAAGAATACAGTAACGGTCTCAAGCAAAATACTACTTCATATATTCCGGCAGTCTCTCGAAACAGGCATGATACCGTCTGATTGGAAATTGGCGAAAGTAATTCCAATACTCAAAAGTGGAAATAAAACCTCATGCGAAAATTACCGTCCTATTTCGCTTACGTGTATTTGTTGCAAAATTCTAGAGCACATCATCGCTTCACATATTTACAGGCATCTGGAATCCAATCATTTCTTTTTCAAAAATCAGCATGGTTTCCGAAAGGGCTTTTCGTGTGAGACTCAGTTGTTCGAACTTACCACAGAGCTTCATGCAAATATGGACAATAATTATCAAACTGATTGCGTGTTCCTCGACTATTCGAAGGCGTTTGACAGGGTTGCACACTGTCGCCTGATATCGAAACTTTCTGCCCTGAAATTAGACTCCCTTACATTATCATGGCTTCGCAATTTCCTTTCGAATCGTCAGCAGTACACAACAGTTAACCATTTCTCTTCATCCCTATCTGACGTTTCATCAGGTGTACCGCAGGGCAGCGTACTCGCGCCACTGCTTTTCCTCATATTCATCAATGATCTTCCGCAGCACGTCTCTTCTTGCATCAGGGTGTTCGCTGACGACTGCATTATTTACCGTCCAATCAAGAACAGTGAATATCACCTGTCACTCCAAAACGACCTCGACGCAATTAATGGTTGGTGTAGTACATGGCTCATGACATTAAATGTCTCAAAATGCAAAGTAATGTCGTTCACACGTAAACCTAGCATATCCGAATTCTCTTACAGCATTAATCATTCCATTCTATCGACTGCAACACAATATCGGTACTTGGGCGTAATACTGACACCTAATCTATCCTGGTCCGACCACATTAGGGCAATCTCTGCCAGCGCCTCGAAATCACTGGGTTTCTTGAGACGTAACTTGAAAGCTGCACCACCAAGCATTCGCAAATTATGTTGCTTAACACTGGTTCGCCCTCAACTAGAATATGCCTGTTCGATTTGGTCTCCCCTTCAAAAATACTTAATTGATTCATTGGAAAGAATCCAGAATAGAGCAAGCCGCTTCATTGCCAATAACTACAGTCCGCATTCCAGTATATCACAAATAAAACAGGAACTTTCACTCCCGCTCTTGAACATTCGTCGCGACATTGCCTTGCTGTCATTCTTTCACAAAATTACACATTCCTCCCGAATCACCGTTACTGGTCTGCAAAAACCATATCTTACTTCACGTAGACTACACAATCATCTTAGCTATTCCCGTGTATACGGCTCAACAAACGCGTTCAATCAGTCCGCACTTCCACGTGCTATCCGTCTGTGGAACAGCTTGCCTGACGACATTGCATCCCAGACAAACTTTGATACATTCCGTCACATCTTATCAAGCCACTTCACAAACCTCAGCAAGTAGATGCCGTATCATAATTCATTGGTCCGTTTTTGTGATTGCCACATCCATGTGCGCGAGGATTCTGCCTTGTGGCCGTTGCATGCGCGGGAAATGCAGTTTCGTTCACGGTTACCATGCGTGAATCTATTGTTCATGAACTTTTGTACATGTTGATGCTTTTTGTTTTGTACATGTTGATGCTTGTTGTTTGACTTATTACTTTGGAATTGTTTCTTTTGTATATTTTTTTCCAGTTTGGAGGTGTATATATGTATTGCCCCCCTTAGTCAATTGTTTCTTTTGTATTTTTTTTCTAGTTTGACGTATATATATGTATTGCCCCCCTTAGTCAATTGTTTCTTTTGTATTTTATTCCAGTTTGACGTGTATATATCTATTGCCCCCCTTAGCCAACTGTTTCTTTTGTATTTTTTTCCAGTTTGAAGTGTATATATGTGTTGAATTTCCCGCGTTCAGCCTTCAAGAAGACGAAGACGAGTTTTGGGCCAGCGAGCGCGTGAGCGCGTTCTACCAGGAACGAAGGAGCCATATTGACGTTCTGGGCTCATGCGGACGCTAATAAACGTCTGTTTGAGCTTGTAAGTCCGCGTCGGCTTTTATTTGTGCCACATATTTTACATTTGGTGCCGTTAAACCCGGGAGGCGACAGCCGGGAGCTACCGTCAAGGGACATCGCTGGTGGCTACCGACTGGAACAACAGCCGCGAACTACGGAGGCCAACAGATCAGCTGATCGCTATGGACAGGCTCAAGACGAAGAGGACCACGCGAAGGGCCCAGAACACCAAGCTCATTCAAGAGGCAAGTGCCTTACTCGAGCGTGATGACGCGACATTACAACAAATCGACTCGATTTATGAGAGGCTGAAGAGCAATAACGAGGAGCTGAAGAAGATTAATGATGAGATGGAGAGCCACATAAGTGACGAGGCATTCGAGGCGGAGTACGCTACTGTAATTGAATATGAGGACAACGCGACCCGCATCTTAGCCGAGCTCCAGAGCAAACGCCGCCAGCATAGCGAGACATCTGCAGTGTCAGCGCCCATCGAAGTTCGCGACGGGCCGGCGGCTATTGGACCTGCTGATAGGCCAGGAGCCAAGTTACCGAAGCTGACAATTAATCCGTTCGCTGGTGACTTGTGCAAGTGGAACGAGTTCTGGGAGCAATTCGATCAGGTCATCAACCAGAACGGCAATCTTTCAACTAGCGACAAATTTAACTACCTGAGGCTGTTCTTGAAAGGAGACGCAGCGGCAGCTATAGCGGGGCTTCCTACCACCGAAGCATGCTACGAAGACGCGTTAGACATCCTGAAAAGACGTTTCGGCGACAAAAAGCGCTTGGAGCAGGAGTATTTCTCAAGGCTTCGAAGGCTTACTCCTGTGCGTTCTTCCAACGAAGTGGCCAAACTCCGCAAGTTATATGACCATGTGCTCATTAACACGCGGGGACTGGAGGCGCTTGGCATCTGCAAGTCGTCCTTTTCATCGATGCTTTGCGACGTTCTGCTGAGGGCATTGCCACGTGACATCGTCGTGGCATATCATCGATCCTGCGCGACACAACCTGAAAGCTCCAACAACGTTCAGCATGACACGGAACTAGAGCGTCTTCTTCACTTCGTCTCTATTGAACTGGAGAGCCTCGAAAGGAGTGACTTTGGGGAACAAAAAGGATACGACGAGGCGGCTCATCCTAAAGACGAGAGTCCTCACTTTCACAGCGCGACCCCAACATCATCAGTGCTTCACTGCCAAGTTGCTATAACTGCAACGAACTCGAGCTGCAATTTCTGCAAATCGACGCAGCATTTGACAGAGTCATGTAGCATGGACTTATCGTTGCCAGAGAAGAAGAAACTTCTTTCTGCCGTAAGAATGGCAGACTGGGCTTGTTGGTTTAACATATTTGAAGTTTTAAGTTTTTTTGAAGTTTGAAGTTTGAAGTTTTTTGAAGTTTGGCGCTCCGTGTGTGTGTTCCTATTCTTCGTCCGTGTCTTATTCGCGCCTTAAAACTTCAAATTTCTTTCTGCCGACATGAGGTGCTTTCGATGCACATGTAAAGGTCACCGAGCAAGGGATTGCAGGCGTAGAGTTACGTGCTCGGGCTGCAAAGGTCGTCATGCAACCACTATGTGCGACCCAGACAAGCTAAGACGAAAGCTGCGTGAAGACGTCAAAGTGACCGGCGAACTCTCCAGATCCGGAAACACCAAAATGACAACCATGGAAAAGTTTGAGTGCATGTTTCAAGGGAGTACCAAACCCTCATCGTCAAAGACAGTTGACTCCCTATTCATGAACATGACCACCCGACCAGGCAAGGCAAACCGCACAGGATTGGACGAGATCACCTTAAAGGAAAAAGAAACACTCCAGCGCTACGAGACCCGACTCGGAAACCATGTTCAAACCTGCAAAAGTCAGAGCCTGGAGCCGGCCTTTCATGCTAACCAAAAGCGAGTCACCCAGGCGAAGGATGCCGCACTACGTGAAGCTCAAGCTGTAAGAAACGTGAGCGAGCAGGCCACTTCAATGGAAACTAAGATGGCCGAGCTGCGACTGAATTTGCGCGAGGAGCAGGCTGCTCGTGAGCGGGAGCACAGAGCCCATGAAAACAAGCTGAAGGAACTTCAACGCCTGCTTATCGATGAACGAACTCATCGCGAGAACTTCGAATACAAATTAAAGGAAGCCATGAGGAAACCTGCGCAGGCAGAATTAGTGAAGGAGTACGAGTCCAAAGTGGAGAAGCTCACTCAGGAGTTGGACGAGGTGCGCAAGAAGCTGCTGGGGTCGGAGAAGAAGATGAGACTGATTTTCCCCCTGCTGCTCAAGATGCACCAGTTGGGTATGGAACAATGCGATATTGAGTTGGAGAAGGAAAAAAGACAGCCAGGACATGTCGTGGAGCACCAGCAGACGATGAGAAGAGAGACAGAAATGGGTAGCCAGGAGAATCGTCTAAAGGAGTTGTCTAAGGCAGGAAGAACACATGATTGGTTGCGCATGCAAGACTGTGCTGCCATCCAGCAAATTCAAGAGCGTCCCTCACTGCTCACACGAGAAGACGCAACCTCAGCAAGTGCTGCAAGAATCGGACCCAAGAATACAGAACTGCCTTCCCAGCAAATAAAACCTGAACGTGAGGACATCGCTGGACCGTTTTGGCAACAGGCGCCTGCTGCTGAAACCGTCGAAGCAGCATGTGCTGAGAGCCCTATGGACCTGCTCGCCTACATCCGCGAGCTGGCAGGAGCGGACATACTCAGTCTCCATGCCAAAGCACGAGAGAAGCTTTGGCAACTGAAGGAGGAGTCCGAAAAATAGAAGGCTTCAGGCCACGTCGAGGAAGCGGGAGGATCAACGCGTACGGAGGCAATAGGGCAAGCACCTGACCGTACAGACGAGACACCACTGCGCGGCCGGGAATGTGTTGAATTTCCCGCGTTCAGCCTTCAAGAAGACGAAGACGAGTTTTGGGCCAGCGAGCGCGTGAGCGCGTTCTACCAGGAACGAATGAGCCATATTGACGTTCTGGGCTCATGCGGACGCTAATAAACGTCTGTTTGAGCTTGTAAGTCCGCGTCGGCTTTTATTTGTGCCACATATTTTACATATGTATTGCCCCCCTTACTCAATGCCCCCCATGGGGCCTGTAAGGTACTTTGAAATAAAATAAAAAATAAATAACTACAAAGAAATCGGAATAATATTTATGAATTCAAGTATTACTGTTGTAAGTTTTGCGGGTGACCGCGAACGCATTGTTTATACAAATGAAATGATGTGGATGTTGCGATGGTACAAGTGAAGTGTTCCAGAGTTTTGATGCGATATAAGAAAATGAATGTGATCCGTAGTTAGTCATTATGCGGGGTATGCATAATGGTTTAGTTAAAGTAGGACGTAAGGAATATGTGGGCGTTTGATATGTTAACGCTATTGACGGGCATTGAACAGCGTCATGCAAAAGTTTGTAGACAAGTAGTAAAACACGATAATTGATACAAACTTTGATGGGTCTATTTTTGGTATGGAGAGAAGGGCACGTACGGCTGTGTTCTATGCTACTTTGAGGGGTTTCAGTGTTGTCGGGTAGGTTGATCCATAAATTACTATGGCATATGTGATGTGCGAATGTGTGAAAGAATGATAACACTGTCTTTATTGGGAAGATGTAGCGTAGCCTGCAAAGAATAGGTATTTTTCTCTATATCTTAAGTGTTGTCTCATGTACGTGTGTGCTCCATGAAAGTTGTACGTCCAAGTATACACAGAGAAATTTTGTATTACCAACTCTTTTTAGTACTGTGTTATTCAATTCAAGCTGATTACTTAAAGTGAGGGTTTTGGGGGGCAAAGATAATGTAATTACTTTTAGAGCTGTTGGCGAGTAGTTTGTGCGCATGAAGCCAAGATGATAATTTTTGTAAGGCTGTTGTTGCTTTGTGGTGTAGGATATTTTCGTTTTTTTTTGCCGTTAAAAATATGTTAGTGTCATCTGCGTAAAGGATACAATCTTCCGATGTTATGGATGGCAGATCATTAATATAAGCTAAGAACGAGAATGGCCCTAGAATTGAACCTTGCGGAACACCTCTATTCATTATACATCGACATGACGATACACCGTTCACATATACATATTGCTCTCTGTTATTTGTATAGTCCGACAAAAGCGTTAGCGCTGTCCCGCGTATTCCGTAGTGATCCAGTTTGGTTAGTAATATGTCATGGTCAAGCATGTCCAACGCTTTCGTGAGGTCAACGAAAATACCCATTGTGAGTAATTTATTTTCCATGTTTACTTTTGTTTTTAACAGTGTTAAATAGAGCATGTTCTGTTGATTTTCCCTTCCTGAAGCTGTATTGCTCAGGTGTGTATAAATAATGTTTCTCAGTTTCGCCGCAACGGCGAAGCAATGAATGCGATAGCAACAAATTAGAGTGTCACACGAAGAACGGCAAGCAGCTCAGTACTTGCAACGCGCCGCTCGAGCGCAAAGGACTGACGAAAAGAACACACACAGGACGACCGCGAACTAACAACAGTCACAGCTCGACACTTGCAGCGCACTGCTCAAACACAAGGAAGGACACTCGAAAAGAACGCACAGGTACACACAGGACGAGCGCGAACTAATTTGCTGTTGTTACTTCTTTGTGTTTGAGCAGCGCGCTACAAACCAACGCTCGTAGACTTCTTTTAGGTGCGAAGCAGCTTATGAACGAGACCTGTCCCTCCGACGTAACCAGTGCCCCGCGTGCCCCTAGATGTATGGATGAAAGACGAGAACGAAGTGTTGGCCCGAGAGGAGAGCTCGCGCATGGTGTGCAGAAAGGAATGTTTGCCTGAGAGAAAGGTGCCACTAGATGTATGGAAGAAAGAAGAGGAAGAAGTGAGAGTGAAGTGTTGGTACGAGAGGAGAGCTCGCGCATGGTGTTAGAAAGCAATGTTTGCCTGACATATGGACGTGCGGTAGAGCGCTCGCTCCACTGCAGCGCGTGCTCTAGTATAAATCATGCAAGGTACCCACTACGCCATAAATCATGCAAGGTACCCACTGCGCCAGAAATCATTGTCATTCATGCAAGGTACCCACTACGCCATAAATCTTGTAAGGTACCCTTAGATGCCAATTAGCTTGTGAACAAGGCCTGTCCCCCCGGCGTCGCGTCGGCGTAGCCAGTGCCCCAGCCGATCCGGAGCGGCGGGCTCGCGAAGCCGAAGCGAAACGGGCGCGTTGACATCGCATTCTCAAACATCAAGCTACAACCTTTGCAGCAAGAGCCATTAACTTTATACTTTATGGACCACAAGGCCGTTATACTCAAGGGCAACCGTTCCCCTGGGCTTCAAGCATATATGACGAGTAACAACATCAGGGGAACCTCGAATGGAAGGACCGTGAACAGTGATGAAGATAATAAAACATTTACAGAAATCTAAGTCGACTCATGGCCGCTTCGCATACTACTCAGGGGCTCTCTTTACGGGGAGATGGTGAGATTTTTCTTTAAAACTGCGGCGCGTGGAGTGACCCCTCCGCGTCTCCTGCCACGCGGTGGCATTAGACTCATCGTTTACTCGGCGTTCCACATCGTCAGGAGCTACAGAAAAGGGCCACCTTTTAGA
The DNA here is from genome assembly GCF_013339695.2 of Rhipicephalus sanguineus. Classification (NCBI taxonomy): domain Eukaryota; kingdom Metazoa; phylum Arthropoda; class Arachnida; order Ixodida; family Ixodidae; genus Rhipicephalus; species Rhipicephalus sanguineus. The sequence continues at coordinate 215,405,489 of NC_051178.1, forward strand.
GCGCGTCTGAAGAAAAATGTAGGAGCGTTGCTTTAAGCGCGCCCTTCGGGCAATCTCGCGGGTGATACTACACATACTGAAGCACCTCCGAGCTCTGCGTGCCGTTAGCCTGAAATGGTGTATATATAAATAGCTCGCCGTTGTTACGCTAAACAGCAGGAGGCGCGTGGCCGAGTTGTGTAAGGCAGCGCGCTGCGGGGCGAGGGGTCGAAGGTTCGAATCCCGGTGGTGCGCTTCGAAACTTTTTCTTCTGATTATTTTTCTTTGTGGCTTTTATTTACATGTACATGCATATACTTATCCGGGACATGACGGCGTCGACAGACGGCGACGACAAAAACCAGCCGAGCGTGTCCATATAATTGCTATCGCAATAAAAATTGTTCAGTCTAATATACATTGCCCTTTCAACAACTTTGCCTAACGCTGGTAATATGGCGATCGGACGATAATTCGCAACTTTCACCTTGTCGCCTTTCTTAAACACGGGTATTATTTTGCCGACTTTTAATTTCGAAGGAAACCAACCAGTTTAGAAAATGTCATTGATGACATATGTTAATGGCTGAGCTAGAAGTGTAGATAAGTGTTTTATAATTTGAACCGATACGCTGTCGTCACCTATTGACTTGGTTTTTTTTAGTACAAGAAATATTTTGTTTATTTCATCGTTGGTTGATGGGTAAAAAAAATAGATTTCAGGTTTTTCGTGCCACGAAGGCTACTACAAGTGTTGTTGCATGAAATTGCGTTACTGGTAGGGCCTACATTTGCGAAGTGATCATTGAAAGCATTGCTTATAGCGGTATTATTAACCATAATGTCATCGCCATCAATAATTGCTGTAACATTGCTATGCATCTTTTTTTATATTGAGGGCTTCATCAGTAACTTTCCACGTCGCCTTAGTGTCGTGATTAGCTTGTACCATTTTTGAACTGAAGTAGCCAGGCTTCGAAATTTCCAGAAGTTTGTTAATGTGGTTGTTGTATCGCCTCTACCTAGCTTCGAGGTTGACGTTATGCGGTTGTCGTTTTACTTTTTGTACATTTTGTTCTTCTGGCTTATGGAGCGCAAAAGGCCAGCCGTTATCCATTGCTTGCGTTTAAAATTAGTTCTTGTAACAGTAATAGTGATCTATCCAACCATCATGTGCCTCTCTAAGATGTTGATAAATGATATTTTTCCTCAGTTGAACTTGCAGAATACATTTTTTGCCAGTTTTCTCTTGCCAAAGAGTGGAAAATCTGGTTCTTGTCATAAAATGTGCGCGTGACTTTATTTTTCGTTGTTTGGTTACCAGGATTTGATATCGCAAACACTGGCAGATGATCAGTGATGTCACATGAAATGGTACCTGTTACAAATATCGCTGATGGATGGCTTGTTATAAAGTGGTCAAGTATACTTTGTCGCGAGCTTGTTATACGAGTGGCAGATGTTATTATTTGCAGCAGACCTTCGCTAGCGAGCAAGTCAGTATAAGAATATTTAGTAGAGTCCTTTTCAGCGATGTGAATATTGATATCGCCCAGTGAAATGACATGAATGTTCGGTTCAATATAGGTATCGAGTAGTTTTCCAAGTTCTTGCAAAAAGTGTTCGATTTTGTTAAGCGGTGACCTGTATACAAACCCTATCAAGGTTTTTTTTAGTCTTCTTTGGCAGTGAGCATTTCGTGGTACGATCAGGTTGAAATTAATAAACAAAGTTTTACATAAATCTGACCTAATTACAATGTCGCGCCTGACAGAATAAGATACTGATACGTTGACATAAAGACACCCCCCCCCCCCCCACGCGCGCGCGCGGCGATGCAGTGCGCAGCTGGTATGACAATAAATTCCATCTGTTAGCAACTTCTGCTAGCAGACTAGAGTATCCATTCTGCCGTCCTTCAAACTCGTAATGTTATTCATACTATTTCTTTTTTCATTGCACAATGCGTGGCCCTTAACTTTCTATCTAGTGTCCTTGTTATCCTGCACGTCCCACATGTTACGACTGGCAGCATGCAGCAACTGTATACTTTCGCTTTCAGGATAAACCCAGATTGCCTGTCAATATATGGGAGTGCCTGCCGCGTGTACTCCGGCCCATCCTTATTCATTGGTGAATTTCATTTTCCTGATTAGGCTCCCCAGTTAGTAATTGACCTAGGTATGCATATTCTTCTGTACACTCTAATCGTTGGCTTCCAATCGTGAACTCTTTCTCTTTCGCCAGGTTATCGTGCATTATCTTTGTCTTCATCATATTCATTTTTACCCCTACTTTAATAGTCCCAGGTAGCACAAAACGGATAATTGACGTTTTATAAACGTTTACCGAGACGATAAAAACGTTTCGAAAACGTCACGGAATAGAAGCTAGAGGTCTAGAAAACGTCTTATATCTCGTATAATGTCCGGCTAGAATTCGTTTTTAAGACGATCTAGAAAACGGTTTCAAGACAATCCTGAAAACGTTTTAAAAACGTCACAAAAAATCCCATTTATAAAACGGATTAAAATATCCCATTGCATTGTCTTTGAAAAGACGTTTTCTAAACGTTTTTAAGACGTCATGCAGGATCTCTTTTCTCTTACCTGTTTTGTTTTTGTGCATGCAATTATAATAGCGCACGTTTTTATGAGGCCCGCCCTGTCATAGTAATTACAGTTACTTTATTCTGTAATTACTATTACAGAGTGAGAGCTCAGTAGATTCACAGACAAAAGTGGTCATGTCATAATTTATTATGTAAAACTGCAACGATTCCAGTACAGCATAGAAACGTAAAAACCACGAAATGAGATATAGCATGCGACTAGATAACATTATTCAGAAACGGCAAAGGAACGCAAAATATCGCGGTAATTAAACTGCAGCTACATAGTATCCAACCTTCAAGAACACTTTTTGTTGCACGATTCATTATTAGCAAAATTGTTGTCAAACGACTAACAATGCAATATGACAAAATTTTTGTTCTGGCACAGCCATTCTGCAATATGTAAGCGTCGTCTCAATAAGCTTTACTGAATGACACGCAAGGATGAAGTGAAGAGAAACTATCGAGAAGGAAATGTCGCTGAAGCCAACGACTCGACAAGGGGACTACTTTCAGTCAGAGCCCTGATGAAGACAAGCGTCCATGATGAAACGTTTCCTCGACGCTTTATCTTCCGCTGAACTTTTTTCTTGTAGGAAGGAGAGAGAGAGAGAAGGAATAGAGGATAGGCAGGGAGGCTGACTAGCGTCCAGTTTGCTACCCTACTCTTGGGAGGAGAATGGGGGAGTAAAAATAGAGACACATTTCACAACACACACACAGAGGAGCGTATCACAGGCGGTCACTCAATTTTGTTGCCTTGAAGTGCTGCAGGAGGGCTCGTGTGGTTTTCTGGGCTGATGTGCTATGAAGACAGACTCCCAAGATCTTTCCTTCAGTAAAAGGCCGACCATCAAGTCTCCTGAAGGCACACTGGCACACTGGAGAGTCCGGCGATGTGTTTGAAATTGCGGACAGTGGCACAAATGATGATGGATAGTCTCTACACAGTTGCAGTTATCGCACAGTGATGAATCTGCCCTACCAGTCCGATAGGTGAATGAGTTAGAAGACGCTACACCGAGCCACAGACCACACAGCAACACAACAAAAAGACGTGGACAGTCGAAGTGGGCAGGAACAGCGCTTACTCCTGTCCACTTCTACTGCCCACGTTTTTTTTCAGTGTGCTTCAACCTAATTTTCCAAACATGAACGTAAACCAACAGGCCCAACTCGCCATCTTGCTCCAACACAGCGTTCTAAACAGGAAAGGAGGCATGCATCAATCACCTGGTGTGTGACTCCCTTCGTTTCAACACAATCGTTCAGTAGCGCTACTCAAGACGACAGTTAGTGGAAATCGACTCCAATGTGTTGAAATCACTAATAACAAAACAAAACTGGAAAATAATACATTTGGCCCACCCGGCCAAGAATACTTAATAAAAAAACAACGTAAATTGCTTACGAAATCACTCTTGCTGAAGTGTATTGCTCACAAAATCGAACTTTTAGAAGCTTTCTTACAACATATGCCTCTGTTGGAACATTTCTCACTGAAAAAATTCGGCAGATCCCACGCGTTGTGGGAATCGGTTTCATGCGAAGCAGTCAGCGAGTACTTCTATGCTGTATTTCTTGGCATTAAGTCAAGCGTTACGAGGTGATTCGACTTGTTTTTGTAAGTCTAGCAGCTATGGGCACAACGTGAGCTTACCAGGCACGTCGACAACACCGGCGTTTAAAGGGTAACTTATGGTACAGCCGAGGCCACGTCTGTGTAGAGCGCGCGAGCAGCCGGTTTTTCCTCTGCGGGGCGACACCTTGAGGCAGTTTCAGGCTCTGACATGGTGTGTCAGGAGCACGCGCGGCCTGGTAGTCAGGCCTACCACGTCAGAGCCCGAAACTGCCTCAAGGTGTCGCCCCGCAGAGCAAAAACCGGCTGCTTGCGCGCTCTGCACAGACGTGGCAGCGCCTGTACATACGTAATAGTATCAAAACTAAGTGCCCTTTATGATGTAATCATGTGAATATTATATGTAAATTTCGTTAACGTATTCCTATGGGGTCGAGCAATGCTTCAATCAGTGCAGGGCAGTATCGAAGATACATGTATCTTGGATACTATCTTAGATACGCTATGAGTATCTTGTATCTGTATCGCGATACGTCTCGAAAGATGAGTATCTGCATCTGTATTTCCGATACATTCTATAATGTATCGTGTATCTTAAGATACACGATACTTCTATCGCAACACAATCGTGCGAAACAATAATCACTGGCCATGTTCCACTTCTCAAGCTGGTACTGGTGTCACTAAGAGAGAAGAAATAATAAAGAAGTGTCAAGACGTTTATTAACGGGCACTCAGCGACGGCGCACGGCAGCGACAGTCAAAGCGGGGCCGACTCTCTGCACGAGGGGCGTGCTCTCAGAGAAGAGAACGACCCACTGGAAGGCGCTCGACAGGACGACCCATTACTGAGTAGGAATGCTTCGCTACAATTTCCCCGGCTACGAAAAGGGAGCCGCCTGGCGACCTAGCAACTTGTCACTATGAGCGGGTCATGGTAGGGCTTCAGGCGCGCCACGTTGACAATGTCGCGCCCTCGACGGCGCATGTCCAAAGATGGGTCGGTGGGTTCGATGAGGTAGTTCACCGGGGATGTGCGTTCGACGACACGGTAGGGGCCTTCGTATTTGGGCAGTAGTTTGGAAGAGAGGCCAGGTGCAGTGGTAGGGACCGAGAGCCATACGAGCGCTCCAGGAAGGAACGTGGACGCAGAACTGGTGGTGTCACCGCGAATACTTTTCTGCCGCTCTTGGCTATTCGTAGTAAAGGTCTTGGAGAGCTCGCGACACTCCTCAGCAAGTCTGGCTGTGGCAGAAATAGGCGCACATTCAGATCGATCCGGATGGTAGGGAAGGATTGTGTCAATGGTGTGCGACGGGTGCCTGCCATACAATAAGAAAAATGGTGAGAAACCAGTAGTGCTCTGAGGAGCGGTATTGTAGGCGTACGTGACGAAGGGCAGAATGACATCCCAATTCGTGTGGTCGGCGGCGACGTACATCGAGAGCATGTCGCCTAGCGTGCGGTTGAAGCGTTCGGTGAGGCCATTCGTCTGCGGGTGGTAAGCAGTAGTTTTGCGGTGAACAACGTTGCACTCTTTGAGAATGGCTTCGACGACTTCCGACAAGAAGACACGGCCTCGATCACTGAGCAGCTCCTGGGGTGGACCGTGACGCAGCATGAATCGGTGGAGCAGGAAGGAGGCCACATCGCTCGCTGTAGCCGCAGGGAGGGCAGCAGTTTCAGCGTAGCGCGTGAGGTGGTCTACAGCGACGATGGCCCAGCGGTTACCAGCGGACGTCAGGGGAAGTGGCCCATATAAATCGATGCCAACGCGCCCAAACGGTCGGTCAGGGCAAGGTAGAGGTTGCAGACCTGCTGGCGACAGGTGCGTTGAAGTTTTGCGGCGCTGACAATCGATGCAGGAGCGAACGAACTTCTCCACGTAGCGGTACATCCCTCGCCAAAAGTAACGTTGGCGAATGCGGTGGTAGGTTTTCGATACCCCAGGGTGTGCACACTGCGGATCAGAGTGGAACGACTCGCATATGTCATAACGCAGACTGCGGGGTATTACTAGTAGCCACTGGCGGCCGTCGCCGTTGTAATTGCGTCGGTGGAGCAAGTCGTCGCGAACGGCGAAATGGTGGGCTTGACGACGCAAAAAGCGAGTGGATGGTGTGGCCGATGGATCAGTCAGCAAGTCTATCAGTGAGGCAATCCATTGATCCTTGCGCTGCTCGGTAGCGATGGTGTGAATATCGATGGAAGAAACGACAAAGTGAGACGCTGAGTTGTGGGCATTGTCGTCAGGCAAGGGAGAGCGCGACAGGGCGTCGGCGTCAGCATGCTGACGTCCGTTGCGGTACAGCACGCGGATGTCGTAGTCTTGCAGGCGAAGTGCCCAACGGGCAAGACGGCCTGAGGGATCCTTCAATGACGACAACCAGCACAGTGCATGATGGTCGGTCACGACATCAAACGGGCGACCATACAAATAAGGTCGGAACTTTGTAAGGGCCCAAATGATTGCCAGGCATTCTTTCTCCGTGACGGTGTAGTTGGTCTCGGCTTTAGTAAGCGTACGACTTGCATATGCGACAACATATTCCGGGAACCCAGGTTTGCGCTGCGCAAGGACAGCACCGAGGCCAACACCGCTGGCGTCCGTGTGTACCTCTGTAGGGGCCGTAGGGTCGTAGTGGCGTAGAATGGGAGGAGACGTCAACAAACGACGGAGCTTTGCGAAAGCGTCGTCGCACTCTGACGACCACGAATTGAGGGGCCCGTTGCTTCCAAGGAGCTTCGTCAGCGGTGATATGATAGTCGCGAAGTTTCGGATGAAGCGCCGAAAGTAGGAGCATAGTCCTACGAAACTGCGCAGTTCTTTGACGGACGTAGGTTTGGGGAACTCTGTCACGGCCCGAAGCTTGGCTGGATCCGGGAGGATGCCGTCCTTGGACACCACGTATCCTAGTATCGTCAGCTGCCGTGCTGCAAATCGGCACTTCTTGAGATTCAGTTGTAGCCCGGCGTCGCTCAAGCGCGTCAAAACCTGCCGGAGGCGTTGAAGGTGTGTTGAGAAGTCCGGGGCGAAAACGACGACGTCGTCGAGGTAGCATAGGCACGTGTGCCATTTCAAGTTGCGCAGAACGGTATCCATCATGCGCTCAAAGGTCGCAGGCGCATTGCACAGCCCAAACGGCATGACGTTGAATTCGTACAAGCCGTCGGGTGTGACAAACGCTGTCTTCGGTCGAGCGTCATCAGCCATGGGGACTTGCCAGTACCCTGAGCGCAAATCGAGCGATGAAAAGAACTCTGCTCCTTGCAGGCTGTCAATGGCATCGTCTATTCGAGGTAGGGGATAGACGTCCTTACGGGTGATCTTATTGAGTCGTCGGTAGTCCACACAGAACCGCACAGAGCCGTCCTTCTTCGCAACGAGAACGACAGGAGACGCCCACGGGCTGTTTGAGGGTCGAATAACATCGCGGCGAAGCATGTCTTCGACTTGCTCGGTAATTACACGACGCTCTGTTGGCGACACGCGATATGGACGTTGCCGCAGTGGTGGTTGGGCGCCAGTGTCGATGCGATGCGTGACAGCAGACGTGCGGCCGAGAGAAGTTTGCGCTACATCGAACGAAGAACGAAATTCTTCCAACAGGCATAGAAGCTGGGAACGCACGACCGACGTAAGGTGTTCAGCAATCGAGGAACCAAATAAATCAGCGGGTGACGAATCAGATGTGGAAACAGCACTGAGCGAATGGGAGTTGGCGCAGTGCGTGTCACCCGGTGCGTCCATAACTTGTGCGTCTTCAAGGGCTTCAGCTCCGCCGAGACATTCCCCTCGCACCAACCTAACAATGTACGGGGATGGGTTCGTAACAAAAATGTCGGTGTCGCCCTGAATGACTTGCACGGTCGCAAGTGGTGGCACCAACAAGCCTTTTCTAGTGAAGACGCGGTCAGATGGAGAGAGGAGTGCAACGGCGTCGGTGAGTCCAGTGCAGCAGACTGACACAGTCGTTGACGAGTTTGCAGGAAGTGTGGTGTCGTCTTTGACGAGTACCTTGGTCGCAGCCGGTGTACTGTCCGCCGGCGCCAAATCTGCGAATGGTGAGAGCTCTATTTCGGCTGGTGCGCAACGAATTACGGCGGCGTGACGGGCGAGAAAATCCCATCCCAGGATGACGTCGTGAGAGCATGAGGAAATTATGATGAATTCGACGGCGTACAGAGCGTCCTGAATCACGACACGGGCTGTGCACACCGCTGTCGGGTGAATACTGTGAGCGCTGGCTGTACGGAGGGAGAGCCCGGAAAGTGGCGTCGTCACCTTTCGTAGTAGTCGGCTAAATTTAGCGTCCATAACGGAAACGGCAGCTCCAGTATCTACAAGGGCCGATGTGCGCACACCATCTACAAATACGTCTACTACGTTTGATGGGCTTTGCTGAGGGCTTTGGCTGTTCGATAGCGTCGCAGCCCTTGCCTCTTGGACTGCGACGACTAGTTTTCCTGGTCTCGTGCGACCGGACGAGGCCGCATCGGTGACAGTGAGCGGCGTCGTGGGGACGGTGAACGACGGGTAGATGGACCTGGGCGTGACGTCGGTGACATAGGCGGGAGCGGGTCATAATACGGGCGGCTGGACTGGTTGGTGACGGCTGATCCGACTCGAGGCGGCTGCACGCGGTTGCAATAGCGGGCTACGTGGCCGGCGCAACCGCACGCAAAGCAGATCGGGCGGTTGTCGGCAGTGCGCCATCGGTTTGCCGAGCTAGGTCCCATCCACGTGGCAGGACGCGAGGGACGGGGCGGCTGCTGATATGACGACTGCATGGTGGGCTGCAGTCGGGGCGTAGGGATGATGTCGGCGTACGCAGCCGGCACACTCGCTTCGAAGGCCTGAGGCCTGGTGACGGCTCCAGCGTATGTTAGCGGGGGCACCACAGGGAGCGCTGGGGGCGGCCTGGCTGCAACTTGGGCGTAACTGAGCGGCGCAGACGCAGGAGGGGGCTGGTGGTATTCCGGCATAACCTCCGCGATTTCCTGCTCAATAGCCCGGCGTAGGGGAGGCAGCAGTGTGGTCGACGACTGTACAACATCCTGCGGGTGAGAGAAGGCCAGTAAGGAGAACTGGCGGGCAATTTCCTCCCGGACGAATGACTTGATTTCGGCGAGTAAGACGGAGTGGTCCGACACGGCCGACAAGCCAGCGAGATCGGCGTCGCGTGATGGAGGTCGACGCGTCATCAGCCGCTGCCGGCGTAGCTCCTCGTAACTTGCGACCTCGTCCAGCCAGAGACACACTGGGCGAGGCCCCCCGGCGTGGCCTCCTCCGCCGTGGACACTGAACACGCTGGTCGGCCTGGCCATGTTCGAGGGCTCGACAGGACGACCCATTACTGAGTAGGAATGCTTCGCTACAGAAGGAAAGGCAGGGAGGGTGTCATTAAGCCATCTGAACAAGTCTAAGGGCTGTGATGCAATTTTTTTTTCCGCCAGAGTCCTCCAGTGAGGGCAGAAGATTACGAAGACAAGCACGTGGACGTCTATGCCCGGCCCACGTACCTTTTCTTTTCTCGACTTTTTTTGCTTTTTAGTTGCGCCAGTGCCGCGACACTTGCTCTTAGCTACTGCCTGCGCCGCGTACTCCACTACGTGCAGCGTCTATCGCGCAAATTCTGATGCTGCTACAGTGTCGTTATTGAAGGTTCTCTTGCGTCTTGCTCCGTAACGAAATGTGATGCAAGCAAGAGTGGGGTTTCTTTGTGTCTCGTGCATTTTACATATCAGCGATTTGAAGGATCTCGTGGATGTAAAGCTTGACTTGCATGCAATGAATTAACTTATATGAAATTAAGATACGCAAACAACTATAGCACCACTGGTACTGATGCTAGATCTTATAGAGCAAGCGTTTACCTAACAGAAAATATCTTGGCGTACCGTATTTTTCACTTCCTGCTACATTTATTCAAAGAATTTATGAAATCATAACTTGATTATTAGCGCAAACGCTTTTTTGCTGTCATTTTGCATCCCATACGTTACCTAGGTCTCTGCACAGTTTTTCTGGTCTGGACAATGGAGTATCACATTTTTAACGCCTTCCAAGAGGAAGATCTCTGCTTTATTCTTCTGTCTGCTTTATATTTCTACTACTGTTTACCAATTTAGACGTTGCCGAGACGATTTTGAAAACAAATATATATTTACGTAGGCGCCCCTTGAGTTACAGTACAAAGCATAGTGCTTATCGCATAGGAAAACAATGTAACTGAGCTTACATTATACTAATGGAAATCACTAGGAGCCATCTTAAAGACGTTAGGAAGGGGTTTCGAGAAACGTTGTTTTACTGAATGCTCCGTTTTCCTCATGAGCGCCCCAACAAGCCGTTTCAGGCTATTTCCCATAGGCACTGAATTTTTCTATTGTCTTAATAGGTAAGTTGACGATACTTCATGCTCATAGATATTAAGGGCGCCGTCTGTATTGTGTTTCTGTACTCATTCAATGTGAATGTTTGATACAGAACCACCTCTCTACTTTACTTATACTAGTTTTCCTTTTTTAGGCCTCCTTAAATATTTTTCGTATTACTAATCGCCACCTAATGGGAGCTATAAGCGGCGATAGCGCGAATAACGGCGGTGTCCTCCGACGCTTTGTGCAACTACAGTACGTCTGTGACGTCTCTGTGTTGCACATGTTTTCTCGGTGAAGAAAAATTTGCAGTGGCTTAGCTCGGCTATGCCAGGATATACGTAGCGTTAGCAAAGGTTCAACTGATTATTCTTAGCTTTCCAGATTGTCTAGGATTATTAGCCTTCTTCTGTTCATTCTTCGTACGCTGAACCGCTAATTGCCAGACAACTACTTCTGGATCCGATGACATAAGCTTCTCGGCTCTTCTGCGCCGTTGAGCAGCATTTGCGCTCTCCTTCTCCATGACGTTACCCACCTGCAAACGCCAGTAAGAGGCGCTATCAAGCGGCACCAGCGCACTGTCAGATGGCGACTGCACAGCGAAGGCGAATACACCATCTCCCGCTAAAGGGGACCATGAGTAGATGCGAAGCCGGAGCACTTGCACGATCGCGTTCCGTTGGCGTTCGTTGGGCATGCTACCGAGCTCGCGTCGTGGAACGCGAAGAGCGACGCTACGCGCGTCGTATCTTCCATCTAGCCTGGCCGTTAATTCTCACAGGGCGAGCGGGGAACGCGGTTGACAGGCGGGCGAGAGGGGGCAGCGTAGGAGAGGAGAGAGAAGGGGAGGGCAGAGCAGCAGCGGCGCAGAGCAGCAGCGGCGAGTCGCGCGCGCATGCGCAGCACGGCTCATGATGACCCCCGCGAAACCTGCTCTGGCTAGGCAAGTGTAGCTAACGCTACAAAAATTGCGAAAAGATTACACGTTAGCGAGTATATCAACAAAGAATCCTTTACGCCAGCACATATAAGTAGAATATGAAAATGCTTTGCTGTTTTACGTCATCTACGTATACACCAGGGGTCTCAAACTCAGCTTACAGCCAGCGAGCCACAGTCGCGAAATTTAATTCGAAGTGCCGGGACAGTCAAGATGGTGGGAGAGAGTTTGAACAAAATGACGTTGCCATTCGAAAGGAAGCCTTTCCCATGTCTTATATATAGGTAATTTCTGAAGGGGATTCGGAGTCAGGATTCGAGAAACATCGATACCGATGTGCACAACGAGTGAATTCTGGACGCGGATTCTGAAATATAGAGTTTTTGTTCCACGGTTATCTTTCAGCACATCGTGACCACATGTTCCTCACGAAAGGAAAGCTTCAGACCTGTCATGTCTGTGTAGCTCACGAACATACTTATCTAGAAAATAAAAACAAATGGGACGAAGATGGTCATGTGTGCGGGCGGGGCCGCTAGCGAAAAGTCTCGAACCCCTAGTATACACCATGCGTCCCCCCCCCCCCCCCCCCAAAAAAAAAATGTCGCTACCAGCGTTGTTGCTGCTGTACACCTGTCCGGATATACGGTATTGTACACACTGTCTTTTACGGACACGGTAAAAGTCCACACCGGTATTTGCGCCGTCGTGCGAAGGCTTCTTATAAAAGTTATTGTGATTATATGGCAACCCGCTAGCTGGTCGGCAAGCTGAGCAGAGACTCCCAATAATTGCAAAAATGACAAGCAAAGAACCGCTGAGAGCGAACTGTATAAAGAGTTGTCCTGTCAAGAAGCGAAAACAAACCGCAATAAGTTGTTTTGGAAGGAAACTAATGTACTTTGAGCAAGAAGGGCAACACTTTTGAGATACTAACAGACATTTCATTAAAGTGAAACAAAATAGGTTCCAGTTAGGAAATTTTCAAGAAGACATTTTCGTGCATAGGCGTTCGCTGCTACATTATATGGATCTGTAATAACAAATTAGAGAATGTATCGAGGTGTCTTAAGATACAATTGCCAAGTATCGTATCGGATACAATTATTGCGGTAGTATCTTGTATCTGTATCTCCAATACTTCTTGCCTGAGTATCTTGTATCGTATCGCGATACAATTTCAAAGTATCTTTGCCCAGCCCTGGCTTCAATATAGCTTGCTGAATCATAGGAATACAAATCTAATGTTTATTAGACTGCTACAATAGCGGTGCCAACACTGGAACCACAGACGTTAGTCTGATATGACGCCTGCAGTGTATTGTAGGAGTACATATGTAGCGTTTATTGCTTTCTTGTAAAATTAGATAGCCAGCACCAAAAGCACAGCTCACGTTGCACCGAAATTACGCCTGCAGAGGCTGTTTTTCCAAAGCAGTCTATAGATCTGGCGTGGCTCTGTGGTAGAATACCTGATTGCCACGCAGAATACTGGGGTTCGATGCCTGCTGGGATCCTACTAATTATTCTTTCCATTCGTCGGGTCAACGCTGCCGATGTCGGTTTTAGGGGCGAAGCTCCTTATGTCGTGGGTCTGTCCATCCTCCGTTTGTTTGTAGCGTTGTAGTAGCCACCTCTAGCTCGTGAGAAGCGCGCGTTCTGGTATGCAGTAGAAGAAGACGTTGACGAGTGACACTCTCGTGCGTGTTCGCCTGTGTGGCGTTCTTTCTTTACTACGTCTCGTGTTTTCAACGACACCCAAAGACAACATTTCAGAAGTAACGCGCCATAAGGCTCCCTCTTGGCACACTTTCTCTTTAGCTCGGAGTCGCCAGATGGAAGACAAGGCTGCGGAACGAAGGGCACGGAAGGCGGCGGCAGCGCAGGCTCGCAGACAGAATCCTGAGGAGAGAGCCCGCGAGGCCGAAGCGGCACGTCGACGCCGCGAAGCAGATTCCGCCGTTCTAGCCCGCGAAGCCGAAGCTGCTCGACAAGCTGCACGGCTGCGTCGAGAAGACCCCGCCTTTCGAGCCCACGAGGCCGAAGCTGCTCGACAAGCTGCAGGGCTGCGGCGAGAAGACCCCGCCGTTCGAGCCCGCGAGGCCGAAGCTGCTCGACAAGCTGCACAGCTGCGGCGCGAAGACCCCGCCGTTCGAGCCCGCGAGGCCAAAGCTGCACGGCTGGGGCGCGAATCGAATCTTCAAAATGTGAAGGACCGTGAAGCGGCGAGAAAGCGCGCGTACCGGCAGGCAGAGCCCGAGGTTGTGCGAGCACGTGAAGTTGCTGCAAAACGCACCAGGCGGGCTCTGCCCGAAGGCGCCGACGCGCGCTTCCAGCGGGACTTCCTTGATAACAGTTTCGGCCATAGTTGCGGTGTGTGCAACACATTGTGGTTCTCAAACAATCTAGTCACAATATCTTCCATCAAGAACGACCACGCTCGCGCCAGTGCCATCGCCGTGCTGTAGCGCGAGTTCGCTTCGCCCCACTCATCATCATTCACCACGTGGATATGCTGTGATTTTCATTGCGATAGCAATTATATGGACAGTCTCGGCAGAATTTTGCCGTCGCCGCCGTCATGCACCGTATATGTATAAGTATCGAACCAGGGAAGTAAGAAGAATCGAACCAGGGACCTCGTGCTCCGCAGCGAGTGGCGCTTACCACTACGCCACGAAACGCAGATCCTCCGCGTAGCTAACGGCGAGCGTTATATACACACCCTTTACCGCTGGACGAACTCAGAGACGGCAGGCGCTTCTAAGCGTTTCTTCATTACCAGCGAGATGGCGCTAGGAGCGCGATGGGCGCATTTAAAAGTCGTCGGCGAGCTCGCTCGCTTCTTCTTATATTTGCGCAGGGAGAACCTTGCCCTTCCGCTGTCTGCTCGCACGGTTTTGTCGTGGTGAGAAGAAGAATATGTTTCGAGCTTTCACTGCTTTCACCGTGATGTCCGCGTTCATGTTACGGAGCGTACGAAAGTCACTCGAGCTCAAGGGACGCCGCTAAACGAACAAACAGAAGATGAGCGCGAACTATCAAGTGTCACAGCTCGACACTTGAAGCACGCTAGTTTCCTTCGCTGCTTCGGGCGCCTTTGCAACAGGAGCGCTGTTCAAACTGAGAGTATCCATTGGCGAGCCTCATTTCGTCTAGCATGAGTTTCTTGCTATCGCATTCATTGCTTCGCCCTTGCGGCGAAACTGTGACTTTTGTTTTTTTTTCTTAACGCTCTCGAATTTAAATTAATAATTTTTGTTCTCGCCGTTGCTGGGTAGATATAAACTGTCAATCACCTGAGGCACATACCCGTACTCCGCGGCCCGTGGTAAACGGGTATGTGCCACACGCGTCTGGCGGAAAGGGTTGTACGACGTACGCGACAGGATTTTCACGTTATTCATGTAATGAGCCGACAGCCATATTCGTAAAATCCTCTTACCCTCCCATGTCGACTTTGGTCTACAACAAATTAAGGAGGCGATCATGAGAGCACCTGGACGTAGGCGGCTAGATAGATAGATAGATAGATAGATAGATAGATAGATAGATAGATAGATAGATAGATAGATAGATAGATAGATAGATAGATAGATAGATAGATAGATAGATAGATAGATAGATAGATAGATAGATAGATAGATAGATAGATAGATAGATAGATAGATAGATAGATAGATAGATAGATAGATAGATAGATAGATAGATAGATAGATAGATAGATAGATAGATAGATAGATAGATAGAAACGCTCAAAGGGCCAAAGGTTCGCTAAGAAATGCTTCGCATTTAAAATGTTGGCAAAGAACTCTGGCGTCATTACAGATGTCAGACTGCAGCGTACAATGCAGCGTACAAAACTTATCCCAGGAATTATGGTCCGACATCCCTAGAGAGCACACAGTTAACTTTAAATGTGCCGTGGCTAGCAGAAAATATGAGCACTGTAAATTTCAGCAACATATGACAAAAAGTACAACTAAACCAAACCCAAAAACACGGCAGGAAGTAGAAGATGGAAGCTCGCGATGAAAGATTCTGTAAACAGGGGGTGGGTGCTCGTCTTCTTCAAGGCTGCAACTGATTTCCTTAGATATCGTGTGTATATGCTTCGTGCCCCCTCCAGAGTGGGGGTGGGGGAGGGGGGGGGAGAGAGGGCGCCGTAACGAACTGTGTGAGTCATAAGGAAGACGATATCAAGAAAAAAAGAACAAAAAGCGGGGGGAGGGGAGAGGGGAGGGTGTACGTTTCGCTGAATGATTGTCAGTGGAAGCACGTGGCACTTTAACAATAGTAGATTCGAAATTCCTAGAAGAAGGGTTTAACTCTCGTTGGTTTTCTGTGGTGTTGGTTTCGCTTCGTCTGTGTTGTCCATGTTTCTTCGTCCTTAAATTTGCAGCGCTAAAAAACTTTTCTGCCGTTTTATCCCATTTGGATCCCCTCAAAAAAACATTTTCTAGACTATGTGTGCTACCTGGGGTAATTTCTCTATTTAAGTCCTCAACGTTATTTGCTGTACAATAAACTCGACTTTTCATCTCTGGTTGGTGAAAAAAAGTCAGTTTCGCCCTAATGGCCAAGCAATGAACGCGGTAGCAAGAAATTGGAATGTCACAGGAAGAATGGCAAGCAGCTAGAAACTTGCTGCGCGCTGCTCAAGCAGAAACGACGGAGGAAAAGAAAACAAACAAGGCGAATGTGAACTAACAACTGTCACAGCTCGACACTTGCAGCGCGCTGCTCAACCACAAAGAAGGACGCACGAAATCTTGATTTTTGCACGCGCCTATCTTGCAGTCCTTAAACATTCTGCCTGGTTTGGTAATTTAAACGTATCGAAAGTTTTCGATCGACGTCATACGTATATCTCATTTGGCAGCACAATAACGCGGTGGATAATCTTCTGGCGATAAATAGTCGCTTGTTCCTTATTTTTCGAGGAGTCTGTGTTATTTGTGCATTAGACAGTGCGCTTTCATCTGATACACAGATGAAACATTGTTTGCGTTGTGTTTGCTCAATGTCTGAGAACGAACACGTATAGCACGACATGAAAAACAATAAAGTTGACCCATTTGATGAAGAGACTGTTCTTCGCTGGATTTTCCGTTGACACACACAGCCCGTGAGGGAAGAAATATGACAGCGCACCTAAAAGAGCCACCTCGAGAGGCTGATTGTCACGCATGTTTTATTCATTCGTTATGACCGCCGTACGACGACTCGACGGGGGATCGTATAAGCCGAGCCTGCATGCAAATGCAATCACGCCGCAACGGTGTGAAGAAAGCGCTGGCTGGCGTCCGTGCTGCTCTTAATAAATAATGACCGACCAGCGCCCACGGGATGTGAAGGCGCGCGGAAAGATTAGCGGGGGTCGTAAAAAAGAATACGTGCTGCAACCATTCAGGCAAAAAGATAGTGCTGCAGAATTGTTGAAAGGTGCGCCTCTCTGGCTGACTTTTTGCTCTGCCACGTCGGCAGCGCGTGCCAAACGAAAGTGCATTCGAGGATCGCAGCTGCTGCCTCGCCTAATGAATGGCACTGCGCGTCAAACGGAATGTGGCGCCAGAGTCATGTCCACGGAGGGATCGCTTGCGCCGCTTTACATGTTTCCTTTAGCGAACGCCAGAAAGCGAAGGACTGACACTTGGTGATGTCCATTTGTATGTCCGCTATATTGCAATATGTTGCCCTTTTTCTCAACAATATTTTCAAAGATCACCGCGACATGCGGTGCAATTGCTGTCAATTTAGGTTATGCACCGAGAAAGACATCATTTGCGAGAGAAGCCAGAAACAAGTTATCATAACTGCCACTCTCGCCAAATTTAAACTAAGTGCTCTCGGACACATATTGCAGAAAATCACATTGAGAACGAATGGTGAACTTTCGATATCTGCGTCGCTAAAGTTTGCGATGAACATGAGCGTTGCTAAAGTAACGTTACGCTTACTGCAACGGTGAGTTACAGAATGGTTAGGGTTGATTAAGTCTGCGCTCACCGCAATTTTGCGAATATTTATCTCGAACCTAGTGCCACAGTGTTTCCTAGAGTATATCTGTTGCCCGCTAAATTAATTAGGTAAAACGTTGATAAATGCGAATCACTGAATCCGAACTTCCAGACTAAGTAATATGTACCTCTTTGGTTGACCGACCTCATTAAGTGGAGTGTTGCTAGATGGTGCTGGCAATGTTTCTGCTGCAGAAAATGATTGTCAGAATTTAACGTCCCAAAACCACGATATGATTATGAGAGGCGCCGCAGTGGAGGGCTCCGGAAATTTCGACCACCTGGGGGTCTACCTCGATCTAATATCACAGGCCTCAAGCATTTTCCTCTCCATCGAAAATGCGGCCGCCGCGGCCGGGATTCGATCCCGCGACCTGCGGGTCTGCAGTCGAGCCCCATAACCACTAGACCGCCGTGGCGGGTCTTCTGCTAAAGACACATCAACATTGTAGCGTGCGATGGCCCTCAAGCGATCGCCGCGAAGGACACACGCAAACTCATTACGTCACCGCTCGCTGTCACTCATTCGGTTCCTAGACGCTGCGTGTTAGGTGGCTAGAAACGCCGTGTTTCTGGAAATCTTGAGCAGCAAAAACGAAAGGTTCTTGCTGGTTTTCTTTTTTTCAGAATAACTGGGAAACACTGGAACGTCGGTGAGAGGAACTCATACGTACTATTCAAGCATAGGCTGCATTGCAGTACATGAGCTTGCTCGCTTCTAACCTTCGCGTAGCATTCGCACACAGAAAATGGGTGTCAGGAATTGGAGAGCGGGCGAAGGATTTTGCGAATCCCCGCATGTTATCGCGATGGCCAACGCACATGTGCAAATGCCCGGCGAATGTTATTTCACACACGCGAAGGCAGTCTGCGCCTTTATTCTCGTCATGCCACACTCTAGTTGTTTTTGAAAACTATAAACCGAAAGCTTATGAGGCGGCGTGTACATTTTGGTCCTGGTAACTTCAGGAAAATACCTGGCGCTTACCGCGACATCCCTGCTCTCACACAGAGCAAACGGTTGTCCTTCTGACAACAATAACAATAATAATAATAATAACAACTGCGGTTTTACGTGCCACGATACGATTATGAGGCAAGCCGCAGTGGAGGGCAACAGATCAATTTCTACTACCTCGGCTTCATTAGCGTGCGCGTAAACCTTGGTATACAAGGGGGCCCTTCACTGCCATCGAAATGCGGCCGCCATGGCCGGGAATCGAACCCGCGTCCTTGCGATTAGCAGCGCTACCTGGCAAGCTACCACGGCGCATGCGTCATTCCGATGGTTTCGTTAGAGTTTACTAGGACAGGGGAGTGCTCGGAACGGCCGCAACACCAATGTACAGAAAGTGAAGCCCAAACAGGGTCAATCCGCTTGCAGCGCTGCGATCGGTAGTCTGCAATGTGTCGTCATTTAAGAATTGCGCGCGGCTCCGGCAAAGTCGTGCAGGGGTAGAATGCCCGCTTCTCACTTAAAAGGCCTGGGTTCGAATCGCAGCTGTAGATGGTGGGTTTTTATTCTTAGTGTCACCTTGTATAGCTCTGTTGGTTTTTACTTTTCTTTCTTAAAACCAGCTTCTGTTGCTACGTCTTGCTACAAAAAGTAACGTACAATGTGAAATCTTGTTTCGAGTCTCGTCTTGGCGAAAATCTCGGAGGCCATACTTTAGGTTTTTGTTCAATCCCGGGTGGTGGCGCTGGAAATAACTGCGCTCGCTCTCAAATTTCTTCTATTTTGCTTCACATTTTGCGTTACTTTTTGAACCAACACGTAGCAACTTAAGCTAGTTTTAAGAAACAAAGGAAAACCGATACAGCTACAAAAGGTGACACTAAGAATAAAAACCCATCATCTACAGCTGCGATTCGAACCCGAGCCTTTTGAATGGGAAGCGGGCATTCTACACCTGCACCATTTTGGCGGAGCCGCGCGCATCTCTTAAACGACGACACATTGCAGACTACCGATCGCAGCGCTGCAAGCGGATTGACCCTGTTTGGGCTTCACTTTTCGAAGCTCGTTCCGGGCCCTACCCTGTCCTAGTACACTCTAGTTTCGTGTAACATACCTGCTTGCCTCGTCAAATACCACCTCAGGCTGTGAAGCCGTTGCTGTCCGTAAACAGGCGAGGAAGAAATGCAGCGCACATGCGCGTTACGTGGCCTCCAATGCCGGTATACAGGGCAACGTCTCAACGCGCTCGTCTATGCGGCATCGTCGCCGGCAGGGTACGCATCGTATTAACGAAACGCAAAACGCAAACTCTTCATTTTGCTCAACAGCGTGTTTCGGAAATTGGCAAGTTTTCTCCCACTTTCGCGATGCATGGCTCGAGCCCACTCCGCACTTTTCTCGATCGGGCACGGTAGCGCCAAGTTTACAGCAGCCGACTCACCGCTCGGTTTGCGATCGATAGCCGAAGCCGCTGTCTCTTTACGGCGGCGTACGCCTGGACGAATGATAAAATAGTTTGCTGCCAGCCTTACTCGGTATATCATTCCACTTTGTTGCCATCCCATGGGTGACTTCGCTGAAACTGATTTTATTTTGTTTTTAAGGGCAAGCGTATATGGCCCATCTGTGAAATTCAAAGTCGTGGAATTGGTCCGCGCAAAGAAATGCCAACATAAAGAAAACTTTACCGAGATACCTGACCTGGCAATCGAATCCTCGCGTTATTCGTGTCAATCAAGCATTCCCTCACAGAGCCACGCCATTAGTTGAACCCGCTTCGGAAAAGAAGAGGAGCCATTTCCAACGAGGAGACGCGTTAATTGACGTGGAAGAAGGGCGGAATCGCAACGTAGCGCAACGAGTGAGAAGAAGTTCCCCGCCCATTACAAGAGCTCAGCCACAATTCAGCAGCAGAAGCCAGGACAGTGCGGAGATGCGCCTCACGGTAGGTACTTCGCAAAACGGTGAATAACGGGCGTGCCCCGGAACTGTGCTCGCAGTAGGCGCCCTATGGGAGAGCTTCCAATGCGCACGGGTGTTCCTTCACTTGCGGCAAGGTGTCCATCGAGCAGCGAAGCATGAGAAGGCAACTGGGCCCGATGACGCTACCGTTTTCCAACTCTTAAAGGCGAAGCGTACTCCACGTTTTAACACGCAAGTGTTTCATGCCGCGGTTCATCAAAAGTTGAAGCACGTCATTGCCAGTAGCCCTCATTTGCTCAGGTTCGACTCGGTTGCGATAACCTCCGATTCGGCGGCTTCCTTGCAGTTGCGACCAATGCGGCATTCGGGCGGTGAGCGTGCCCCTCGGAACGGCGAGCGCGACAAACGCATCCTTGGTGACCTGAACAGACGGGCAACGCACGAAGGGATGGAAGACTGCGCGTCACCCGCGTTCACGGAGCCAAACGTATAGCTCGCTTACAGGCCCAACGCCGTTCCCCACGTTCCGTCTACGTGAGCCCCCTTCCGTTCAAAGGGCCTCGCTCTCGTACAAGTATTTATTTTTAGTCCAATTTTCAGCTTAATTCGGGGTTCATCTCCACAGCCCGCCCCCTGAAACAGCATTTTCTCGTCGAAACGTTCTGACCCCCATCCTCAAACTGCCGCCGACTTGTTTTCACATTCACCGCGATGTTTCACCTCGTGCCAACACTCACTTATTTTGAGGTCAGCGAAATTCCGAGGAGGAATCTGCCATTCACACACGTAGCGGCAAAAGGTCTATGGCGTGCAACAAGGAACCCATCGTGAAGACTTCCTTAAACAACACTTGGCGCACGTAATGCGAATCTCGGCAAAACTTGCCGAGCCTTATTGCTCTGCCAGAATGTGCTGTGGTGCGACAAGCGCGCAGCGCAATGCCGGCACGATACCGGTGGGGCAGGTTAATTAATAACGCCCGATTAATCGAACCGCTGTGCCGCCTCTGGGGCCGGATGCCAATTTTCCTTCGCCCAGTCTTGCACAGATATCGGCAGTTCAGGCCACAGCTCTCTTTAACGAAAAGCTTTCTTTTTTTAAATTGTGGTCTTGTCTGCAGTTTTGGTGTTGCCAAGAAAGCAGGTTTGCTGTTTAATTATCTGGGACACGAAGGTGATGAACGATTCGCATTATGAAACGCGTGAATTGCATACGCGTCGATGCGCTTTCTGACGCGCGTTGCAGTTTAGTCACGTGGATTATCGTAATTCGTGGGCTTTCTTCTTCAACCCGGAAAGGTGAGCGCGCATTCATGACGTTGCTGTAGATAGCGCAGTCACTCAAACATGCCTACATATGCTTCTCTGACGTTAATTAGGTGAGTACATGTCGACCTAGAAAACTTATTGTAATGCCTGTGCTCTATAGCTGGGGCCTCCTGTACATAATCTTCCGCCCGAACGCGTCAAGAGCTGCGACTTGCCTCACACTCACAGCACTGTGATGACCAAACATCGGGCTGTTCCGGCCAATATACATAGCTTGGGTAAACCCCAATTTGTCGGAGGAGAAACGCTGTTGCAAACGAGAGCGATGCTCGAAAAGACCTGGGTGGCCGCGCGACGTGGGTCATTTGTACGACGGCCGTGCAGTGGAGGTGCGCTTTCGAACGATGCGCCGTGTGGTGCACACACTGCATGGTATCGCTATTGTGTTTCTGCGAGAGGCAACGCAATTTGTTTGCGTCCGCTGGTGAACGCGCGTGGCCCGAAAATTCTGGAGATCAAAACAAACGTGAGGCGTCAAAAGAGAAATCCGGAAAGACCCGGATGCCGGACACGTTTTTCCAAGAGCTTCTGTCCGTCGGCGATGGCGGCTTTTGTTTTCAGCGAGTGTTCGAGCTTTCGGCCGCAAACCGTACTGGACAGTAACCGTCGGTACAAGGACGCATGTTTTCTTATTATTCTTATGGCATCTCACAACTTGAACCGACCGCGACGCGGTGTCTACATGAATATCTTCCCCGCTGTAAACTGTGATAAAAAAGTAAATAAATAAATACAGAAATAATGTTTACGTACTGAACCTGCACGATGTTAATAGCCACACGTTCGTCGTTAGTTACCAGCCGTGTCAAACTGCGTTTGCTGTGCCTTGTATCGAATATCGAACGTAATATTTCAAGTGTCTCTGTATGCTTACGTGCGCGCCTTAACGACAAGCGCTCTTTCCATCCTCATACATGAATTCGCTGACGTCGGTGCCTACTCGTCACCCACAGCGTTGTAGTACGTGTCGTCTCTCTTGTGTCGTTTCGTCGCACTACAGTGTACTAGAACAGGGGAGTGCTCGGAACGGCCGCAGCACCAATGTACAGAAAGTGAAGCCCAAACAGGGTCAATCCGCTTGCAGCGCTGCGATCGGTACTGTGTCGTCATTGCGCGCGGCTCCCCCAAAGTGGTGCAGGGGTAGAATGCCCGCTTCCCACTTAAAAGGCCCGGCTTCGAATCGCAGCTGTAGATGGTGGGTTTTTATTCTCAGTGTCACCTTTTATAGCGGTGTTGGTTTTCCTTTGTTTCTTAAAAGTAGCTTCTGTTGCTACGCATTGATACAAAAAGTAACGTGAAATGTGAAGTCTCGTTTCCAGTCTCGTATTCGTCGCAAAAATCTCGGAGGCCATACTTTACGTTTTCGTTCAATCCCGGGTGGTCGCGTTGAAAATAACTGGGCTCACTGTCAAATTTCTTCTATCTTACTTCACATTTTGCGTTACTGCCCCCTCTCGTCACCTCTCTCTCCTCTCCTACGCTGCCTCCCTCTCGCGGGCCTGTGGACCGCGTTCCCCGCTCGCCCTGTGAAAATTAACGGCCAGGCTAGAGGGAAGACACGACGCGCGTAGTGTTCCTCTTCGCGTTCCACGACGCGAGGTCGGTAGCATGGTCAACGAACGCCAACGGAACACGATCGTGCAAGTGCTCCGGCTTCGCATCGCCTCATGGTCCCCTTTAGCGGGAGATGGTGTAAGTTTTTTGACGCGTTGACGGGTGCTGCTGCGCTCGAGACAGCATCGTCTTTGTACTGTGTTAACACGTGTCTGCCACGTTGATACAAGCCATGTCCTCGTAATCAGACATTCTGTGAAACAAGACTGAAACTTGGGCTGCGGGTCCATCATGAAGTCCCGTGAAAGGTGGACGAAGACCCCAAGAGACGAAGCGGACGGTCTTGGCGAAGGAGCTAGGCCTCGCAGCGTACGCGTACACATGCCAACTCTCTGATTTGCACGGGAGACTCCCAATTTTTGACTAAACCTCCCGATTGGGCGGGCACAGCCGTAAGTCTCCCGAAAAGCACCACCGCGATAAGAAAGTAACAGCAACAAAGGACAACGATTGTAAAAATGTCTGGCCTTCATATATCGCGTGCAAAGCGCTTCTTAAAGTCAGTTTCGCCGCAGCACTCTGCTGTCTTGCAGAAAAGCGTAGTAAGATCAGGAAGGGGCTACTAGCGGTCACGGGTCACACCACATCTGGTTCATTAATTACACACGCGCACACGCGCCGTATATTTACAAGTACAAGTATGATCGTTGACGTCTAAAAACTTTAGTGGTAATCATTTAGATCTGTTCATAACGTCGGTGCGGCCCTGACAAACACTAAATCAAAACGTATGCCAACTTTCTTTTGTCGCATACTAATTTGCCATGTTTTCCGGTAATACGAATTTCGGACGATACCAATATTTTTGGTAACCCCGCGAGATTCGTATCACCGGGGTTTTACCGTATATATGGCGGACGGCGCCGGAGCGGAGGCGTGGTGGTGACGTGCCGGAGTCATCGCCGCGCCGCGACGTCACTGCCCCGCCCATTCGCCAGACTCTCCTCATATACGGCTCTGGCGCCGTGGAGAAGCTAGGCCGGCGGATAGAAAACACCAGCGAGCCGCTCTTTGGGGATTGGTGGCGCCATGGATGGAAGCCTCTCGCGGTGGGTCCATGGGGGGACGATACCGCGGCTCGTTCACCGCGGTTTCCTCGTGGGGAGTCAAACGTCGGCGATGCCGCATTCACGGTACCTTGTATGTGAGTTATGTTGCTTGTGTTTGTTGTGTTTTCCGGGTATTGTATTGGCATTGTATAAGGTTACCTAGCGTGTTACTAGCTGTGTATCCTCTTCGGCAGGCGAGCTCGTCGTATGCAAAAGAAGAGGTTAATAAATGTACACGTGTTGTTTGTTGCTCGACTGCGTCTGCTGTCTCCGTGTGTTCCGAGAGCGGCGATATCGTCAGACCCCACAAGTTGCACTTGGCAGAATGCTTCTAGCACGCCCACGCGCCTAGATACCAATTTTAATTGCCGTTCGCAAGATTGCTCATGCAAGGCAGCGAGGATCCTCGTTGGTGTGACGCCGCCGTTGCGTGCAGCTCTGTAAATGGGGCGGAGGCACAGCCATGGCAATTGGTGATTTCAGGGAATGAGGCTTACCGGGATGAGCGCCTTATTGTCATACGTTCGACGCCGTGTGGAGCGCAGGAGACATTCCAGAGATGTAAAAGTGGCATGGGTATATTTCCTGTGTCATTAATGGAAACCAACATGCCAAGGAAAGTACAGGGGACGTTATTTGTAGTAATTACGATATAAATGATAAGAAATTAAAGTGAACGAAAAAAACAACAAGGACCGGACCTGCAACCTTCGGACAACGCGTCCGACGATCTACAAATTGAGCTACAGCGGCGGTCAGCTCTATTGGGCGTATCAGCGAATGTAAACCTGGCAGTCGGCGCCGCTCGCAGCCACGAGGCTAAGAACAGGATCGGCATGCATGGATGCATTCGGGGAGAGTCCGCTTTTATGTTCGTGCGTGTTTGAACGCGTGCGCGTATTTATAAACGTACAAAACGTAAAAATTTTGCTTTAACCTCGTTGGCTATGTCACTGGTAAAGCCCCTCCGTGGTCCATTGGGCGCGACGACGAGGGTCCTGCAAGCGCTTTTGTGCTGAAAAGTGTGCACTACGTGGAAGAAAGCGAGTTTCTCTGGAAGTGCACTGAAAAGATAATGTTTCGTGCGCCGATTATTCGCAAGGAAGTGTCATTCTTTTCACTTATCTGCGAAATAGTGGCCTAAGTAACGTATGCTGAAGCGCGCTACGTGAAAAAAATATGCTCAGGCGGAACAATTCCCGCCCAGGTCTGCCAGGCTAACCCCGCCTGTTGCAACACCCCCACCTTGTAGTGTACCGTTAGCTGGCGATAACAATGTTCCTTACGTTAATCGGGCAAGCATTTGGCCGATAGTGTCCTTCTTCGGAGCCTTATGCATCTCACGGCACCGTGACTCTCTTCGGGTATCCATTTGACCCATTTTGGGAGGTAGCAGCAGAAAATGAGAGGTAGCATCTTCGCGGGAGTCATTGGACTCTCGTGAAGCGCGTTTCAATTGGCTTCCGTGATGAAGGCGCTGCCATATACGCCGGACATATAGCGCGTTTGCCGTTCGGCGCCGGTGTGGCGGCGTAAGGGCTTAAAGTCTCCCTTCACAGGAGGGAGGGGGGGCTCAGACGGCGTCGACCTATATACATACATACACACATACATACAGCCGCTCCTTAAGAAATGGAAAGGGAGCCAGGCACCCCCGAGCCCCCCTTGACTTTAAACACTGGGCGGCGTGGATCGCCGATGGAGACGAGCTGGCGCGGCGCCTCTGCACAGTGCCTCTGGCGCCTCCGCCTCCTCTCTCAATCTCCTCAGTCTTTTGGAATGCGTTGCACTGGTTGCGCGGATTGCGTGTCTGGTAGTTTTGTGTTCGAGCAAAGATGCGCATCTTCGGTGGCGGTGACGCCGGTGACGCCAGGCTCCGTGCTCGAAGTGACGCTTGGAGGACGGAATATTCATGGAGCTGCGGACACGGACAACGTGTTAACGGTGAGTGTACGGCTTTCGTAGGTACCAATTATACATCTTTAGCTGGGCGTCTGCAGCAGCTCTGCGGAAGTAGGCTGCCAGCCATCTACAACAGCAGCCTGCGTACGCGGGACAACAGTGGATGCCCAACTAAAACTGTCAGTTAACGAGTTGAGCGCGTTGCTCTACAAGCTCCCATAAAATGAGCGATGCATACAATTATTGTTTCCTGATCGCACATTGTGTCTGCACTGATGAAGGTGCAAGATGTCATTTAGAGATGCGCTTTAGTCTACTTCATAATCGCATTTCCATCGGCATTGAGTGCAGCGTGCTTCCGCGCGTGGGAATGCGAAAGAAGTCTGTGTACACAACGCTTAGACGCACGATATATAGTGGTTTTTGTTGGCTTAAAGACGGTAGTTTGAGGTTCGAATATAGTACGATGTTTCCAGCGCATACGCGGTAGTCACTTAAGTTGGACGCGCCTCGCCGGTAAGGTGAAAAGCTCGAGACTTTCGACGGCGCGCGTTGTTGCGGCCGCCGCTGTGCACTCTTTCCCCTCGTTTCTGTTTGCTGTTTCCGTGGTTTGCCTACATCTGCAATGATGTTTGACGTTTTAACAGAATCGAGTGAGTGTACGTGACTGTGGGGGCTATGTGTGGTAATTCCAGCGTATGACATATCTGATCTCGACGTAGACGGCGTCCGCGCGCTCTGGGTGTCGTTCGGGCGCACGTACTCGCATGTGTTTATCTGAGTACTTAAAGATGGGTTCCGTTGGTAAAACAGGCGGTCAGTAACCGCTCACGACGTGGCCCTGACTGCCGGAGGATGTGCTTGGGTGTTGGAATATACCGGCGCAAAGTTGGGCTTATTCTGAAAGCAAATTTTGAAGCGATTTTTCAGAAAAGAAGTGCTTTCATTCGTGCATAGCCAGTGCCTATTGCGAAATGAAGTTCCCGCCTCTTTTACGTGAAAATTTGTTTTTGTTGCGAAATTATTTAAAACGAAATAAACGTGTCAGATGTATGTACAGCAACGGCGTGTTGAACAAAGGGTGATTTTAAATACAAATAGTCAGTGTGTGTTGGTTATTCCCAGAATCCCGGATCACTTCTCCCGCCTCCTCACTCCAGTTGACAGCCACACTCGGGGAAACAAAGGTGCCGCTCTGGTCTGGCGCCTCACCGCTCGTGATGGGAAAATCAACAGCGGCGTTCACCCTGTCAACCAGGCAGTCGGTCCTGCATTTCCTTTAGTTGGATAAGACGACGTAAGAGAAGAGGTGAGTGGCACCCACGCAAAGGAGCCTAAACCAATTTCGTTTGTTGCTTAAAAGAGGCTCACATCATCTTGTGCTGCAAGTTTGTCGCCAAGTGACGTGTTACAAAAGCTACTATTTGCAAGTTGTGTTTTACATGATAATGGCAAAAAACTTGGTTCCTTAATGCCTCTTTGCATTTGCTGTTTTGTTGTGAGCCTTAATTATGTCTGTGTAAATCACTTATTGTGTAGGTTTATTGTGTGTAGTGTGTAGTGTGTATTGCGCGTAGTGTGTATTGTGTGTATTAGTGTAGTGTGTAGGTGTACTGTGTAGGTTTTGCAAACTCTTACTGCAATTCCGTTTTCTCATCATAATATAACGTCCTGCTTTTCAGATCAAGATTTCGTGGCTACTCACGCTGAACAGGAGCGACAACGTAGCAAGTCACAAGTCTGATGCCTCAAGCCATCACCACTTTTTGATTTATTCATAATCATAAGGAATAAATATGGAAACATGATGCCGATTTCTGCAGTTCAATTTGCACTATATGAGCACTATATGAGACTATGCACATCACGGTCACAGATTTTAGTTGGCATTACTCACACAAGCATGTAAATAAGGAATGCCTCGACGGCTTAATTGGAAATCACAGAACATCTTCTCGCGCTTTCTGGATTACTCTGCTGGGAAAGGTGTGTTGATTTGACGCGTTTCATTAAAATAATGCTAAAATTAACTATTCTTTTTTGCAGTCGCTCAGCACAACGTCAAGTGTTATTGGACTTGCTTAAAATGAATACTTCCCTATTTCCAGCAGTAGTCGCGCAAAAGTAGAGAATCGGTCAATTGAGTAAGGTAAAATAGTTGTGGAGTCGCTTGCCGCTTCGGTGTGGGTCACTTGACCTCCGTAGGAGTGTTGCCGGCAAGAGTCGTCTGACTCCCTCATAAGTGGTAATGTGATCCTTCGGATAAGAGTCCTTCCACTCTTCCTAGGGAATCAGGGAACTCTCCTAGAGCGAGCCGACTGTGGCCCACCAAGAGAGTCACCGTGACTATACGAGACAAGTCAGAATTCTCCGAAAAGAGTCACCTATACTCTTTTTTTTACAGTGTAGGCAAACAAACCATCCGTGTTCACAGAAAATATTCTGAATCTCATTTCTTGTCAGTGGCAGCATCCGTCGTGTAGTTTCTCACGTCGTTGATGGTGCATCTCATCACTGAATGTTGTCGTTAACCTTCCACTATGAATGAAAACAGAGAAAGAAGAACGTGTGCTGAACAGTCTCACATCGTGCTCCTGACGTTGCCATTCTTGAGTTGTTGGCAATGTCGTCTGATTTCAATAGTATGTACGTGCACGGATGCTCGATAAAAAACACGGCGCGGCATGTGGTATGCCCACAAAACAGCCGGAGCTTGTTAGTCGAACTTATTGCCGCTGTAGTGCCACAAGACGGGTCAAACCAAGGTGGCTTAAAGAACGCACGAGTGTCTTTGTGCTACGGGTTTTCTTGAGGAGCCTCGAACTCTAGCAAATATTATTTGGGATTATGTCATCAACACTCATCTTGGCGCACCATTTTCTTCGGAAACAACGATATCTTAGTTTATCATAGGAACTTTTAACGTCATTCAGTGTCAATGAAATTCGTGGTGCCCGATGCTGACATTTTTCATTGTCGTTACGATGAAACGCAGCGGCTCCTCGGCATGCCCATATCGTCTCGCGCACGCCACATCCATGTTTCTCTTAAAGACGATAGTCTTTCTTGGGATACTTGAACGCAGCAATTTTGGTGGTTCTGTCTGTCTGTCTTTCTCTCTGTCTGTCTGTCAGACGATTCAGCCACCCGGCCAAAGTTTAAGCACTTGCTGAACGCCCAGCCATCTTGAACTGGTAGCTGATTTCATACTTGTGAACATTATCGATGAAAAAGCAAATATTACGCATATCTGAGGCGCAACATCAATACGTAAGTATTAGGTGGCGTGTTCCTTTACTAGAAAATACATAGATACGTAATTCTAAAGACCATAGTGTTTCTTATGCTGCGCTGAAAATGCTACGCTATGCACGAATAGGCTGCGCTGAAAGTGCGGCGCTATGCACAAAAAAGCCCTCTGCCGACGATATGGTACGTGCAGCCATATGGCAGTGGCCCTGGGTTCTGTACAAGTTCATGCTTCCCGACGCCACTGCCAGATGGCGTCCATATCTCACGCAGCGCCTCCTCTATCGTCTTTCGACGACATTTGCAGCGAAGCACGCAGATACGCGGCCTTCTCTCAGTCTTTATTTGTTCCAAGTGCGCCTGGCTGTACGTCCACTAGTGCCAACGCAGATGCAACTGTTAACACAGCGTTCACGCCTTTGCCCGTGTGTTTCGGCGCGACGCAACATGAGCGGCAGTGCTACGTGTCACGCGCAGCGGCGCAACAGTAAGGAGCGGGGGGGTGTTCTGCTCGGGCCACGTGTGTCTCCCGCTTATGACGTTTCACTTTAGGGTATAGACGCGACGTGCATACCCAGGAATTCCGCGTGGCGTACGGACCTTCAACGTTCAAAATTCGCGCGATGATGCTTGCCGTAATCGCGCGGATTGAGAAAACCACAATACATAAAAGAAGCACGACGACAATATCCGCTGCAACCAGCGAGCGCGAAAATCAGTCGCCGAGTGATAACTGGAACGCATGCGACGAGCGGCCGGTTGGGCTGCTCGACTGTGAGTCAGCAGTTCTGTTGCACTGAAAGGGTGCACACATACAAGTCGCTTGGCTCTGGGCCTATATTCTCAAACGATCGCAAAAGGCGATAGTATCGCGTTTGGTGACGTAGAATTTGATGCGTTCAGTAAGTAAAAAAAACGCTTGCCTGTGACGTCATTGTTGCAACTGGCCGTTGGTTGTACGAATGTCTCACAACACAAGGGGAGCGCACCGTACGAGCGCAGAACAACCCGAGTGCGGCGTTTTCGAGCGTGTGCTGCTGCTTCTACGCAGTGGCCAGGCTTGGCCGGCTTGGCTGTGGCTACTTGAAGTATAAGACGTGTTGAAAGTGCTTTCAGCGGTTGTTTGTTCGATTATTTAATGCACAATATAATATTTAAAGAATGCAACTCTGCGTGAAACGTATTTTCGTTGAGATTTTAACACGGCGTACTCGGAGAGTTTAGCTGTAGCGTGCCGCCGCAGCGACATCGTCTCAAGATCTCAACATGTTGCTGGCTCGCGATAAGCCACGCGAGCAACGCACGGTTCATGTTCCTGGGATGTTCAAACCACGAAAAAACACGCGCTGGCAAAGAACGAGTGCTGATAACACCCCAAGGTAATGCTCGATGAAAGCTTCAGCGTAAAAAATGCTGCGTATATCCACCGAGGATTGAATACTAGAAGCTACCGTCTACGTCACTGAAATGCTAGACTTCACCACGAACCGACGGCTAACGGTGCCTTCGTTTATTGCAAATATGTCGAGAGCACCGTCGAGCACCATGACGCAAAATTGACGTCGGCGGAATTACCAGATGGCGCCCTAACTTTTCCGGTTTGCTCAATAGCCAATCAGCGCGCACCAAAGGCGATACTTTTGCGATTGTCGCCTTTTGAGAATACGGGCCCTGCTTGATAACTACGAACTCTCGAAAGAGCGTGCTGCCCTTCTTCTCATCCCCTGCCTCTTCAATATATTTCGTCCGATGATATTGTTGTTGGCTCCGACGGGTTTCTTAAAAGAAAGCAAGAACGCGTCCTTTAGCGCTGCTGTTTTTGTAATGTGGAAAAACTAACTTCCAGAAAATAATGTAAGCTTGGGAGGCGGTGATGACGATCGCGGATCTCCGAATGTGCAGAGTCTTGACGTCCCTAATTTTTGCTGGCCTCAATTTATAAAATCAATATTTTGCGCTATTACGTGAAGACGCCTGGCGGTGTTATATTCGCTGCCACAGACATTTTTCTTTAAACCTCAATAAGCAGCAGAAGTAAAGGAAGAATACCTTTGCAAGCAGAATATTGTTCTATGATCTTCTTAAAAAGAATGGTTTTAATAAAGTCGCTTTAGTTTTAACAGCGCGCTTTTTGTTTCTAAATAACATAACTATACGTCGGAAGGTGCATTGACTTACGCATGACATGCTACACAGGCCGCGTTTCCCTCTCTGCTAAGTGTTGGTGAAAGAGTAATGAAACAGATTAGATTCATATAAAGTATCGAGAAACCCGCCTTCTGGTTTCACTGCCTATGCTCGTCTGCGGAATTGTAGGAGGTCGCGGCTTGAAACCCGGCCCTTGCGGCCAGCTTTATTCGGGACAGAATAGCGTGTTTCTATTTTTACATGGTAAAGTTCGCTAAAAGGCCCCTCGTCAGGACTCGTTTAATATATTGATTACGAGCTGAAATATTTCATTTATGTGAGCAAGGGACCTGGAAAGGTCTCGAAAAGCCGTTGTATTTTTATTCTCTGTGTCGTGTGTTTGTTTAACGTAAGACAACGTAGCACCTCACCAGGCGATGTTTGGGGCAAGCTGAGCAACCTTTCACGAATGTTTTTTTTTTTTTTTTTGTCAATAGGTTCGCTGTTCACTATTGCAAGAATAGGAAGGCATTGAACTGCCCTGTTACCGTGCCGCCAGAAGGTAAACATTGCTGTCAACGCAGGCCTTGTCCGCCGCGGTGGAGCAGTGATTATGGTGCTCAGCTGCTGACCCGAAGGTCGCGGGTTCGATCCCGGCCGCGATCGTCGCATTTCGATGGAGGCGAAATGCTAGAGGCCCGTGTACTGTACGATATAAGTGCACGTTAAAGAACTCCAGATGGTCGAAATTTCCGGAGCCCTCCACTAAGGCGTCTCTCATATCGGGGTTTTGGGACGTAAAACCCCAGATAATATTATTAACGCTGGCTTTACCTTTGCCAAGGTGATGTAGGGAAAGAACTCTGCAAGCGGAGTTTTTTCCCTGCCTTCCCTTACATATCGTAGGCAATGTGCCCTGTTTTGTTTACATGACGAGCCCCACCTTCTTTCTGTTTTTCTTTGCGGCGCCTTTAGAGTGACCGCATTGAGCGTCTCGCAATGGGAGGTTAACTGAAATCACGTGGTGTAATCAATGACGCTAAAAGCAGTGTGCTGTAGTGCGCGACTCACATCTCGCAGGAAGTGTGGCCCCCTCCGAGATGCACGGACTACCCTTTGTTGTTTTTATATTTGGTAGACACGATGTTCGCGTACTAATCTACTGACCTAATTGGTCAGAAATCTTAGATGATGAAATTCTTCGGTTTCCTCGCATGCCTCATTGTCATCGTCTCACTCTTACAGTAATGTCAATAAACACTTCGCACCGTCAGATGGTACTAAGTAACTATCATTCATTAAGGCGAGAGCGTTGTATGGCTCGTGATTTTAAAAATCCGGCTTTCGGCGGCGCGAACACCATTGGTACCAAAACTCGAGTGGGCCGATACCCGGATGCTGTGCTACAACGGGTGAGGTGGAATATGCTTCAGGGTGAGCGTGGGACGACCAATGCAATTGATTAAGGAGGACATTAAAGTAGTTTAATTAATGAATGTCTCGCCAGAGCGTAGGCTACTGTGGTCTCCTTAGCGTCAGCTAAAAGGGTTAAATTTTATTACAGCGCCACCGACATAATGTGTATCCACCGTGGGAGCGATTGGCAGATAAAATGTGGCGCTGCTAAGCGCGAGGTCGCGGGTTCGATTGCTTGCCATGACGGCCGTATTTCAGCGGGGACGAAATGCAAGTACACCCGCTTACTTTGATGTAGGTGCACGTTCAAGAACCCCAGTTGTTTAAATCTATTACAGAATTCCTCACTGCGGCTTGCCTCATAATGACAATGTGGTTATGGCAAGTAAAATCCCTTAAATTATTGTTATTTACATAAGCCGCTAGGGGACAACAGAAATAATACGTGAAAAACAACCCCGTACACACGATTCATCATTAACGCGATAGTTTCACATACCGAGTTATGCCTAAAAAAATGTTGTGCATGTTCTATCATCTGCTTATTTTAATAATTCGCAAGTAGCCACGTGAATGCGCACGTGGACACTTCGGAATTACAGATGCTCTTGTCACAGGATTAAAATGAAACATATATAAAGGGAGAAGGTTATGATATTCCTCTAGTTTTGCTTGCTTAGCTCGCTAGGCCGTCTTCTGTCGCTGCTGTCGCATGCGAAAAGCTACACCGCACTGTGTATTTTCGCGGGGTACAAGTCAAGAAATGGATTCTCCTGGTCTTTGTATTTTTTTTTTCAGTCATGCTGCAAGACGAGGAATCCGAAACACGACTAGACGCTTAAGACGAGTGCGGTTTAAACCAATGTACTGCGGAGAAAACATTCAACAAGGTTGAATATAAAGGCTTCGATCTTTCATTTTTGGTAATTCAAATTACATAAACCAACACTTTACCAGTATCAACTGTTAATAATAATAATAGTAATTATTATTATTATTATTATTATTATTATTATTATTATTATTATTATTATTATTATTATTATTATTATTATTATTATTATTATTATTATTATTGTTGGGGTTTAACGTCCCAGAACCACGATATGATTATGAGGGACGCCGTCGTGGAGGGTTCCGGAATTATTGACAACCTGAGGTTCTTTAACGTGCACCTAAACCTAAGATTTATTCCAGTATTTTTAAATATTGTTCGTGGACGCCCTGATTCCATAAC
This sequence comes from Rhipicephalus sanguineus, assembly GCF_013339695.2. Lineage (NCBI taxonomy): Eukaryota > Metazoa > Arthropoda > Arachnida > Ixodida > Ixodidae > Rhipicephalus > Rhipicephalus sanguineus. The sequence continues at coordinate 215,439,808 of NC_051178.1, forward strand.
GCCTGCGTAACTGCTGATACTCGACCGAATCAAATGCCTTCTCCTAATCTATGAAGGCTATATATAGGGGTTGGTTATATTCCGCGAATTTCTCTATCGCCTGATTGACAGTGCCAATGTGGTCTATTGTCGAGTAGCCTGTACGCAATCCTGCTTGGTCCTTTGGTTGACAGAATTCTAACGTTCTCCTAGTTGTATTAGCTACTATCTTTGTAAGCAGCTTGTAGACAACGGACAGTAAGCTGATCGGTCTGCAATTTTTCAAGTCTTTGACGTCCCCTTTCTTATGGATTAAGATGATCTTAGTATTCTTCCAACATTCTGGTACCGTCACCGTTAAGAGACATTTCGTATACAGGGTGGCCAGTTTTTATAACACAGTCTGTCCACTCTTTCAACAGATTTGATGTTATGTGATCCTCACCAGGGAATTGCCTGTTTTTCCCACCAAGGCTATCTTTATTTCCCCTGTCGTTACCGGTGGGATGTCCGATTCCTCTGGGCTACTACTAATTCCTACATTATCTTCCTAGTTGTCCCGGCTACTGTACAGATCTCCGTAAACCTCCTCAGCTATTTAAGATATCCTACCCATAGTGTTAGTGCCTTTGTCTTCCTTGTCCCTTAGTACATACATCTGGTTTTCCCCCGTGCCCAGTTTTCTCTTCGCCGCTTTGAGGCTTCGTCCGTTCTAGAGATGACTAATAGAAACATGGGACGAAGTTAGTCACGTGCGAGCCAGGCCATGTCCCCTGCCCCTACAGCATAAATTAAATACAAAATAAAACAATACAATTCGGCTTGCTAAGATGAAGTTCAGGAGCGGTCTATGCTATTCGCGGATCCATTTGGAATCAACGTCCATCGACACTCTCGACCAGCTCAAGATGAGGTTGTGATATTCAAAGAGTACTCGAGAGAGAATAGTCGGCGTTTACTAAAATAAAGTATACGTTGAAGTATAAAGTATACTGAAATAAAGTATAGATAGACCGCGTGCGCGTCGCTCGCACCATATATCCATCAAACGATAAGCTTTTACCACCATTCGTTGATACTAACTGCAGTTGTTGCATTTTAGAAACGCTGGTTGTGCCTTCGCGTGTTGGCTAGCACGTGAATGTATGCCGCAGATATCTATAGTGCTTGAATCTCTTGAGTAGAGCCATGGCTACCAACCACTCTCCTTTTCGATCGGAAGTCAAGACAGCGTCCGTCGTCCAGTGGAATGCGAGAGGGCTCAAATCACGCCTTTCTGATTTTCGTCAATTTGTGAACACTAACGGTTTCCCCATCATCGTCATTTGCGAGCCCAACATATCGAAACCTGTCAGATTATCGGGGTACGAAGCTGTCATGTCCTCGACAAATGGGGCATGCAGCAAAATCATCGTTTATCTTAGGCGTGAACTCACTTATTTGCTACAGCCAACTGCGCCTGATGACGACAATCAGTATGTTTGTTTGACTGTTAAAAAGAACAAACTCCTGCTTACTTTATTAGGCGTTTATATATCGCCATCGAGTACTTTTATTTCACGAAGATTAGAACATATACTGACTGTATGTCCTGCTCCATGGGTCATTATAGGAGATTTTAATGCGCATCATCTGGCATGGGGAAGCACAAGGACAAACGCAAGAGGACGACGATTGGCAAGTTTTGCCTCGAATCATGGCCTTTCTCTCCTGAATGATGGCAGCCCAACGTTTCTTCGAGGTGTGACGTACGGTAGCTGCCTTGATCTTACTTTCATCTCCAGCTCCTTCACCAGATGTGTTAAATGGTTCTCGGACATTGAGACAGACGGAAGTGATCACATTCCTACCTATCTTCACATCAAAGGGCTCTCCAAGTCTTGTCTACAGAAGACCATCAGAATGACTAACTGGACCACTTTCCAGTCTGATATGGAAAATGTTTGCCAAGCGGGCCTGCCCACTGGGCTAGAGCAAGCAATCAAGAGCACAATACAAGACGCAACGCGCCCGATCGTGATTTCTTCTAAGCGAAACGATTTCGATACAGAATTGGAACGACTTCGAGCGCTTCGCCGTCGTGCGGAACGACGATATCGGCGTACCAAGTCCATACATGACCTCAGGACAGCCAGGCGAATGCAAAAGAAAATCCAGCGTCGTATGGACAGAATGGGCTCTCAACGGTGGGCAACGTTTTGCCAGACATTCGACCCTCGCAAGGCCCTTTCTCAAATCTGGAGGACGGTGCGTGGTTTGCGCTGTCATCCTGAACAGCGCTTTCCCTTCAAGGCGTTGGCACTCTTTCAAAAGCGACAAAACATCGAAGTTGCAGAAGATTTTTGCGCGAGGATCGCCGACCAAGCGGTTCGTCCAGATCCCGTTGCGGGATGTGCCATCCCCTGTTCCCGTGATAGCCGAATGGACCTTCCTTTTACAATGGAGGAACTCGAGGCAGCACTGACTTCATGCAGGCGTTCTTCATCTCCGGGGCCAGATGGCATATCGTACCGAGCCTTGTGCAATCTTGGTGAGTCCGCGCGGGGAGAACTACTGCGACTCTACAACAACTCGTGCCAAGAGGGCAACGTTCCCGACGAATGGAAGACAAGCCGATTAGTACCACTCCTGAAGCAAGGCAAGTCCCCACTTGACTTGCCTCGTATCGCCCTATTGCATTGGCCAGCTGCGTGGGGAAGATAATGGAACGAATGATATGTGGCCGCCTGGAGTGGTATCTCGAACACTACAAGATCTATCCAAACTCTATGGCTGGTTTCCGACGTGACCGTTCATGCATAGACAATGTTCTTGATCTCGTTACGTACGTTACAGCAGAGATCACGTAAGCGACTATCTGCAGCGTTGTTTTTGGATGTGAAAGGCGCCTATGATAATGTTCTACACGAGGCTATTATCGATGCACTTGAGGTGGTTGGCCTTGGTGGTCGAGTTCTTCGATGGATTGGTAGCTACCTGTCTGCAAGGTCATTCTTTGTGTCCACAGAAGACGGCCCCACCACACTACGCTATACCTGCCGAGGCGTTCCTCAAGGCGGAGTACTCAGTCCCATACTATTCAATCTCGCCCTCATTCAACTTGTCGAATCCCTGCCAAGTATGATCAAGATCTCTATATACGCACACGACATATGTGTCTGGACCTCAGCCGTTACACGACTTCAAATACGTGCGAGACTTCAAAAGGCTGCAACATTGACAGCGCACTACCTTAGCAAACAAGGCCTCAGAATATCCCCGGAGAAATGTGCATTGGTGGCGTTCACGCGCAAACCAATGACGCCATATGCCATTTTTATTGACGGGCAGTCGATTTCTTATGCCAGAACCTACAAGTTTCTCGGCATAATTATTGACAGAAACCTCAATTGGAGCCCACACGTGGCCTATTTGAAGAAGCGCCTGACGGCCATTGCCCAGCTGCTCAAGTTCCTAGGAGGGAAAAACTGGGGCATGTCAGTAGATGCAATGTTGGAATTATACAGAGCACTCTTTCTTGGGTTTCTGAGATATAGTCTGCCTGTACTAACCAACACCTGCAAGACAAATCTTCGCGTTCTACAGGCTGCACAAGCTCAGACACTCAGAGTTTGCCTAGGTCTGCCCAAATGTGCGCCAACAGAGGCGACTATTGCCATCGCCAAGGATATACCAAAACAAACGCATATTGCGTTAGAAGCCTTGAGAGCTCACTTAAGGCATTTTGCTCGAGCTCCTAACCACCACCTGGCAACATTGCCCTCAGAAAGACCGCTAGCATTATACTGCGCAACAATCTGGAGCTACTTCGCCAACCTACCGTCAGGCTTCAGCCCCGCATCCAAACCATCGATTCCACCTTGGTGTTTGGTTCGTCCTGCAGTGCATCTCAGTGTACCAGGAATCAAGAAAAAATCTGATTTGTCATCGCCTGTCCTGAAACAGCTATCTGTGCTTCTACTGCACGAGAAATACACTGACCACATACATGTTTACACCGACGGCTCAACGACCATCCGTGATTCATCAGGAGCAGTAGTTGTCCCAGCGAAAGGTGTAACTGTGAGCTTTAAGACCGACCACCCAACAACATCAACGGCTGCTGAACTGACAGCTCTTCGCGCTGATCTTTGTGTTATCAATCGCGAACAACCGCAGCGATGGTCAATTTTTAGTGACTCCAAAGCAGCCCTACAATCTCTCTTGTCAGCTCTGCGGCGTGGACCATATGAACGACTGGTATTCGAGATAAGACACCTCATTCATACGTCATTCGAGAAGGGACACCAAGTGACATTTCAATGGTTGCCAAGTCACTGCGGCGTGCTTGGCAACGAACATGCCGTTAATGCTGCTCGGTCAGCTTTGCAAGGCGACAAGGAAGAGGCTATGCCGCTTTCAAGGTCTGATGCTGCTGCCATGCTTCAAAGGATCGCAAAGAATATTTCGCACTCAACACTGAATACCTCAAGAAGCCAAAACTATCGGCAACACCACCTAAACGAGTTACGGCGACTTCAAATACCATCTGGACTCCGCCGAAGAGAGGCCACTCTGCTATGCCGCTTATGGCTAAGAGTGGCTTTCACGAAGTCATATTCGTTTCGAATAGGGATGGCCGACAACGCTCTTTGCGACGCCTGCGGCACGGAGGAGACCTTGCAACATATCTTCTGCGACTGTCCTCGCTACGCTGCGCAGAGACGATCCCTGGTATTCGCTCTCGCTCGTCTTCACAACAGACCGTTGACACTAGAAACGATTCTCCAATGTCATCCTGATAACTCATCGAGAATACAAGCAACCAAGGCATTGCTCAAATTCCTAAGGACAACAGACTTACACGAGCGGCTGTAGACTTTTTAATGATGCCGCATACCGCACAAGACTGCCGCTCTGCGCTGTGACGTTATGTGTGTGCGTGTGTGTTCCCCTCTCTTTCTCTCTTTCTTTACTCTTCTTTCGACATTACCCATCCCTTCCCCCTGTACAGGGTAGCATACCGGTTATGCCAAACTGGTTAACATCCCTGTCTTTCCTCTCTCCCGTTTTCCTTCCTTTTCCTATAGTCGTGAGCAAGGTGACCTGCAACTCTGAAATTACCTTTTAAATAGGCCATAGCGGCTAAACGCAGCGAGCAAGCGCAAAGAGAGAGAGAGATGAAAAAAGGAAGGCCGGGAGGTTAACCAGATAGCATCTGGTTTGCTACCCAGCACTGGGGAGGGGAAATAAGGTCAAGAAAGGGGGTCTAGAGAGGGAGAGGGGAAAAAAGAGGAGGAAAAAAAAGCAAGCGCAAAAGTGTGCACGACACCAAATGCTCAAACGGAAATGTGTCTATGGCGATTCAGTACGTCACATTTACATTAGTGGACTACAAGTATTCTTGCACTAAACATTAATTCGGTGTTCGGCTCATATTGATGACAACAGAAAGTCTTGACGGCATCCGCATGCGGTAACACACGTGCCGTTTAAGTGCTACGTCCGATATAGATACATACGCTCGGCAATACCTACACTGAGTGCGTTATTCCTTTCACATTTCATGCGTAGAGATACATGCAGATGCGTTCGGATATGTGAATTGTTTTCCATGTGAGAATATTCAACGTGTTCTTTTCGTTTCGTGCTCCCACTGCGCCAACGAGCAGCGGGCGACCGAACGGCTGGCTCGCTCAATGCACACACTTTTCCCAAAGTGCTTCACCCCCCGCGTGGCGTTCTGGGATTGCTTGAAAAAGGATTATTAGCAAGAATCTCCCAATGGGCATTCACCCTATCTCTTTAGGCTATCATCTGATGCTTTGCAATCATATCCCTCAATTAATTTTTACTATATATCTGCACTTATTTATTATTTGCCTGTAACTATCAATTAAATTAGTTGCTCCTTTAATTTGCAGAAGGGTATCTTGAAGGGCCAGTTGGTATACCTGTTACTGCGTTGAAAACAACGTGAAAACGGGACGAAGGGTAACAAACAACACAAGCGCTGTTCTTATGTTTTCTTAGCATTCCCGCCGTTTTCGCGCTGTTTTCAACGCAGTAACATGTAACAACTGGCCCTTCAACGCAACCTTCTGCAATTTGTTTCTCTTGCATCAGGCTCTTTCGCACCCAGTGTTTTGCATAACTCATCAATGTACCAGCGCTTGTGTTGTTTTAAATGTCTTAGCGAACATTAGACACCTTGAGCATATCTATCTATCTATCTATCTATCTATCTATCTATCTATCTATCTATCTATCTATCTATCTATCTATCTATCTATCTATCTATCTATCTATCTATCTATCTATCTATCTATCTATCTATCTATCTATCTATCTATCTATCTATCTATCTATCTATCTATCTATCTATCTATCTATCTATCTATCTATCTATCTATCTATCTATCTATCTATCTATCTATCTATCTAGCCGCCTACGTCTGGGTGCTCTCTTGATCGCCTCCTTAACTTGGTGCGTATGTACTGATGTGCTCTAACGTGAGGGCTGACGTTACGTCGCACCATAAGTTACCCTTAAACGCCAGTATTGTCGACGTGCCTGGTAAGCCCACGACGTGCACACAGCTACTACACTTACAAAAGAACGTCGATCCATCTCGTAACGCTTGGCTCAAAGCCATAAAATACAGCATAAAAGTACTCGATGACTGCTTCGCATGAAACCGATTCCCACAACGTGTGAGATCTGCCGAATTTTTTTCCTTAGCCTTCGTCCAGTTTTCGCGCTGTTTTCAACGCAGTACTCGTAAATGTTTCTTGTGGCACCTGTGAGTGATAAATGGCATCTATATTAAACGAATAATTATAATTGATTACGAAATAATCATATTTATCGCTGCTAATAATTAACGTTATTCTAATATTTCCCGCCATCGTACTATAACTACATAGATTGATATACTAGCTATCTATATAATTATGTTTCACAGTGACAGCTTTCACCCCCCTACGTTTAAAATATGTTGAATTCATCGTCGCCATTCATTAGTAATGCACTGCATACCAAGGTGTGAATGTAGATCAACATTATAGTAAGTCATTCTTGCTGTGAATCCTACTTGGCTAACCTAATTCTGAAAATTCGCGTAGCTTGCACTGAGTAACGCAAATCTGGGCTAGAGAGCTGGTCGACACTTGGCTGGTCCTGGCTTGACCAGCCAAATGTCGACACGTGCATTCACACGCCGATCCACGAAGTGTTCACGGGATCACATTGTAAATCACGAGTATGGACTAGGTGTCGATAGGGTTCGATTGGGTATCGCTTGGCAATCACAACACCAAGTAGGTCACAACAACAGTAAATGACAACACCGAATTATTCACAAGTACCAATCACAAGTAAATCACAACACCAAATGAATCTGCTTAAGCAGATTAGCTAGAATAATTAGCTTAATTGCATTGTAACATAAAAATGGCGCGAGAAGACAGGGACGGAAGGGGCACACACACAACGCTCGTGTGTGTACCCCTTCCGTCCCTGTGTTCATGTGCTGTTTTTTCGTTACAATGGTACCAAACCAACCAGCCCACCGACATGCAATAGCTTAATAGGTCTTAGTGGCACACTGGAGACTAGGTCTCGATTATCTTGCATCCCAAGTCAGACTAGCCTTAATTATAACTTAATTAGCTTAATTAGCCTAACTCGCACATTCGACGCTCGGCCTCGACTAGCTTGCATTCGAAGTCAATCTAAGCCTAATGAACTAATTAGCATAATTAACGCTACTTAGCTGAGTGCTATTCAGTCTTAATTAGAATTTGCTCGGCACATCTTGCCGAGCGCGGCATGACTATGCAACAAGAATCTCAAATCGGCTTAATTATGGCTAATTAACATATGAGTTAATTATGCCTGGCGAATTAGGCTTTGCCCTGCTCAACTAGGCTTAATTGGGATTGGCTATGCTTCACTTGGCTTAACTAGGCACAGTTATGCCGAACATGCCGGCATGATGATGATTATTTGTCTACATCGCGAGTCAGACAAAGGGTGGGCATAACAGCTCTGCTGTAAAAATAAATATTTTAATTGTGCTGCAGAGCCCTTAATTGCTCTATTAGCAATACATTCTAAGTGTATCCAACCTCTCCCTCTATGCTTTCATTTGATGCATTACAATGATATCGTCTAATAATATAATAATAATATCTGGGGTTTAACGTCCCAAAACCACGCTATCATTATGAGAGACGCCGTAGTGGAGGGCTCCGGAAATTTTGACCACCTGGGGTTCTTTAACGTGCACCTAAATCTAAGTACACGGGCCTCAAACATTTTCGCCTCCATCGAAAATGCAGCCGCCGCGGCCGGGATTCGATCCCGCGACCTTCGGGTCAGCAGTCGAGCGCCATAACCACTAGACCACCGTGGCGGGGCGCAATGATATCGTCCTATTAATGCATTGACCATCTACCCACACTTGATAATTGCCTACAAGGATCACTAATAAACTATAAAATATGTTTCTCTCGCATAAAATTTGATTTGTCACCTTTAATCGCTCGGTTCCATAGATTTTCCTCCAGAATCATCCCTGAGTACTAACCATCGATCACTACCACTAAAGATGATTGCGTGTTATTATCTATCTCTAATCGTAATTTCATACATTGAATACCGTATACAGTTCATGTACGTATGTTTCTATACTGAAAGCCTTCTATTATGAGCTTAAAATTGGTGATTTCATCGTTACAAGTGATGACCTATATCGTCAGGGTGCAAATGTGCATAATGTTGCTGAGTACACCTCAGTCAGTGTGAATACTTGTGGGTACGTCATTGTCAATTTTGTTAATTATCCATAATGATTACGCTAAAAGACCCCTAATCACGAATTAGCAACTTGAGATTCTTACATCTAATTAAGCTAAAATACCCCTAATTACAAACTAGCAACTTAAGATTCTTATATCTTTCATCCTCTTATTCTCCACTCCATGTGATACATTACAACGCGATCCTCCGATTAGTTGATTCTTATTTACCCCTTTTCTTATTTAACACTAAGTGTAAGTATTAAAATTCCAGAGTACGATTACCATATATTTTATACCTTTTATTAGTAAATAGCTATAACAGTAGCTACTGCTAGTTACATGCGTTAGCCATGTTGTATCAATGGTGTACGTTGCAATGCTACCTATAAATATATGTATGATACATGTCCTTTTGTACTGACCGCTTTTACCAATAAGTTTTAAATAAATTGTTGAATTCATTACTACCTTTGATTACATATACTCAATAGAGGAAGATTCGCATGCGTATCAATGTCTCTTGTTAATTCTTACTTGCTTTGATTTACGAGGAACTATTCTCGTTTTTGATCATCTGCTCTAATTAACCTACAATTTCTCATGGCTAATTATCAACTTAGGAACTGCACAGTATTCATACCCTCCATATCTTGAGCAGCTTCAAGAAAAACAAACTTGTATAATACCACTGACATTTTCACGTGTTTTGGGGCCACCGAAAACACTATGAAGTGCATGCACCCCTATAAGGTGGTTTTGCTGCAATGCACCTTTTTACAAAAGTTCCCGTCGAACCTCAGAAACTTCGCCAACATCAGCCAAACTTCACAGGTACGAAGATTGAATCATCGAGATTGGATCCCTTTAGTGATTTAAGCAGGTGAGGGCACATTGTTTTTATATAAATTTTTAAATTCTCTTCATTGGAGTTTCACATAGGACATAAAAGTGGTTCTAGAACCCAGGAAGTTTATGGGAATGAAGCAAAACATCTCGCACTGTGAGATGATGTCTCCAAGATTATATGGACGAAGTGATTTAAGCGTAGATTGAGGCCTTGCTCTAGAATAAATGTTTAAAGGTCGTTTCCCATTCAGTGACGCTGCGACTCGGCAGCCAACACAACAGATCGCGCTAGTTTCCGATGTCCTGAATTCCTGGACATGTGTCTACGTATAGCACTTCATTACAGCAAATAGCGTCTCGTTACAGCGTGTGGGTATCCATGATCGAATGTATATTTTGAGCCGCGGGTGAAATACTGTTATTTTTTAACGCGCGTGCGGCGTTCCTTCCTTTTCGTGCACGCGCCTCCCACTGGGGGCTTAAAACTCGCCACTATGTGTCACAAAGCAGACCCGACATGTGTCCATGTGAACCATTTTTTGGACTTCCAGGAGACGTTCGAACGTGTCTCGCATCAAACGCTTTTGTTACCGAAGTCATACTACAACATGGTTCACTACTGTCATCGAAACAGGTATACTTATCATCTAGGCTTCAATCTGTACCGACCGTAAGCATGTGCTTGCGCCCGGTGCCAGTAAAACCAGGCATTCCGGAAGGGCCGGTCCTTGTACCGTTGTTCTTTTTATTGTCATCAATTGCATAATAAAGGATATACCTGTACAAATAATAATGCTTGTGAATGATTATATCCTTTAACAGGAGGCAAACAATACTTATGGCCAGGCCTCATTAAAGGAGTACTCTACACACCGAAGCCAGGAAAGACGCATAACATATTTTAGCAATGTGCTTGATTGGGCTGGTAGGTGCTGTATGGTAGACGAACAATAAAAAACAGCGCTAAACACGGGACGAGAAGAGGACACATACACGGCGCTGAACTAACAGCCAATGTTTATTGCAAAAACAAGTGCAATATATAGGACACAGGTGTCTGCGCAGAAACACGGAACATAAGAACACCTCATATCACATTTCTCACGCTTCGTTCCTCCGCTCTACGCGGTCGCAAGCAGAACTGATTAGGAATATGTTCCGCCTCTAGAATCTGATGGAAGGTCCGATTTCAGAACGTCCTTCGAATCATTCCACGCGTCTGTGAAGTGGCTCCATGGCCTTCACATCTCGAGTACTTTTTGTTTAGTATTACTTGCTCATAGCGCTGTTTTTTTTTTAACACGAAAGTGTTTTATGCCGGGGACAACCAAGATTTCAGTGACGTACTTCCGCCACGGAAATGACGTGGAAAAAATTCACACGATCAGATGGCAAAGAAAAAAAGTTCCATCAACGGGCATCGAACCCACGACCTCTTGGTCCGCAACAACAGATGCCGGGCACGCTATCCACTGTCCCACGGTCACAGACTCTAGAGGCTTTACAAACGCGCCTTTCATATCTACCACTCTCCCGGTCGGCTGGGTGGTGTTGCCCTCTGGGAGCGGTAAAGTAAAGCAATTCGTCATTACTGTGGCCTCCATGATTAGCACCTGCAACGCGTTACACGGCCGTCCCATTCGGCGCGTTTTCAACAGAAGTTCAATTTTGTCAAAGCCTTAACACACCGCGAGGTGGCGGTCTTAGCGCAAGCATCGTAAAAGCGTCGGCCTCGCTCATAGCATCACGCTAATCCAAACCAAAATAGTTCTGCGACGCGCGCCTGCCTCACCTGGCTGTAACACCGCGTTCCCCGCTGAAGCGCTTGCCCCGAGAAAAATCGCGGCCGGGCTACCGGGGCAGCACGACGCGCTTTGTGTTTCCCTCTAGTCCGGCCGTGGTGTTCAATCACATTTTAACATGCCGAGGGATGGCGACCAAGTTCTGCGTCCAATATATGCGACGCTCTTCTGGCTATCACACCTCGTTCTCTGATTACGCTTTCACCGTTAACTACTACAGCTACCACAAGGTTTTGTTTAATCATTTAGCATGGACGTTAGTCGTCGGGATGGAGATGTACCACCAATCGTCAAAGTGGGTGCATCCACATTAAACGGTGCTATAGCTGCCAAACATCAATATACATTGTGTAAGCTCTCTTATGTCAATGTACAGTAAACATTCATTTACTTCTGTAAGGGCACGCTTTACTTTCGTGTTATTCCGATTCCTATGACGGAGGGATCAACCATCTTTTTTTCTTTTCTTTCCTGCCCCGTGCCATGTCCTTTCTTGCACTTCACAAACACCCAAAACGTAGAACGATAACCGGAACGTCATTTCTTAAACGCGAAAATTGCGTCTTGCCACTGGTTTCCTTCGCTGCTTGATGACTACTTGTGGCATTCTGCTGTTTTATCATATATATAATACTGGCAATGTAATCTATACTGCACGTAATTGAACATGCATCAGGTCGTTCTTGTGCTTTGGTCTCGAAGGGCAACATATTTTTAGGGGCGAAGCACTTTAGGGTCGAGGCTTGTCCGTTGTGCGTTGTCCGTACTCATGGCACAGCACCGTTTAAAATCGAAATACCAAATTTAACAATGGACTAATATCAATCATAATTGCGACGAAACAATATAAGACACCTACAAGCACAAACCCTTTATACTAGTCGGCGACTTCAAAGTACACATTATGGACCTTAGGACCTAGCTTTGTCGTCGACTGTCATTGTCGCCTGTCACGGTATATGGGTCATTCCACGCCAACTGTCCCAGCCTTGGCGCTCGACCATCTGCGCGCCATCTGCGATTTGAATGAAAAAAAATCGAGGACTATCTATTCAAAGCCAGAAGCTTTCCACCAAAATATTTTTGGCCAAAAAAAATTTTCAGTGCCGCAAACCGTATGTGAAGTTTTTCGGAAAGCTCGAAACTATGGCTCGGAAAATGCGTTTTCAAAAAATCTCTTCTTCATATATAAGGCTAGGACAAATTTTTCCCTACACAACGATCGTAGGCTTCTCACTTAAAATAAGTTTCACGAACGTTCAGGCTTTCGTGGATTTTTTATGCGGCCTTAAATATTGACAATATCACCCATATTGGGGATTTTTTCATAGCAAGGCGACATTCAGTGAAATGTAATATTTTGATTTAAATGATTAAATGAGCGTTGCACGCATCGGTGTCGCTTCCCCCTGTTGCGTAAGCACACTATGCCGACCTTCAATGGACAGCTGCATGTGGTTAAATTCACTCTAGCGGAATTCGTATTTCTCTTTTACTCAGGCCAATACTCACTAGTAAAGCATTCAAATAAGCACCGGCAGAGATTATTATGTTGTCTAGCTGTTCCGTGGCCAACCTCGCGCCCATGTAGGTTGTACTAACCGCTGGACGCGTTTCTGCGAAGAGAAAACACGAGCAAAAATAGACATCGGCAGAACACAACTTCAAAATTTTTTTTCTTCCTTAAAACAAAAAGTAATTTCATAAAACTTCCTCAGTCAGTAGACAACTAATGTTGCTAGTAAATGCGCTATTTGGCATAATTTTACTAGGAGCACCTCAATGTTAAATTTACGACTAAACATCTGCAAAAATGAACTTCCTTGCAAGTTTGTCGCCAGCCCTACACAACATTTCACGCCATATACGTATCAAACTATTTTTGGGCTACAGTAAAACTTCCTGGCAATCAGTAAAATCAAAATAATACATTTCACTGAATGTCGCCTTTCTATGAAAAAATCCCCAATATGGATCATATTGTCAATATTTAGGGCCGCATGAAAAATCCACGAAAGCCTAAACGTTCGTTAAACTTATTTTAAGTGAGAAGCCTACGATGGTTATGTAGGGAAAAATTTGTCCTAGCCTAATATATGAAGAAGAGATTTTTTGAAAACGTATTTTCCGAGCCATATTTTCGAGCTTTCCGAAAAACTTCACATAGGGTTTGCGGCACTGAAAAATTTTTTTTTGCCAAAAATACTTTGGTGGAAGGCTTCTGGCTTTGGATAGATAGTCCTAGATTTTTTTAATTCAAATCGCAGGTGGTCGAGCGCCAAGGCTGGGACAGTTGGCGTGGAATGACCCATATAGAAACGCTTGCTACAGTGAAAACATATATGTGTATATGTGAGTAAAACGTGTTTACAATAGACGAACATCAATCATAGTTGTGATGGAGCAATATAAAACACCTACAAGCACAAACCCTTTATGCTAGTCGGCGACTTAAACGTAGACATTATGGACCTCAGTGCCTAGCTTTGTCATCGAATCTTTATGTCACTCAATTTACATTATATGCGGCAACGCTGGGGTAACGTACGGTTACTCACCCATACAATACCCAGAGCTTCGCCCACTCCACTAGCTCATGCTTTTAAGTGGGCTGAACAAGCTACTCGGCGGAATGCAATACAAGCAAAAATAAAAGAAAGCACGTCTCCTAGAATGTCTCTGAGATTACTGAGAAATTTTACCTGAGACACCGATTATATTATTGCGCTAACAACAGGAGTTGCAAAGCTTGATTAAGCGCTGCTAGCAACGAAACAAGCTTGTTTGCCTTATTTGCTATTCTGCGCATATTTATATTCCTAATGTGGTTTCAATCACGTACTCGACATTCCTTTACTCATTACAATATGCTCCCTCTCCCCTGCTTTCAAGAAACATAGATCGGAGGGCAACCGAAGCGCAAAGAACTTCAATCTTCGCCAAACGTGTACGTTTCTAAACCGTCTATAGCGGTGCGATAATCTCAACGACCGCCATGTTGTATGTACAGTCGCGCCGCCTTTAGGCCGTGAAAGTTGCGAATCGTAGCCACTGGATGTCAATTCACCCTTTTCGTTTTTTACGCGCGACACGTACAACTAACAGCAAACTACAGTGTGTTGCAAGCATGTCAAGAGTTGCTGTTGTTGGATGTCAAGACCTAGGTCGCCTACACACGCACACGTGCACACAAACGTACGCACACACAAAAAAGCGTTCGAAGGATGATAACAAGTAAAAAGGCCCCGTTGCCTTTCCCGTATTCAATTAATGATCACAGCTGTCTTACAGTTGTCGACGGGCACATCAAATCGTGATAATCAGTTCGGACCTCCGTTGTAATGGGCACATCACTTTTGTAGAAAAGAAATTCTTCAGATAACTTCAATACCTTATGAGATTCCCTACGCCAGTCATTCAAGGAAATAAAATAATTTGCGTATAAAACCTATATTCGCCCAGTTTTAGAACCTGCTTCCACGGTTTGAGATCTATAGACTAACAAAAAAAATATTGAAAAACTCGTGAACGCACCGAGCAAATTCGCTCATGCAATCGCCTGACTAGACTGTTTGATACAGCGAGCTTGGTATACTTACGGCTGCGACGATATCGTGAAATGCATGCATTTCTTTTATCACAATAAGCGTGGCATTGGTACATAAAACGCCACGCGACGACCCATGCGGGCGTATCATTTAAAAACGAACGCGTAAGGCAACCTGAATGTTCCACTCGAGTGTATTCGTTGGGGCTAGCCCGTAGCGTTTCGTCAAGTTTTGATCGACATAGGTAAACTAGGTTAAGTTTTGGTCGTCGCCTTTTATAGCTTTAGTGTGCACCCATAATCAGATTATATCTGAAAGGCCTACAGGTTATATTTCAAAGAAGCACATAAATATTGGTACTCGACATGCGCTCATGCAAAGCGTCGTCATTTCAGGAGAGAAACGGCACGGGATTCACTGTCCAGTGATTGGTTGACCTACGCCTCTGCTCCTACACACACTACCACAGCGTTTGTAGTCACGAAACAAGCCACAAAAGATGATCGTGCTTTGTTCATTAAGACTCGCAACACGCTTAAGCAGCAAGTTTCCTTGAAGACGTCAATCTCGACAAAGAGCGCCTGTCCGAACGCGGACGATTGTGTGCTCCGTTACAGCGGAACACATCACCTGGCCGACATTAAACGTAGCCGCGCCTTCTGTCACACGTGCTTTCTTTTCCAAATTGCTTCCAGTGAAACCCTCGGAAGCGCTCTTCGAAGCGCGCGGGCCACGGATCACCGTTTGCTCCTCCCTCCTGACGCGTCCGCAGCGAGCCCTCTTGTAGGTGGAAACGGCAAACAGCGTCTTCGAAGGTAGCGACAACTACCTTGCGGAGCTTTGCATGTCCTTGGTCAGATTGCGATATCTGTGCTCATATCTGTCAGTTGCTGAAATGCACTTGTATGGTGGTAAGAACAGAGCCCTGTCGATGGTCACAGAAGCTGCCTGAGGTTCCGAAGAGGCCCTCTCTCCTAAGTGCGGGGAAATGGATGGTGGTAAGCGATGTTTCACCCAGAATGCCGCGAGCAGCCCCTGTGCAGCAGCCAGACTTTGTTGTTATAAATATTTCACGTTCATTCATTCAGTTTTTATACGTAACATTTCTAAACAAATACGTATAAAAAAATCGGCGAATCTTGCATTAAGCCGGACGAGCCTTGAAACAGCCAAACTGGACAATTCTGAAGACTAACCTCGTTGCTTCTAGGTCGTTGCTAGGCTTTAGCTCTAGGTGATACTAGGTTGTTTCTACGTTGATTCTCAGCGCAGAGAGGTTCCAGTTAAACCACAGACATTCACAGACACGACACGGATGTCCAAACACCAGAAACAGAAACTCGCGCTGAAACCAAGCGTTCGCACCTCTCATAGATCTGCGGGGCACGTCGTCGTTGGCGTGGGCCGTCCATCGCATCGGGGTCTTCTCGCAGCCGCCGTCAATTGCCTTTCCCGTTCCGTAGTGTTGGGCGTAACTGTCGCCTTGTTATTTTTTAGTGGACCAGCGGTGTGTAGTGGCATTTACCCACTTTCTGTAGCACATACCCGTTTGTTGCGCTAACTGTTGCCTTCTTCATTTTTGGTGCACAAGTGTTGAGTAGTGGGATTTACTCAATTGCTTTGGCACATACCCTTTTTTTTTCGGACACATTACGACTAGCTTATGTTAATAAATCGTCGTCTTCCTGAGAGCACCTTTAGAACGAGCGTACTCTCGTGTCGCGCTATGCAGCCGGCAGTTCTGAGCTGCACTGGACGACATCGCCCGATACCTTTGAGAACATCGCTCGCGAAACAAAGAGGCTCAGTGGGGGGAACCTCCGTTCGATTTCGTGTTCCGCCAGGGAGGACGACGTATGAGATGGATATGGCGGAGAAAGGAGCCGTGCACCGGCAAAAATGCCTGCCCGCCTTCGTTCCTGGCCCCGATGGCGCACCTGCCCTGGCTTTGCGTGACGTCACAGATGACGACACGGGCGACGTCCTTCTTGCCTCCCCGCGGCCACGACCAAGGCGGCACCCCGCGTCGGCGGCCGCAAACATTGATCGCAGTGTGCCGACTGACTCGCTCGGCCTCGGACGGGCTGGGTGACGCTGTCGCCGTTCCTTCGACTGAGATAGGGGCTTCTCCGCATAGCAGAGCCCGCTATCCCGCGCCTCCTCCTTCGCTCGCCTTCGGCGACAGCGAGCGCTGGTGCTGCTGGCCGGCTGGAATGCCAAGCGCCTGGCTGCGCGACACAGCGTGCCGTCTTCTCGGACACATTTGTTTCGTGCTGTAAAGTGTAGGACACTACGTGTGCTCCTGTCCCGTGTCACGGCACCGTCTCCCACTCTGAAGCACCGCCGTGGAAAGGGAAGCGATGCACGCGCAGCCTTTATGCTCCAACGCCTGCGTACTCTTTTGCGGGTTCTCTTCATAGACTGGTCGGTGCTTTCTCTTCATCAAAAAGTGGGTTGCGGCTGCTCGTCTCCACGTAAAGATGTGAGCACCACGGAGTGAGTTTGGATTAACATAAATGTTCCTCATTTGCTTGCGCGGCAACCTCGAATGACAGCTGGGATTACCGCGATGATGATGATTGAGTGATTATCGTTATCTTGCGGAGAGCACCTGATCTACGCTGATGACGGCGGTGGGCGAAAGCGTCTTCCGTCCGCAAAACGCGGAATAAGGCCTGTTTTCTGAGTGGCTAACTGTCACGTGATCGTCGATCGGCGCACACTGTCGCTGCCACGCTACAAGTAATCCCTGCTGCTCGAAGACAACCCCCTCAGTGCTGCATTAGACCTAGGCTTACCCTACAAGCCCGTTGCCCTCTGTTTTGTGCAAGTGCCCTAAAAGAAGTCGCGAAAGTATTGTGTTCAACATTACGTAGTGGATCAGTTCAATTTGCAGCATTTCTTTTTGTGTGACAAAAGCACGATTGGATAACACCATGAGGCGGGTGATCCTTGAGTCATTCTTGCTGTGCCTCGTCGTCGGGCTTGAAGTGAAGGGGAAGCATGTGACGGAGACGGCACCCACGGCTACCAATGCATCTGTGTTCCTGCCCGGATCAGGTACGTGCAACCTCCGGCACACTAATCGATTCATTCTTTGTACGCTGTGGCACCTACCGATTCACAAAGGCGAGTACCTGTATTATTCCGTAATATCCCTGAACTATAGTTGCGCGCCTATCTTACGAAGTCTTTCTTGGGAGTCTGGAAGGCGTTTGGGAATACGCCTGCATTTGGTGCCGCAGTTCAGTCTGACATTGCACTTCTCGTAGACGACATAAATATGTGCACGGAGACAACCTTCTGCGCATTTCATATAAAACTAGCGAACAGCATCTTGCGCTGTTCTGTCTATTGTCAGAAGGCTCTCGCGCAATTTTGCCTTTGTCTGTGCGCTGAAGCGATAGGATTGAGCTGTACGCCGATCGCAATGAGAATGAACACTAGCGCTGACTCCCAACTACTCGCTTTGTGCATCGAAACCCCGTGCTCTTAACAAATGGACAAAAACTTGAGGTAAAGGTGGTACGCGTGCGCAACCGCGCCCGCACGTTAGAAGCGCCATATTGTCAAGCATATGAACGTTCATCACCTGCCCTCGATTTTCCTTGCTTTTTAGCGATCAGAGGAAGAGCGGCTTCACACTTGGTCGGTGCTCAATATGGACGCTTCATACTCCATAGCACACGCTTGATTATGCTTCCCGATAAAACTATAGAAGAACAATAAAGAGGGCACTATTACAAAGTGCTATCGTTCGACACGCCTCTCGTTAAGCTCACGCATCGGTTCAACAGTTCATCTATTCAGTTACAACCCGACCAAGTGGTAAGATAATTCTGTTCTTATATTTGGCGGCGAAAACTTCCAAATGACCGCCAACTCTACACGCTGCTATGCACATAGCTTGCGTGTACTTTTGGCGATGTTTTTCATATCGAGATCCGCGCAGCTTTCGTCTGCATAATGAGGGTGTTCCCTTACATTTCCACAAGGCAAAGACAGCGACCACTTCACAAGGACAGAGGCACAGGCACATTTCCATGGCTACGCACGAGCTGCGCGGCATAAGAAACGCAAAAAAGAGATGTGAACAACGTATGCGCCCGGCAGCGCATGCTCCGTTTCTTTGCGCTGTTCACGTATGTGGCCGAATACAGAAAGCTCTTGTTTCGTAAGCGATGATTGCCGGTCATCGTCGCTGATGATATGTCCAGCGTCAGGAATGGCTGAAAACGAAACAGTCTAGCGTTAGATGTTCTTTTTATGCATGCCGTTATTTTGTCTGAGATACGCCGCGCTTCTAGACAAAGCTATGAATCCGAAATAACTTGTCCACATTTCAGTTCTTCTGTACTATCGTCTTAGTGGGATGGACGTGCTGCGGATACAGTGAAGCCTTTTTGTACAGGCGCAAAGTGTACATGACATACGTGTGCGTAGGCTATAGTCGTTGTGGGACAGCAGCGACAGTCTCACTTGTAGTTCACCCCTAGTTGAGTTGAATACGTGTGTTTTTAGGCTTCTTCTATGGTTGCCGGTAGTGACTGTCGATGCCGTTGGGCAGTTAATATGATACATTTCTGAAAGACCTATCGTACGACTTGTTATTGCATGATCTTTAACAACAGCCCGTGTTTGAAGAACATCGGCCTGCTCGAACAATCCTTCAGTTTAATTCGGTCAAAAAGACCTGTAGCTAACTCAACCATGAATGAACATTTAGGCACAAGACAACAGCGGAACGCATCTTAAACGCTAGATGAACTACTGGCTGGTCGGAAAAAAAGATCATTCGAGACTCAGTGGATCGCTTGGTACTGCACCGAGCAAATGCCGTGATGAAGCGTGGTTAAGTGGGCGCTTATAACGACGGAACAAAGTGCGCACAAGTAAGTACACACAACCGAGGTTTTCTGCACAAAAGATTATACACAGCCAGCAGACGCTGCGCAAATAGAGATGAAAATTACTGGCTTTGACTAGTGCGAAGTACTATGATTCTTTTAAGACCGTCTCTTGTCTTTCCTGGCCGATCACGCGGCTCAGGGGCAGTTCAAGGCACAGAAGGTATTTGCTTCTGATGTTGTACTGGCTGAAGTGCGCAGCGTTACTGTTCATTTTTTCTTTTTATCTGCGTAGCTGCTGCTGCCTGTGTATAATTTTTTGTGCAGTAAAGCTCAGATGATGCTTAATGAAAACCAGCATATTATTAGGTCAAGGAAGGTATAGGGAGCGTGAATTGTACTGTTTTAAGTGTATTTTAATAAATGTGATATAGATGTGAAGAAAGTAAAGTGGACGAAAAGACAACTTGCCGCTGGCAGGGACCGAACCTGCGACCGTCGGATGAAGCTTGTAATTTGTGGTGTCTCACTTGTTTCACGCGCCAAAAAAAAAAAAGAAAAACCACATATTGCCACGTGCGTGCTACGAGAAAGACGAAGACGACAGCGCGAAGGAGCTTATCTGCAAAATAGTACTAAGCTTCGGCGCCTCAGTTTTGGCACATTGCCGCAGGGATGCATTCGATGCGGTGTGTAATTTTATTCAAGCCACGAAACGTATGCCATTTTAATCTCTACTTTAATAAATATTCTTACAGTAATTAAAAATGTGTTGAAATCTAACAGCCTAATTTGAAATCAATTCCAAATTGTTCGGGTCAGAGGAATACAGCTGTATGGTCTGTTTAAAACTGCACAATTTTTTGATACATTAGATGTCACTTCATTTTTTTTCAATCTTTTTCTTTAATTTATTTTTTTATTAATTATTATTGGTAATACGCATTTCTGAAGGTATCAGAGAGTAGTTACGGTACCGAGTCTTGGCCAATCCCCCAGAGTGGGCAAGTGCCATAATTGTGAGGAAACAAACAAGCAAACAAAGGAGCATAGGGAACGCAAGTTCAAGTCTGGGCGCGACGTTCGCGCGGCTGAGCTATGCGTTACTGGGGGCAGACGCTGCCCGCGAAGGCGGTTTGTCGCCGGATTTGCCAGCGGCGGCGGCGGCAAGACACGTGCGCGCATGCGCTCCTCATTCGGCCCAGAGCACTGCTAGTCAGCAGTAGTTAGCGATAAGAGCTGTGCTCGAGGTTGCTTTGGAAGCCTGTACGCTTTACCCAGGAGGCAGAAACAAGAAAGAACAAGAACAAGACCGAGCTGCTGCTCTTCTCTCGTTACGACCTCTGTCTTGACGTCGCGACAATATGATTACGAGGCATGCCTTAGTGTACGGCTCTGGAAATTTCCATCGTGCATCTGGCGTTCTTTAACATGCACTGTCATCGCACAGTACACTGGCCTCTAATTTCGTCTACAAATACGACCGCCGCGATCGGGATCGAACCCGCGACTGTTGACAGAAGAGCGCCGTACAAACACTGTACCGCTGAGGCGGACCTCAGTTTAAGCCAGGTGTTCGCCCTGTTTGTGCTCTTTCTTTGTCCCGTCGTTATTCGCAAGACTAGAAATGCGGTCTTGTTGGTAACGTATAAGAATTTTCAGCGCATAGGCAATAGAAAAATGGAAAAAGCAAAAAACGCCAGGCCTGCGCTGAAATCGCAGCACAGTCACAGCGAAAGCTGGAAGAGCGGCGTTTCTACACTCTTAATCCGGTTACACATAGGTTCCATGTAAAACTAACGTTCCACATATTTTTACTGGAACAAACGTCATTTTTATGTGGATCCGGCTTTTTCACGAATAATATGGGTATCAGTAATCGCAGTCTTTTCATATTTTTCTCTATTTTTTCTTCATTTAAGTGGAACATAGCAACGTTATGTGGATCAACGACTTGTTCCACTTACTCTGTTACCGTAACTTTTTTCCCGTTCCACTTAAGCCTTGTGAGCGAGATACTTCTTTTTTTCTTCTGTTACACTTAAAA
Source organism: Rhipicephalus sanguineus (assembly GCF_013339695.2). Lineage (NCBI taxonomy): Eukaryota > Metazoa > Arthropoda > Arachnida > Ixodida > Ixodidae > Rhipicephalus > Rhipicephalus sanguineus. Next base: position 215,461,661 of record NC_051178.1, read on the forward strand.
GCATGCAATGCAGTGAAGCATGCGGCGAAGAAGCTAAGTGACGACATATGTTCTCCTCGAATTCAGGCAATCGCAGCGGGCAGTCACAACGAATAAAAAGGAAGCTTAAGCACTTCGAACTTGACGAGAATATAGTCTTGCTAACTTTTTTGGCTTCATTGAAACACCGACGTGAGGTTTCGCAAGCGCAAAAAGTCAACGAGAGTTAATTTTACTTAGTGGGGCAATTAGGTCTGCTTGGAAAGGGGGAAAGAGTATTGGGCTCATGGTTTCTTTCGCAAACGCAAACACACCCAACAGAGAAGAGCGAGACAAAAGAGGTGAAGACAAAAACTGAAATTTACTCACACAATTAAAGTATAAATGCGAGAGAAAATATGAATGGATGAGGAAGATAGTGGAGAGAAAAAAAGTTAACTAAGATGAAGTGTCGTGTAGAAAAAAAAATTAACAATCTAATAGAGATATAGACGGTGAACTAAGCGTCTATATCCCCACTTCTATGTCATCAGGACGATACGAAACTGAAGTACGCTGAAATTCGGCAGCGCAGCCACATTTTCAAGAATGAGCAGACTGCAACTCCGGAGCAGACTCCTACGCATTGTAGTGCTATCGCAGGTGCACATTTATAAAGCGCCCATTTTGTCCATTGTATACCTTCTTGCAGGCCGAAGGAAGGCAGTACAGAACATTACATCAACATTTCGTCTAGAAATAGGCATGATTTGCACCACAACTTCTTTTTCAAAGCACCAGTTTTTGCTATTGTTTATTTATCAATTTTCGCATCGTATTGAGCGGCATGCTTTTGCACGAAGCCGAGAGGGTTACTGTCGATCACGCAAACATTAGTGCATCAGAGAACAATATCTTCTCTGAACATTCTAATTACTTCGCAATCATATCAATTATAATGTTAGTGGCATGATACGTACCTGCGATATGCGAGGAGGATGCGATTGGAATAACTGCCAATGAAAGAACTGACAAATTTATTCCGCAATAATCAGACAATGACAATTCGGTCATTGTTAATTTTGAAGTATGAAGAGACCATATGTGGTGCCAAAGTCACATAAGGACCAAGTTCGATGGCTCTTTTTTTAGCAGCCGGAGACACTCTAGTTTTACGTCGTATGCCACAAAGCGTGGATGAAAACAAACGCATGCGAAATCGCCTTCCGTCTCGTGCATGTTTATTGAACAAAGATTGTATAGCGTAAGCGAAGTGTGGGATGCCAGCAGGCAAGAGAAAACAGGGTTGTGCGTTCGCCATATATCACATGAATGAGAGATTTGCAATAATCCTTATCTGATCACCAGCGCGGGGTAATCAGTCTTCATGGTTCTCGAGAACGAAAGCGATGACGCGGCGACATAGTTTGTTTATACTTACACCTCCTGGTAAAGAATGATCTAATCGCATGCCGATGAGCTATAAATGGCGTAGAATTTCAATATTCCAAGTCACAATGTTCACAATGATTACGGATTGCTGAGGCGGATATAGCATTTGTCACTAGAACATGCAGCGCGATGTTTGTTTTCTGCAGTGAATAGCACGCTATAAAAAGACCATTTACACACCGCCTGCACAAAACCAAACTGACCGACAATTATTATAAATATACGACGTGGCAGAGTTTAGAATAACTACAGTATATCCGGAGTATGGCATAAGCAATGGAAGAAATTAATACTGTTAAAACCGGATCCATCCGCTGAAGTTGAATTCATCGCTATCGAACGTAGCGCCACAACTCTGGAAGCGACGAAATCGGACGCCAACGCGCCAACCCGCCAACTGCGAAGCTCTTGTTCGGCTGCGTGCTTCAACGCAACTCGGCTGTTAAGTGTGTAAACTCTGGCTTGTTTTCCTCGCCTCGAGAAATTCCGTTTGCACTGGAGGCCTGGCTTTAGCATCCGTCACGGACTTTATGGAGAGGTAAGTGCTTTTACTTGTTACTATCGTAGCATACGTCAGTTTTGATGCCAGCAAACGGCGCTCACGTTTTCGCGCCATTGTCACACGCACAAAATCTGCTAACTGTATTTCTGTGTGTTTGTTTGCGCAGCAAGTGAAGTTTCGACGAAACGTTGTCTTACCGCCGCAGCTTCTATTCAGCTGTGATCTGGAATGACGGCAGTCTGCACACATGCTCTGCGTTTGCTCGCTCAAGCACAGGGCTGTAGCGCTGAGCTTGGCGTCACAAGATGGCTCCCGACGTACTTGCGCTCGCCTTTCCGAGCGCAAATTGGTGCACGTAGCACAAACTTAGTCGCGCCTGCGGCGCTCGTGTTGTCAGTTTTACCGGATTATTTCTTGCTCACGCAATGTGGCGGTGAACCTTGAAACGCACTTTTTAATGGTCGTCTTTGTGCAAGAACGTGTACTTGTCGGCCACATATTTTTACTGGAACAAACCTAATGTTTATGTGGATCCGACTTTTCGGCGAATAATATGAGTGTCAGTAATCGCAGTCTCTTCACTTTTTCTTTATTTTTCCTTCATTTAAGTGGAACATGGCAACATTATGGGGATCAACGACTTGTTCCGCCTACTCTGTTACCGTTAGTTTTCTCCCATTGGCCGCGGCGCCTGCATTTTCGATGGAGGCGAAAATGCTTGAGGCCCGTGTACTTAGACTCATCATCTCGGAGGCCTTGCTTCCGGCAATACCGGTTGTCCCGGACCCTACTAAACCCCTACCAAAACGGCAGAGGTCAGCACAGGAAAATGAAAGAGCCGGATTGACGTTCCCCCTGTACACGTCACTTTTAACAACGCAGCTGTTTAAGCTAGGTGGAACTCCATAACCGGCCACAAAAAGCTCGATGGGCCGATCCTGGGGATTGTGCAGGAAGGGTCCAAAGGGTCCAGAATATGTGTGGTTTGTAGACAGGGGGCTGCTATGGAGTGACAAATAATTACACCATGCACAGCCATTTTAATATGGAAGTGATGGCCATTGTGGAAACTGTCATCAGCGAGTTGCTCAATTGCCACTTTAGCCTTGTCATGCTTAAGTCTTAGAAGACCAAAACTTCTGCCGAGTTTAGTAACATTTCGCACTCGCTAAGAAAGTGTTTAATATTTATGTTTCTTGCTGGGGCGTCTGCGTCTTGTTTACGAGTGTGGTTTACAAGAGCTTGAATAATTTGACAGGTGGAGACATACATGAATAATGGCGTGTTCAACGGTGCCACAGGACATCACCGGCGATCTGAGAGGGCACTGCAAGGAGTGCGAATGCAGTGGTTTTCAGTGCCTTGTTGATCTGGCCATGACAAGGTACCTATTGGCTGGTGCATTCTCTGTGGACACTCGCCTGCCTCATATGGACCTCTCGTCAGCCTCTATGAGGGTGCCCAAGACGGTAAGTACTATTCATTTGTACAAACCCCCCAAATTTGAACTGCCCTGTTTTAGGTTGGCAGCACACTGTCATGCCCGTTAAGAAGTAATAGTGCTGACATATGGAGGTTTTGTATCTTCACTCCATGCACACACTCTTACGTTCAGCCCCTTCAGCAACATTGCATTGGTGATAGCTGAAGCTTATGTTAGCAGCATTCTGAGAACCTGAAAAAGGGACAGGTTTTGACTGGGCTGCTGCTCTTTTTTTCTTTCATGTTTGGTTACTGGCAAGCCAGAAGAAATTCTTTCGTGCCCTTTCAAATGTAAGGTGCGTTTACATTCTTCTAGATGGAGCTTTTGCTCTCGGTGTAACAGCAGTGCGAGTACGTGCTGTGTTCTAAGTGGGATATTCAAGTTCGTCATATTGTCTCTATCCAGTACTGTACAATGCAGGGAAAATAAAATGTTGATGTGCCGTGGTAAGTGAAGTAAGTAAAGTTTCAACGGTTCAAGTTATTCCAGTCTTAAATATTTCCATAATTTACTTTGTACTACCAAGGGGTTTCTTACCGTAATAGCTTTGCAAACTGTGGTGGGCTACGTAGTTAAATAGCTTGTTAGGGAAGTTGGTGCATCTTTTGAAAGTAAACAGTGCAGACAAGGGACAGTGAAAGAAATTACATTAATCCACCATTTTTCTGAAATGATTCTAAATTACGAGTCCGCACTTGTCCTATTTTGCTCTCCCTTATCATATGTGCTGTTTACTTACTTCGAAGTATACCTTTGTACCTAGTTTCATGACACTTTTGCTTTGATAACTGATAGACTTGGTCAAAGCTTTGTGGAACAAACAAACCTCTCAGAGAACAGCTTGAATACTTAGATTATTTTTTCTGTTGACATTGATGAAGATTGGAGTATGAGACTGCCCTTTAAAGATGAATTCATCACAGGGCAATTCTGCACAAAACTGGCTGTTAAAACGGGTGAAATTATTTTGACACCAAGTTTAGCTGCTGTTTGCATTCAAAAGCAAGTGCGAAAGCTTTGTCAGGAGTGTAGCATGTCGTGATAAATGTCCAGGCTACTACTATCGCACTGCCGAAAAAAAAATCTTCCAACGATATTTTTTTGTCAAGTTCCAGTCCTGTCAGGGTATGTTAAAAATGCTGTTACTTAATTTATTCTTAAAGTGCACTTCAGCTTTTTTATTACCTGCAAAGGGTGAATGAGGCACCAGGCGTAATAGGGCACCCGTCAGAAATGCATGCACCAATACACTGCAATCTTTTTAAACCACCATCAGATTGGAAAAACAGATGTTTGCTCTTTGCTGCATTATTTAGTTGTCAATTATTTGGTAATTAAAACAAATCGCTTGAACGGTTTTCTGAATCTCGACGAATGAGGAAATTTACCTTGAAATACATCCATGGAAATTACAGTTCGCGTGAGTGTTAATACATATGCAATTATAGAACATATGGAGGAGGTATTTCATCTGTATTCACTGTGCACCATACGTGTACGGCATGCACCTGAGAAACATTGATTGCCCATAGCAAATATTAAGCAGAGTGTTTTCATGGCTTGATAAAAACCGTCATTTGGAGCCTAAATTTTTTAGCTGATTTAGGGCACACACTTTACATTGAAAAAAGAATGTCCTGACCTCACTGATTTGCATTTTCGTGCTTCTACAGGATATCTGGAGGAAGCTGAATCTTGCAGTGCACCACAACAGTCTTTGGCTAGGCAAATATGTGGCCAGTGGTCAACAGACACCACCACTTACCCAGAAAGAGGGCCTGCGCAATCTGTCGAAAATTATTCTTTGACAGTGCACCAGACAATGAAGTTCGGCACCCAGGAAGTGCTTCCGCCCCTGTACTGACGCAAGGGGCCGAAGAAAGTTTTCGTTCAAGCACCTCGACCCAGCTACATCATAAGTGTGTACACTGCGACTTCTCATCTTATTATTTTAGTCGTTTTCCATCTCACATGAAACTTGCTCATCGTTCTGTTAAAAAGTACACCTGTGCCCTTTGTAAGGTCACTTTTGCAGCTGTTACCCGTTATAAACAGCATTTTGATGAATTTCACATCTTGATCGTGGCCAGTGAAGAGCAGCATTTGCTGAGTAGCGACAGTGAAATGGTCCACCAGGACATGAGCATTGAAACTGAGGTCTCATAATTTGAGCCGTGTGTGCTCAATGATGAGGCAAGGCTCTCCGATCTGTTCAGGCTTTTGGAGGGTGAGCACATACGTGCAAAAAAGCTATCAGTGCTGTTGTCAAAAACATTTCAGAATTGTTCCGCGCCAAGGGTCTTCAGCTAGACGCATCAGGTTTGTTAACTGACAAGGCGGGAAAACGTCAGTATGAACGTAATAACATATATGTTAGACCTTCCAAAAAAGCACTTCCCAATGGTTCCCATGGTTATTATGTATCACTAAAGGCACTCTTAAAAACCTTGTACCAACATCCAGAAACAAGTAGCCATCTTCAGGAAAAGTTTGTTATCTCTGAAGATGGTTTCCTCAGGCACCTGTGTGGTGGTTTGAGGTTCAGGCGCCATGCTATGCTGAATAATCAGGACAGTGGCCTTGGCGTGCTTCTATACTGCGAGGATGTAGAAATTGCCAACCCTTTGGACATGAAGCGAGGCATGTGTGGAAAGCGCACACTGTTTTATGTAATATTTGCCAACTTTCCTCCCCCAAGCAGGTCTCAGCTGAACTGATATTAATTTAGATTTCATTCACTCAGTGAATGAACTGTCAAACAAAGGAATCTCATTCAAAGTTCGGGAAAGAGAAATCAAGACCTATGGCTGTCTCCTTGCATTTCTCTGTGATAGTTTAGCAGCACATAATACTGCTGGCTTCAAGGAATCATTTTCGCCAACTGTTCGTTATGCGTGCCGCCGCTGCAATGCACTCACGAGTGATTTCCCTAAGATTTGTTTACACTCTGACTGCCGTTTGAGAAGTGACAGTGAAATTCAAGATAAAGTTAAATTGTTGAAGAAAGCAAAGAACTTGGCTGAGCAGAAGAAAATATCGGCAGCTTCAGGCATCAAGGAACCCTCAGTGCTTCACCTCGTAACAGGGTTCTCATTGACTGAGGATGCACTCTTTGACCCTATGCATATATTTTAAGAAGGTGTGCTACCTAAAGAACTTTTCTTGTTTCTCCGTCACCAAGTACACATCCGTCGGGTATTTAGTAGAAAACAACTGAATGAAGCATTCAGGAAGTTCAATTTTCATTCATCTATAAATTCAGGAGAGCGCTCACGTTTGTTCGATGCTTCGCTGTCGTTGGTGTCTTCAGCAAGTGCATTGGGAGTTTTCGTTCTACACCTCACACTTATTCTGAATAGCGTTGTTCCTTTCAACCTGCTGGATAAATTCTACCATTGTCTGATAATGGCTGTCCAGATAACACAGCTTGTACTTTCTCCAATTTTGAGTATCGAGGCCGTAGGTTTTTTTTTCTTTGCAACATAATGGTTGTTAATTCGGTGTTATGATGAATGTTTAAACTGTTTTATTTTAAAGGAAACGAGCCAGTAAAGCGTAGTAACAGAAGAAATATTTTTGCTGGCTTGCCCTCTGTACACTTACAAATGCGACCGTGGTTTCTACTGCCTGTGTAAATATTATAGACAACTTCCATAAGTGTGTACTGTATTTGCTATTTGAATGTTGTATGTCTGCTTTTAATGCACAGGGACAACTTTTTTTTAAGATATGAAGGTCAAATGAATGATCTGGTATAATGGTATCACTCAGCAGTTTTTTCATTGACTACACATTGTATTACTGGCATGTAGCCTTCAGTCTTATTTCTTAGTCGTTTTTAGCTGTGAAGTATGTCTGTTGCTTGTTCAGTAATTTGCTTTGATGCTCTTGTTCTTGCATTACTGTGGTTTTGATACAATTGTGTAAAATGGCTTTCATATAATAAAGTATCAAGTACAGCATCTGTTTATCTTTACAGTGGTTTCCTACTACTGAATAAGTGTGTTTTCATTTTGAAACAGCATGACTTAGTTTTAAGCACCATTTTCCTGCAAGACTTATATCAGAATTTTTTAGAGTTGCTTCCTGCAATTTAACACCGCTGGCGGCCTGGCTAGCAGAAACAGTGTTCCTGATAATATTATATGGAGTATTGTTCCTGTAATATAGTAATGTATTTATACACAACAGCGTTCCGTAAATATATATGTGGAACATGGTTTTACATATCTCATTCTGCACATAAGAGGAACATTGTTCCAGGTATTAATGTGGGGAACATGGTATCTCTTACATCATTCTAAAGTTAAGAGCAACAATGTTCTACATAAATAAAATTTTATCCAGTTCATATGTTACTCCTATATAAGGGGAACTTTTTTGCAAAAAAGTTGCCCTTACTAAGTGGAACCTATGTGTAACCAGATTAAGAGTGTAGATCCTGTTGTAAGCTCTCTTGGGGCTACAATAGAAGTACACTAGAATATATACCCACTACACCATAAATCACAATTTTTGTGAAGTTGGGAAGCACCTACTGAGACATTATTCGTCATTCTGCGGAGAAGCGAGGCACCAGCTACACGTCTGTAAGGCATTATGTGCACTTTGTTGACGCGACGACTGATGACGATGAAGAATTATGGCTCAGCCCTTTGTAATGAGTTGGAAGCTTTAAACGGCCCACCAGTTATGCAAGTTGCATTGGGTGACGCCCGGTCGCTATTTCCCTCTCCCGTCATGCTGTATAACATACGTTGACGTGGGAGAGAGACGGGGGGGGGGGGGGGCGAAGACCTTTCTGAGACCCCGAGGAAATGGATCATGCGCTTATGGGCTTCCTTGGCAACCAATACAAGTGCACTTGCGAGGAACCCACTACGCTCTAAATCATTGTAATTTTATTGAGACCCCGAGTAAATGGATCATGCGCTTATGGGCTTCCTTGGAAACAAATACAAGTGGACTTGCGAGGAACCCACTACGCTATAAATCATTGTAGTTTTTGAGAAGTAGGGCAGCAGGCACTGTGCCATTTTTCGTCATTCTACGGAGAGCCGTGGTACCTGCTAAACACATGTAAGGCATTATGCGCACTTTGTTGATGCTGTGCCTGATGACGACGAAGAAATATGGCAGAGCCCATGTAATGGGTTGGAAGCATTCAACACCGACTCGTTGCGCAATTCGCATTGTGTGATGCCTGCTTACAGAATTCGCGTTGTGCGACGCTTGATGCTTATTTTACTCTTCTACCACGCTATATTGCATATGCTAATGTGGTTCCTTCCCGACATGAAGCCTGTATAGGACCTTTTTGCAAAGCAGTTTCAAGCACCGGCATGGCTCAGAGGTTGAATACTGGGCTCCCACGCAGAGGGCCCAGGTTCGAACCTCGTTCCATCCTGGAATTTTTTTCTTTAGTTTTTTTTTTTATTTCGAGCGATACTGGTTACGGACACCGGCGGCGGCGGACAACTACGGCGCCAAAAACGGCCGGTGAAATGATCTCATAACAGCTTTCGCTGTAAAATATTCCAAAAAGCTAAGCGAAATCATACTTCTTTTTTTCCGTCACGCGACAAGTTCTGCGACTGTAAGCCTACCTTGTAGCCGCGCTTTGAACATTCTGGCTAGAGCCCAAAAGCCCCGGTCGAATGTAAAAAACGCACTGCGCGGGGCGACCTGAAGTCTGGAAGCCGATAAGGGATCCGTAGTAATGGACTGAAACCACTAGGAGAGAAAAATGCAACTCCTTTTAGATGTTGCTTTGCACTTCAAGGAGATGGAGTACGACCGTACTTGATGTTGTGAAAGTCCGTTGGTCGACTATTTGCCCAGGCTAAAAACGATGAGACTTGTTTTCGTCTGACGGAGCGACGCGCAGAACGTATACGGATTGTAAAAGTTCACACAGGTGGCTGTCCTCTGTGCCCTATCGTTTCCTTTCTTGGATCACCCAGCTGTTCGCATACAACTTCAGAAGTCCGGAGAGGGCCCGCCCAGACGACCGAAGCGCGGCGTCTGATCGCCTCAGCGACAAAGAAAATGGTCGCGCTCATGCACTCAGAAGAACGTGTTGTTGGGCGAGTTGGTGCTTGCTGAGTGACATAATGGAGCGCTAAAAAACACACACCACAAAGTAAGGAACACAAACCGTCGGGACAGGCGCTGTCCCGTCGGTTTGTGTTCCTTACTTTGTGGTGTGTGTTTTTTAGCGCTGCATTATGCCACTCACGCACTCGGCAGTGTTCTCCGAAGGCGGCGTCAGCTGCCGTCCGGTTTGTGATGTCACTCTGGAGTGCGCGCCCATTGGTGCATCCTCCTTTGAGGAGGACATGCCATGGACTTTGTGTCCGACTATAATGCAACTTGTCAAATTTCTTGGTTGAAATTCTGAAGCCATTTTCACAGATTGGGGTGGTTCCGAATGCCCTAAGGCAAGACAGGTGGAATAGCGCAACACATTTATCAAATCAAAACACGCGGCAGTGACGGCACACAACCACGCCTGACAACTACACTGCTGTCGACCTTTCCCTTCCCTGTCAATATGTACTGTCGCTCTGTAGGTGATATTCTTGTCGTTGCAGAAAAGCACAATCTGCGTGCTATTTGCGCACTATTTTTACCGAGAGAAGCATTTAGTAGCTTCTGATCATCAGTACCGCACACGCAAGTGTAAGCAACCATGGGTCATCAGCGAACAACCGCAACTTCACACCTTCTTCAACGCAATTGACAACGTCATTGATATAAAGAATAGTCGTGGCCCTAACACCGATTCATGTGGTGCTCCCCAGAACACCCGAAGTACCCGCCACGGTGGTCTAGTGGTCACGCTGCTCGACTGCTGACCCGAAGGTCGCGGGATGAAATCCCCGCCGCGGCGGCCGCATTTCGATGGAAGCAAAATGCTGGAGGCCCATGTATTGCAGTTTAGGCGCTCGTTAATGGTGCACTCACACGACGGACCGACTCAGGATTTCGAGGGGCGGACGGCGCGTCACATGACCTCACATCAGCGATTCCCCTCGTCCGCGACTCGTCCGCGCGGCTCGCGGACGGATGACCCCAACTTGCTTTAGGGGCGAAGCACCTTAAGGTGGCGGTCCCACTCCAGTGGCAAGCGCTCGACATTTAATAATTGTTTACTGGCGCACTGTGCTTGCTCTGCTCAATGCATGAATGTAAGTTGTATTGCATTAGAAAGTTTACGTTCTCCGCTCTCTAATGACAGCTAGTATTGTCACCTAGTCTGGAGCGTTATTTCGTGGCACTGAAAACAGTAGGAGCAAGAAACTGCGTTTTTGCTGTGCAAGCCTCCGTTGTACTGCCAGTGCGGCAAAACTCTTCACCATAACGAAATAAAATTTGCTGAGCCTTTTAAATAAGGGTTATGCAAGGTTTCTATGAAGAGATATTGCCAGTTAAGCAATTATAAATTGATGCAGGCTCCGATGAAAATAGTCAAAACAATGGAAGTTTCTGAGTAAATAACTTTTTTTCTTGTTCTGTGTAGAACAACTATATTGAATGGGTTTCCAGGCGACAATGTACTTTATGTCTAAGCAAAGTTGTTTTATGTTCTGATTAGCTGTTCATGAATTATTACTACTTCAATTGGGCAATTTATGGCTCTACTTGGTCAGGCATTACCGACGAAGAGACAAAACTATCCAAGCTGAAACTCTCAAGCGTTTCTCTAGGTCTCTATGAAGAGAAAATTGTCGTAAGTTAATTAGAAAATTTGTAGGACAGCAGTGAATTCAGCTCATTTTCCTGCTTGCCAGGTTCGTGAAATTTACTTTTTTTTGTCTTTTAGAGACTAATTCTAAACAAGTATTGCACATTAGCAGGACCATGTAGTGCCTTGTATTACCAGTACTCACTAACTTTATGAAGCAGTGCTTGAAACAAAAAATTTTCAAGAATTAATAAATCTCGCGAACATTTTTTGGTGGTGGCGCCATCTGTGAAAAGAAAAAACATCAATTTGTTTCACGTCAGTTCCGACGTTCGTCAAAAATGGCGCCTCTAAACATCTCTAAGCCTCCATAACATGGATGAGTTATTTCTCCAGACTTCAGTGTTTAGCCCAGTGGTACCAGTGGCTAAATCTAGTCGCCACGTCTTCGGTGCACAATATAACCCCATGGGGCTGTTGAAAAAAAAAGAGAGAGAGAGAGAAATAAAGAAGCGAAGAAAGCGTGTAGCACTGTACATCATGAATGCCTGGCCGAGGATTCCAGGAATTGCTTGGTTGCGCGCTTTTGTACTCAGGTGACTGTAGAAGCGTTTTTGAAGTACGCAAAGAACTTGACCTTGCCTGCTCCTATTTTTGAGACTCGTAGGACATTACCTGGAAACCTGCATTCCCCTCGCGGGGAGGTGACGAGTGTTTGGCAGCGTATGTGTGTTCGACTGTTTCACGTGACGCCAGTTAACGATAGGATAACAATAGACTTTATTCGGGTGACTTGCCTGCGCATGTGTAGTGGTTGTGACTGGAGGCGCACCATGTCTTTGGGGGGGGGGGGGTCACAGAGCCGAACAGCTTCTATTAGCCCCGAGAAGGTGGGGTGGCGCCGCCTGGCGGGAGGCCTGGATGACGTCACGACACGGACTCTTCGACGTCCGCCGTGACACCTATCATGCGCTTGCTTCGTACGTTGTTCCGCTGTTTGCGTTTGCTTTCTGCCTGTCTAAAGCTTCAGATGAATGACGAAAACAGCATCGATAATGTTTCTAGTAAAACGACAAAAAGCTGTGTATTTTTTTCTTCACAGTCGCCAATGGTGCCCGCGCTCCGTCGTGCACGCTCTGAAAGGGGTGATCAGGTTTGTCGTTGTGTCGCGCTGCTAACCTCGGGGATGGGTCTGATTCCCGACCACAGCAATCGCATTCTGATGGGTGTGAAAAGTAGCATCCCTCTGCTTAGATACAGGAGCACGTTAAAGAATTCGAGGTGGTCAAAATTAATCTGCAACGTGCCTCACAATCATGTCGTGGTCTTGGCACACAAGACACCTTATTCACATTATCAGGTTACGTTGTTCACGGGCGATTGCTTTAAAAAATATGATGGCTTCGCCTCCACAAGTGTTATTTGCATCGGACGTATCCGCGATCTGCGGACAGCGTTCTTGCCGCTGTGCCAATCCCCGCGCACGATTACAGTAAACGCATGCAGTACTGAGTTTCGCAAAATATCTCGAAAGCACTTGCCTGAGTATACCGCCGCAGTTGTTGCTTTTCTCTTTCTTGTGTACTCGCTCAGTCATCATGTTGTTTAGTTTCACGTTTTCCTCGCAATAATTTCAGGGCTTCATTTCACTACAAAAACAAGTTGAGGTTAATTGCGGAAACCTCTTATTGTTGCCAGATTGTGTCTTCATGCAGCATCGCAGCAACGGCGCCGTTACACTTGTATAAGTACTAGATTAGATAGCCAGCTCGTAAATTATTTTTCCTTGCGTTTGATATACCCCTGAGCGTCACAAACCTCTACGCGGACATGACGGGCGAGACCATTCATTCATTGACTCATTGAGACGAAGGACGTTTACTTAATACGTGGGCCACCTCGCTGAGAGCGCCATCGAAACAGTTCAGAACGCTCATTTCGACTTTCAAGCGTTTGTTTTGCAGACGATTGCTTTCAACAGTGCTCCCATGAGAATTTCACGTAACCGCTTATGACCCGGCGGTTTATCGGACCGGCAGTTCATGCAAATCGGGGTTTACGGCCGCATAATCCCAGACGAGTGTTGAGAAGAAATCTTTACATAACCCAAGTATACTAACATCTCAGCATTTCCGGAGCCATTGTGTGTCTGGCAGTATTATTTTGTTTAATGTTCCGGATGTATTAAGTAATTGTTTATGATAGACAGATTCACCTAAAGTCTTCTGTTGCAGAAAGCGCAATTCTGTCAAATCCCCTAGATTACCTGCAAAGGCAGACATAACTTGTATGATAAACTGCAATGTAGTTAGTGAATTGAAAACGTCCTAATTTCCTTTGTAATTCTTCGGGATGCATGTTGTAACCGTGGACACTACGCCAAGTTGTAAGTGAAGTGAGAACTATTAGCGTAAATTTTATTAGCACCGATGTTTCGGAGTACGCGGTGAAAACAACGAATGTCTTGCTCTCATGCATCACCATTTTCACAGTGAATCTTCCGTGCGGACGGGAATTAACCCATTATAGCCATATTATCCAAACTTTCTACAGCTCACTTAGCTTTCGCTAGTAGTGTAAACTTCCACCTTTTACCTTGGGAGATTTGCATCGCATATTGAGCACTAATCACCACCGTATAGCTAAAGAGCGGCTACGTGGCGGGCGCAAAAAAAAAAAAAAAAAGAAAGGCGATCCTCGGCGGCGGAGCAAGCGAGTCCTTGCCGTGACGTCACATCGCCGGGACTGCCGCGCCGCCAGTGTTCGTTCTCGGGTCTACTTCTATAAAACGTTGCACAGGGTGGCGACAGGTGCGAACTTAAGGGCACCTGGCGTCGTTTGGAAATTATCCCGAAAAATACCAGACCCACGAGATTTTTTACCGGTGCGTGGCGGATAATTTCGGAGGCCGCGGACCCCCAGTTTCGATTTCGGTGATCTCCAATGGAGGCGCTGTTCGGACCTGAAAAAGGCCCATTGACACTTTGCAAGATAGTGAGCGACCCCCGGTCGACACCCTCTGGACTAGCTAGGGCCTCTTCACTCCTCGGTGACGTCATCACACCGCGACGGTAGCGGAGGACGCGTTCTCAGAAATGCCCATTGCTACGCGCTCGCTAGTGTACTCAACAGCGCGTTGCGAATCCATTCGTTCGTGCTGTTCATATATGAAGAAAAACAGCGCTCATAAAGACGTAGCGCTGCACTAACAACGTTCAGTTGTGAGTGCAGCGCTGCGTGTGTTCTCTTTCTTTTTTGTCTACGTCTTTATGAGCGCTGTTTTTCTTCAAATATGAACAAGCACCAACTTGCCATGTTGTTACAGTTCATGCTGTCTCCCGTTTCCCGAAGGCGCCGACAAAGCAATTCCGTCGTAGAGGATCTCACCCCTTTCACCCACTTTGCAAACACCTGTAAAACTTCTCCTTCGCTTTTCTCGCTCTATGTGTCTTCACCTCTCCACATTCAAGCGAAGGTGCAGGATCAGCACCAACGCTTCTGAAAACGTACTTCAGGAATGTCACGCCTCATTGTAAGTTTCCTCTTCCACTGAGAGAAAGGGGAACACGAAAGAAAGGAAAGACAGTGATTAGTGGTGAATGGAAAAAAATAATTCGTCTGCCTGTCGTTGAGGCTTTCGTGTGGAAAACAAACTTGCTCGCATATGCGCAGTAACTATTTTGCAAGCCGTCAGTTAGCGAGCCATATTTCTCCGACTGCAGCGTAAAATGCGATGGCTGCGTGAGCTCTAGCGTTCCCAGCCGCGCGCAGCAAAACAAACGTCAGGCGCCCTGATGCCTAATGAAGTTTGGAAACACGTGATTTTCAGTACGTCGTCTTCTCGATGAAAGATGTATTTGCGAGCGTAATAATTACACTTGCATAACGGTAACACATCTGCTTTGCGAATGATCATTGTATCCTCGAAAATCATTGATGTGACAGCCATTTGCTTGTTGCAGTGCACGGCGACTGATCTAGCAGAGAGGTAGCAGGAATAAAGCTCGGACTGCACGAAATAGTCAGACAACACGTGCACAATTTACGCCATACGAACTAACAACCTCTAGCAAAACTAAATTTAGCAAATCATCCTTTTGCTCATGTAGATCATGTGATACCTTATTTTCTAGGCAAACTTCACTAAGGAGAGCGCGCGACGTAGCTCATTTACCGTCTCAGTATCGCCGGCATCGGTCGCCATAGACACCTAGGAAATGAGATCTTCCCAGAAAACATAGACGCGCCCAAGCGTGTCCCTCCGATGGACCTTTTCAACGAGAGCTCACTGGGCGCAGCCACAATCCCCTCTGAGTTAGCTATATGTCTGAGCTGTCTATCCCCCCCCCCCCCCCCCCCCCAAATGACAAATGCGGTCCCGGGAGCGGTTTTGCAGCTCCCACTCGCTAAGCCAGGGGTCTAAATCAGCTAGCGTGCTGCAATCACGAAATTTAGTCCCACAAGTGCCGAGACACTGAAGATGGTAAAAGCATATGAGTTACTGCACAAACGAACCGTCTTCTACTCTTCTTTAGAGAGGTTCAGAGTCGGTTCAGAAACCGAATCATTATGAAATGCGAAGCATTTCTTAGCGAACCTCTGGCACTCTGGCCGTTTCTATCTATGTATCTATCTATCTATCTAGCCGCCTACGTCTGGGTGCTCTCCTGGTCGTTTCCACAACTTGTAATACACCACAATTTGCATAGCAGGGGATCAGTGTATGACGAACACGATTCACTAGTCATGACATGAATAACGCAAAATACCTGTCACGTACGTCATGAAACCCTTTCTCTTAGTCACGTGTGGCACATACCCGTAAACCAGAGTTAATGTTATGCGGGTATGTGCCACAGGTCATACACAGTCTCAACCAACACAGTAACCGCGAACGCACACATTGACACGCAAGGAAAGTGATAATAAGAATAATGATTGGGGTTTTATGTCCCAAAACCACGATATCATTGAGAGACGCCGTAGCGAAGGGCTCCGGAAATTTGGCCATCGGGTATTCTTTACCATGTACCGAGATCGCACAGAACACCCGCATCTAGCAGTTTGCTTCCATCGAAATGTGACTGCCGCGGCCGGGATCGAACCCGCGACCTTCGGGTCAGCAGCTGAGCACCTTAACCCCTACACCACAGCGGCGGACGAAAGGAAAGTGAGCAAGCTGAAGACAGAACACCCTGGAAGAACTCAACTACCGTCCACTCGTCCACGTGGTCCGCAACGTGAATCACGTGGATTACGCAAAAACCGAGGTCAATGCTTCCTACAATAAATCTGCTGAGAGAACCAGGCCTCTCATCATTACCGGTGACTTCAACATTGATTTATCAAGACCCAACGATGCTTGGTCCTTATACTACGTGAAAGACGGCTTGGATGTGGAGAGGGCATCAAAAGACCTCGCTGCCACGTCCACGACAGGAGGCATCATAGATCATTTCATCGTAAGAGGCATCCAGAATTTCCACCAGCTGCACTATACCTCGAACTTCACTACACTTAGACCGTTCGTAGCTGCGATCACGAACGGGCCCGATTAACAAGTCCCGTCCAGCAGCTGGTGCTCACTGATCACGGTGATGATGACCCTCAAGAACTGTCAAGAACTTCTACACATACAGACGGGTTCGTGAAACGTGCGTGCGTTCTCCGTCATAACGGACAAGTATAAGCATAACAACTGTAACTATGACCGTAACGTACGTGCAGTGCGCCTGCGCGTGCCACTCGGCTGTGGAGATATCTAGGGAAACTTTCCTCAATGACGCTTAGTTGCAAATAACGCCTGTGCTGTGCACCTGTGCGACTTCTTTGTCCTGTTCGGACTCGCGCTACCCAGTATTGAAGAACATATAAGCACTACATGTCAGCTTACCGCGTCTGGTGTTGGTAACACCCATGTTGCTGTTGGCATGCTTACGCAACTGGAAACAACTGGTTATATAATACATATGCGACTCTTAAACATATGAGTGTGCGTATACGACTTCCATATTTCTCTAGCGTAATTCCGTAACGTTTCCCTCAATGTTAAAAATTGCGCCACAGTCACCATCCCGCGCATGCTTTCCATAACAACGATTCCCACGGAACGTGGGATCTGCAGATTTTTTTTATTTCAAGCAACCCTTGCAGCAGCGTGGCTCAGCGCCTAACCGCTCTATTGTAAATATATTAAATGAAAGACTCCGGTCATATGTTTCCAGGAGAGAGAGAGGCACCTCTTTCCTGGACATTGCACGGTAGTACAAAGGCTCTCTGGGCCACGCTTAATCTTTTTTTTTTGAGGGGGGGGGGGGGAGGCGTCACGCACATTTGAAACGTTTCAAAGAAGATTGTGGAAGCAGCGGCGCCCCTGAAAAGAATGGATTAGTTGCAGCCATGGAGTTGGTTGCAGCAGGGATAGGCTCTTCGCCTTCCCATGCTGCGACGGGGAGAGCGCATTTTCCTCCCTTTTTTTCCATGGATGGATGGATGGATGCTATGAGCGTCCCCTTTATAACGGGGCGGTGACATGTGTGCCACCGGCTCGAAGAAAAAAAAAAACTTCCTTGTTTCAAGTTGGCTTAATACCTTAACTACACTGATTAAATCTATGTTATTATACCAAAAAAAATATAAATTCACGGTCCATCTCTCGGCCTCTTAAGGCAGAATGACCTTATTTTTCCCCATTATTTATTTTTGTACTTTATCTCCACTTTTCTGCCAACAATACTCTAACCGTCTCTTACTTATTTCTATCGCGGACGTGTTCAGCTTTCCATTGCTGTCCCTAAAACCCAAGGCTTCATGTAGACTCGTGCCCACACGTATACCTGGGTGAATATCGCCACATTCAATCAGTACATGTTCCATCGTTTCCTTAGTTCCCCCGCAGCATGTACATTGTTTTTCTTCGTTACTGAATCTCGCTTTATAACTACGCGTTCTAAGGCAGCCCGACCTTGCTTCAAACAGCAAAGCGCTTCCCCTTGAATTATCATAAAACCTTTCCCTCCTTATTTCGTTTTTTCCCTTTCGGTAGTTACTCAGAGCCGGCTTCTTTTCCATCGCTGCCATCCAATAAGTCCTCTCCGCCTCTCTCACCTTCCGTTTGATGCTCCTTGTTGCCATATCGCCCGCACTGCTAGCCGTATATTTAATGGTGAGCCTCCTAGTTCTTTTTCTCCACTGCGTGTCAACGCTTTTTCTATACAAATACCTGAAAACTTTCTCTGCCCATCTATTCTTCTTCATTTTCCTCAGCCTCTGTTCGAATCTCATTTTGCTCTGAGCTTCCCTCACTTCAAAGCCTGTCCACCCCATATCACCCTTTACAGCCTCATTTGTCGTCTTCCCGTGAGCGCCCAGCGCGAGGCGGCCCACCGTCCTTTGATTTACATCCATTCCTGATTGTACCTCTGACTTCATGCACACCACTGAGTTCCCAAATGTAAGCCCCGGGACCATTCTACCCTTCCACAGCCGTCGAAGCACCTCGTACCTATTGTATCCCCATAAAGCTCTGTGCTTCATAATTGCAGCATTCCTCTTTCCCTTTGCTACCGATGCTTTCTCTTGTACATCCATATATCTGTCCCCGAGGTACTTTTACTCGCCTATCGTCGGTATTTTTTGGCCCTGCATTATGACAGCATGGTCTTCGTGATCATTGAATGCCATGAATCCACATTTTGTTGCACTAAATCCTAGTCCTAGAGCCTCACATTCCCTTCCGCATATATCTCCCAGTCGCTGTATATCATCTTGACTGTCCGCAAATAAGACAATATCATTAGCATAAAATATACCTGGAAGCTTCTGCTCAACCATCGTGCCGACCTGTTTGTGTGACAAATTAAATCCAATGTTGCTACCTTCTAGCGCTTTTTCCATCCTCACCATGTACAGCATGAATAACAGCGGGGACAAAAGACATCCCTGTCTCAGCCCCTTGCTAATTTCAACGCTGTCCTTGCTACTTATTCCTTCCCATTCTATACAAACTGTATTTTCTCGGTATATTTCCCTCAAAAGCTGTATACAGCCGTCCCCTATGCCCACTTCTTTCAATATATCCCACAAAATTTCCTGATTGACGTTGTCATACGCCCCGGTGATATCTAGATAAGCTACGTATAAGGGCCTGTTTTCTATTGGTGGCGTCTTCTGGTGGCTCAGAATGAAACTACACTGGAGTGGGACCGCCAAGGCATGACCGTCCATCCGTATGTCGGCGTCCGTGCTTACACACCTACTCGACCACTCGTCATCATTCACTACGTGGAGATGCGTGGTTTTAACAATAGGTTTCACAATAGACTAATATCAATCATAATTGTGGCAAAACAATATAAAATGCCTGCAAGCACAAACCCTTTTTAAATGCGAAGCATTTCTTAGCGAACCTCTGGCACTTTGAGCGTTTCTATCTACGTATCTATCTATCTATCTAGCCGCCTACGTCTGGGTGCCCTCATGATCGCCTCCTTAACTTGGTGTAGACCAAAATTTGCATGGGAGGGTAAGAGGATTTGACGAATATGATTGCCGGGTCATGACATGAATAACGTTAATATCCTGTCGCGTACGTCGTCAAACCCTTTCCACTAGACACGTGTGGCACATACCCGTTTACCACGGGCCGCGGTGTACGGGTATGCGCCACAGGTGATTGACAGTTTACATCTACCCAGGAACGGCGCGAACAGACGTTGGTAACTTAAATGCTAGAGCGTTAAGGAAAACCAACATCGGCAGCGTTGACTCAACGAATGGAAATAATAAAAATTAGGATCCCAGCAGGAATCGAACCCAAGCATTCTGCGTGGCAATCAGGTATTCTACCACTGAGCCACGCCAGGTCTATAAACTGGCTTGGAAAAACAGCCTACGCAGGCGTACAACGGTGCAACGTCAATTGTGGTTGTGGTGCTGGCTATCTAATTTACAAGACAGCAATAAACACTACATGATACTCCTACGATGTGTACTCCTACGATATAGGCGTCATATCAGATGAACGTCTGTAGTTCCAGTGTTGGCTACTCTTTTATAGCAGTCTAATAAACATTACATTTGTATTCCTATGATTTAGGAAGCTATATTGAAGCATTGCTCGACCCATGAGGAATACATTAACGAATGTTACATATGATATCCACATCACAGCACCGTAAAGTGCACTTCATCCACCAGAACGACGCAGTGTCCTCTTCATTTCTTACGAGGCTGGGCAATGGCCTCATGCTGACCGAGGATGATGCCAGAATAATTGACAGCCGCTTTGTAGACTAGGCTACGTAGGCCGCATACGCCCAGGTAGTCTGCGAATACGACAAAAACCATCCACTGAAGTTGGTCTACGTAGCACTATCCAGGCCTACCAGCCTCGACGGCCTATACCTCACCAACACGAAGGGTGGCTTCAGGGTCGGACATGTCACCGGCTCTGTCGACAGATAATTTGTCGACGAAATGACCGAGGCATCCACGAATTCCAACAGCTCTACTATACCATATACTTCACTACACATGGACCCCTCGTCACCACGATCACGACCGGATCCTATAACAAGTCATCACAAGCTGCTGGTGCTCACTGATCATGGTGATGATGCCCTTGTTCAAGAACTGTCAAGAACTTCTTGCACACATGCACACGGGTTCGTGAAACGTGCGTGCGTTTTCGGGACACGTATAAGCACTACATATCAGCTTACCGCTTCTGGTTTTGGTAATACCCACGTTGCCATTGGCAGCGTTACCCAACCGAAAACAACTGGTTATATAACTCATATGCGGCTCTTCAACATATATATGTGTGCGTGTAAAATATATACAAATCTTTAGCGTCATTTTGTAACGTGTCGCTCAGTAAAAAAAGTTACGCCACAGTCACCTACTCGCCACATGCTTCGCATAACATCGACTCCCACGGTACGTGGAATCTGCCGAGTTTTTTTACTAGTCGGTGACTTCAATGTACACATTATGGACCTTAGGGCCTACCTTTGTCGTCGACTGTCACTGTCCGGTGTCAGGGTATATAGAAAACCATATATATGTATATGTGAATCAAATGAAAATTCGGCAGATCCCACGTAACGTGAGAATCGATGTTATGCGAAGCATGCGCAGGAAGGTGACTGTCGCAGTTTTTTACATTGAACGAAAGGTTACGGAATGACGCTAGAGAAATGTGCAAATGGTATACGCACACACATATTTTGAAGAGTCGCACATGTGTTATATAACCAGTAGTTTACAGTTGCTTAACGATACCAAGAACAACACCAGACGCAATAAGCTGATATGCAGTGCTTATATGCTTCAATACTGGATAGCGCGAATTCGAATAGCACAATGAAGGAACACAGATGCACACGACGGGCGCTACTCGCAACTAAGCTTTATTCAGAAAAGATTCCCTAGATATAAACACAGCCGAGTGGCACGTGCACTGCAATGTGTTAAAGTCACAGTTGTGTGAGTTGCGTTACATTCGTTATGCTTATATTTATCCGTTATGACGGAGAACGCATGCACGTTTCACGAACCCGTGTGCATGTGTGGAAGGGGTTCTTGGCAGTTCTTGAATAAGACTTGTTATCGGATCCGTTCTTGATCGCGGCTACGAACGGTCGAAGTGTAGTGAAGTGCGAGGCATAGTAGAGCTGGTGGAAACTGCGGATGGCTTTTACGAAGAAATTATATATGACGCCTTCTGTCCTGGACGTGCACCGAGGTCTTGTGATGCCCTGTCCACATCCAAGCCGTCTTTCATGCCGTCCAAGAACCAGGCGTTGTTTGGTTTTGATAAATCAATGGTGAAGTCACCGGTAATCATGAGAGACATGGTCCTGTCGGCAGAGTTATTGTAGGAAGCATTGACCGCGGTTTTTGCGCAATCCACGTGGTCGACTTTGCGGACCACGTGGACGAGTGGATGGTAGCGCAGCATCTTCCAGGGATGCTCCGTCTTCAGCTTCCTAACCTTCCTTGTGTCGCCCGCTGTGGTGCAGTGGTTACGGTGCTCGGCTGCTGACCTGAAGGTCGCGGGTTCGATCCCTGCCGCGGTGAACGCATTTCGATGGAGGCGAAATGCTAGAGGCCCGTGTACTGTGCGATGTCAGCGCACGTTTAAGAACACCAGATGGTCGAAATTTCCGAAGCCCTTCACTATGGAGTCTCTTTCCTTCCGTGTCAATGTGTATTTTCGCGGTTACTGCGTTGATTGATACTCTGTTATCACCTTTGGCACATACCCGCAACACATGAACTCTGGTATGCGGGTATGTGCCACACGTGGCTGAGAGAAAGGGTTTCATGACGTACGCGACAGGTATTTTGCGTTACTCATGTCATCCTCATTGAATCATGGTCGTCATACACTCATCCTATGCTATGCAAATTTTGGTATGCTACAAGCTATGGAGACGACCGCGACAGCTCTCAGACGTAGGCGGATAGATAGATAGAGAGATTGATAGATGAGTAGATAAAAACGCCCAAAGTGCCTGAGGTTCGCTAAGAAATGCTTCGCATTTAAAATACGTCGGTTCACCTCATAAGGCTCGGCTCAAAGCCGAAAATTGCAGCATAGAGAATTACTCTCCTACTGCTTCGCATGAAACCGATTCTCACAAGGCGTGGGATCAGCCGAATTTTTTTTCACCTTAACCGATCAATTACGTTAATTTCCAAAAGCCACTGTGCTCTTCTTGTCGGGTGTGTCGTTTTTCTTGCGATCTCGTCAAGGCTTCGCTACACGGATTGCCACAGGGACCTGCCGTAAATTCTGGGCGATAATCTTTGGCCTGTTCAGTGGCAAACGACAATCCTGCTGTCGTTCGTATTGACACTGACCGCCGTAAAAATACCGGTCATTGGTCTTTGGCGTTGCAGGCAACCTTTAATACTTGAAAAACTGCGTCTTTCCTATAATTCAGGCAATGGATGCCTTTCCTATGATTCATGCAGTGGAAATTAGACACAGCTTGGTAATTAAGAGGCAAAGTACACTGCGTAGAAGCAGATATGCCGCAAACAATTTTAGACAACGCGCCGACGAGAGCTGATAGATGGACAAAAATCGCGACCGTCTCGCCGGGCGCGTTCTCTTGTGAATGAAACAGGCTCCCCGTAACATCAGCGAGCTTTAGCATTGGGAACCCAAGAGGCTTGCGAAGCCAAGAAATTTGTGTGCCGGCAGCGCCTGCGCAGAACCCAAACCGGTCTTTGGTTCTTGCGTTCGCGTTGACCCAAGACCCAAAAATCAAAGCCCAGCATCGGCCCCCAAGACGCCTTGCGGCGACATGGACGATGACGATGTGCGGGCCACGACAGTGTGGCCCGCGTCTTGCATATAATTTCCCCTACCCAGGCGTCCCGCGCGTTTGACCCAACGCCGCCTGCGTTTGACCCAACTCGCAAACTCTGCGGCTCCTGCGAACTCAAGAGTAGCCTACCCAACGCAGCTTGGCGATCCCGCGTCTTGGGTCCCCAATTACAGTAAAACCTCGGTGATACGAATCTTGCGGGGTTATCCAAAATATTCGTATCATCCGAAATTCGTATCACCAGAAAACATAGGAAATTAGTATGAGACAAAACAATGTTGGTATACGTTTTGATTCAGTGTTTCTCAGGGCCGCAGCGACATCATAAACATCTCTGAATGATTGCCAGTAAAATTTTTAGAAGTCAACGATCATACTTGTACTCGTAAATATACGGTGCATGCTCGTGTGTGTAATTAATAAACCAGATGAGTTGTGCCCCGCGACCGCTAGTAGCCCCTTCCTAATCTTTCTACGCTTTTTTGCATGACTACAGAGTACTGCGGCGAAAGTGACTTAAGAAGGCCAAGCTCCTTCGCCAAGACCGTCCGCTTCGTCTTTTGGGGTCTTCGTCCACGTTTCATGGGACTTCATGACGGACCAGCAGCCCAAGTTTCAGTCTTGTTTCATAGAACGTCTGATTGCGAGGACATGGCTCGCATCAACGTGGCAGGCACATGTTAACACAGTGCAAGGACGCTGCGGCCTCGAGCACAGGAGCACGCGTCAACACATCGAAAAAAAAAAAAGCGCGACGTCAGCGTCATTTGTAATCTAAACGCGAAGGCGCCTAAAGGCCTTCAAGATTCGCGCGCAGTACCTCGGAGGCAACGACGCACCGTTGATGGTCGCGCAGCGCGCATGCCCGCGCCCGCGCGTGGCTGCCGCGTCTTCCACGACAGCGCGGGCAGCCCCTATTCGTACCTCTGCGCTAGCGTACGTTCGTATCAAACGTCGCGGGGTGCAAATCGGTTCGCAACAACCGTACTCCAATACATTGCAGGCTAATGGGCCTTGGCCGGGATCACAGAGAAATTCGTATGACCCCGAAATTCGTACGAGCCGTGATCGTATCACCGAGGTTTTACTGTATAAATCTCTCTATGCTCGACGGTGCCCTTGCCTACGGGGCCCGAGTCGGCTCCTAGAAGAAGATTGCGACGGTACCTTGCGAAGTCCAGCGAGGCAAGGAAAGACAGGGAGGTTCGCGCGTCCGGTTTGCTACTCTGCCGGAGGGGATGAGGACCACAACTACGGGCTGTCCAGAGAGACCAGTCCCCACGCGGAAGCGGCCCACGGCGTTGCTTTGAAAGAGTAGCGTTTCTTAGGACCGAAATAAAGTTCTGCGTCTGTCTGTCTTTTCTAGAGAGTTTCAGAATTGGGTACCCAAGACACTGTGGTCCTCAAGTTTTACTCCGGCGTACGTTGCGTCCATGACGACGTCGTGTACATAAAAGCGCCGCGTTTCGCGTACAGCGCAGAATTTGTGCTGATGCGTAATATGCGAAACGCGGCGTTCTTACGTATACGCAGCGCCGTTATGGAAAGTGGCGTTAGGAAAGTGGCGAAACCCGCTAGGAAAGTGGCGTTATGGACGCGTCTAAATAAGATCAACTTGTCGGCGGGGAAGAAGGCGGAGATTCGATCGACTGATCGGCCTCGGTATGGTGGAAAAAGCTGAACGCGTGCTGTCAAGAACCGCGGGCGAAGTGCGCGTGCCGCGATCGATATCCGTTCGATTATCGGCGAAGACTCCTGTGGAGGACGGTCGATCGAACGACGCCCTTCCCACCTGTGTACATGCCTGGATCGCATCAGGCAAAATTCAATACCTAGCCATGTCGCAAGTATTCCGTTGCTAAGCCACGCGGATACCCTTAGGGCCCTGGAAGTGAAACGGTACGACGTTGGAATTTTATGTACGCTGGTACACGGCGTGTCTGTCTGGATTTTCCTTTCTTGGCAACATCCGCTGATTATACCGTTCAAGAACACCCTTGCATGTTGCACAATATATCAAGCAAAAAGCACTAACCGAGGAGACCTGCTGTATAAAAAATAAGCCCATACGTTGATCGTCGTCACGATCAACAACAGCCTGTCCACCGCAGGACGAAGGCTCCTCCCACTCTGCCATTTTACGCCTTTCTTGATTTTGTCGCTGCACCCTTTGCCGTCTCGTTTCTACACTCCGACGTTCTGTCCATTCTCATTTTTCTCTTAATGTCTACTAGGTTACCCCTGTTTGTCCTCCTTTGAATCACTCTGCTGTGCAACGCCATCCTGCGCAACGCCAGCCAGAGCTGCCACGGGAATCATGTCTGAAAGGGCATTGTTTGGGCATGAGTGAGTGGGGAATAACGAGTTATTTCGAAAGCGTCGTCAATCGCCTCCGCTGAGTTCGCGCGTTTGATGATCTAGTTATACGAGGCAGTTTCAGGGATAGGGAGTAATGAAGCGTACCTTGCTGAAATCGCCGCGATTTCGCCGACGATCTGTCCCTTATGTCTGGGGTACCTAAGCAAGTGCCGTGTACACCACATGCACATTAACATCTTCATCTGCTCGGCTGAGAATGGCTGCTATCGCCTCACCAAACTAATGCAGACGACCTGCAGGAAACCTGTAAGTGGCAGTCAGGGCCATCACTAACAACATTTTAACAAGAAACTGTTTTATGCCGGGGTCTACCAAGACTCCACTGACGTATTTCCGTCACGAATATGTCGTTGGTAGAATGCACACTAACGGATGACAAAGATAAAGTACGAGAAAAAGCTTCATTGGCAGGAATCACCTGGGAATTGAATCCACGACCTCTCGGGCGCTCTACCCACTGCGCTAGTGATGCACATGTACGAAGCTTCAGAAACGCGCCTTATATTTCTCACACATTCTCTCTCGCACGGTGCCCTCAGTGGGCGGGCGATTTTGCGGTCGGGGAGCGGTGAAATACTGCGTCATGATTCTAACCAGTGCCGATGGTGAGCGATTGGGTGACGACGCAGTTAGCGCACCTCGATGCCAGCGAAGGAACGCTGGCCGCGCTGCATCGAGGGGGCACCCTAGATGCACGTACATGCTCTGCCTTTTGCGTCATGTTAGCGTGTGACGGATCGTTGTCAGAGTAGTGCAGCTTACACATCAAGCAATAATGTTTTTTTCTCCGCCGCCCACTGCTTCGATAGCACCGACTAATGAAACTGCTTCAACAAGCGCCGCAGAAAGCCAGAGACGTCGACGGGCAAATGTCACGCCATCGTGCAGCGAGACACACGCCAGCAGGAAGCGGCTCATTCGCGTGTTCGCGGCTCAAGCTACGAACCGCTGCCTCCCGCGTGCCTGAAGCGCAGTGTGGCAGTGTATGTATCAGCGCAGCCGTATGTTATTGGGGAGCGCACAGCTTGCCGTTTCTTTCCTCATCTGGCGACGCTTTGAAAGAGTGCATATCAAGTACCAGCGTTTGTTATGTGCTTGCTGATGCCATTTTTCCGCGGGATTCACCATATGCTCTGTCCACGTATTTGTTAACAACTTCAGCTACCAGGAGGGTTAGATCATGATCATGGGCGTCAGTTGTCGGGATTGAGACGTGCCACCACAGGCGTCAACGTGGGTGCGTCCACGTCAAACGGCGTTATAGCTGCCAAACACCAATAGACATTGTGAAAGCTCTCATGATCAATGCACAATAAACAATCAACTACTTGCAGTGAATTAGGACACGTTTAATTTTCGTGTTATACCGATGCCTATGACGGAGCGATCAGCCATGCTTTTTTTGCAGTCTCGAGCGGACCAGATCTCCACCACGCGCATCACAGCTTGTTCATTTCATTTGTAATTAGCAGTTTTCGTTCGTGTCTATTGAACAGAACTTGAAAGTTTGAACTTTACTTTTCAGGTGCGCAGCGTTATTGCAGCGATTAATATTTGTGTTTTGTTTTATCAGCTGAAACGATCAGTGAAATGATTTTAGAAAATGAGGGCAGCGGCCTTGGCTCGGCACTCGAAGAGCGCTCCGGCGGATACCGTCGTGTTAAGCCGCGGCGTAGCCAGGGTGGGGGGGGGGGGGGAGAGTTGGGGGTTCAACCCCCCCCGAAAACGTTCAATTTTGCTTGCGTATACATACATGCACACATACAGACGCACACACGAACATACAGAAAGTTCCCCCCGCCCCCCCTCCCCCGAGAAAAACTGTACCTACGCCCTTGGTTTTAAGTCCTGGATGTCAGAGTTGCCAGGAACAATGTGCTGGGCTACGTGCGAGTCTCACCTGGTTCACTGTGTCTCAGGAAAGACCCCGAAGAAGAAGCGCAACAGAGTCGCAGCTGCCGCGTTGCAGGCTTTTCGCATTAATAACAGCGGGGCTGTTTAAGCCGACCGTTAGACCGTACAGAGCGAATAGAAGACTATCATCATCATGAACCGGCACGCGCTCTCTTCTTCCTCTTCTGCTTCGCTCGCAGGACACGTGCGCCGATTTTTCCGGCGTGGCGTGCAGTAACACTGAGGGACGAGAGAACGATTACACAGGGAGAGAAAGATATTGAAAGAAACACAGAGAAAAAAGAGGCAGCAAGGCAGAAAGAAAATGAAATAGCGAGAGGCAAGGAGATAGAAAGAAAGGGGAAGCGAGAAATGTGTGTCCACTCCTGCTATGTCTGAATAACTGAGACAGCAGATTTGCATGAATAAAATAAATAAAATAAAATGGAGACAGAAAGGAAAAGAAAGAAAGAGCGAGGAAGAGAAAGAAATAGACAGAAATAGAAATAAACAGAGAAAAAAAAGAAACAGAGATACAAAAACAGAGAGAAAGGAAGAGAAAGCGCAGGCCGCCCAGCCATCTCCACGCTGGCTCCAGGCTTGGCACCACTAGTGCAAAGTTGACGTAACATTTATACAGGCATAGGGCCGGGAAAGCTTCGCAAAGATGTACAAGTGGAAAAACTTTATTAAGATCCCAAGGACCTTAATAAAGTTTCCCGGATATATACATAATCTTTCCCGAAGCCTTGTTTTTAATCGACCCGTTCTTGCGTCCAGTTTCTGCAGCCGCGTTTCCTTCAGCAGCTCCGTAGCGTTCAGCGCTTTTTTCAAAATTTTCGCCTTGCCGCGGCGCCTTATTTATAGATCCAAGTGGCATGCACGTATACGCACGCACGAGTATTTGCGCCTCTCCACTCCGAGTGCAGTGACACGCACTCGCGGAGCCTCCTGCCGGTCGTTAGTGCACGAAAATAAGCTTTCGCGCGCTGCTTACGACAGGCGTGGCCTTCTTCGTGCAAGACGTTAAAAGAGCTTTCGCTGTTTCATCATTTCAAGGGGGACGAAAGGCTCCTTGTGACCAAATGGTTTGAGAGCGGAGCTGTTCTGCGCTAGTGTCCAGCGGATTGCTGCATGCGTAGACAACAGCAGTTGCAATCTTGCCACTGGCCGCCAGCGCGCCTGCCGCGGCTACTGCCCGTTTTTATACGATGGTTGCATTGCTAACGGAATAACTTCCTTCTGCTGGACAACATGTACATGCGATATGAAGGATGTACACGATTCCTTTCGCGTCATGTGTAATGGCCGAAACAGAAGCTTTAGGTGGTCACAAATGGCGTCATGCATGTGTTCCTGCGGATGTCATTAATTCGGGGTGTACTACCGAATTTGCACAAACGCGTCTTCATATTGGTTTGGCAAAGGTCGTGTTCATATAAGGAGGGCTTGGTTGGAAAGACACCCCGAATTAGTGAAATCTGCAGTGATCCATGCGTAAGCCTCGTGTGTTCATCTGAAGCTTCAAATTCGGTCATCACCCACTTGTGCTGCATATTAAGGATCATGAAATGAAATCAGAAGTAGTACACACATTTAAATATGTATATACAACATCATGCACGAGCATATGTACAAAGCAATGCTTAATATGGCTTCCACATCCTGTCAAACTGGTCTGCAAAACATAACACTTGATTTTCGAAAAATATAAAATATTTATTGCATGCTGTGATACAGAAAGGTATGAAAAATTGGGAAAAAACAGGCATGGGTAATGATCAAACTTTTTTTACGCACAACAAAATTCGTGTTACGTGCGCTTTGACAACAAACATAAGCTGATCGAACCTGCCAATGAGGGTGCCTGATGCTTGAAAATGATTTCTTAAATTAAAATAAAAATTCCTTATTAAGATGTCTTGAATAGTAAACAAATCTAAAACATTCTTACTGTGCTCGAAAACTAACAGACCTTTGCATTATATCAACACTAAAAATATAATTCAAGCAAACAGATGCCGAAAATCGCCCGTTGTACTAAAAATTGCAAAACTGAAACGGGCGCTTTCATACAGCAAGCCGTTTCATTGTCCTTAACAGAAATTGTTCATGTTTGAGCTCGAGGTAGGGGAAATCTGCAAAACCGCAAGTAGATGCACTTGGACCCACTGGAACACCACTGTCTATTTGATGCAACATGGCACCACTTAAATACCGCTGTCAGTAGATGGAGCACAAGGGATTGCAAGAATGTCACCCTGCATTGAAAAATAAAATGCATTGTGTGTGTACTGCATATGTACCTTGTACTACAGCGCAAACACAATCGTAAACACGTTCCCGCTATTTATTGTGTCCTTGTGTGTTCGAGCACTAATACAACGTGAATACACACCTACTTCCCCAGACCCGTTCGCTACAGTATATTGTTCGCTACAGTATAATATCCTGTACAGTGCAGAAAATTTAGTGCCAGTGTAATGGCATGCATAATTAGTTGCGCAGGGAACAAACGGCAAAGGGAACGAAGCTGATGCTATGGGCGCTCTCCCTGTGCATTAAAAAAAGAAGGCGCACACAGTGGTGAACCTTTTCTACAGCTGCTTCTGTTTTACGAGCTGGAAAAAATTGTAAATATATGGAGCACCTACTAGCTCTGTGATCAATCTAGGCGAAATATTGTGCTGTAATAACTGTCATACAGTTGAAACCCGCAATAACGAAATCGGCGGGAAAGCACAAAATTTCGCTCTTGCGGGAATTTCGTTGGCGCGAGAATGCGGCAGAAAAGACATGGAATTTACAAAAACACATTTTATTTCCAAAAGTCAGCAAGTTTGCTTTGGCGGGCCTTACCATGCAGCAATTTCATGCCACACAGACGACCATGTGCGCGCAAAACCGACAAAGCCAAGCACAGAGCCAAGACAACGAACGAAACTCCATGACGAATGTGGATTTGGCTACGTAGTCCGCGATAACGAGCAGGTGTTTCGGCAAGCCATCATCATCATCATTGTCGCCAGCTTTGTTTTTTTTAAACAATGATGGCGGCTGCTTCTCAAGTGCACTGTAGCGATAGTTTTGTACAATTTAAGTGTAGCATGAATGCATTTCAGCACTTTGCGAGTGTAGTTAATGTTGCGAGAGTAGAATATTTGCGCAATCGTGTTTTAAAAATTTCGTTAATGAGGGACTGCGGGATGAATATCTTTCGTAGTCGCGAGTTACGAAATGCATTGACTCCTATGGGCGTTCGCCGGTGCTCCGAAAATATTTCATTGCGGTGAGAATTTCGTTCCCTCGGGATTTCGTTATCGCGGGTTTCGACTGTATACGCAACAAATGAAACCAACAGACAATAATAAGCGCTGTCTAACAAAGAAACTAGCCCTCGAACGACTACTTCCCTTTAATAACAATTATAGTTGTGTCTTGATCGGTAGTACATAGGTGTGTGCATGTATTCAGAATTTCGAATACGAATCGCTAAAAATGTGAAATCTCGCTTTTTGGAATATTCGGACAAATTCGAACAAATGAAGACTTGAGTGCTACGCATTCATGTCTTTCAAGTAAGATATCACTAACACGTAATCGTTCTAAGCCTGCTAAGGTTAAAACGTAATTGCGACGAATCGCCAACCAAGACTATACCCTGTCGTCGTGGCTGGCCATATGCATACCGGTTGGCGCATGCCGCGATCACGATTTGTCGCGGAAAGATTAACCGCGTCCCTCAACTCGTGATATGGCCGACGCCACGGAAAAGGTCTTTCGTCCTTTGGGAAAGCGAAAGGCCTATCAATAAGTCTGACTTCAGCGCGAATGCATGCGGCAACGCCGTTACAGATAAACACCGGAAAGCACGAAAAACGCGGTTACGGCCATCTATGAACTTGCCAGTACGGCACAGCCCTATCACCATAGGAAAGTAAAGCCATCTGCCACAGCGCTGTTGTATGCGTGCAGCGCGGATTAAATAGGTGACGAGCCAAACGCGCCTGGCCGCCATTGGCTGCCACCTTCGTTCCTTGTGATGAACCGCGAAGTACGCGTCCGTCGCGGAAACAAACAGCTGGCCCTCGCAAGGCCTTTCGCTTTCCCAAATTACGAAAGACCTTTTGCGTGGCGTAGGCCATATCAGGAGTTGAGGGACACGGTTAATCTTTCCGCGACAAATCGTGATCGCGGCATGCGCCAACCGGTAGGCATATGGCCAGCCACTACGACAGGGGCGATTCGTCGCAATTACGACTTAACCTTAGCAGGCTTGGAACGATTACGTGTTAGTGATATCTTACTTAACGCGGCACCTGCGCTCTGATAGGAGAGGAGCGGGTGCGAAGAATATTCTACAAAAGGGGGTCGGCAACCTGAAGCCCGCGGGGCAGTATTATGTGGCCCCCCTCCTCTTTTCGCTACCTATCTGAAGACCGACATGGCAGTTCTGACCTCAAATGGGGTTAGACAAAAACAAAAATTGCTTGCAGTTGGCATTACAACGATTGTTTGTAAATTGCAACCTTAGGAGTTGCGTGCTAAACACAAACGTGATTTCCATTCCAGTTTTGTACGTTATTCTCCGTTCCACGAATTCGTTTGCTTTGACTGCAAACCGTCCATAACGCTGAGAACATGGACCGTCAAAATAAGTTGCGCCGCGCGCGATAGAGGCCGAAAGGGGAGGATCAACCGGTTGAAAAACGTGAAACTGCACGTGCCAAAGATCATGATGTGTGTATGTGTGGGGGGGGGGGGGGGTGGGTGGGGGGGAAAGGGCCCCCGAAACAGCACAATGCAGAGAAAACACGAACAAGCAGCGTTAGCGAGTGTTTCGTTTACGTAAGTTTTTTCATATTTTTCTTGTTTCGTGTGCAGCTTAACACGGGCGTTATGAGTCCCCAAGTAGCCCAACTGTCGACCCTGTTGCATTATATAACCTAGGTAGGTGTCCCGCCGCATTGTACGAGCTCAGGCAGACATTCACTTACATCCGAGTATTACACACGCGCTTTGAGGTATCGTGACAAAATGGCTGTACGCAGCGGTCCACAGCCAAATGTAACATGAAGCGCGTAACAACCGCTGCCCGACACCGCGGACGGCGCACTTTCGACGCTGAAACGATTCGCTTCACGAAGGCAGAGAACAAGGCGCGGATTCGAAGCGCGGCCGGCGCGACAGCAAACAAAGAAAGGACGAACGAGTTCAGAACAACGGGTGCTGCGCCTGCGCGAAATCGTCGCAGGCGGAAGCGGCCGCCAAGCTTCCCTGTTCCATTTAGCAGTGAACTGCTCCGTACATACAATGACATCTCACGCAAGACACAAACGCTTACCACAACAACATAAGAGAAAGCAGGTACTCGCCTGGAACATTCGTGATGACAAGATCCCATACCGCCAACAATGGCGTCACAATGGCACGGCTGAATCTCGACGTATCCATTTTCGACAGCGTACATACAGCCACTTTCGTTGAGAAGACGCATGGCTAACACACAACGTAGGGGCGACATCTTAGATCACACCACGCGCATATCAATCACAGCTGCACAACATATAAGTTAACACATCGCTGTACGCGAACGAAAACCAAACTATTCGCAATGCCCATAGACTGTCGCGCCGCCAAGCGGAATTCAGGAGCGTCCTCTCGAGGAGGGTTAGTAGACGACAAAATGGCAGCTCTACGCAGTCGCTCCCTTGTTCGGCTGTGCTAACCTCAGTGTTAACGCGTTGGCAAGGAAGGAACACTACGACTTGGCATGTTCCCTGCATCAGTGAACAAACCGGGCCCTCCGTGACACGAGAAATCTGATTCGTTCTTGCGAGGCGCGAAGTTTTCGTGAAAATACGTGGCGACTCGCGCTTTCAATGCTAGCCCACAGGGTACGCATACTATCAGCATCGCGAGGCTTTCTGTAGCCACGTAGGTTAGTTAAATGTTATCGTCTGACATATTCAGTTGAAGCTCACCCTGTTTTACTTGTATATAGCATTGGTCAGTGTTTCTTGTAGTGCGTGAATCCCATAACACAGTACGCGGGAGGTCGCGCCGGCTCGCGATGTGCTCTTGTAAAACTGAGCGATCTCAAGTTGTCGATACATTAAAATATGCCTCTATCCTTTGTCAGCAAAGCGCTGTTACTAATCGGGCGAGCGACGTTTCAATCATTCGAGGACGCGTCTGCTCCACGCCTTTCGTGTAGCGAACACTTTCCACGCCGTCCTTCGCCAGTGTGTTGGTTTCATAGCCAGCGCTGCGCCGCTTGTTTTTGTACGTTTGTTGATAGGTGGCAGCACACTGCAAGCGATTTGCTCGTTGACCGATCTGAGAGCGAAATGTTCTCCGCGCCTAGACGTTTCTGTAATTGTAAACGTGGTGTCGCGGAGTGGTCGAAGTTGTTCGGCGGAGGAAATACTTCAGATTGCTTTCAGCAGTGATGTTGAAAGAAACCATCTTGACGACGAGGATTTTTCACTGGACGTAGAAGACTGTGAAGGCACCGAGAGCGACAGCGACGGTGAACGATCAGCTGCGAACTCACGAGGAGCGAGTTGCACTTCACGTCCCCTCGTGCGTTAATGTTCTTTCACGCTCGTAAGTCACTTTGATTGTATTTAATGTATAATATCCTTGAGCGAGATCAAAATAAAAGCATAGTTCCTCTTGTGCATTGCATGTATCAATTATTGTGGATATTATGGAGCGCCGCATGCCGCCAACACGCTCGAGCTCGACCAGAGAAGCGAAATAGAGCGCTGGAACGTGCAGTCACAGCCACAATCCACGCCTCTCTGCTAACTTCTTCGACGTTGCGAAAAGAATACGTGTGCATTATTTTCGCTATTCGTGTTTCGATCGTGCTGATCGAGCCTGCAACATGCGAGTGAAGGGAATTGCACACGGCTAGAGTCTCAGCATGGCTGTGACACAAGCGCTACTGAATGGGAAGTTAAATGCTTGTGTTCTGTTGAAGACGTAACTCCGCGTTCCCGACTGCACAAGTAATGACGACGGCGTATTATGTTTGCAAACCATCACCACGTTAAACGTGCGGTCCCGTGCAGCAGCGATGGTGCTACTCGCTGCCGGCCTACTACTGCGGCAAATTCGTAAGGCAGGCTCGGTACAACGTATCTATAAACGTTGGCTCGGTACGTACTACCTTGGAGTGCCGTTCTGCTCATACGTCAATTTTAGTTCATGCAGTTTTGTGTAGCACGCACAGGATTTCGCAAAGCATCGTTATGCACGGTAACCGAGCTGAAATATAACCTTTCACGCCACAGCAAATAATTAGGTGGCGAGTACTTAGCACTTTCCATGGTTTGGGAAAGTAGTTTAGTCTCATATCCAATTCAGCACAGCTCATGACTTCATCCGGTGAAAGTGACACGGGCCGTACGTCCGCACGTACTATCTGTTCCTATGCTAACAAACGGATTGACCCTCCTCCTGGCGCCATCTTGAAAAGCACGGCGCGCCACCTATAGTTCGTGGGCATTGCGAATACCGCACGACGACGCACAGCCACAGCCAAGCGAGAACGGAGCACAGCGCGGCCGGCGCGGCTTCCAGGCTAAAAGCACCCCACGTGATTCTACGCGCTATCACGTGACTGCCGACTGTTTCCATCGCCAGGAGCGCTAGGAGCAAAGGAAGGAGCGCACACCCTTGGTTTCCGAGATGGAAGATGCGCTATCTCGGAGGCGATGGCATAGTTTGTAAGAATGGCAGACTGGGCGTGTTGGTTTAGCATATTTGAAGTGTAAGGCGCGGTAACGACGACGGACAGTACGCACACGCTTGTGACAGCGCGTCATGGGCATATAAACTGCGCTGTTTTCGAAGTAAACATTGTTGAAAGTGGCGCTCTGTGTGTGTACCTTACACTTCAAATACGATGTCATAGCGTGCGTAGTTCTCGCTCCCTCCCGCAGTTGCCGTAGTCTTCGTCTTTTCTCACCCTTGAGCAGTGGGATGGGAGTTGGCAGTGCGTGCGCCGTGCCGTGGATTCACCCATCATTGGGTTTACAGCATATGACTTGTACTTATTGTCATGCCGTAAGTTTTACGAGCATCCGCGGTCATGCACGCGCTGCGCTAAATCGGCGCAGCATGTGAGGCGACATGTATACATGCATGGAGTTCATGATGTCCTAGGAACTCTCTTATGCAAAGGTGAACGCAGGGAGGGGGGGGGGGTGCGACCGCTTTCTCAAATAATATGTAAGGGGGCGCCAATTCTGCCCCATACATTTACTCTGTCGAACCTCTCGCGTCATCTTTAATGCGCAGGGTTATGGCTGCGCATGCTCTTCGACAATAATGTCAACGGAGGACCTTCGATGGTGAATACGAAGCACAATTTACCTCCTACCTTTACCCCCGGTG
Organism: Rhipicephalus sanguineus; assembly: GCF_013339695.2. Lineage (NCBI taxonomy): Eukaryota > Metazoa > Arthropoda > Arachnida > Ixodida > Ixodidae > Rhipicephalus > Rhipicephalus sanguineus. Next base: position 215,497,762 of record NC_051178.1, read on the forward strand.
GCCGTCGGGAGAAGCACGCCATCGCTTCATTTTCATTTTTGCATCCATGGCTCATCCATCGTTGATCTTGTTTTGTTCCTTTCGGACTCGACAAAGTGCAAAAGGGGGGGGGGTGTGCTGCAGTGAGACTTGCCCCTCCTCCCCTGATGGAGAAATCTGAGCACGCCTATGTTCTCATTTTCCTCGTTCGGTAGCGAGGTGCTAACATTATTGTTACTCATGTGTGTCCCCTTAAGGTGACATTGATTTCCTTCCGAGTTTTTGCTTACCTTTTCCAAGTGCTTCTGTGCGGAAATAACGTGGAGAAATTGTGCGGCCAGTTTTTGGCATCGTATATGGAACCGATAATGATTTACCTGCAGGTTTCCCTTGCATGGATGAGTGGTACGAATTCAGGTGTCGAAGTATTAGCTTCCGTAATGTTTACGTTAGGTGGCTAATTAGTACCACAAGGCAAGTGTCATTGCGTCCCATCTTGTTTAATAGACCTCAGTGAGGCCTCGGCTTACTCTAATGTTTGTGGACGAAATATCACAGATACATTTTCCACTGCACGTGCGTAAACAAGTGGGTCGGGAAACTTTATGCATCAGTGTGTAATGTATGCATATTTATGTATGTCAGAATTACGTGCTCTATGTTGTATACATTCCACATGTACAATTGTAATATATTAGCCTATATCTTGGTCTGTTCAAAGTAATTCTTTTTTTGTCCGTCTTATTGGCTAAGCGAACAATTATAGGTGTTCATACCGAAACTTGTAAAAAGTGTTCATGCCGGCGGGATGTTTTCTGTCCCACTTACATCTTTATACCCAGAAAGTCTTTGTAATGAATTCAACTTTTGTTGTAAATTGCTTCTACATTTGTATATGTGCCCTCGTATAAATGTTCATGCGGTTGATATGTATAGTGGAAAATATGAAACGGTAGGGCACACCTCGAGCCTGTGCAAAAAAAAAGTGTTTGCTGATTTTCTCGTACATTTTCTCGAGTCTTGTAGTATTTTGTGAAGCAATGATACTTCGTCATTTGTCTATGGTATGGTACGGTAAACTTTTTTGAGGTCCTGCAGGGCGTGTCTGAACACGCAGCGGGCCGCTCCCACGTAGGGACCGTATGTGAAAATAAAATATCACGAGAATTAACATTGTGCCAATGGCTCCACCATTTCCTTGTTTCCGTAATGTCACTGACATCGTAACCTTAGAAAAGGCAGTACAACAACAGACGCATTACGCAATGCACGCGATTTTAATATGCATGCATGGATGCAGCTTAGTGCTTCAGTGTGTACCCTTCACTTCTTCCATTAACACTCTTATGAAAGACATTAACACCCTTTTTCCGCGCACACCCTTCTGTTAGGGTGTTGTACAATGGAAAAAGGGTGTTGTGCAATGGAAAAAGGGTGTTAATGTCATTAACACCCTTTTTACACCCTTAAGGGTGTACAAATGTTAAGTGTGTATAGGGGGCCGCTCAAGATACTGACGAACGCTTGAAAGATGCCGCGGCGTCGCCCAAAAAGAGTTTTCTGTAGCGGGGAACAAATTACTGTGGCAGCACAGCCAAGCCTACGGAACTGGAGCATACACTTTCTTTACTACGCTTCTGCATGTAGTCCGCGAACGCTAACTTTGGTAGACTACGAAGCATAATAGAAAAAATAACAAGAAAAGAAATAGGTATTAAGTTCAAGATTGTATGCATTGTGAGTAAGAAAGCTTATCCCGTGGAGGATTTTTATTTTATTGCGACAACAATTATATTGATACTCTCGTCGGGTGTTTGCCGTCGCAGTAGTCTGTCATGTTCGGCATATGTATGTGTATATATATAAACGCATACACATAAATATTTCAAAATAAATATTTTCTGAAGCGCGCGCCCAGGGTTCGTACCTGTTCCCCCTCGCTCGGCTGCGCGCTGCGGTAAGGAACTTCACTCACAGATGTAGAGGGAGTACTGCAAGAGTAGAGCGACTGTATTACTCTCGCCAGAGTTCTTTAACGCCGTGGGGGAGTAGCAGAGAGTTAGCCGCGGAGCTTACTCTTTCCTTGAAGGCAGAGTAAAAGAGACCGCGAACTCTCTGCTACTCAGATAGAGTTCACAATCCACGGAACTCCCGCCCCGACGTAGCGTGAAAAGGGTTGGGAACTCCCTCCTAAGCAGACGGAGTACAAACTAGCGCGACCTTCTGGCCGACGCCGCACAGCGATATATAACTGTCTGTAAACCATAATCCTCCGAGTGTAGACGTCACAGATGTCACTTTAATGTGCAAGTAATAGGATAGCTTTCAGTAATAACAAAAGAAAGTGTTTGTGATCGTAAACCTTTGGTTCCTGAAACGCCAACAGAGGCATGCTTCGAAGCCTCGAACATCGGCAACTTCTAACGCATCGCCAACTTAGTTTACGACACAAACTAATTGCCATTGGAATAACGTAGACACTAAAGTATTATTGCAATAAAATAAAACTCTTTACGTGCAAACCACGCAAAGGAAGCTATCGTAGCAAATGCCGTCGTACTGCACTATAAGGACCACAAGGACTACAAGGATATGGAAAAACTGGACCATCTCCCTGAAGGGAACCCTTATGGAATGCGAAGCAGCAGCGTTGCGCACGGGTGGCGTCACGGGTTGAACGGCGCTAACGCGGGTGCTGCGGTGAGCGCTGGAAGATTCGTTTGAAGCGAAACTCGGTGTGGCGTTTACTGGTGTAAACGTTTGTTTGAAACGCAGACACGGGAGGCAAGCGGGCGTTGGAGCCGGCAGCTGCGGGCGCTCTGGCGGGTGAGGGAGAGAGTGACGTATGCGCGCACCTGCGAGGGAAGCGTGCGAGAGGAGTGTGACGTCAACGCCCAGCTGCGGCGTGACCTACTTGGCATCGCTCTAACACCTGCGCCGAGGAAAGCGCGTTGCCTCGCGTTTGTGCGGACGGAGGGACAGCGTTACACATGCTAGTCAAAGAGCTGCTTCGCATCTAAAAGAAACAGCCGCGAAAAAAAAAAAACGTCCGGCAGGAGGAATCGAACCTGCCCCCATCAGATTCTCAGCCGAGGTCTCTACCGCTACGCCACGCTCCTTTTTTTCTTTCTTTATTGTCTACGCCACGCTCCAACGCAACACTCTTGCCGTAAGAAGACTAGTCAAGACAGAGCTCACCGCTCGACTTCATCTTTACGGGTCACATACTGAAGATAGACGCGATCTTCCTTTTCAAATAAATTTCGCGTCTTCATAACACACAAAACGACTGCCGACCACGAATGAGATTGAATAACGTGTATTTTCTCGGGCAATCGATGATACATGAGTACAGCGGCCGTGTCAGTGTATTGATTTGCATCTCTATCGATAGGTGCAGCTATATATATAACCGATCGCCAAACACCAAATTAAACGTGCAAGAAAGTATGCCATCATGTTAGTTCAACAAGGCGTACTAATTGACAAGTCTGTGTCAGCGAAGTTCCGGCGAGTGCGCCCGGCGGCTTTCGGTGGCTGCCGGGGTGCGTTTGCTGAAAGCGGCGTCGTAACGATGCCCATCGCTTCTTGTACGAACACCATACGCAAGAAAAAATGGTTCATTCAGGTTAACCGATACTAAAGCTCTACTGTACACTCATTTTTACACGTCGGAATTGCGTATCCTTAAGCCCAGAAGCGCCGACAGCATGTACACACGTACTCAGCAGGTGCGCTAGGCCTACCTTCGCTGGGAGTCGTACGGGTCATATTAAGTGCGACCGATCTCGGCGCAAGTGGCTGACGAAGGTTGAAGAATGCGCATTTTATTGTCGAAAGCTTTTCACTGTTACATTAAAATGCAACCGAGGTTGAGCGAAAGTGCGAGAATCGCCAGAGATGCGTTTGCATTGTGGTTATGTTGACCGGCGTTGCTTTTCTGGCGTACATGCCGCGCCTGCCGCGGCACTGCATGTCCGATCGGACGCCAGATCGTAACGTCGAAACGTATTCATCAGCCAGCCCTGGTAAAAGATCGTCGCAAGTGTATTTGTAAGCACGTGGCTACAGCTCTCAAACTTGGGCATGAGCGGCTGTACGCCATTGAGCCGATATCATAGAGTCCCAGCTGATATTTGGAATTTACGAATGAAAACAGTGTTGAATATTATGCTGTCCTATAGTAAAAGGTCGATGTGCCAACAGTATCCCAATAGATCATTAGATATTTAAACGTGTTCTTTGTATATTTGCTGCGTAAATACGCACAGCAGAGCTGTTGCCACCGGCACTGGAAGGGGGGCGAAACACCATGGATATATATATACCGGTTACCGGGTGTATGGTTGTGTGCAGCGCCAGTAGTGCATATGTTCAGTGTTTCTGTGTTGTGTATGAATGAGTGTGCGGATGTGAGTTCTGTGTATGTGTGAGGTAAGCTTGTGAGGCATTTGAGCCAGGTTCACTGTTACATGGTAGAAAACGCACGACGGTTTTTCCCCCCTTTTTTTTAACGTTAGTCCTAGCAGCAATAGTGATTCTGCTCTTGGAGGTAGTTCATGCACTCTAGGCCAACCAGCATTGTAAAACTCTGCGAGGGAGTAGCGTATTTCCAGCCGAGAGTATATGTACTCCATTTCAAGAGCGTGGCTTTACTCTGGCGAGGGAGCTTGTTCACTCTCGTTCAGCCAGAGTACCAGAACTCTGTCGAGAGAGTGTGCCTACTCTGTGCAGCAGAGAGTTGCCAGCACTCCTGAAAAGGAAGTGAAATATGTGACAAGCGTTTACTCTCGCAAAGAGAGTTGCTAGCACTCTCTTGCCGCTGTGAGTGCGCAGCATACGTCCACCAGTATACCAACGGCGAGCTATTTATATACACCATTCACCACTGGCTATACGCAGATAGAGTGACCTAGAATAGGGGGAGTGTCCAAAGCGCCGGCTCCCTCGTGGGCCTTTTGCGGTGAACTGCCGCGCCACGCCGCTGCTGCGCCGGACCCGTGGGCTTTCCGCGCTCGTGAAGCGCGCGAAAAGCGAGGGGCGTCTGCTACGCGCTGTAGGCTTTTTAACGCGATAGCGTTAGAGAGCTCGTGTCGCAGAAATTCCGCTGTCGGCGTCGCTTGTGAGCAAAATATCGTCCGTGACCGAAAAAATCTGGAAACATGCAATTAAAATAAACAATTAAAAAAAAGTCACAGTTTCGCCGCAAGGCCGAAGCAATGAATGCGATAGCAAGAAACTAATGCTATATGAAGTGACGCTCGCCAATGGATACTCTCAGTTTGAACAGCGCTCCTGTTGCAAAGGCGGCCGAAGCAGCGAAGGAAACTAGCGTGCTTCAAGTGTCGAGCTGTGACACTTGATAGTTCGCGCTCATCTTCTGTTTGTTCGTTTAGCGGCGTCCCTTGAGCTCGAGTGGCTTTCGTACGCTCCGTAACATGAGCGCGGACATCACGGTGAAAGCGTGAAACATCCCTCTTCCCCTCAGCACGAGAAAACCGCGCGAGCAGACAGCGGAAGGGCAAGGTTCTCCCTGAAGAAGCGAGCGAGCTCGCCGACGACTTTTAAATGCGCCTGTCGCGCTCCTAACGCCATCTCGCTGGTAATGAAGAAACGCTTATAAGCGCAGCCGTCTCTGAGTCCGTCCAGCGGTAAGGGGTGTGTATATAACGCTCGCCGTTACCTACGTGGAGGATCTGCGTTTCGTGGCGTAGTGGCTAGTGCCACTCGCTGCGGAGCAAGAGGTCCCTGGTTCGATTCCGCGATTCGGAAGCATTTTACAGCGAAAGCTGTTATGAGATCATTTCACCGGCCGTTTTTGGCGCCGTAGTTGTCCGCCGCCGCCGCCGCCGCCGGTGTCCGTAACCAGTATCGCTCGAAATAAGAAAAAAAACTAAAGAAAAAAATTCCAGGATGGAACGAGGTTCGAACCTGGGCCCTCTGCGTGGGAGCCCAGTATTCAACCTCTGAGCCATGCCGGTGCTTGAAACTGCTTTGCAAAAAGGTCCTATACAGGCTTCATGTCGGGAAGGAACCACATTAGCATATGCAATATAGCGTGGTAGAAGAGTAAAATAAGCATCAAGCGTCGCACAACGCGAATTCTGTAAGCAGGCATCACACAATGCGAATTGCGCAACGAGTCGGTGTTGAATGCTTCCAACCCATTACATGGGCTCTGCCATATTTCTTCGTCGTCATCAGGCACAGCATCAACAAAGTGCGCATAATGCCTTACATGTGTTTAGCAGGTACCACGGCTCTCCGTAGAATGACGAAAAATGGCACAGTGCCTGCTGCCCTACTTCTCAAAAACTACAATGATTTATAGCGTAGTGGGTTCCTCGCAAGTCCACTTGTATTTGTTTCCAAGGAAGCCCATAAGCGCATGATCCATTTACTCGGGGTCTCAATAAAATTACAATGATTTAGAGCGTAGTGGGTTCCTCGCAAGTGCACTTGTATTGGTTGCCAAGGAAGCCCATAAGCGCATGATCCATTTCCTCGGGGTCTCAGAAAGGTCTTCGCCCCCCCCCCCGTCTCTCTCCCACGTCAACGTATGTTATACAGCATGACGGGAGAGGGAAATAGCGACCGGGCGTCACCCAATGCAACTTGCATAACTGGTGGGCCGTTTAAAGCTTCCAACCCATTACAAAGGGCTGAGCCATAATTCTTCATCGTCATCAGTCGTCGCGTCAACAAAGTGCACATAATGCCTTACAGACGTGTAGCTGGTGCCTCGCTTCTCCGCAGAATGACGAATAATGTCTCAGTAGGTGCTTCCCAACTTCACAAAAATTGTGATTTATGGTGTAGTGGGTATATATTCTAGTGTACTTCTATTGTAGCCCCAAGAGAGCTTACAACAGGATCTAGAAACGCCGCTCTTCCAGCTTTCGCTGTGACTGTGCTGCGATTTCAGCGCAGGCCTGGCGTTTTTTCTGAATTATTTTTCTTCGGGGCTTTTATATATATATACATACTTATACATATACGGTGCATGACGGCGGCGACGGCGACGTCGACGGCAAAATCCAGCCGAGACTGTCCATATAATTGCTATCGCAATGAAAATCACAGCATATCCACGGAGTGAATGATGATGAGTGGACGAAGCTGCGGAGGTTCATCGGTAAACCGTGAATCTTCCGTGAATTCTGCCCAGTACATCATCACCGACGTGAGATCGGGCGCGTTTATACTAAAGGTTCGATGAGTTATGACGACTTGCAGCTCACTTTAATTTTACATGTACGCTGTGAATTTTCATTGTTTAGAAAACCATTGCTTTAGAAAACATCTGGCGTCTTTTGTTAAGCAGCTGGCGTCTTTTCGTTTTGCTTTAGGAACATCTGGCGTTCTTTCGTTTTGCTTTTAGAAAACATCTGGCGTTTTTCGTTGGTTTATTTCATCAATCAACGGCGTTTTGAACAAAATTTTTAATGTTTAATGACGCACAGGAGAAATCTCACCAGGCACTACCTTGGAGGTAAACAATGGCTGCTATTGGGAATGAGAGAGAGAAGTCGCTTTTAGCTAACACTTACACTTCTACTGCTACTAACGTTTCCTACTGGAACATGCCAATGGCTGCTAATGGGGAATGAGAGACAGAAGAATTCGGCTTTTAGTTAACGCGCACGCTGCGAATTTTTTATTGTTCAACAATACACAGGAAAAATCTCCCACCGGCACCACCTTGGAGGTCAAGATCTGGTACTAGCGTTACGACTGGTTACGCACTACGACTACGACAACTACGAGGGACGAACGGGTGCCGCCTTAAGGAGCTTCGCCCCTAAAATCTTCGGTCTCATTGAGGATTGAACCCGGGCCCTTTGCGTAGCAAGAATGTGTCCTACCACAAAACCACGATGTTACATGCAACTGCTTCGGGAAAAAGCACTACATAAATGCCATGTAGTGGAAGGAGTCTCCGTAACGCATTTTGTTCGACAGCTGTCACCAGGAAAATGAGCCCATTCGGCGATTTGTAGGCGCATTGGCGAGGCCATCAAACTATCTGAAATAAATAGTCAACTTCGCGCCAAAATCACATTCACACAGAAGAAGAAGCACAAGACAGTACGAGCGCTCATGTTTGTTCTTCTGTGTTTCTTCTTCTGTGGGAATGTGATTTTGGCGCGAAGTTGACTATTTAATTCAGACATGTACCAACTAGCCCGACAGCGAGTTCTACTAGAGTATATTTCTTCTACAGAGGGCTCTTCTTCCTTTTGTGTTCCTGCTGCCTTTCATGAGCGCCCGTCCTGTCTTGTGTTTCTTCTTCTGTGTGAATGTGATTTTGGCGTGAATTTGACTATTTAATTCAGACATGTACCAACTAGCCCGACAGCGAGTTCTACTAGAGTATATTTCTTCTACAGAGGGCTCTTCTTCCTTTTGTGTTCCTGCTGCCTTTCATGAGCGCCCGTCCTGTCTTGTGTTTCTTCTTCTGTGTGAATGTGATTTTGGCGCGAAGTTGACTATTTAATTCAGACATGTACCAACTAGCCCGACAGCGAGTTCTACTAGAGTATATTTCTTCTACAGAGGGCTCTTCTTCCTTTTGTGTTCCTGCTGCCTTTCATGAGCGCCCGTCCTGTCTTGTGTTTCTTCTTCTGTGTGAATGTGATTTTGGCGCGAAGTTGACTATTTAATTCAGACATGTACCAACTAGCCCGACAGCGAGTTCTACTAGAGTATATTTCTTCTACAGAGGGCTCTTCTTCCTTTTGTGTTCCTGCTGCATTTCATGAGCGCCCGTCCTGTCTTGTGTTTCTTCTTCTGTGTGAATGTGATTTTGGCGCGAAGTTGACTATTTAATTCAGACATGTACCAACTAGCCCGACAGCGAGTTCTACTAGAGTATATTTCTTCTACAGAGGGCTCTTCTTCCTTTTGTGTTCCTGCTGCCTTTCATGAGCGCCCGTCCTGTCTTGTGTTTCTTCTTCTGTGTGAATGTGATTTTGGCGCGAAGTTGACTATTTAATTCAGACATGTACCAACTAGCCCGACAGCGAGTTCTACTAGAGTATATTTCTTCTACAGAGGGCTCTTCTTCCTTTTGTGTTCCTGCTGCCTTTCATGAGCGCCCGTCCTGTCTTGTGTTTCTTCTTCTGTGTGAATGTGATTTTGGCGCGAAGTTGACTATTTAATTCAGACATGTACCAACTAGCACGACAGCGAGTTCTACTAGAGTATATTTCTTCTACAGAGGGCTCTTCTTCCTATTGTGTTCCTGCTGCCTTTCATGAGCGCCCGTCCTGTCTTGTGTTTCTCCTTCTGTGTGAATGTGATTTTGGCGCGAAGTTGACTATTTAATTCAGACATGTACCAACTAGCCCGACAGCGAGTTCTACTAGAGTATATTTCTTCTACAGAGGGCTCTTCTTCCTTTTGTGTTCCTGCTGCCTTTCATGAGCGCCCGTCCTGTCTTGTGTTTCTTCTTCTGTGTGAATGTGATTTTGGCGCGAAGTTGACTATTTAATTCAGACATGTACCAACTAGCCCGACAGCGAGTTCTACTAGAGTATATTTCTTCTACAGAGGGCTCTTCTTCCTTTTGTGTTCCTGCTGCCTTTCATGAGCGCCCGTCCTGTCTTGTGTTTCTTCTTCTGTGTGAATGTGATTTTGGCGCGAAGTTGACTATTTAATTCAGACATGTACCAACTAGCCCGACAGCGAGTTCTACTAGAGTATATTTCTTCTACAGAGGGCTCTTCTTCCTTTTGTGTTCCTGCTGCCTTTCATGAGCGCCCGTCCTGTCTTGTGTTTCTTCTTCTGTGTGAATGTGATTTTGGCGCGAAGTTGACTATTTAATTCAGACATGTACCAACTAGCCCGACAGCGAATTCTACTAGAGTATATTTCTTCTACAGAGGGCTCTTCTTCCTTTTTTGTTCCTGCTGCATTTCATGAGCGCCCGTCCTGTCTTGTGTTTCTTCTTCTGTGTGAATGTGATTTTGGCGCGAAGTTGACTATTTAATTCAGACATGTACCAACTAGCCCGACAGCGAGTTCTACTAGAGTATATTTCTTCTACAGAGGGCTCTTCTTCCTTTTGTGTTCCTGCTGCCTTTCATGAGCGCCCGTCCTGTCTTGCGTTTCTTCTTCTGTGTGAATGTGATTTTGGCGCGAAGTTGACTATTTAATTCAGACATGTACCAACTAGCCCGACAGCGAATTCTACTAGAGTATATTTCTTCTACAGAGGGCTCTTCTTCCTTTTGTGTTCCTGCTGCATTTCATGAGCGCCCGTCCTGTCTTGTGTTTCTTCTTCTGTGGGAATGTGATTTTGGCGCGAAGTTGACTATTTAATTCAGACATGTACCAACTAGCCCGACAGCGAGTTCTACTAGAGTATATTTCTTCTACAGAGGGCTCTTCTTCCTTTTGTGTTCCTGCTGCCTTTCATGAGCGCCCGTCCTGTCTTGTGTTTCTTCTTCTGTGTGAATGTGATTTTGGCGCGAAGTTGACTATTTAATTCAGACATGTACCAACTAGCCCGACAGCGAGTTCTACTAGAGTATATTTCTTCTACAGAGGGCTCTTCTTCCTTTTGTGTTCCTGCTGCCTTTCATGAGCGCCCGTCCTGTCTTGTGTTTCTTCTTCTGTGTGAATGTGATTTTGGCGCGAAGTTGACTATTTAATTCAGACATGTACCAACTAGCCCGACAGCGAGTTCTACTAGAGTATATTTCTTCTACAGAGGGCTCTTCTTCCTTTTGTGTTCCTGCTGCCTTTCATGAGCGCCCGTCCTGTCTTGTGTTTCTTCTTCTGTGTGAATGTGATTTTGGCGCGAAGTTGACTATTTAATTCAGACATGTACCAACTAGCCCGACAGCGAATTCTACTAGAGTATATTTCTTCTACAGAGGGCTCTTCTTCCTTTTGTGTTCCTGCTGCATTTCATGAGCGCCCGTCCTGTCTTGTGTTTCTTCTTCTGTGTGAATGTGATTTTGGCGCGAAGTTGACTATTTAATTCAGACATGTACCAACTAGCCCGACAGCGAGTTCTACTAGAGTATATTTCTTCTACAGAGGGCTCTTCTTCCTTTTGTGTTCCTGCTGCCTTTCATGAGCGCCCGTCCTGTCTTGTGTTTCTTCTTCTGTGTGAATGTGATTTTGGCGCGAAGTTGACTATTTAATTCAGACATGTACCAACTAGCCCGACAGCGAATTCTACTAGAGTATATTTCTTCTACAGAGGGCTCTTCTTCCTTTTGTGTTCCTGCTGCATTTCATGAGCGCCCGTCCTGTCTTGTGTTTCTTCTTCTGTGGGAATGTGATTTTGGCGCGAAGTTGACTATTTAATTCAGACATGTACCAACTAGCCCGACAGCGAGTTCTACTAGAGTATATTTCTTCTACAGAGGGCTCTTCTTCCTTTTGTGTTCCTGCTGCCTTTCATGAGCGCCCGTCCTGTCTTGTGTTTCTTCTTCTGTGTGAATGTGATTTTGGCGCGAAGTTGACTATTTAATTCAGACATGTACCAACTAGCCCGACAGCGAATTCTACTAGAGTATATTTCTTCTACAGAGGGCTCTTCTTCCTTTTGTGTTCCTGCTGCATTTCATGAGCGCCCGTCCTGTCTTGTGTTTCTTCTTCTGTGTGAATGTGATTTTGGCGCGAAGTTGACTATTTAATTCAGACATGTACCAACTAGCCCGACAGCGAATTCTACTAGAGTATATTTCTTCTCCAGAGGGCTCTTCTTCCTTTTGTGTTCCTGCTGCATTTCATGAGCGCCCGTCCTGTCTTGTGTTTCTTCTTCTGTGTGAATGTGATTTTGGCGCGAAGTTGACTATTTAATTCAGACATGTACCAACTAGCCCGACAGCGAATTCTACTAGAGTATATTTCTTCTACAGAGGGCTCTTCTTCCTTTTGTGTTCCTGCTGCATTTCATGAGCGCCCGTCCTGTCTTGTGTTTCTTCTTCTGTGTGAATGTGATTTTGGCGCGAAGTTGACTATTTAATTCAGACATGTACCAACTAGCCCGACAGCGAGTTCTACCATCAAACTATGTTTGTTGCGCGACGCCATGCTTCGAAAAAGCCGGTATAGTACAGCCATCGCCGCTAAAAACACAACTTACAAACAGCTCCAAGAATAGACAACTATGTCCATCTAGCGGAAAACATATTAAAAAACAGCAAACATTAGATAATGTGCTGCCATCTGTGAGACATTGTGACATTCTGTTGTCTCGACAATGGCCTTCGATATGGCAAGCGCGCGGAGAGCCGCGCGCCTGCTATCTCGGAGGCCATGTCTCGACTACTGCAGAGCCTGTATGGTTCCGCCATAGAGTTAATATACTGACTCTAGAGGAAAAGCTGGGCCGCGAGACCTATAACCACAAGAACGCTGACATCTTGGAACGTGGTCATTCTTGCCATCACATATCAATCCTAAAGAAGCATCTGCACAATTAAAAACTTGAGGATATTGTTTTGTGTTTATTTTGAATACTTCTACGAAAGAATACGACGACTATTTATGCAATTTACTGCGCGCGGAAAGGAGCGTTTGCAGGCTGGTTAACTAGATGGCACCACCATATCAACACTCGCGAGCGCTCGTACGCGAGTGTGTGCTTGCGGCCGATTGCGCCGGTTTGCGCGTCGTGTTAAAGCCCCTGAAACTTCGTTCGCGTCGTGTATCTCGTAGTTGTCATAGTGTCCCGTTGTGTGCGTTTTCTGTCGCCGCATACCACTCGGCTTCATGTGACAGCCCTTTTTTTCTTTCAAGCTGAAAATTTCGTGCAAACCAGGACGGACGGCAAAGAAGAGATGGGACAAGCCCTTAAAGTTATGTACGAACTAGTCGCAACCGGTTTTTTTTAGACTTTTTAACGGCGATAAAGCTTCGTGGGCCGTGTAACTGTAGTTTCGATTGAAGCTTTCGGGAGATGTCTCACTCACATTCGCCGCTCCATGCTGCAATCGACATTTTTCTGCTTTACGGCTCTCTGCGCTGAAGTACGGCAGCAATGAGCTGAAAAAGAACGTGGATACAGGTGTCTCGCCATTGCAAGTCGAATCAGCGCGCGACCACGGCCTACGGACCTTGCTTCGAGCTGCGAATCTGTCGAGTGACCTTTGTGCCAGCGAACGGAGAAACTTTGGTAGGGAGTGCCTAGTAAAAACCATGCACAAACAGGTGGAAATTTTAACTGTTAGCAACCGGACCAGCTGCACAGACAACCGTACACTAACACACGGCTTCACGCATCAAAGCACAGCTGATGTTCTCTGAACAGCGCGTAGCTGGCTTAGGTTGGTAGATTAAAACTGATTACTGCCGTCAAATATAGCGAGCGTCTCAGGGTCTGGCAACGCTGGCAACGATCGTTTTGTTCCATCATGGCGGAAGCCATGCGGTTATAGGTTTCAATGCATGGGCCCTATGGGGAGCTTTTCCTCTAGTGTCAGTATATTAACTCTATGGGTTCCGCCGTTCTAGCACAGGGAAGTGGCGACACTGCACAGTTTGCTCATCTATGAGTGCCGGCGAGACATTCATGTCAAATAGTCACTCTCATGTCAGGGTTGTCTTGGCGACGCTGACGCTTGGCCTCCGCTTCTCGAGCTCGAGGTTCTGCGTCGCTTGGGCGTCGTTGACGCCTGTGATCGGCTTCCCGCGCTCGTAGTTGGGGATTCCATATCACGGCGACGACGCTTCATTTAAGCTTCCCTGGCTCTCAGCAAGACATCTTCATGGCGTTGTTGGTGTTTGACCTCCGCTTTCCTGGCCTGACCACGTCGCGCGCGCGCGCGCGCGTGTGTCTGTGTGCACGTGCGTGTGTGTGTAACAACACACATTAATAAGTATGCACTTAGTGGTTCAAGTGCGCCCTAGGGGCCGGATTTCGCTATCGCGTTCAACTCTTAAAGGCGAAGCTTAAGGCCCCCCCCCCCAATTTTTTGCGCTGAGTTTCCACACAGGGCACTTGAAGTCTACTTAACCTTTATATAGCGGTGCGGAATGGCACTTATCCATCTTTAAGCGTTGTGTTAGTGCTGGGGCAACAACAGAACGCAAAAAATCATGTGTCAAGCGGCATCAGCGTGGTCTAGTTCCGTTGACAGAGTTCGAGAACGTTGGTGCGTGCGTAAAAACGCGCAAAACGAACATGCACAATGAAAGAACGAAAATAACTTATTCGCACGGGTAATCGGGCAATAGCATCAGGCATGCAAGAATTAAGAGTAATAAAAAAAAGTTAATTACACGCGCAGGAAGCTGAAATACTTACGCGCAGTGACCGCTTCATACTACAAGCTTTTTACTCTATGGTGGCCAGTGGTTTGCTAGCCATATGCACACCACTTCATTCGACAGTTTGTTAGCCTCCCCTACTTATTTATTTGATTTGCATACATAGATACGCAAGGTCCCAGAGAAAAGAGGGAGAGAGCAAGCTGGCAACTGCCACCTAGAGGGGCACAACGCCTGCCTGCTCTTTCGGGAGGAGGGAATTAATAATATGTGGGGTTTAACGTCCCAAAACCACGATATGATTATGAGAGACGCCGTAGTGGAGGGCTCCGGAAATTTCGACCACCTGGGGTTCTTTAACGTGCACCTAAATATAAGTACACGGGCCTCAAACATTTCCGCCTCCATCGAAAATGCAGCCGCCGCGGCGGGAATTCCATCCCGCGACTGTCGGGTCAGCAGTCGAGTGCCATAACCACTAGACCACCGTGGCGGGGCCGGTAGGAGGGAAGAGAAAAAGGAAAGAAAATAGGAAAGTAAATAAAACAATAATGACAAAGACTTGGACAAAAATAGGTAAACACACACACACACTTTATTATGGACAAAGCACACCGGGAAGACGTAAGGGAAACAAAAGAAAGAGCAGAGACGGCCATACGACCGCAATGCTGTTAGCTTATTTTTGCTTCTCAGGTAGCGTACAACAAGGCTCACCGTGCGCAAACATATGAAAGAAAAGATGCCACGTAAACAAACCTTATTCCACAAGTTTTCGCATACGAAGTGTAATATAGAAAATGATTTACAATTATCCAGATATCATGAAATAAAGTTACAAATACCCCCATTCTGGCTACAACTTAAATAGCTGCCTGAACGAAAATACTGTAACAAATTTACAAATATGAAAGTGCAATATCTCAATTACTTCAGAAAATTGTTCAGATACAGAGATCTCTTATGCACCTAGCCTGAACAAAATGCAACGCGCGATAATATATACATATATATATATATATATATATATATATATATATATATATATATATATAGAAAGAGAGAGAGAGATGTTTCGGAGCCAGCTGTGGTCACTCATGCGTCGGCGGTATTGTTTCTATCTACAGGGATCACTGAACGTCATTATGAAACGTTCGCATTCTCAACTTCAGATGTTTTCACGGTTCTCGGAGGTTAGCGTTCGCCCGGTTCAGAGACTCCAACAAGATGTGGACGAGGAATTACATAAAATACAATGGTTTCCACGGCAATTGAGTGCGCGTCAACAGGGCACCCTACCGCAATTTTCCGCTTTTCCCTGATGAGCTCAGTATAGCGTCCACCACGCTTTCGTGCTGAAGCTCCGGAGTACTTCAACTGCGTGTCTGGTCATCTCTTTAATAAACATAAAGAGATGACCAGACGGGTAAAGCAAGCCCCTTTTGGCCCGCAGACGCGTGCAATGAGCTGCTCTGAGCTGAGAATCACGTTTATTTTCGGGCGATCGCTCGTAACATGAAGTGAGACATACACGATGTCGGGCTGTTATCATTTCATTTACTTTGGTTTGTCTTGTTTTTTTTTTAAGGCAGAATCCTTAGATGCCTTGGAATTCATCGAGAGCAAAGCTTTGGCTACCTTCGAGCACCCTCCAAAGATTTTTCTTCGGTACGCAGACGACTGCTTCTGCGCAATCCACAACTCAGAAGTGCAACCTTTCTGGACCACCTGAACTCTATTGAACGGTCCATTGAATTCACGGTAGACGAAGAGAGCAACGGACGAATTGCCTTCCTCGACGTCCTTGTTCAGCACTTTTCCGGCGGTTGTTCTACAACGGTGTATAGAAAGCCCACACATTCGGGCAGGTACCTCAGCTTTGCCTCGGCGCATCCCATAGGCCACAAACGTTCTGTGGTGGCATCCTTCGTCCAGCGTGCGCTCCGTCCAGTGCTGGGCAGTATCGAAGATACATGTATCTTAGATACTATCTTAGATACTCTATGGGTATCTTGTATCTGTATCGCGGTATCTGTATCTGTATCGGTATTTCGATACCTTCAATAATGTATCGTGTATCTTAAGATACAAGATACTCCTATCGCAACATCACCGTGCGAAACAATTATCGCTGGCTGAACTCCGCTTCTGAAGCTGGTACTGGCGCCACTAAGCTACCTGAATAAAACTAAGGGCAGCGACATAAATTTATCTTTCTGCCAGAGTCCTCTAGTGAGGGCAGGTGATGAGGTCTGCGCGTCCCTATTAGAGGAACAGAGTCAAGTGGCAGCGCTCGCGCAGTCTCGACACAAACACGTGCGCGAACGTCTACGCCCAGCCCACGTATTTCTTTACTCGATTTTTTTTTCGTTTAATTTGTGTCAGTTCCATGACTCTTTCTCTTAGCCACAGTCATGCGCCGCGCACTCCAATGAGCGCAGTGTCTGTCACGGAAATTCTTATGCCGCTTTCGTGTCCTTATTGAAGATACTCTTGCGTGGTGCTTCGTTACGAAATATGAAGAACGCAAGAACGGAGTTGCTTCGCGTCTCATGGCTTTCACACACCAGCGACTTGGAGGACTTCGTGGATGTAAGTTTGCCTTACATACGATGACATTGGCTTATATGCATTTAATGTTCTAAGAACTAAAGCTCCACCGATATCGATGCTCGATCTATTAGAACAAGCCTTTACCTAGCAAAAGATATCTCGGTGTACCGTATCTTTTTCTTCCTGCTATCTTTTTTCAAAGAGTTTTTGAAAATCATAATTTGATTGTTAGCACAAGCGCTTTCTTATCTGCGCTTCTTTTGGATATGATACGTTAGCTAGGTCTGTATTGTTTTTTCCGCTGTTGTCGCTGCAATATCTGTTTTGCAAAGGGCTGCCAAAAGAAGCTCTCTGCTTTGTTGCTTTTTTGAAATGTCTGCGTTATATTTGTTACGGTTTACACATTTATACTTCACTTGTATTTACTGTTCTGCCAAGGAGATTTCGAAAACAAATATATAGTTATGTGGGCGTGCCTTGAGTATACAGTAATAATAATATTTGAGGTTTAACGTCCCCAAACCACGTTATGATTATGAAATACGCCACAAGGTCTTGTGTAGTCATTTAACATGGACGTTAGTCGTCAGGATGGAGATGAACCACCAATCATAAAAGTAGGTGCATCCACGTTAAACGGTGCTATAGCTGCCATACATCAATATGCATTGTGCAAACTCTCTTATATCAATGTACAGTAAACATTCAGTTACTTCTGTAAGGGCACGCTATACTTATGTGTTATTCTGATTCCTATGACGGAGGGATCAACCATCTTTTTTCCAATTGTTCTGTTAAAATTAGGCGCTGGACGCGAGTAGTCTAGTTTAATGGGGAGCTTATTTGCGCGAGCTGCATGCAGTGATAACCTTGGAAGGTTTGGTCCCTGATGTATGAAAGACGACGCGTTCCGCCGATGATCAGATTACCGACGACCGACGAATGTGATCGCCGCTATCACCGTGCAGCGTGCTTTGTTTGTACTTTCAGTTACTTAGTTTTCTTGGCGCAAGTTAGCTCAGTAAAGAGTTTCGTTTCTACAGTTTGACTGTCACCTTCATATTCTACACTATACCACGTGACAATAGAATACGTCTGAGACGTTTCCTGGTTGCACATGTTCTTTCGTCGAAGAAAAATTGTTCCAAAATTGCACGTTAGTGAGTATAATTATAACGAACGCTTTACAGTAGAAGGTACGTAGAGTATGAACAGCCATTTCTGTTTTATGTCTTCTACGTATACACTATGCGTCATAAAAAATGTCTCTACCAGCTTTGTTGCTGCTGTACACCTGTCCGGGGATCCAGAATCGCGTAGCGGTGGCTTACGAACAAGGTAAATGTGCAATTTGCACCGTTGAGACAAGGCTTCTTATTGAAGTTCTTGTGATTAGATGGCAACCCGCTAGCTGGTCGGCAAGCTGAGCAGCAACTCCCATCCATTACAAAAAAAAACAAGCAAGAACCGCTGTCAGCGAAGTTTATAAAGAGGTGTTCTGTTAAGGAGCTTAAACAAACTCCAGTAAGTTATATCGGAATTGAGCTAATGTGCTTTGAGCAAGAAGGACAAGACTTTTAAGATACTAACAGACATTTCGTTCAAATGAAACATGGTTGGTCACAGTTAATAAATTTAAAGCAGACATTTTTGCGCATTGGCGTTTGCTGCTACATTATATGGATCTATAATAATAATTTGCGAATGTATCGAAGTATCTTAATATACAATCGGCAAGTATCGTATCGGATACAATTATTGCGGTAGTATCTTGTATCTGTATCTCAAATACTTTTTGCCTGAGTATCTTGTATCGTATCGCGATACAATTTCAAAGTATCTTTGCCCAGCCCTGGCTCCGTCTTTGCTCAGACGATTCAGCGCGAAGGCGGGAATATGCTAAAGTAAAACACGACCTCACAGGCAACGGCTACCCTCGCCAACTACTACGTCAGCAGGAACACCGCTCCAGAGAACCTCCTGGAAACAAACCAAGCGATCGCAAGAAAACTGCACCCATTCCATATGCTCCCGGGGTAAGCGAAACCCTTGCAAGAATTTTCAAGAGCTATGACGTGCAAGTCGCGCACGTGCCCTCGCACAAATTAAGAAGCCAGCTGGTCCGCGTTAAAGATCCATTGGAACGTGAACGCTACCCTGGAGTGGTATACAAGATACCATGTCAAGACTGCCGCGCATCATACATAGGAGAATCAGGCAACTTCAAACGGCGTACCAAGCGGCACCATAATGACGTAGCTAAGGGACATGCTGCCGCCAACGCACTAGCTGAACATCATCTTAACACGGGTCACAACATTGATTGGAATTCAGCGATTGTCATCGGCACTGAAAAATCACTGTCATCCCGCTTTCTTTTGGAATCATTATTATTCCAGTCCACGCCTCATACACTTCATCGGACATGTGGAAATCTACCCGATACTTACACCAGATCATTACGCCACTTATTATGCATATAAAGGCACGGCCCAACTTACGCTTGTTTGTGAACAAGAGACCCCTAGTGGTCTCGAAACGTCATAAATTCCTTTTTTCGTTGCAACTTTGGCGAGTGTTTGTTTATTCGCAAGAAAAGAAATAGATGCCTCACCAAACACGAAAATTGGCCGTCGGCGTCCCGCGTCGCCAACACGAGTGATTCACAAAATCATGACGTGACGACGTTACCATGACGTCACAGATGACGCTACTATGACGTCATTGTGTGCAATCAATATCATACCATTAGAAGCTGCGCCCTCTTACAAATATCTTGGTGTTACCATTACTAATGATTTGTCTTGGAACGCACATATTACTAACGTCATCTCATCTTCTAATAAGGCACTCAGTTTCTTTAAACGCCACCTAAAACAAGATCCAAAGCATGTAAAATTACTAGCCTACCAAACCACAATCCACCCTAAGCTTGAATACGCATGCGCAGTATAGAGCCCCCACCAAACATATTTAATCAACGCTCTCGAATCTGTACAAAACCGTGCTACAAGGTTCATACATTCTCAATATTCATACCATGTCAGCGTGCCGTCTTTGCGAAATGAATTAGGACTACCGACCCTTGCTACTCGTCGCCGTGTATCATCGCTATCTCTTTTCCATAAGCTCTATCATTGTTCGCTTAATCAACCACCGTACATTATTCCTGCTGGCCGAACGTCACATCGAACTTGGCACATGAACCGAGTGGGCCGACCCCGTACATATACTGCTACTTTTTCAGGTTCTTTCTTTTTCCGCACAGCCACAGATTGGAACAGCCTGCCCCACGAAATCGCCGCCCTAACCAGCACACCCACATTCATACAAAAAATATCCGATCGTTTCGCAGAATAAAAACTTCTGGATGTCATTTTCATCATTCCGGCTGCTTGTATACGTTACAGAATCATGTACCCATATTGCTCGTACCGTGTTTAATAATGCTCATACACATGTTATTTCCAACTATCGTATAATGAACATATGTAAACTATGTAATGCCCATGTTGGGCTTTTAAGGTAATGAAATGAAATGAAATGTTGAGTGACGTCATATAATGACGCCATCACATCATGCGGTCGCTTTGCATTGCCCCCGTGATCTGGGGCCGATCATGGAGGCAATGTAAAAGCAGGTGAGGTGCACAAAGCTTGCAATGCCTTCGATCCTGCGGGCAGTCCGAAACCACGTTATGTGCAGAAAGCTTTCGGAGAGGGGCGGATCAGTGCATCGACTGACGAAAAAGAAGACGGCTTTCGCTTTCGAGTCGTCTGAGGTGAATTGCATAAGGTACCGCGTTTTTTTTTTCAGGTATTTTTTTTCGCGTGCATTTTACCTATGCGGTGAGTTCTTCAAAATGTATGGGTAAGTCTTACATGCTGACATCGATATTGGTGACCACCACGTTTTTATCGCCTGACGGAGGCAAATCGTCAGAATTATTTCTGGCCGAAGAAAGCGGGTTGGCGCGTCACGCGCCATATTATTATTGTCAGTCGTTACGCAAATGGTAAGCATGTCAAGCTAGTGATGCTATGACCTATCGGTCATGTTAGGTATACATTCGTGCCCACCCATGCCAATTTCGTACAGACCAAGTGAACGAGACGCGAGTTACGCGAGTATAATTTTTTACTTTAGGTACCGCGGCCCCGCCGACGGACACATTCGGCTTCGCATGAAAAGGCTTGAAACTAGAAACGCCGCTCTTCCAGCTTTCGCTGTGACTGTGCTGCGGTTTCAGCGCAGGCCTGGAGTTTTTCTCCTGCAGCAAGTTTACGTTCGTCATTCCACACGAAAGTACATTAGCGCCTTCTCTCACGATGAAGTGCGTGCTGAATGCGGTCCTGAAACAGCTGCGTAAGTGTGAGACCATTGCGGTGACAAACCGGCTGAAAGGAAATATACAAAATTCCCGTTTCACAACGCCCAAACGCGTCCTCTGTGCGATGAGTCGCTACAGTGTTATGTTGCAGTGACGCAGTATTAAATATTGCCCGAATTCCCGCAATTTTGGCTAATAGCGGCCAAAATATCAGGCGCGTAGCAGACGCTTGCTGTTGTTAGTCGGCGTTTGTGGTGTCCTGACTTCTTTCTTGTGCCCGTGTTTGCACGCCTTGTCTTTTTAGAATGAAGACGCTCGCTGCTTTGGCGCGGCTTCTGCCGCGGAGAAAGTCCACGGGTCTGGCACGGCAGCGCCGCGGCGCGGTAGTTCACCGCAAAAGCCCTCGCTCCTCCCATGTATTCGTGCGGCGCTTTGGGGCCGTATTCTCAAAAGGCGACAATCGCGAAAGTATCGCCTTTGGTGCGCGCTGATTGGCTATTGACCAAAACAGGAAAGGTGAGAACGCCGTCTAGTACTTCCGTCGACGTGACGCGGTGCTCTACGGCGCTCCAGCAATGCCTGGAATAAACGAACACACCTTATCACCGTCGGTTGGTGGTGAAGACTAGCATTTCAGTGACGTAAGCGGTAGCTTCTATAGTATTCAATCCTCGGTGTATGTACGCAGCATTTTTTTGCGCTGAAGCTTTCAGCGAGCATTACCTTGGGGTGCTATCAGTACTCGCTCTTTGCCAGCGCCTGTTTTTTCGTGGTTTCAACGTCCCAGGAACATGAACCGTGCGTTGCTCGCGTGGCTTATCGCGAGCCGGCAACATGCTGAGATGTTGAGACGATATCGCTGCGGCGGCACGCTACAGCTTAACTCTCCGAGTACGCTGTGTTAAACTCTCAACGAAAATACAATTCATGCAAAGTTGCATTCTTTAAATATTATACTGTGCATTAAACAATCGCACAAAAAAACGTTGAAAGCACTTTCAACACGTCCTATATTTCATGTAGCCAAAGCCAAGCCTGGCCACTGCGTAGAAGCCAGCACACGCTCGAAAACGCCGCACTCGGGTCGCTCTGCGCTCGTACGGTACGCTCACTCCTGTGTTGTGAGACATTCGTAACACTAACGGCCACTGCAACAACGACGTCACAGGCAAGTGTTTCTTCAGTTATTGAACGCATCAGATTCTACGTCACCAAACGCGATACTATGGCCTTTCGTGATCTTTTGAGAATACGGGCCTTGGACACTCCCCCTATTCTAGGTCACTCTAACACGGCCCGTATTCTTTCTGTTTTTTTCTCCTCGCGCCACGCGGGCACGTGCAGGGAGGTATCTTCCAGATGTGCGTGCTTGCACGTTTTCGGCGCCGCTTCGTCGTCTTGTCAGCGGCGTCAGGGCACTTCATCACATAAGCCCCCATTTGAAGAAGTGTTCGAAGGGAACACTTCAACGTGGACGCGATTCCAGTCACACTGTCTTGACAGCACACACTGGCACTCGAGAATACTCAAACACTGCACACACTTACACACGCGAAATTTACACACTAGATGAAAATTAAGAAAAGTCAGAAATAGTGACAGTCTGTTCTAACTATTATGCAGAAGTGTGCTGCAGGGTGTATTGACTAAATTAATAGACTCTTCGCTTTGTAGCAACCAAGTTAAACACTTTTACTATTCAACATCACAAAAATTGTCAGAGACGTCCTCACGAGCGTCTCTGACACTATGCACTACACCTGCTGCCCGAACCTATAGACGGTTTCAAGGTTGCGATGGCAGGAGCACGTGGTGTACCCCAAGAAACTTCCGGTCACCTCATTTATTATTCTGCAACACCGAAGCGTAAAGCATTTCTTTTAAGTTTTGTCAGAGTAAGGAAAAACTATTTTTCCGCTTTGACATAAAAGAAAGGCACTTATAGTTAAGGACTAACTCTTTTAATCTTGTGTGTAGCATAGAATATTATTTAATTCAAATATTTTGCTACACACAGGGAGCAAAGTGTGCAAACTCTACGGGCTACTCGCCAAGGCTTTTGTTCCCCGCCGATCCTGCTAGCCTACGCCAGCGCACGAAACCGGAAGCGGTCCAGGGCCTGTGTTAGTAAACAGCGAAACCGTCACCATGTTTACACGGAGCAAGGCTCCTGCGGCGACAGCAACAATCGGCAGTTCAGCGATGAACCCTGTGGAGGACGAATGGGAGCTGCTGTCCCGACTACGGAGGGAAGCTTGGCAGAGGCCGCGGGAGCCCCAGCATCACCAAACATCCCGCCACCAGCGCCCCGTCGGCTTGTCCTTGGCAGTCGTATTTCCCGTTAGATCAAGTCATTTACAGCACTGTTCACAAAGTGCATTCCGTGCTCGCTGACAACTACCGCAAGATGAAAAGTCTCATTACTAAATTTTCTTCGCAATTCGGCATTCTACACACGAGGACGTGTATGGCCGTGTGTATAAACAGAAGTGAACAACCTGAAGTTGGGAAATCATCACCGCTTTTGCATCCTGTGATTACGGATGCAAAAGCGGTGTGATTACGGATGCATCCTGTGATTACGGATTCACCGACCAAACGGTCGTCAATCAGTATGCATTACGAAACGAAAGAGCCAAAGCCCACGGCACGATGACAAATGCAAGAAAAAATACCAAAGGTGCCGTTGCCACTCCACGTTCCAGAGAAGGAAATACAAGCGGCTGACATCATCGGGAACAAGCTCATCCATTAGCGCGCTGCAACCGAGCTTCTCCGCTTTACGTGGTGCTTCCCGCAGTTATAGACAGCCCTTGCGCATAATGTAAGCTCTAGGACACGGCTGGAGATTACTTCCAGCGCTGCGCCACTACAACTTCTCATAAGGGAGAATAAGTTCATGGCGAGATGTAAGCGATGAAAGATTCGGGAACGCGGTGTGCCGCTGGATCCGGCGTTTCGATAAGCGCCTTGTCTTTTTCAAGGCGGCAGCTGCCTACCTTAGCGCGTGTATGTTTGCAAGCAACCCTAACCCAAACTCTCTCCACACACGCGGGAGCTCCGCCGAGCTCCCGCGATGCGAGCGCCCTCACACGCCAGAGCGCGCTCCTCCTCTCCACTCACTCTCCGCTACTCCGCCCGCACCACCTGCTCCGGTTGCTAGGGGCGAGGATAAGCGCGCGCGCCCGCAGCTGTTGCTATGGGAGAGGGAGTGATAGCGGAGAGGCGCGCGGACAACGCCGGATGCCTGACATAGCCCGACTAAGAAATGCATTCGCATTTAAAAAAAGAAAACCATGGTTGATACCTTCGTCATAGCAGTCGGCGTAACGCGAAAACGAAGCGCGTCTTCACAGAAGCAGTTCATTGTTTTTTTTTTTTTCATTTCAGAAGCCACGGAAGTGGCTATTTCGCGCAAAGAAAACACAAGGGGAGGGATAAGGGGAGCGCAAACTTTCGACTGTTTAATCCAAATTTACTCCAGTAGTATATATATATGCAAACGCATGCGCAGAAAGCGAGGCAAACAACGAACCGATAACGTTTTGTGCAATGCAATACAGAGGTACAGACATGCGCAAAAGGGCAGGCTCACAACAATCGGACACCATCTTAATCACAACCTGCGATGCAAGAACGTGCTCTCTGCCTGCGAAAGGAACAATGAAGTGTCACTAATGCATAATAAACCTCGTGCTTTTATGTGAAAAGCTTCCAACAGCTCCCGAGCAGTGGTGTCCCTGCTTCTCCCAAGAATCTGAATTTTATGCAGATACGGCTCACACTTGTGGGAACTGCAGTGGGCCGGCAAATGTGCCCCATCTTTACCTTTTAGTGACAGCTCGTGTTCCCGCGCTGAAAGAACATGAACAGACTAGCCCAACAACGTGTGCTTCTGGAGTTCATTGTTTATTGCCCCTTTATACATGAGAGCTTGTACAATGACTATTCGTGTTTGGCAGCTATAGCGGCTACAGCACAGTTTACCGCAGACGCACCGACGTTGACGCCTGGTGGCGCATTCACATACCGAGGATTAACCCCATGAACACGATTAAACTATTGTGGAGGTTGAAGTAGTTAACATACACTTGGACACAGTATACGGTGAATGTCGCACAAAGATCACATGAACAAGCGCACAATAAACACTGGTACTCGATATGCACTCGTTCAAAGCGTCGTCGTTTTATGGGGGAAACGCCAAGGTAAGCGCTCCGCAGTAGTAGGGTAACCTCGAAGATGTTTTATTGCGATAGCAATTATATGGACACTACCGACTGGTTTTTGCCGTCACCGTCGCCATGATGTCCCAAGTATGCATATGTATGTATATATAAATAAAGGCCACAAAGAAAAAAATAAACCAGAAGACAGAAATTTCAGAAGCGCGCCATCGGGATTCGAGCCTGCGACCCCTCGCTCCGCAGCAAGCCGCTTTAAGCAAATCCGACACACGCAACCGGTGGTTTACGATACTAACGGCCAGCTATTTGTATACAGCATTTAACGCTGGCCGCTCGGACAGCTCGGAGGTGTTTCAGCGTGTGCAGTATCGCCCGCGAGATTGCCCGATGGCCGTGCTTTAAAGCAACGCTCCTACATTTTCCTTCAGTTTAAAAAGTGCCCTTGAGACGCTCACTAAATAGTGGCCCATTTCTGTACCCACTCGCGATGTGGAACGCCGGGTAAACATAGGGTGCCTTGATGCGCGTTTTGTTGCGCGTTTTGTGCACACATCGAGGCACACTAGGTAAACAGTGCGTCGAACGCCACCGCGCGGCAGGAAAAGCGGGTAGGGGGGGTGGGGGATCACTCCACGCACAGCAGTTTTCAAGAAAAAAGAATCTAAGCGTTCTGTTGTAGCGCGCAGCTCAAACACGAAGTAACAACTGTGGAAGTTGTTAGTTCGCGCTCGTCCTGTCTATACCTGTGCGTTCTTTTCGAGCGTCCTTCCTTGTGTTTGAGCAGCGTGCTGCAAGTGTCGAGCTGTGGCCGCTGTTAGTTCGCGGTCGTCATGTGTGTGTTGTTTTCGTGAGTCCTTTGCGGTTGAGCGTCGCGCTGCAAGTATCGAGCTGCTTGCCGTTGTTAGTGTGACATCCTAATTTCTTGCTGTCGCATTCATTGCTTCGCTGTTGCGGCGAAACAGTGACTTTTCTTAAAAAATGTGAACGTGCTCATGTACCTATCACGTGACCTTTTACTGGTGTACGCTATTAATTGTATATATATATATATATATATATATATTAGCGTTGATAATACAGCACACTTTTTATTATAATCTCTACTAACGTGAACCGTGCAGATATGCACTCGTTTGCACTGAGCTGAACAGCGGCGCCGCCTTCGCTTGACGTATGTCGCGATCATAGAGCTTCTGACTATAAAAAAATTGGCCGCGTATCTGCGTGCTCCGCTGCAAGTGCCGTGTAAAGACGATAGAGGAGGCGCTGCGTCTACGCTGCGTTAGAGTGCCTCGATGCGCGCGCCCCCGCTTAGAGTGGTGTCAGCTTTTGAAAGGGCAGGAGCCGCCTCCTCGGCCTTGGCGGCAGCGTGGCCGCCATTTTGTATCCCCCGACCGGTCACTTGTGCGTGGCGCGCGTGCTGTTTTTAGGTCGGTGTTCGTTTCCCTCCAGTTTTATGCAATCGCTAACGTCACCATGGCCGGGTGTTGCTTGCCGCAGTGCACCAACCATTCCAGAAACGCTGGGCGCTGTATCGTTTTAGAAGACACGAGGTTTCTTTAGACAGCAAAAATCAAACATGACAAGTGGCATCCGAAGAACACATTATGCACTTGCAGTGTAAGCTTCCGGCCGGTATTTC
This sequence comes from Rhipicephalus sanguineus, assembly GCF_013339695.2. Taxonomy (NCBI): domain Eukaryota; kingdom Metazoa; phylum Arthropoda; class Arachnida; order Ixodida; family Ixodidae; genus Rhipicephalus; species Rhipicephalus sanguineus. Next base: position 215,524,683 of record NC_051178.1, read on the forward strand.
GAATGCACATGCAAGGATAACTTCTGCCGGTGTTAACCTTGCGTAATAAATGGACACACTGATATCAGCTACATGCTTGAAATGCTTTGATTCACGTGTGCATGAATCCTGCATTTTTCTTCGCAAACATTCTTTACTGCACTTGGTTGGTCCTGTATCTGGCTTTGATTTTTGCTTTCGCTATTTTTCTGATTTGAAATGTATCATGGAATATAATATGCGTGTTTGTCTGCAGATCAGATCCTTTTTTTTCTAATAATAATTATTTGTCAGAATTTACGTCCCAAGAACCCCGATATGATTATGAGAGGCGCCGTATATAGTGGAAGGCTCCCGAAATTTTGATCATCTGTTGTTCTTTAACGTACACCTAAATCTAAGTACGCGGACCTCTGTCATTTCACCTCCATCGAAATGGGGCCGCTGCGGCCGGGATTCCATCCCGCAACCTTTGGGTCACCAGTCAAGCATCATAACTGAAACCACGGCGGATTCTTATTTTTTATATTCCTTTCCGTGTTTTAAGTACGCCTTCTGTGCTGGCCTGATGGCCATGTATGTATGTGTGCAGGTAAATGTTTTTTTATCCTTCCCTATATCTGTGTTTCAAGGTTACATTTTCGTCCTGTCTTAAATATTTACGCCGTTCCTGTTTTTTTAATCATTTACGATCACTGTGAATTGACTAGTGGCAGTTGTGTTTTGTTGTGTAATTTGCTTTCTATTTGTGTAATTGCTTCTGTCAGCGCAGCATTAATGCGCTCAAATAAATGGCCTGTACACTGGATATTAACGCGCGCGCACGCACACGCACACGCACACACACACACACATTCAGTATTTTATTTTTTTGAGCAAGCATAATTTATATATTAATATTGTAAGCCCTGAAGGCTCATATAAGAATGCGCATACAAACAGTTCTCGCGAAGCGTCTATACAAAGAAGACGCATGAAAACAAGAAGACGGGGAAGCATTGCGCACAGTAGACACGCTATGTCAGTAAAAAAATACAAGAAACAAAGTCAAGTTGTACAATGAGTACGTCATGGAAAACCAGTTAATGAAATAAAAACTCACAGGCTCCCTTATGCGTTCCATTAAGACGGCTCGAAAGCGAAAGCTATCCTCTTCTTCTCAGTTTTTTGCGCACAAAGCGCGATTTTGCATTGTCTCCAAGATCGGAGGCACCTCACCTGGTTTTGCACTGCCTCCGTGATCTGCCCACTTTTCACCATGCTACGATGTCATGTGATAACGCCATCATATGACGTCACGCCAAAATTTGTGAAGCCATATGGTGACGTCATATGGTGACGTCATCACGTGACGATGATTTCTTGCATCCCTCGTCCCCGACGTCGTGGTACGCTGACGCCGTAGACGCGGGACGCCGACGGTCAAATTTCGCGTTTGATGAGGCATTTAAGGCTTTCGCCTTAAAAAATACGTCCTCGACTGCTGACCCGAAAGTCACGGGTTCGATCCCGGCCGCGGCGGTCGCATTTAGGTGGAGGCGAAATGCTAGAGGCCCGTGTACTGTGCGATGTTAGTGCAGATTAAAGAACACCAGATAGTCAAAATTCATGGAGCCCTGCACTACGGCGCGCCTCATAATCATATCAGGGTTCTGGCAAGTAAAACCCCAGATATTAATAAAAGACACAAATAAACGGCGCCGTCCACCTGCCGCACAAAGTGTAAAACAGTATTGGAAACACTCAATAATATGTGCGTGCAATTGGGCATGCGAGAAAACCCGCAGATACAGAAAAAGAAAGTGCAGATACAAGAAGACTGAAAAACGCACTGATACTGTGCGCATGCAAAGTTTTACGGCATTCTACTCAACAACGTATTCATCGTTTTGATAAGGACTCAAGGTGCAACTAGAGTGCCAATACAGTAGCGGCTACATATTGGGAGCAAGAAATGTCAGCAATATTAATGATAAAGAAGCTTTCGTTTCATTTTAGCAGGATATTTGCACGATACTGCCCCTCGGTCCTTTATTCTGTGTACAATATGTATGATGCCATTTATAATAAACGAGGAAATTGTTTGCACACTTAGCAAAATGAGCCACCTTAATCGCGCTTAGGTAGCTTCGCAACACTAAATTGTGTGTGTTCAGATACATATACTGCTGCTGCTGACATGTATACAAATACTTTAAACGATTATTTGTGTATTTGGAATGCAGAGCTTACGAGAAAATTAAGTAAGGCTTTAGACTTTGTCGCTTCCGGCGTAAGGAAGAGGACTCGTTTTCAACATAACAGAGTCTACGTCTACCTCTAGCGCATAACACATGCACAGGCCGTCAGCTTACATAATTTACATGCTTCCTTAATAAACATTTAGGCGACAACAGGAATAAAAGCTGCCCAAGCTTCAAAAAGAAAATAAAAAGAGAAAGCTCACTAGCGTGCGCTTATTTCCGGACGTATCCGTGCAGCGCAAGCGCTTTGTGTAGCGCGTTTCGCATGCTGCCGAGCTGCGGCGGGATTCGCAATGGCGGCCGTTGTAGTAGACGACGCGCCTGTCCTCACCCTCAGCGGAGCGCGAGGGCATCAAGGCACCCTAACGCTTCGTGAGATACGGACGCCATCTGGCAATACATCGGGAAACATGAGCTTGTGCAGAGGGTTTCCTTCCTCCGTGGCAGAGGGCGTTCGTCGGCGCGCATAGCATGGTATTTTCAGCGCAGCCGCAGCCGCAGCTTAAGAAACTATAGTGTCTTTAGAATTATGTATCTATGTATTTTCTATTAAAGGAACACACCACCTAATACTCACCTAGTGATTTTGCGCCTCAGGTATGCGTAATATTTACTTTTTGATCGACAACGTTCACAAGTATGAACAGCCGTACCAGTTCAAGATGGGTGGGCTGTAAGCAAGTGGTTCAACTTTGGTTGCGTGGCTGAATCGGGTGACAGACAGGCAGACAAACAGACAGACAGACAGAGCAAAATTTCTGCGTTTAAGTTCCCCAAGAAAGACTATCGTCTTTAAAGGGCCCCTAAACCACCCATAGGTCGAAATTTAGTTGTGGCGTTGCAGTTGTGCACGAGTCTACAGCGAACGCTGGCTGAGTTGCACGCGCTTTCTCGTTTCGCTCTTTCCTTCACTAGGCTACGTTCGTCGGCTCGTCTATTCACCTTTCCGAGTGCCCTTCCTCAGCGTCCGAGGTGGAAACGCAAGAAGCGCGCGCATCTGCTAGCAGAAAACAGGCACCTGTGCGCCCACTGACAGCGTCTCTTGCTCGCGACGTCACTTTATCATACAGTTGACGTCACGGCGGCTGTTGTCGACAGAGCAAAGGCACGGAGAGGAGCAGGCGAGCGTCTGTTGGTGGTTTAGGGGCCCTTTAAAATCGGCAGATCCCACTCCTTGTGGGAATCGGTTTCATGCGAAGCAGTCAGCGAGTACATCTATGCTGTATTTTATGGCTTTCAGCCAAGCGTTACGAGGTGGGTCGACGTGTTTTTGTAAGTGTAGTAGTTGCGTGCATACCGTGAGCTTACTAGGCACGTCGACAATACGTGCGTTTAAAGGGTAACTTATGGTGTGACGTAACGTCAGCACTAACGTTAGAGCCCATAAGTCACTATTATCGAAACCAAGTGCACTCTCCTGTGCAATGATGTGAATATCACACGTAACTTTCGTTAAGGATTCCTCCGGGGTCGAGCAACGCTTGAATACTTTGCTGAATCATAGGAATACAAGTGTAGTTTATTAGACTGCTATAAAAGCGCAGCCAACACTGCAACCCCGGAACATGACCTGACAGGACGCCTGTATCGTAGGACTACATATGCTAGTCTCATTGCTTTGTTATAAAACTAGATAGCCAGCACCACAACACAACTGACGTTGCACGCGACATTACACCTACATAGGGTGTTTTTCGAAAGCAGTTTCTAGACGTGGCACGGATCTGTGGTAGTACAGCTGACTGCCACGCAGAATACTTGGGTTCGATCCCTGCTGTCAGGGTGTCGGAACGGAACGAAAACCAAAAATGAAAAACGAAAAAAACGATATTTTTGACCGGAACGAAAACGTCACCGAAACTTTATCTATTATTTCGTTCCGGAGTGAAACCGAAATTTTTTAAATCGTTTTTCGGTTCAAGAGAAAACTTGGCAATCCGGAACAACTGAGGTCAGGCAACGTGAGCAATTATGCATATCTCAGGGTACAATATTAGCGACGTACCTCAGGCAGGAATTCCAAAGCAAAGATGTGCCGAAATTGTGCGAAAACCGAAAACAGTGGCAACCAGAGATGTTTATATTAACGCAAGTGGACTTTTGCGCGCCTGTCACGCAGGCCAGCGTGGTCAGGGCATTGTCGGCGTTGAAGTTTCTTGCAGCGAAAGCCGTTATGCGATCACAACAGCCGATTTTGGCGCCATAATTGTCCGCCGCCGCCGGTGTCCGTAACCGCCATCGCGTGAAGTAGTCAAAAACGAAATGAGAAACGAATTTCTAGGATCGGATGGGATCGGAACCCGCGCCCTCTGCGTGGCAGACGGGTATTCTACCACAGTGCCACGCTGGTGCTTGTAGCTCCTTCGCAAAAATACTCTATACAGGCGTCATGTCGGGCAGGGAATTGTGTTAACATATGTAATGTAGCATGGCAGAAGAGAACAACCTGGTATCACGCAGAGCGAATTGCGCAACGAGTCGGTCGTTCAATGCTTCCAACCCGTTACAAAGAGCTCAGCCATAATTTTTCATCGTCATGACCCGCAGCACAAAGTGCACGTAATGCCTCTTCCAGCTTTCGCTCTTCCGCTGTCGCTCTTCCGCTCTTCCGCTGTCGCGAAAGCTGGAAGAGCTGTCGCTCTTCCAGCTTTCGCTGTGTCTGTGCTGCGTGTTTCGCGCAAACCTGGCGATTTTTTTTTATCAGAACGGCAGTCTCGCACATCAGAGAGTACAGTCAAGACATGCTGCTTCTGAGATCGTGCTCACTCCCTTGACACAAAGCATTGAGCCCGCTAAAAAAATCGTAATTGACTTTCGAGAAAAATACTATGGCCATGGTTCCTCAATACTTTGTCAATGCTATGACATTAAAGTGTAAACTGGTTTGTGCTAGTTGGTAGGAATTCGTGGTACAGTTACTTTCGCTCCTCTGAAGAACGTGTTTTACCCCTCTCCCACTTTCTTAAGAGGAGCGCAAGTAACTATCACAAGTGCAATGTTTTTTATCATTCCCGCAACTTCAAATTTTTGCATAAAAAACCGTTACGAACCCTTACGGAACATCTTAATTTCGTTCCGGAACAGAAACGGAACGGAACTTTTTGCGGTGAAACGAAACTAAAACCGAAACGAAAAACATTTCGTTCCGACACCCTGCCTGCTGTGATCCTGTTTTTAAATGCGAATGCATTTCTTAGTCGGGCTATGTGAGGCATCCGGCGTTGTCCGCGCGCCTCTCTGCTCTCACTCCCTCTCCCATAGCAACAGCTGCGGGCGCGCGCGCTCCTTCTCTCGCCGTTCGCTCTCTCGCTTCTCTCGCCGTCCTCCCTGCGCCACCGCCTCAATGCAGTGCGTTTGAAACGCGTTTGTAGCATTTGTGCTGCCTTGGCACAGCCTGAAAACAGCGCGTTCTAAACGCGTTTGTGCTGCATTGAAGGCGGTGGCAACATCCCTGAGGTGATTACGAACGCATGTAGGAAGCGTTCGTTGAAAGAGGCGCCCAAAAGGGAGACACTTGAGCGCGTCGATGTGTCCAGCTTTACGCCATTAAAATTACTACGCCCTGTACTCTCGGCGCAAGAAATGCATTCGCATTTCCTCACGATTTCCTTCGGGGAGGTGGGGGAATTTCTTATTCTGTGCATTCGTCGGGTCAACGCGGCCGATGTCGGTTTTAAGTGCGAATGCACTTTATAAGCGACCCTGAATCCGCCGTCCCATAGCAACGGCGCGAGGAGCGGAGAGGAGCGTCTGTAGCAACGGCGCAGCGACGTCACGCCCCACGTGACTGCGCGCGCTCCGCCCTCCGCTCCGTGGCTGCGCGCGCCCCGCGCATTGCCTGTGGTGATGAAGGCCGGCGGCGAGACGCCGAACGAAAGCGCGCGAAGCGAGCCGAGCACCCCGAAGCCGATCTGGCGCGGGGACGCGCGATGCGTGAGCGAGCGCGGGCCCTCGAATTCGATCGGCCGGACGCGCGCTTCAAGCGAGACTTCCTGGACCGCAGCAGGTGTGCGATCGACTGTGGTTCGACAACAACCTGAGCCCCATCTCGGGCGTGCGCAACGCCGCCAACAAGTTGAACGCGTTGCGGGTTCTTTGGAACGAGTTCGGAAGACAGATCATCATCATCAGTAAAAGTGCTTTGCACTTAAAAACGGCCAGACCTCCGTGGGTCGGCTGGCGCGTGCTCTCTCGCTGCCGTCTCCTTCGCTCGGCTCTGCAGTTTAGTCGCGCGCGCCCCCTCATAGCATCACCCCGTGCTTCGCACTTCCTCATACTCCCCTTCGGGGAAATGCGGGTTTTTTCTTAACGCTCTCGCATTTAAATGACCAATCTCTGTTCTCGGCATTCCTGGGTAAACTGGATAAACGGCATTCCTGGGTTACAGTATAAACTGTAAATACATAGATAGATAGATAGATAGATAGATAGATAGATAGATAGATAGATAGATAGATAGATAGATAGATAGATAGATAGATAGATAGATAGATAGATAGATAGATAGATAGATAGATAGATAGATAGATAGATAGATAGATAGATAGATAGATAGATAGATAGATAGATAGATAGATAGATAGATAGATAGATAGAAACGCTCAAAGTGCATAACGTTCGCTTAGAAATGCTTCGCCATTAATGCCTAGAGGGGAATCTGGCGCTAGTGTGTTTGCAGGCTCCTTCAGCGGCGCTTGAACCACCATGGGAATGATGGGAAGTACAGGCTTCGGATCTGCTCCGGATGGCTGTTGTTCTTGAGATTCGCGACGCTTTTCTGCCGAGTGTAAAACAAAGTGGTATGAAGTTATTTCGAAATAAAACTTGCTTCATTCTTTTGGACGTAGGACTTAATGCGAAAAGTTTGCGTGACCGTGAGATGGAAGTGAAACCTGAACAAATTCAACCCCAAGGGAATGCATTGTTCTACAATTGTGTTCCAGATTTGGCATCACGATGTAATGAATAATTTTTTGACAACACCTAAAACAAACACGATTGTTTTTTTTTTGACAACATCTAAAACAAACACGTAGAGATGAGAATCAATCACTTCATCTCCAATAGAACTTGCCCTGACCGCGCTTTCTTGCAGAAACCAGTAACGCAAAGGTACACATTGAGCAGTATCTGTCCGAAAAAAAAAACCGCCATATTAAGCATGTAGGGCGTGGGAGGAAACCACTCCCTTTCCTTCGCTTAAAGCTATCGTTTTAACCTGCGAGCACAATTGTGGCGGCCGCGGTCGCCACCTGAAAGGGGGTGCGACTTCACTCGTTAGTCATAATTTTCACAACGGCAATGCTTTTTAAACCCCCTTGGGTAAGCTATGCCTCTGCTCATGCATACCAACGCCTCGCTGTGCATACGGTACCACCCAGAGCTTCAGGAACGCGAGAGGCAGAGTTTGTAGCTTGATCCGTGAACGTGCGAAGGCGTTCCACTTCCTTCTGTCGTCTCTCTCTCGGAAAAGGTGTCACATATATTAGACGCGTTTGTAAGGCCTCGTGCCTGTGTGCCGGTAGCGCAGTGAGTAGAGTGCTCGGCCCCCTATCGCCGCAGACCGAGAGGTCGTGGGTTCGACTCCCAGATCATCCGCGTCAACGAAGCTTTTAAATGCGGAGCATTTCTTAGTCGCGGCGTGGGCGGCGCCGTCCACACCCCCACTGCGCATGCTCGGCTCGTCTCGTGCCGGCAGCAAGCCTCTCCTCTCCGTCCCTCTCCTCCTCTCTCCGTCCCTCCCTCCTCTCCCTCGAACGCGGGCGGTGTGTATATAAGCGGCGGAGCGCGTGTTCAGAATTCAGTCAAGGGCGTCTTGGCTTTCGCTTGACTTGACGCTTTGCTTGACTCGAGTAGATGCGATGGAGAGAGAGAGAAAACTTTTATTAGAAGTATTGAGAACTGGCGGGTGGGGCCCTCAGTCAAGAGCTCCAACAGCCGCTGCCGCGTCTCGTGCCCGACGGACCAACGCCCGCTGGCCGCTCGGGCTTCCGTCACGCAGCATGGCTCCCAGTCCTTGCATGGTTGGAATAGGAGAGGAGATGGAGAGCGCCTGGCTGGTGGACGCTGACATTCCAGCGTTACGTGAAATAACGTCGGTACCGCACCGCAGCCAGGGCATTTGTCAGGGTAGAAAGTTGGATAGGAGGATGTGGAGGGAGTGTAGGGTTGGGGGAAAGTGTTGGCCTGCAGTTTGCCGCATCGCGGTCGCATCTTCTCGGTCAGCGTATGGTGTGGTGGAGGGTACCGTAGGCGTTCTCGCCTATAGTAATCCAGAGTGTCTCGATATCCTAGAAGTTCCGTGTTCGCGTCCCGCTCATACTGGGTTGGACAGCTCTTCCTCCGGTTCCCGGTTAGTTAGCGCTCGGGTAGCTGCATGTGCGCAGTCATGGACCGGGGAGAGAGGCGTGCCCAGGGGTCCAGACAAGGTCGGAACCTGTGTGGTGTGTGGAATGCAGTGTTCAAAATGCGGTGTGTGTGTTGTGAGACGATACCACGTGTGAAGGCTCGACAGGCGTCCTGTGAATCCGTAATAATTAGAATAACATCTGCATGAGGAAGGTTTACAGCAGCGTGGGCAATCGCCAGAGCGACGGCGCACTCTTCGCCCTCAGATACTTTCTTGCTAGGTACGCTAATTGAGGCTACTATGTCGTGGTCATTGTTCACCACTGCTCCGACTGTGAAATCGCGGAAGCGGTGTCTAGCGGCGTCAGAGTATAAAACAGTGTTTGGGGGTGACTGATCGATGAGGCGTGTGAGATTTTTCACCCTTGCCCGCCTACGCCCAGCGTTGCGCTCAGGGTGCATGTTACGTGGCAGCGGAGCGATTGTAATTCGTGCTCGGAGGTCACTGGGTAGCTGTTTTTCTGCTACATTGTATCTGCATTGGTTCGGAGGATATCCTATACTGATGAGTAGCCGCTCTCCCACTTGGGTGTTGCGGAGTCTTCGTATCTGACTGTTACGCTGTGCTTCGATTAATTCCTTTACGTTGTTGTGCACTCCCATGGCTAGGAGACGCTCGGTGGATGCATACGTGGGTAGTCCAAGCGCTGCCTTGACGGCTCTGCGGAGAATAACGTCTAGTCTTCTCTCTTGTGCGAGCGTTAGGGACTGATAAGGGACGTGGTAGGTGATGCGGTTTACTATGCAGGCGTTGACTATGCGCAAAATGTCTTGCTCCTGAAGTCCATGTCTTCGGTTGTGATGCGACGGATCATATGCGTGATTTGAGAAACTTGTTGTTCTAATATTTTCATGGTGTATGTCGCCTTGAGATCAGCTTGAATACAGAGGCCAAGGACGCGGAGTTTCTTTACGCAGGGAACTACATGGTCTTCTAACATGACTGTGATTTGAGGGCTGTTGTCGGGATTTCGCTGGGGACGACGAATGAGCAGTAGTTCCGACTTTTCTGCAGAACAAGTTAGACCACCAGCTCGAGCGTAATCCTGAACCACATTTACTGCTTCTTGGAGCGCGTCTTGTATTTGTCCGTCTGAGCCTTTAGTCACCCAAATAGTGACGTCGTCCGCGTATAAAGCATGTCGCAGACTTGGAATGGAGGTCAGTAGAGGCGGCAATTTAGCCATGGCGATGTTAAAGAGTGTCGGGGACAGCACCGATCCTTGTGGCGTGCCTTTACCCGCTAGCTTGATGACGTCGCTGCGAAGCGAGCCTAATCCTATGGTTGCCGTCCTGTCTGTGAGAAAGGCCTTCACATAGTCATAAACTCGTCGTCCACACCGGGCCGATGCGAGATTCTCTAGTATTAGGTCGTGCGACACATTATCAAATGCACCACGGATGTCCAGGGCAAGCAGAGCTTTAGTTTGCGCAGAACTGAGGCTGTCCATTACTTCCTCTTTTATTTGGAGAAGTATGTCTTGCGTGGACAGATGGGCCCGGTACCCAAACAATGTGTCAGGAAAAAATCCCTGGGCCTCAAGGTATGGTTGGAGTCTTTGGAGGACAACGTGCTCCATTAATTTTCCAACACAAGACGTTAGCGAAATTGGTCGCAGGTTTTCGAGTTCAAGGGCTTTACCGGTTTAGGTATTAGTGTTATTTCGGCATGTCTCCATTCCTGAGGTAACGTTCCGGATTTCCAATGAGTGTTATAGAATTCTGTGAGCTGTTGTAGGTCTTCGTCATCGAGGTTCCGAAGGAGGGAGTATTGAATTTTGTCTTTCCCTGGTGCTGTGTTGCGCTTGATATTCAGAAGAGCAGCGCGAACTTCATGCACGGTGATATCCGCATCCAGTGGCGTTGATTCTGCATATGGGTAGTTTTCATATTTTGGCTGAGGGCCTGTAGCAATGTACCTGTCTTTAAGCTTCTGTAGGATGCTTTTGTCATCCCCATCCTGCTTGTGTAGGAGTGTTTGGATGGTACTGCTCGTGTAGAACTTGGTACTTTTCGGGTCAATAAGAGCCCTTAGTATGGCCCACGTGCGCGCAGTACTTAGCGTTCCATTAAGTGAGTGACAAAAGTTGTGCCAATTGTTCCTCGTGAGCTCTGTGGCGTATTGTTCGGCTTGAAACGTGAGTTGAGCAATGCGAAGTCTAAGCTTGCGATTGTGTCTCTGACGACGCCAGCGTTTTATGAGGCTTCGGCGCGCGTCCCACAGATGTAAAAGATGCCTGTCTACATCTGGGATTTCAGTTGTAGTCGTTATCCGCTTGGTTGCTTTTTCAAGGTCAGACTGCAAGCAGTGTAGCCATTCACTTAGCGGTGGCGTGGTGTTGTCGACTTGAGCGCGCTGCTTCCTAAATTCGTCCCAATTAGTGAGACTAACCTTCCGCTCTGGATGACGGGGGTTGGAGATCTGCAGTATAGTACAAAGGATGCGATGATCACTACCTAACGTTTCTTGCAGATTTAACCAGGAATAATTGCTAACTCCCCTGACAAAGGTTAGGTCAGGGCACGTATCCCTGCTTACGCTGGTTCCTATTCTAGTTGGTACTAGTGGATCTGTGAGTAGGGTAAATCTGTGATTGCAGATGAGGCGTTCTAATTTGGTACCTTTACGTGTGGCCGATAGGTAACCCCACGACGTGTGTGGGGCATTAAAATCGCCAACCACTACGACTTGTTCCCCTAGCTTGCACGTTTCTGCAATGAGGTACCCGAAGTCATCTCTCCTAGATTTAGGGGAGCTGTAGATGTTAAGTACAAATAAACTTTGCTGGCTGCGCTTCTGAGGAACGATTTCAACAAGCACATGTGGAATCGAGGATGACAGTGAGTGTTCGATTGTTGTCAACCGTTTGGATACAAGTATTGCGACAAGTGATGGTGTTTGATGATCTGTGTACGAATGGAAGCCCGAAAGGGTAGGTGTGCAGTGCGTCTCCTGCAGAGCCACGATATCCGGAGGGTGCGCGAAAGTGGCAGTGTACTGTTGCAGGGAGCTCCGCTTTCTTCTGAACCCCCTGCAGTTCCACTGCCACATGGTGAAGGCAGGAGGACTATGATGTTGAGGGGGGGCCATCTTGCTCCTTGAGGACTGTGTCCTGAGTTAGTAGGGATGGGCGAATGTACGGGTGTGGTCGTTTGGTCAGGCCCTTGATGTTTGGGGCAAGTGGGGATGAGTCTTGGGGCCCTGCACTAAATGACGCGAAGCTCTCTTGGATGTGCTGCTTTGGTTCTGTAACAAGCGCTTGTGTATGGGCCTTTAACATATCCCTGAGTTCTGCACGGAAATCGTTAATTGCTTCAGCGATCATGCTGGTCACCTCAGCCTTAAGCGAATCCCTGAGTGTTGCCAGGGCATCTTGCAGCTCTTGCTTTGTGCAGTTATGTACGTTTGAGGTAGGGGGTACGTTGGGGTGGGTATGTAATGAGGGTGATGGGGAGGATGGAGGTAAGGGAGAGTTCAGCCTGGGAGGCCCTGCTGCCCAACTCACCTTAGCCGGAGGTGTCTGTCCAGCGGGCGCTGGCTTCTTGGCGGGTGGCGATTCTGATCCTTCAGCACTTCCGGATCTGTTCTTTTTTTGGATCGGTCCCGGGGTTGGGGCCCTGGGCTTGGATGTGGTTCCTGGTGTGTTCTTCAAGGGTGTCGTTGACTTGTCTTGAGACTTCCCTCTGCTCTTGGATCGGCTACGCCTCGTTCTGGACCTGGGTCGGTGTCCCTTGGGTGGTGATGTAGGGGGTTGTGTCAACGCTTTCGCCTCCAGTGCTTTCTTTACGTATTGCTTGTTCGGAGGTTTCCGTTCCCGCGCAGGGCATTGGGGGTGCGTAGCAGGGTGGTCGCCTTTGCAGTGGAAGCACCGAGTCGTGCAGCTGTGCTGCGGCGCTGGTGTTTCAACTCCACATGCGTGACATCGGCGTTCACTTGGGGTTGGACACACGTCGGCCCGATGTCCCAATGCAAGGCAGATTGTGCACACTTGTTTGCGAGGTCGGTGAATGTAGCATCGGTATTCCGCACGATAGTAGTATACATAGCGTGGAACCTGAAGGCCTGCAAAGGTTATCAGCGCAGTGTTTGTGGACCCCATCATGCGGGCGTGCAGGATTTCGGCGTCGGGTGTGTAGATGTTGTCGAGGAGTTCGGTGGGTGAAGTATTCTTCTCGGGACCCATGATGACTCCCTTGCAAGAATTGTCTGGTGCGGCTATATAAGCGTGCGTTTCATATCGCTGCGTTCCCAAATTTATCACAGTGACAGCTTGTAGCTTTGTAGCAGTGGTTTCGTCTGGCGTGCTTGCTATCGCAATGTTGCGTTCCGCATTTATGCGAAAGAGGAGCTTGTTGACTGTTTCTCCCGGTAGTCCGGCCGCTATGCTGATGGCGCGTGCCACCAGGTGTTGCGCCCAATCACTGAGGCGAAGGCCTCCTTGTGGTCGGAATACAACCTTTAAGTCATCCACAGGTAGGGGGGGTGGCCGTGGGGTCACCTGATTTTTGGCAGGCTCGGGCGCGGGTGCAGAATTCGTTGTGGTCTTTGGCTTGCGTCGGCGGGTAGCAGTGAACCAGGAACCATCGTCTGGGTCCGCTGGATATTCGTTGGAGTCTGAAGCATCCATGGATGCTGAGTCGTTGGCAGGAACTGTAGAAGTCATGTCGACGTAGTGGAAATCAAGGGCACTCCGAAAGTCAATGCAGCGCGATTGGCGTTCGCACGAACGCGGCCAGGCTCCGAAAGTTACGGCGGCGTCGGCGCGGCGTCACTGAGACGCTACCGTCTCGGCCGTGCTCGATGACTGGAAAGAGGCTCGGCAGGGCGGCTTCACGTTTCGGAAAACTCCAAATAGTCGTAGCAATCAAAGTCCTCACCGGAGAAAGTCCGTAGCGGGTACCGCCGATGTTGGCAAGGTTCTACATTGGTTTGGTTGCGGTTGCAACAGAAAAGGGCCAAGAATGCGAGGTGCACTGCGCGAGACGCTATAGCGTCTCCCACAGATGAAAGAGCTCCGGACAGCACGTCTGCTCTCTGCAAACGCTGGATGGGATCCCCCCCGATGCGATGGAAACAACAGTACCTTCAATCAGCGTCCCGCCACTCGTTGAAGGCAACGTTACTCCACCCTGACCGTCGTCGGCGTCAACAACAGCAAGCAACGCAGAAGACAAGGCTGCGAAAAGACGAGCATACGACTCTGAACGCAAGCGTTTGAAGCGAGCTGCGGACCCGGACCTTCGTGCACGCTGGAGCCGTTCAAGTCGTACTTGGTGCGCGCATCGTGTAATAATTAAGCATTCGCAAACCATACCCAATTACGCAATATTCACGCGATACACCCACCACTCTGCGACGCATTTACTCGAGTTCCCCCCGTGTTAAGATGCAGGCGACTTTTTTTTTTCTTCTACTTTTGTTTGTCATCTGTCCATGTGCTTTGTACCAACCAAGACTTCACTAACGTCATTTCCGTCGCGGAAATATCCTTCATGTAAATGACGAAAATGGAAGGAAAGCGAGGGGGGTAAAGAGGAAAAGGCGAGGTAGGTGCTTCACTGAATCATGGTTCTCTAAAGTAAGCACACCTGACAATGATATTCTCGCGGTGATAGGAACGATTAGAAATTCCATGAAGAACGGCCTAATTCTCACTGGTTGTCGTTGTGTATCTAACATATCGGATGGCTTCAAGAGCCGCCTTGGAAACGGTTATACATTGTGGCTGGCGTGCATTAAACTCGTGAATAAGGCATGGCTCTTGATATTTTCTCTCGGGGACCGAAAGAATTTGAGCTCATCGAAGTTGTGACCTGCCACAATAGATATTCTGTACCGCTGCTTTCAGTAATGTCTTCGCCGTGTTGCCCGTTCAATCCAGCATTAAGAGGCTGTCGTCAGTGTACTGCTTGTGACAATGGGAATAATGCATTGAATAAATAACGTACTAGGGCAGGCCGAACTTGGTTTTTTAGGATGGACGCAATCAAATCCGGTGCTTTTAACTGTGACGTCATTTGGAAGGTGTTTTCGAAACTCTTGCGTCTTGGACGATAACAACGTGATTGTGGGCAGGAGAATGAGGGCCCCTACCACAGAAGAAACTTTAAGGTGATTTGTCCCTAATCACATTTACATTTAATGTAGCTAACAGGTTGCCATACGGAGATATCTAATGTCATTAAACGAAAATGACCTGTGCAAACGAATGAGTTTGCTGAACTCATTCCAATGGGCTTCTGTCTCGAATGAGTACTCTTGTCAACGAGGGCCGCGAACAAATATATATTAAAACGTGAATAATTCATTATAACCATTAATATATGTTGTTATTAGCAAGTGTATTGTTTCATTTTTGCCAACCAATCTAACTTATTCGTTCTCAAACGTCTGACTATCCTCGTTCCCACCGACACTGTCCAAGTGACGCCTGCGTACTACCGATGGTGTCAACGCAGTCTCACAGACATCTGCTGCAAACCATTTTCATTAAGACTTGATATTCATAACATTTTAACACGAAAGTGTTTTAGGCCAGGGTCCACCACGGCGCCACTGACGTATTTCTGTCACGGATATGACGTAAAATCTAAAGACTAACAGATGGCAAAAAAAAACAAGAAAAAGGGCCGCCACCGGGAGTCAAAATTACGACCCTGCGCTCCGCAGCGCGCGGCGCGAAACGATTAGGCCACAGACGGCATGTTCTTCGCCATGCTAACGGCGAGCTATTTATATACACCATTTGCCGGTGGTGGTACTCAGAGATCTGTGGTACATCAGCGTGTTTTCGTTATCACTAGCGAGATGGCGCGAAGGGCTCGAAGAGCGCGCTTTAAAGATCGACGCCACACTCGTCGCGATGAGTGCGCGTCTCCACAGGGCGTGGTCGCTCGTGCGCGCGCTTATCTCTTGATGGCGGTGGTTTGTACGCCTTGTGCTCTCACCGCAAGTTTGCGTTGAGAGCACGAAGGTCACTTCGCTAACTGCAGCGGTCGCTTTTGCGAAAGGAGTGCGCTGCTAAAGAGAACCCCACTAAAGAGAACCATGTCGGGATGCGAAGCAGCGTTGGGGGTTCACTTGTGTTTCCATTGTTGTTCCATTTGTATGTTTCCGTGTATGTTTCATTTGTGTGTGGAGTTGTGTATATGTTGTGTACCGCTTATGTTACCCCCCCCCCCACCCCCAGCAAGACGTTTCCGTTGCGATTTGGCTTTGCGTTGCGTCGCAGCTTCGACATTCGCTTGCCGGCGTTGCCGTTTACGTTCAGCTTCGTGAGCGTCCGTAACGCCGTTGCGAAGGAGAGTGCAACGCTTGTCGGCGTTGCCGTTTACGTTCAGCTTCGCGAGCGTTTATAGTGCCGTTGCGAAGAAGAGTGCAATGGGAGCGAGCGCGCACTGCATTATATACGAGCGCACAGCTGTGGCGGAGAGAGAGAAACGGGAGAGGAGAAACGAAGCGGAGGCGGCGCTCACGCCACCTCCTTCACCTCATCTCCTCCCACCTCCTCGCGCTCACGCGAGGAGAGCGGGGTGAGTTGGCGCATGCGCAGTGGGGAGCGGACGCGTGAGGGAAGGACGGACGCAGCTCCGAGCAAAAGCTGCTTCGCATCTAAAATAAGTTACAATTGTGACAGTTCGCGTTCATCCTGTGTTATGTTCATTGCGTGCGTCCTTTATGCTTGAGCAACGCGTTGCAAGTTTCGAGCTGCTTGCCGTTCCTCGCGTGACATTACAATTTGTTGCTATAGCCTTCATTCCTTCGCCGTTGGGGCGTAAGAATGCCCAACAAACGCTCAACTACGTCTGTGAAGGCACGTTTCACTTTCGTGTTATACCGATTCCTATGACAGAGGGATCAGCCATGTTTTTTACACACGTTGTGACTTGTGTTGGTCACTCCAGTCTTCGATGTATTGCAATTGCCATCATCTGCAAATGACATCATATCCTGCTGTGTAGTAGTGCACGGCACCTAATGTCATTGCATACACACGTCATTGGACCTTCTAAAAAAAAGGCAAGAACGGGAAGATGGAAACTTGCGATGAAAAATTCGTAAACAGGGGTGTGTGTGCTGCAGCCGACGTTTCGACAAGCGGATTTGTCTTCTACAAGGCTACAACTGATTTCCTTAGCGCTTGTGTTGCAGCCTTGAAGAATACAAGGTCGCTTGTCAAAACGTCAGCTGCAGCACATATCCCCTGTTTACGAATTTTTCATTGGACCTTCTCGTGTGACAAAGGCGTTACCTTTGCATGCACTAACATGTAATTAGAGTTTCTATCATGGCAATACACGACCCTTTGCACTTCCAGAAGCGCTTTTCTGAAGTGCTCGTTGCCTGCTAATATTGGACAATATTCGCGGAGTATATTATTTATGTTTGGGGGCGCATTGGAGTATTGAGTTATGAATGCTAGCGGCTTGTTGGGCTGTGTTTTAGAATGTCTTCTAGCTAGCGCTGATTTTCTATCTAGTTTACATATGCTTCGTTGTAGGCCTTGTTTATAGCGTGTTACGGGTAGATACCTTTCAGCTTATCACATATTCCCCCTCTCCTGTGTAATCCATTTTCAATGCATTTAAGTGTATGTGCAGAATAAACCAAATGAGTTTGTAGTCAACGCTGGTCCTGTGTCCTTACTTGTCCGTCTTTTTACTGCGTTGTCTTCAACTATGGAAATTTTTGCCATATTTGCACTGAGCTACGCCATATCGGAATTCAACGAACCGCACATAGGCATCACGGGCAATGCCGTGGTTGCGAATTTCGTGAAGACTTCGCCGAAGAGACGCAATCCTTTTGTGTAGGCTATAGCTGGCAGTGCGCAGGTAGGCGTTCTGCATAGAAATGATCGATACCGGAGCCTGTGACCGCGGCAGTGTTCACTCGAATTCAACATTCTGCGGACCACTGTGCAGTCTACAATGGCATCGTCCTAAAACCTAATGGACAACCGTCCTCGGTGTCATGAAAATGTTCAGCAGAATCGATGGGACCTATCGTCGGAAAAGGCGCAACGCATCTCGCGGTAAGCAGGTGCACACATTTTAATGAAAAATGTCTGTGTTATTTTTTTGTCACTATACTTCAATTCTTCATTTCTCCACACCTGCGTGGAGTAGTAAAACGGAGCCTCTGATCTAATTAAACTCCCGGTTTTTCCGTGTTCTTTTTTTCTGATCTTCTTTGCGCTGCTCTTTTTAGTAGGCGACGTCCTCAGAAAAGATGGGATGATGTGAGCGGAACGGAGAAGCAGGCAGGGTCCTTACCGTGTGGCACTTTTGGTGCGGTTGCTCTTCTGCACTCGAGAGAACCCTCACTTAGTGCCCCCTCCATTTTCGTCGTCGTCCAACTCCCAAAGCGGGAACATGCTCGTTAGCATAATTAGTCTCCCGGCGCAGCTCCCCCTCTTGAACTGCTTCCATTGGCAAGGAGCATTTCTACGGCCCGCTTACGCGTTCCTTGCTGTACGTGCGTTTTACGTTGCATTCGTGGCCTATGTGTTGACACTACCCTGCTGCGCGCATTACTCCAAGGAGCTCGCGTGTGATGTGGCCTTCTTAACCCCTCTTTAGGGGCAGTTACGCGTAATCGTTCCTTCCTGGATTCCTCGGGCTATTATAGCGTTTTCTTCCTCTATTTCTCATTGGCTACGCGTTTCGTCTTCTTTTTCTAGCGCTTCGCTAATGGATGTCTTCTTGGGATTTTCCTGAATAAGTTATTTCGATGCATACGAAAAGAATATAGAGATGCTCACTGCGCCAGGCCATTCGAGGTTCAAGCACGTTTGTTGCAGTGTGTTTACAATCGCTCACATCGGAATACTGCGTGTAATAACATCATTTACTTAGACGTGAGAGCTTGTTCTTGTTTTCTGTTCATGAATTGAATGCATTTCTGAAGCTGCTGAGTCATGCAATAATTCGCTTCCATCAGTGACGGTTACTTTCACAGCTTAACCTGTCATGATCTCACAAAACAGCCGATTCTGGCACCGAAGCTTGCAGCAGTGGTGCAAGGCTGGACACGGCGGAGCTTGTGACCGACTTAGATTATAAGCACCTGAGGTCTTAAGTAACAAAGTATTAATTGCATGGTCTTAATTAGCAAGGTCTTTCGGGAGGATGAATTGCATTAGGATGATGGTAATTAGCACTGCCTTAATTAGAAGGCCCTAGTTAGCTAAGTCTGAATTAGCACGATCTTACTCAGCATGGTTTAACTAGCGCGTTCATAATTAGACTGGCATTAATTAGCATATCCTTATTTGGTAAGGTCCTCTGTCTCTCTTCCTGTCTGTTTCTTTCTCGCCTTTCTCTTCCGTTTATCTTTTCCATGCTTCTCTCGTTTCTTCATAAGGCACACGCATTGAAGAAACGCCTGCATTGCTCATCCATCGTGTCAATCTCAGTGGATGTGTTGGCCACAGGCCTTATTATCCACCAATTTACTAGGCGATACAGAAACTCGCGCTGGAGGCGCAATGCTAAAAGAGGCGGCGGAGCTTATGGGCACCTAGGTACTCCTATGGCTGCATCGCTAAGTTTTGCAAATTCTCTCCATCTTTCTTCCTCTATTTCTCTTCTCTCTGTCTTTTGTGCGCGTCTTTTCTCTCTCTGTTTGTATCTATTTCTTCCTTTCTCTATGTCTCTCTTTCTCGCTCCTTCTACCTTTCCTTCTCTGTCTTCCCTTTCTTTCTCTCTTCCTCCGTATTTCTCGCTCGCTGTCCATTCCTTTCTCTCTCTCTCTTTGATCCCGTCTCTTTCTGTCATTATATTTCTTTCTATGCTCTGCTTCCCTCCTCTTCACCCTCACCCACCCTCTTGCTATACTGTACCATACAAGGCGATGCTACGCTCTGCTAGCGTGCCTGGATATCCCAGTGGCGCTCGCTTTCAGATCGTGGGTACGCGGGTTCGAATCTCGCCTCACGAAAAAAAAAACTTTTTCCCCAGAATTTCTCTTTGGCTATCTTTATTTATCTTCCTTGCTCTCGTTGTTTCGCCCATCAGGATTATTCCATCCCGCGCCGCAGAGATCCTCGCACGTTTCCTGGTGGCGAAACAGAAGATGAAGACGACGTCGATGAAAACAGGAAGAAAGCGCGTGCCGGTTGGTGATGATGATAGTTTTCTGTTCGCGACAGACGGATTACGGCAGGCCGTTCTCCAAAAAACCTGGGCTCGAGGCGGAGTCGAACCCAGGCATTCTACATGGCGAGCAAATGTTCTAGCGCACAGCTACGCTAGTGCTAGTGCTTGAAACTTTTTCCGAAGACGGGAACAACAACAGACGCAGCTTGCGCTGCGACTTGTCGTTGTTGTTGCCTATACCTGGCGACAACTTTCTGTGGCAGCACAGCAAAGGCTACGCAACCGAACCACGCACTTTTTTACTCCGCTTCTGTATGTAGTCCGCGAACGCTAGCTTTTGTAGAATACGTAGCATAAAAGAACACATAAAAAGAAAAGAAATAGGTATTACGTTCAAGATTGCTTGCGTTGAAAGTAAGTACGATAATCCCGTAAAGGATTACCGATTTTCGCCCTTTCGAGTTTTCAGGTTTTCTGGTGTCCGTTTCACGTTTTCCGTCCCCACTCAACAACGATGGCGTCGCTCGGCTGCAGCAGGTGCACATCGAAGCTTGCAAGTGAGCATAAGCGCGTGTTCGTTAGGTGATCTGTGTTTATCGACCAGAAAGAAACGAAGACAGCGGTGCGTTGTGAATTATTTTGTTGATTTGCCCATACTATCACCGAGAAAGAAGTGTGCAAGTGATACCACCATCGCAAGTGGGTCTCTCATCGCGATAGCTTCCTTGACGGTGACGACGGTGACCTTCAAGTCTTCAGCAAGAAGAGCCGCTTGAAAGCAAAACTGCGATTATAAAGAGTACGTAAAATAAGTGGCCCATTTCATAAAATGCGTTGCATACATGGTCGGTATTTCGGTTGCCTACTATTACTGATACAGTCGCACCGAAGATTGCGTCTAACACCGTGCCCGTCGGCGTCTACAGCGGGAGGTGTTTGGCGTTTTGAATGAGAGCGATTTACGGTGACAAAATTACCCATGCACAGCTTTGCCTCGGCAACAGACGCGTTCATGTCTATTATGCGACTGACAGCGTGATTTTCAATTTGCAAAAAAAAAAGCCTTTTTGACCACGGGAGTAATGAACGCGTTTCACCCGTTTGTATAATCACACACGTGAGACGCCCGCTCCTGACTGGTCGTGGCCAAGATATCTGCTGCCTTTCGATGCCTTCGCGTCCCCTGACAAAATGACGTGAGCGTCTCCAGAAAGTTACAGCGTCTCCAAATGTAAAAAAACGACGATGTCGAACCTGTGTGCACCGAAATTCAGGAAATGGCTTGTTACCTTTGCGTAAGATTTTCGATTGCGCAGTTACTGCAGGGCCGTGGCTTTCTTTTTTCTTTGAAAAGTAAAACCGACCGGTTTAATAAAGCTGATTCCTGCGTTCCTTCGCAATGCAAAATATTCTATCGCTTTCCCAAAAAAGAAATGTAAACAATACTAAATGGTGCTCGCTTTGCACGTGGACTTGAACCGCTAGCACATTAGCGTTATATAATTTGATTTGCAGAAGAGCTCAGCAACGATTCCAGAGATTTGTGCTGCATGCTTAAGTATATGAAGTCATGTCATAGATTTCGACTACATCTGTGAATAAACTATCTGCATAAATTCCCAAATAACATCATCAGCCATGAATACTCGTGTGGAAACGCACATGTTTTATGCGCTCGCGAAACCAAAACCGAAATCGCCCGCGAACGGACTACTTGGCGTAGTAACACATGTGCAGAAGCTCCGCCCACGTAGCTTTAGCTGTGCTGCCACAGAAAGTTGTCGCCAGGTATAGGAAATCTGGCTCATACCCTCGAGGGGGATTCATCGCACAGTTGTTTATAACTAGGGCTCCGTGTTTTCGGAGTTTATTAAATGCGAAGCATTTCTTAGCTAACCTCTGGCACTTTGAGCGTTTCTATCTACGTATCTATCTATCTATCTATCTATCTATCTATCTATCTATCTATCTATCTATCTATCTATCTATCTATCTATCTATCTATCTAGCCGCCTACGTCTGGGTGCCCTCATGATCGCCTCCTTAACTTGGTGTAGACCAAAATTTGCATGGGAGGGTAAGAGGATTTGACGAATATGATTGCCGGGTCATGACATGAATAACGTTAATATCCTGTCGCGTACGTCGTCAAACCCTTTCCACTAGACCCGTGTGGCACATACCCGTTTACCACGGGCCGCGGTGTACGGGTATGCGCCACAGGTGATTGACAGTTTACATCTACCCAGGAACGGCGAGAACAGACGTTGGTAACTTAAATGCTAGAGCGTTAAGGAAAACCAACATCGGCAGCGTTGACTCAACGAATGGAAATAATAAAAATTAGGATCCCAGCAGGAATCGAACCCAAGCATTCTGCGTGGCAATCAGGTATTCTACCACTGAGCCACGCCAGGTCTATAAACTGGCTTGGAAAAACAGCCTACACAGGCGTACAACGGTGCAACGTCAATTGTGGTTGTGGTGCTGGCTATCTAATTTACAAGACAGCAATAAACACTACATGATGCTCCTACGATGTGTACTCCTACGATACAGGCGTCATATCAGATGAACGTTTGTAGTTCCAGTGTTGGCTACTCTTTTATAGCAGTCTAATAAACATTACATGTGTATTCCTATGATTTAGGAAGCTATATTGAAGCATTGCTCGACCCCGGAGGAATACATTAACGAATGTTACATATGATATCCACATCACAGCACCGTAAAGTGCACTTCATCCACCAGAACGACGCAGTGTCCTCTTCATTTCTTACGAGGCTGGGCGATGGCCTGATGCTGACCGAGGATGATGCCAGAATAATTGACAGCCGCTTTGTAGACTAGGCTACGTAGGCCGCATACGCCCAGGTAGTCTACGAATACGACAAACACCATCCACTGAAGTTGGTCTACGTAGCACTATCCAGGCCTACCAGCCTCGACGGCCTATACCTCACCAACACGAAGGGTGGCTTCAGGTTCGGACATGTCACCGGCTCTGTCGACAGATAATTTGTCGACGAAATGACCGAGGCATCCACGAATTCCAACAGCTCTACTATACCACATACTTCACTACACATGGACCCCTCGTCACCACGATCACGACCGGATCCTATAACAAGTCATGACCAGCTGCTGGTGCTCAATGATCATGGTGATGATGCCCTTGTTCAAGAACTGTCAAGAACTTCTTGCACACATGCACACGGGTTCGTGAAACGTGCGTGCGTTTTCGGGACACGTATAAGCACTACATATCAGCTTACCGCTTCTGGTTTTGGTAATACCCACGTTGCCATTGGCAGCGTTACCCAACCTTAAACAACTGGTTATATAACTCATATGCGGCTCTTCAACATATATATGTGTGCGTGTAAAATATATACAAATCTTTAGCGTCGTTTTGTAACGTGTCGCTCAGTAAAAAAAGTTACGCCACAGTCACCTACTCGCCACATGCTTCGCATAACATCGACTCCCACGGTACGTGAGATCTGCCGAGTTTTTTTTCTTGAATTTGGGAGGGTGTTCCTCGGGGTTTATTTTTTGGCGGTAGTTCGGTGTTTATCGGAGTATACCTTGCGTAAATCCCCAATTCTCCGAAAGTAAGAGTTTAGTTTTGCTTTGTTTTCATTACTGGAATATCTTAGGTAAAATGATGTAAAGCACGAAAACGTCACAATACACGAAGCGTATTTTAGTTGCTGGAAGCTTTGAACGGACAAACACTTAAGCATGCAAGAATAAATACTTGAATAGAAAGACACCTACGTTTGTGCTTATTACAGCCTTAAAGCTTGTTCTAAAAGGCGAAAGCGTATTTTACAAGCTTCGTCTATTCAATGTCGTCTGGCGCGTCCCAGTGCCACCAGGGGACCGCATATCAAGACGTCGTCTCGAGCTCCCGGCACCCCTACACGCGTCCGTTTCTCGCTGTGTGCGACAAGCCCGTTGTTAGATGCGCTATAAGTGCGGTCGACGGGATAATACGGACGTGAGGCAAAGTTTATATTGGCCTATCCGACCGGTTTATCAATGACCGCACTCCCTTTCGATAAAGAGCGATGCAGAGTCACACTGGCTGTTAAAATCGGAGTTTATCGGATAAGTCCAAATTGTCGAAAATTTTACCATCGAGTGTTTATCGGACTTTTTCGGATTTATCCGATAATGCGGAACCCTATATATAACGCATGAACTGTGCTGCGCGTTCCACGCAGGCGTCTTTTTCACCACCCATTGCAAATAATGATATTGCAGTCATGGAAGCCAATGTGAAGAGAGAAAGTAATGCATAACAATGGCAATACATAACACCACAACTGGTGATTTCTTTAGCGGCGGAAACGCTAGTGAAAGGTGCTAGAAAAAAAAATGGCGTAGTTAATCATCGTCATCAGACATACGCTCAGTTTTCTAACCCGCACTTGGTAGGCTAAGCTAATGGGTATGAGAGAACACATGGAGCTTCGCCTTCATGAGTAGAACGCGATAGCGTAACCGGGCCCCGTGCGCATCGCCTTCTCAATCGCTAGCCTGGCTTCGGTTCTCGGTGCATTCCTCAACCGTGCCGTAAGGAAACGAGACTGTGCGCGTAACATTGGCCGTTTCAAACTATCCTAGAATGCTTGCTACAGTTGGCGAGTGCCCACTACGTCGTAATTATTCCTCTTTCGAATCATCGAAGGGCCTACTACGCGTCAGTAAGGCAACAGGCGAACCTACGCAGCTGCTCACCTTGTTCATGCTTTTGCAGCTGATGCTGATTAAACATGTCTGAGCGCTTTGTAATGGGTAGGCCTTTAAAACACCCACTCGTTGTGCAATTCACATGTTTTGACGCCTGGCGCGATTCTACACTTGTGCCACGCAATATTACATGCGTCAAGGAGACTCCTTCGGCTATATGACATTCATATAACGTTTTATCCGAAGCAGTTTCAACAAATTCAGTGGCTCTGTGCTAGAACACCTGCTTCCCACGCAGGCGTTCTGAGTTGGATTCTCACTTGAACCCGAAGATTTTTATTATCTATTTCATTTGCATCTTTCTGTGTTTTTCGGTCACGGACAAGATGATTTTTCGCTCACAACAAACGACGCCGACACCGACACCGTACTGAATTTCTGCGAAACGAGCTCTTTAACGCTATCGTGTTAAAAATGCCAGAGGCACACGAGAGTGTTAGTTCATAAGCCGAGTCCATGTGAGATAGCTTCCTGTCTAGTGGAACAGCACTGCGCATCTGGACCATTGGCGTGTATGGCAAGCACCGTGAAGGCTCTGGAATCGTTTCTCCCGGCTCGTGGTGTAAACAGCACTGCTGCTACCATGTTTGCAACGAAAAAGAACAAAAGTTGAAACGATGAAGAAAAACTGCCAGCTGCTATAGGATCCACCGTGTCTCGTCAGCAGCCCGTCTGCGCAAGGTGTGATCGCCCACGGCCCTTTGACTCTGGGAGATTTACGAGTTCAATATCGCGGAAGCGAGTATTTGCACGAGTGCATTCCTGTCCCACTTCGGCAGAGCGGTTCTTTGCGAGACGCCAGAAAAGATGGCCGTGTGCTAGATCGGGCCTTTCCCTTCGTGGAGCCGCATTCGGGGAACTTGCTGGTCGTTCGATTAGAGCTAGAAAACGGAGGTGACGAAGCAAATACACGACAGGAGCCACGAACCAACAATGATAAAAAAAAAGGAGGACACGCATGGGGAGCGCAGAAATAAAAACCCGAAGGCGCGAAGCAAGAAATGAGTAAAATCGGGAATCTTCAGGGTTTTCGTGCTCCATGAAGTCGTAAATTTTCTCGCTTGAAACAAAGCGACCATCTCGGTAGCTTGCTTCTTCGGAAGCCCAAAGGATTCTTTTTGTTTTGCCAACAGCGTGCAATGTACCCCGTCTATTCGCAGCGTTTATACGACGGGGAGCTTTTTACGTGCCTCGTCGTTGCTGTCCTCGCTCTGGCGGCTCACATTAGGCACGGCTTCTTTCGATCAATATATGCTGGGGCGTGCGTAAAAAGTGCACCGCGAAATTGAAGAAGGCTTTTGAGGCTTTGGCGACGGCACCTATGGTAGATCAAAGGAAACGAAGCCTGCCTTATAGTTGTAGCTTAGTTAGCCATAAAGTGCACGGACTGCAGACAAAACATGAGAAGGAATGCGTACAAAGGTCACCCGAAAGTTTTCTGCAACTAACGTGATTTCGCACTACTTCAGGCATCGGAGGCTTGCAGTCACGTGATTCCGTGAGTCCGCCGGGATCGGCCTCCGTGATCGGCCCACCTTTGACCAAGCGATGGTCTCACGTGATGACGTCATCATACGACGTCACGTTATGGGACGTTGAGTGGCGTCAACACGTGATGGCCATTTTTCGCATCACTTAGTGAAGACGTCGCCGACGTTGACGGTCACTTTTCACGTTTGATGAAGCATCTAAGGCTTTCGCCTCAATAAAATCAGTTGGTAGTTGGCGCTCTGTGTGTTTGCGTCTGTTGTGTTTGCGCCTAACAGCCACGTTTACTAAATCGCTCTAACTTGCCCGATAAGAAGTGGTATTAAGCTAGCTGACATTGTATTAGAAATCTTTCATTAACTTTTGTATTAGGTACCGTGTTTTCTCGCGTGTAACCCGCTCCTGCAAGTGACCGGCACCCCCAACAATTATTTATGGAAAATTAAAAATAAAAAATGAAACACAGATCCCAGCGTGTTGCCGTGAAACATCCTTTTTTGCATTACCGAGAAGCAGTGCCGTGAAGCCAAACTTCAGACCGAAATTCGTTTGTAACAGCATCCACACTTTCGCTCCCAAGTTACCGTATTTTCTCGTGCATAACTCGCACGATATATACAGCATGTCATTGACCTTGCAAACGGTAAGTAAATGCAAGTGCTCTCCAGATCAGACGAAAGCAAATACGTTTTAAACCGTCAATACTAACCTCATTGAACTGACTCGTTTTTCATATTTCTTCCAACCCCGACTATCTCAATCAGTGCTCTTTCTAGCATATTCATTTGCAGGACTACAGTGTACTCGCATTTTTTCGTTATTTTTATTTTCCTCTGCAGAGGATAATATTTTGATGTCACGTTGAAAAAGTAGCATGGCTGTGTGGTAGAACAACTGCTTGCCACGCAAACAGCCTGGGTTCGATTCTCACTCGAACCCGAAGAGTTTTATTACTTATTTTATCTGCATCTTTCTCGATTTTTCGGTCAAGGACAAGATGATGATTTTTCGCTCACAACCGACGACGCCGGAATTTCTTCGAAAGGAGCTCTTTAGCGCTATCGAGTCAAAATTGTGAGCCATTCCATTCTGTCAAAGCGGACTGTACCGAAGTTGTTCGGCGCACGATACGAACGTGGCACAGGATTCGGACCTCAGCCGACCTTGCAAATAAATCCGAAATCCAGGAAGTCCCTTTTGAGGTGAGCGCCTTTCCCATTCGAGCAACATTGCTTCTTTATGCGCCGCATTCTTGGTTTCGTGACATGCGCCATCTGCCACCCGTATGTTGCCTCCTTCGTTTTGAGTGGACCGGGGTTTGCCCAATCGGCGTGGCACCTAAGTTTTTGTTGACGTACAGGAAACATGCACGGAACCCTAGCCAGATACAGCATTGACGAAAAAAAAAAGCGTAAAATTTTAGCTTCCTCCTTTTGTTGTAGCACTTCCACAACCACCGGCTGCGCAAAGATAGCCCAGCTGCAGCTGCAGGTCTGGAACGACAATGTTAAAGCTGCGAGTACATTCCTCCATAGCAATTTGAAGCACCGAATAAGGCACGCCCTTGTCACGTAGTACACTCGTCGTTAGCGTTTTCAAAGCGAAGCAACACAGTCGTTGACACCGACATCCGAACTGCAATGGTGCAGCGTAAGCGCCAAATGCCACTGTTGCTTTCAGCCGTCTAGCCACGGGTGCTGCAACCTCCGATCGACAAATAATGTTTCCATTTTGCTTCCAGTATTCGTTTACGAGTTCGTCTCCTGCCGCGGGCTTCCTGTGTTCCTGCAAAGACGGGGCGACGCGCGAAAAAGCTTCACGCGCATGGCAGGGCTCGCTTATCGGAACACGGCCTGCTTCACTATCGATCTTCCTTCCAATAACTGCGAATGGGGCGCTTCTCGGTCTAGTTAGTGTCTGCCCTGGGTGCGCAGAAGCCCGCAATGCACACCCGTAAAACAAACCATCAAACAAAAACACATTTGTAGCACGAAGCTATCAAGAAAAAAAAAACTCACAGCGTCTTTTATATATTTGCAGTGATGCTAATATTAATAATACCTGGGGTTTACGCCCCGAAACTACGATATGATTATGAGAGACGCCGTAGTGGAGGGCTTCGGAAATTTCGACCACCTGGAGTTCTTTAACGTGCACCTAAATCTAAGTACACGGGCCTCACACGTGCTCCCCTCCATAGAAAATGCAGCCGCCGTGGCCGGGATTCGATCCCGCGACCTTCGGCGCAGCAGTCGAGCGCTCTAAGCACTGGACCACCGTGGCGGGGCTTCGCAATGATGCTACCGAGGACTTCTGATCTCGCGTGATTCCTGGAGCAGCGAAATTTTCATTTTGGAGTACTTTGGAGCAGCAAAAATGCCCATATTGGAGCACTTTGGAGCACGTAATTTGGCATCTGGGACCACCCTGGAGCAGGCAATTCCACATGCTGGAGTATATTGGAGAAATTGCATTTGCATTCAGATAAAAGAGTGAATACTGTGGGGCTGTTTTGACGTGCTCGGTAAATATCTCGATTTGTAGCAAATCTCACGGACAAATTGTTCTCGGGAGCACTGATTAGTTCAGTCTACAATGCAAAAATAAGGGCGTCATGCAGTCGGGTGTTGTGGAAAAATCTATCCAGCTATTTTTTTCGACACTAGCAAATAAACAGAATAATGGATCGATAAAATTGTGCATTATGAAAAAACACTCCAAATACAAGTGCAGGGCTCCTGCCACAAACCTGTAGCCTTAGTGTTAATAAAACGTTGCACTTTAAGCTAGCAGAACTGGCAGACCCTTCTGCATGCATTCCCCTAAGGGGACTCGAAGGCCGGCTTCTTCTCGGCTGATTGCACTGATCCTTACA
The DNA here is from genome assembly GCF_013339695.2 of Rhipicephalus sanguineus. Taxonomy (NCBI): domain Eukaryota; kingdom Metazoa; phylum Arthropoda; class Arachnida; order Ixodida; family Ixodidae; genus Rhipicephalus; species Rhipicephalus sanguineus. Next base: position 215,553,534 of record NC_051178.1, read on the forward strand.
GAAGTGTTTTATTTCGAAACAACGGTGCTTCTTAGGCCGTATGACAGTGAAAATTTCCATCTTCACGAAGGACACATTCTTGGCCAACGGGCAGTCGGTGCACGAACATTTTAATAGATATGCCACGTGTGACGTCGCACTGCAGCTGCACCGACATAAGCGCCGCCACTTTTACAACCGAGCCGTATGTAAGTTAGCCATGCGTAACGCCGCATAAAGTTACTTAGTCAAACGAAAATTACCATCATCACGAATGGCCTTTACATCAAAGGGTCCTAACTACTAGGCTACACGCCCATGTTTCCACAATGTGAATGCATGTAAACCACATGAATGCCCTATAATTTCACCACCGTAATTACGACTCTCGCACAGCAACGTGCGAACGAGGAAAGACAAGTGAAACAGCAACAAGATTGTCAACGGCACCAGCGGGCGCCTCGGCGCAACAGCTCATAAAATATTAACAGAAAACTTCGCACGCTCTTCAAATTTTGATACAAGATAGCGTATATTGCCCCTGTAAAATGCCTTCCTAGCAATGCAAATTTGTTTAAAAGAGAAGCCGACTTTAGAAGAACGGGCATAAACTTGGTTTTTGTAAGTTGGCTCTCCCACATAGTATACTGCAGTGAAGGCAACTGATAACCTCGATGGCGGTGTCGTCGTCTGTGTTGCGGTAGACTTTGCACAGTGCTTTAAACGTTGATGGGAACGATCACAACTTGGAGTTACAAACCAAACTGCCTCTGTGCCGTGTGCTAAAAAGCTTCGCTGGTCATTCTGATCAATCAAGGGTCAATCACTGGTGAGCGATTGACCGGGTAAGAAGCGGACGTGTGACGCAGCATAGCCACTTCACAGTGGGCCTTCCGATGGCAAGGCCATCAGTAACGGGCCCGCTACTGACAGCTCCACATATTAAAACGAAATAGCGGCTGCTCTGACCAGGAGACAAACCTTTAATAACCAGATCACAGTTTAAAAAAGCTAGCAAAAATTCATATATGGACCCTCCGACTCACAGGCTCGATAGGAGCGTGCCATTTAGGAGGTATTTACGGCAAGCGCGGTGGATGCGTGCCTGGATGTGCCACGAAAGACGGTATCCATCGAGAAAGTAGGTGAGGATCGAGAAGTACCGTTCTATGGACGCACATATTTTTCTACATCTGTCCGGCCGGGTTTCCCCGATTTCGTACTGAAATGTCCACAAGTCACAGACATTTTAGTGTGTAGTTATTACTAAATATTTCCTTCATTACATGCTGTGCGCCTCTTGAATCGAACGGACGACGCCAGCCAATGAATCGCCCAAACACTTGATCGTCACCGATTGGCCTAGAAGTCACGAGCCTCTGCGGAGAGCGCGTTTTGCCGCCGAGTCGACTTGCTCAACAGAAGCTGCATCTACATTGTGTATGGCGTCATGGCTTAATGAGGACGCACGTGCAAGCGCCGTTTCGTTTGCGGAATAACCTTTGGTTCATGGTGGTAACTTCGGTGGCCTCAAGATCACGCTTCACATACAGTGAAACCTCGGTGATACGAATCTCACGGGACCACCAAAAATATTCGTATCATCAGAAATTCGTATCACCAGAAAGCATGGAAAAATAGCATCGGACAAAAGAAAGCTGGCGTACATTATCATTTATTGTTTTTCAGGGCCGCAGCAACGTCAGGAAGAATCCTGAATGATTGTCAGTTAAACTTTTAGATGTCGGCAATCACACCAGCACTCGTAAACATACGGCCCGTACGCGCGTATTTAATTAATGAACCAGGTGCGTTGTGACCCGCGACAGCAGTAGCCCCTCCCAAATTTTAGTGTTTTGTTGCATAACACCGGAGTACTGCAGCGAAACTAACAAAAGAAGCGCTTTAACGCAATGGATCAAGGCCACAAAATTACAGAACCACGGTCCTGTGTTATGATTTTGCTATCGCGGAGGGGTTGGGGATGTTTTTTGGGAGATTTACGGCCGGGCCCGCCCAAGTGCGACCTCAAAGGTCGCACATGTTGAACTTGTGAGGCTTGACTCCTTCGCCAAGACCGTCGTCGCCTTCTTTCGGTCCTCGTCCACCTTTCATAGATTGTCTGCTGCACAAGGCAGCCACGTGTAAACACAGTAGAACGACAGCAGCCCGCGTCGACGCGTTAGGAAAAAAAAGCATGGCGCTCATGTCATCTGTAATCGAAACGCGAAGGCAAACGGAGGCTCATATAAGAGCGTCAGAGATTCACGTACACAATCTCGGAGGTTGTGACGCGTCTCTGGTTTATTCCGACCGTAAGAAAAGTGTTTTTCCTACACCGTGATTCTGACGATTTGGCAGTGCGGTGCGCATGCCCACGCTTGCGTTCCCGCTCTCGCACGTGCCTGGCGCGTCTTCCGCGACAGCGCGGACAGCACCTCTTCGTACCTGGTCGGTAGCCCACTTTCGTATCAAACGTCGCTGGGTGAAAATCCGTTCGCAACAACCGTACTCCATTACACTGCAAGCCAATGGGCCTTGGCCGGGACCAACGAAAAGTTCGTATCACCCCGAAAATCGTATTAGCCGTGATCCTATCACCGAGGTTTCACTTATTTTGATGCGCCAGCACTGCGATTGCGGGTGATACACACAATCAAACCCGAGGTTATGGCGCAGTTTCGAGCAGTTAATGTCTATTTTATCAGGATGGCGCAGTAAATCCAATTTTGCGCACTTTGGCGCAGTTGGCGCCGGAGTGGAACCATTCGCCTAAGAAGACTGGAAGGCCATCGTCTTGCTTTTCTTGTTAGTGTTGATCCTCTCCCCTCCGAAAGCTCTCTGCACCTCCCCTGATTTTATATAGCCTCCGGGATCAGCTCACCGATCACAGAGGCAGGGAAAAACGACGATGCCGTGTGATGAAGTTCTGGCGATCTGTGGCGACATGGTGGCATCATCACGCGATGATGACTTTTCGCATCGCACGTGTTGATACCGCCGACGGTCAATTTTCGTTTGATGAGGCATCTACGGCTTACGCCTTCAAAGCCGTGCGATATTTTGGAAAGAAGGCTTCTTAGTTGACAATAAAAACCCCGCACTTTCCGGAACAGTCACAGAGTAAGCTGGAGTGGTGGCCTTTTCATAGCCCGCTGTAAACTCTTTCAGTGCGCCTGTTACAAGTACATTCGTGAAGTGCATTCACTGCGCAATAATTCATCACCAGTGCGTGCCTGTGAGGCAATGTGTGCACGTGCGAAGCTGCGCGCTTTGTTCGTGCTGATAAATTGTGGTCGAGCCCTTTCTCATGGGCGGCCAGCTTTAAAGCATGCGCCTGTTACGCAGTTCACGTGGTGCCATTCCACGCGTGCGCCACGCAGTATTTGCATCGCTGCCAACGCGGCTGCTCACCCAGAACGGAATCTCCACTGAGCAACCATATGAATCGGACATACAATTAGGCCAGGGCAAGCATAGAGGATATTAATTGTTGTCCTTAACTGTACTCTACCAATTATTATGTAAATCCAAGTGAATTGAAGCGCACGAGAAATCACCCTTTCCATAGGTGGGTTCCAAACCCACCACCTTAGTATCACGCGTCCAATGCTGCACGACGCAAGGCGCTTCCCCGTCCACTCCAGTGGCTGCGCATCTAATCGCTGGGAGTGCTCGCCCGCGCCGCTCGTAGCGAAAGCGACGAGTGACTTTTTTGGCAGAGGGCGTCACCTTATCTTTGCGCGATGCGGCAGCTGACCAATAAACCCTCGTACGCTAATGAACACCATGTGCGCTGACTACAGCGACTGGCGACTACAGCGGATGTGGGCAGAGCCTGCGAGCTGATTGCTCCCCATGTGTCCCGTATCATCGTACGCCGCGTACGGCATCGCACGTCGTAACGGATGCCGGATCGCACAACCATGTGTCTCGCGCTTAAACTGCCGGGGCGCTTGCGGCAGTACAGCGCCTAAGCCTCGAACGAAGCAACTTCTTGGTGCATCCATGTGGTGGTTATTTAGGGGACCCGCCTCGCCCTTTCCCAGGGGCGAAACAGATGCGGTCCGATACCTTCTTCCCCTTTTGTATGTCACTTTGAGACTCTTATCTTATTGGTCAAATGAGGTGAAAAATATTTTCCCCAGCAAGCGGTCTAGGGACACCGAAAGAGCTTTGAGCCGGCCTTCGGCCAGCTGAAGTGGAATCCGCTGCCAGAATGATGCGGGTAACCATCTCTACTTTTTACCTCCCAACAGTTTTAATTGCAATAGCAATTAAAAAATGCAGGCGTTTAATGAACAGGCGCACACGTAGCCTTTCCTTTGATCCCTTGATCAGCGTAAGGACCGGACGCGCGTCTGTTTGGATGCATGTCCTCCTCCTTCCTCACTGCTTCCTTGAGGGCTCCTGACAAGCTGGCGAGGCATGACAGCTGGGACTTAAAAGTACTGAACACTGGACAAGTTGATTATGCACACTGAGAATGAAAGGACGGACGACAAGGTGGGAATCTAAGTACTCACTTTACGAAAAGATAGATAAGCACCATATCAAACGATCAAAAAGTTACCTAAATATTCATGGCCAAATAGACAATCCCGGAATCATGCTGTGACATTTATGGCCTCGCAATACACGTGTGGCCTGACTTGTCAATGAAGAACGCTTCTTGTGTTGTCCGATCATGATGCTGGGATAAAACATTGGTGTCCGACAGCAGTGGTTTGCCCGTGCAATATCTGCAATACAATGACAGATTACATGAGGGCGGCCCTTTTAATGAAGCTCTATGATCCATCAGGCGGTGTAATCATCGACACATCTGATAGTCTGGTCAATGTACGATTTACCGCGCGACAAAGGGATCTTGTAAACAACCCCTTAACCGCCGTTGACAAACTCATCACGGTGATTAATCGCACATTCAATCGAATGATCAAGCCCTCACTCTTGTTCTGTACAGCTGCGCAGATACCGCCTAAAATGTTTCGCTGAGAAGACCACCAGTCCGGCCCCTATCTTCTTCAAGCGATGGGAGGTACGGTGAATAAGGTATGGAATGCTGACGATCATTAGTATGTGAAGGAAGTCAAGTGCCGATATATTCTAACTTCTTCAAAAGTCTCTCGCTTAGGCGGCCTATAGTTTCTTCAGGGCAGTCTGACAATAAGTCGGCTGATCTGGCTGGAGAAGGCTTCATGCATCGTATGAGAACACCGTCTTCTCAGAGCTAAATTTAAACATGACCAAGCGATTTCGTTCTTAACTAACTTAGAACAGCTTAAACGGAAATCTAAAAGACGCTTAACTCATCTTGGTGAATGAGTCCAACAGGAGGGGACGGTGTGCCCAACACGAATGCTCAGGTCCAAGAACTGGATGCATTCTTCCTTGCGTACATCGAATCTAAAGGTCAAGCCACTGCTTTTTTAACGCCATAGCGTTACCGAGTCCCTGTCACAGAAATTCCGGCGTCTTTGGTTGTGAGCGAAAAATCATCGCTGTCCGTGACTGCAAAATCGCCATGGATGCAAATAATAAAAAATGACCTACCGGAGTTCGAATCGAACCCAAGCCTTCAGCGTGGCCAGCAGGTGTTCCACCACAGAGCCATGCCAATGTTTGGAACTACAAAGAAAATAACTCTCATGCTTCACAAACATACTCGTTTTGTGTACAGGCATCAGGGTTGCCACTGACTTTCGAGTAAATGTCGCCAAACAACGGGCAAAAAGTCGCCAAAAGTCGCCATTTTTTTACAAATTTCGCCAAAAAAGTAGCCATTCTAGATATGTGCGGCATACCCAGTAATAAAAATTTCCACTCACGTATAGCCCCGTAGAATACAGTACCATCCATGACCCTTAAATTATATTGACGTTTCTCGATGCCAGTCGTATCGCCCGCTTCACCATGGGAGTGCATGGTGCTGCTTCTCCGATTAGCCGCAAGATGTGCGTGGTGGCGCAAGGGTGAATGAACGAAACGCTCATGATATCCTTCCATCCCTGTCCTCTCGTTTCAAAGCTAAAAGTGGGGTATAAACCTTGGGCGAAAACCGTGAAAGCATTATTTGTAGACAGCTTTACGTACCCTTATATGATTTAAAAGCATTAAAAGGTTTATTGAAGGTAACACGACAGAATTCTTACAGGAACCGATCATTAGTGAGTCTTACACCTTTTCAGTGTGAACTAATATGATACCGGATATCACCGACCGTTTCTTATAGTTAATTATATCTACACGCGTCAATCCGATGCGTTATTGCTGTATAACAATGTAAAATGTTATATTGCAATTGTTTTTATTGCACACGCTCACCGAGAACAGTGAAAAATGCCTCAATAAATAATTTTTATTGCAGAAATAGCCGCGTATCCGCCTCTCTTCGCTATTCCAAAATAGTCTTTGCGAGCTGAACTGGGGGTACTGCAACAGTGAATAAGTCGCCAAGCTATTCAGAGCAGTTGGAGCTTTGGCGGAACAAATGGTCGGAACACGCGGCCAACCCGTCGTCTTGCCCCTTCAGATGCGAAACTTCAGATAAGCTTAAAGCACCTAAAGCCATAAACCTATAGTCAATCACTGCCCCCTCGCGGTTTGCAAGGCAGTCCGCTGACTTACATTTTGCTAGAATGTCGCTGGGGGACGTTCCAGTACCTCCTGCATCTAGATGGCATCCCCAAATAAGGATCCCACTCACTGATCTTATTTTCACGGAACATCAAATAAACGTTTTATTATCTCTCTAGTTGAATTGAGGAGGTACACACGAGTTACAGGATGGACGTGCCGAATGACGCGTAATGTGCACATTCTACTCGTGGGTCTAAAACAAAGAAAAGTACTGAGAATGTTGCCGCTCATTCGTTGGGAAGACACTGAGCTTAGGATTGAAAACTCGGTGGAGACCTAAGCCGAAAATCGCCAAATATTCGCCATGTCGCCATTCATAATTTTAGGTCGCCACGGGCCTCTCAAATTCGCCAATTTGGCGAAAAGTAGCCACCATTGGCAACCCTGACAGGCATCAAAGTACGAGATGTAATATCGCAGTAAAACGTGGTACAAGCATACATTGCCATCGGGCCGCACACCATGTGAAGTGCATAACCAGTTGATGGTTTAAATCCAGCCACCCATTACAAAAGGCACACATATTACTGCTGGTATTCCCTTACAAATACGTAGCAGGTGCATCGCAACTTCGAAAAAGTATCACGCGCGTAATTGCTGCTGGTTTAAAGCATGCCACCCATTACAAAGGGCACACACATTAGTGCGCGCATTCTGTTACACACACACACGTAGTGGGTACACTGTTGTCATAAAAGTGCTGCTGAAGAGTGTGGAAACCTTTAATATAGGTAGGTTGTGTGTGTGCGTGTGGCTTGCTGGGCGACTGAACATAATGACAAGCGAAACGGAGCGCGATGACGATGGGGCTGGATGGAGCTAAGCGTCCCCCAGTTTTTCTTTAAACAGCTTAAGCACATTAACTCCTGCGATAACACAATATTTACTCTCCACAAAGACGAGGTAGCCATCCACGTAACGATGATTTTTAGTAACGAGATTTTATACATCACGCATCGAACTTTCCAGTCTTATCACTGGTGGTCACGGAAGCTCTGGAATAATCTAGACTATTCGCGTCCTGCGCACAACCTTAACAAAACGATCTACTACAATCGCGAAGCTTCACGAACGCTGCGGCGCGGACAGCGTCGAGCGTTGATAACCGTCCTTGCTGGTCAAACCCGAATACATCAAAATAAAACAAGAAGTGGGCGTGGCAATATTCTCAGTTAAGGCAAGCATCACACAAATACCCACACTCGGCTGGTATCAATTACAACTCACAATATAACTTAGATGTTTCAAACAAGGGGAACAAACAAACAAATCGCGCTACAAATACAGGCGTATGCATTACAAACTATTCAAGAACATTAAAGTGCTGAATATTCACCAACGTATCCAGTCCACAATTCTCGGACGTAACTTGAATGCTTCTCTTCCAGGAAACACTCACGCAAACACCCCAGCGCTGATCGTGGTTGTTCCCTTCCGTCGTCGGTCCCGAATGTTTCTCTTCCAGGAAACACTCTCGTAAATTTTCACCGCTCACACGGCGTCATCACTCGATTCTTCCAGATCGACGACTCACTGACCGTAATACCTCATAAAACACGTCTTCTTTGGCGGACGGAACCACACTCAACACATGGAGGAAGGAATACTAAGGAGAGCAAAGGAGAGGCCCTGACGTCACATTCGTGAAGCCTCCACATCGCAAACACCCGCATCGCCTCCTAGCGAAGGCGCAGCGAAACATTTCGCGATTTCCGTCGCGACGTTTGCAAGCGCATGCGCGCATCGCGAAACTTTGCAGCCTTTTTTGTTTATTTGTTTTTCGCCGTGCAAGCGGTGTAGTCGATTCACGCATGCTGCTCTTTCTGTGTGTTCTTTAGGAAAGCTACGCAATGCCCAGCTATCGCGTGCACTTCTGACAGTACCGGGTGTCACTTTTCATGTGTACGTATACGTTCGCTTCATTGCTGATATCACTAAGGCATGGTATTTGCGTGCGAAGCTCCCGGATGTGCGCTCTGTTGTTTGTTACTCATTCTGTCAACTCAGAACTCACGTGAACTTTTGTTTTTGGCGTCTGACGCGCCGTACATGCCATGCGCTGAAGGCATCGTACGTTTTATAGACGTCAGGCTCTGCCCAGGCGGCGCTGCGAAAAACACCGCCACCAGCGCCCTCATCGCAGCCCTGGCACTAACTGGGTAGTGCAAAGAGAGCCGTCCGCAAGCGAATGTGCATAGACCACAATATATCCCTCCTCTTTCATTGGTGTCGAGGCGCCGTTTCCTGAAAATCAAGGACCTGGAAAGCTTCTTCCGCCAATCCACGCTTCAGAAACAAAGGAAATTGATCAAAGCGAACTGCGAGTACAATGCAAAATAAGTTTAGTTATTCCCGCGCGCTGCAACTCGCAAGTACAAGCGAGCATCACACGACATCGAATTCGAGGCAAGCCCTCCGACATCCGTTCTCTACCGCCTAAATGCGTTACAATCGGGTATATACGTAATGCCACAGCGATAAAGTACATACACGATCAATTTACTTAGCTATGCATCTTACGATCAGTGGTACAAAACTCCGTTCATCAGGGACGAATGGGCCCGGCGATTTTCGCCTTTGCAGTTGCATTCTCCGTTAATTCATCTCTCGCTTCCTGTGCATTGGACTGTTTTATTACGCATCCTCAAATGGTCTCTTGATGGTGGTCTTCCGTTTGTGTGTACTGCAAATGGGGATACGTGCGTCCACTTTTGCGGGGTACAACCAAAGGCAAAACCGTGGCCTCCGAGATAGCTACGGCAACCGCGGAGGACACGGGCGAAACAAGCCTGAAGGTGGTCACGACCAACATTCTGCGATTTACTTGTATGGCGCACGTGTTAGCCAGTTAGAACCAGAACTCTGAGCCTTCAAAACGTACGTCCGCGATGATGTGTTGTGACGACCAACTCGTCGCGGTGTGTGTATCACGCGTCTTCAGACTGCCTCTAGCCGCTCACTTCGTGTTACACGACAAGCACCGCGGTCAGAGCCTCTGCTGAGCTTCATAGTCAAGGTTACCACGGTTCTCCATCAGGGCTACGCAAAACAACAGCAGAGCAACATTATCACACTTTCTCATGCGACCGGCTGTGGAGAACGCGGGTACTTCGCTTACCGAACACGCTCGCAACATCCCATATCCAGCGCTCTCGCCTTTCTTCTTCGTACGACAACTATGGAAATCGGTAAAACTGAACGTTGTTATTCAGTCTTTTACGTCCGTGGCAATTCACAACGCAACAGTGCGTCTTTTGCGGCGTTTCTTTGTAGCGTGCGGAGGCGTCTCGTCTGCTGCTGTTTTCGCCGTCGTTCTGGCGAGTGATCCAGCAAGCACTTCACGACGGTACGGTGGCGCGTCCGACTAGCGGAGAGCAATTCACAGCTTTCGTTCTGTGTGTTAAATGCGCAAACACACGCGATATTAAGCTCAAACGTTGTTTCGCACTCGCTAGTTGCACCTGGCCCCATAGCAAACTGTGCGAGGGAGTCGGTCTATGCACTACTCAATACTTCTCCGACAGGTGGCGCCACACGTCTTGGAAACTCCAGAGTCTGACGTCTATAGGCTGTGTCGTTCAAACGAAAGGGCAATAAACTTTTGTTGTTGTTATCGGACTACGTTATGTATGTATCGTGCGGTGTGCGCTCGCTGCGTGCTTGTGTTGTGTGCGCACTTGAATTACAAACTTTACGTGCACGATCGCGTATACAATACAGCGGTGTCCTCTTTTAGACGTGAAGTTACGTCAACTATAAGTTCGCGTTGCGCCGAATAGCCACTGCGCTCACTCCATATACACGAGCTAAGAACCGCTAATCGGGCAATAGATTTGGAAATCGGGCTACGAGAAAGGAAAAGAAAGGCCTAACGCCCAGCAGAAGGCGTCAGTGACTGCTAGGTGAGTTCGAATACGATGATTCAGGGGCTGAATGTTTTTGATTACGGCACGTACCGGTACTTTCTGTACTGTTGCACAAAAACGCTCCACGAAGAATTTCAGCACGCAGCACTCGGGCCTGCCACGCACGAACAGCCTGGTAAACGTCTGCTTGCAACATTTTACTGCGTGCGAACCGCACAATACGCGCTTTAAGTTTACGCCGGGACTACAGATCCGAGCAGAAGCGAACCACCGCGGAGAGCGTCTGCTGTTTTGTTTGCCCCATACCGGTTTGTTTGCCCCATAAATCTGACGTCACTTCCGCCACACTTTTCGCAATGCATTGGGGTACGATAGGGCCTCTCCTTAGTTTTTCCTTCCTCCATGACTCAACATAACTTCACCATCTCCGGAGCGACCCTCCTGACACTCGTCGTCGCTGCACGCTTATATCTACACGCTCCCGGGTTTCAGAAACTTCAGGCGTGTTGTCTGGCGTGCAGCACAGCCAAAGCTAGAGAAAGGGCGAGATTCTTCTCGCCGGTTCCACTTGCGGTGGCGTCGCTCGGCTATGCAATCTGTGGATTCTAGATGTGTCCAGACTTTGCCGGGCGTTTCATCCGAGAATCCTATTCGACGGTGGCCGTTTCGAGGTTGGGGGGGAGGGGGGTAGAGGAGGCGGCGCGCCGGCGTCTTTTGATACTTGTCTTTTTTCGTTGCGCGCGCTTGCTGAGCGAAATGCTGGCGCTGTGAATTTCCGCTGTCGTCTCAACGCGGCCGCGCACGCGCGCCTTATTCACGTGCTCGTTTGTGACAGTGAGTTGTTCAAATTTGGTGAGAAAATTGTTCCTTTAACGGTGTGGCACCTTCCCGATAAAAATGCATTCGGCTCCGTTGAAAACAAATGGTGTTGGGATGGGCCAACTTGAATTTTAGAGTGAGTCAACCTAAATTTGGGGGCGATATGGAGGTAAACAACATATGGGCTATAACTTGCGAAGAAAAGCATCATCAGGCGACCAATGCGCATGCGTCTCGCTCGGAAGAAGTAGCTGCACGGGTGTGTTGTAGACGATGGCTGTTTACCAGTTCTTCAAGCTTCACACAGCTTCTTACTGTGTGGACACGTGTCAAGTCTCACACCGTGCTCCATTGCGTACGTGTTGCACCGAGCACTGGCCTAGCATCTAGGACGCCTCCAAAGGCAGCGACTGTATATTGCAGTGTTTTCAAGTGCTGTCAAGCGCACACCGGCAGCTGGAAAGCCTTCCCGCTTAATCAGCAATACTGCGTAAGTGGCATTCTAACATTTCGTTTTCATCTCGCTTCGGCGCCCTGGAAGCAGACGACGCAGCCGCTGTGACCACGTGGTCCTACCCAGTGCGCGTCGCGCCGACGGTGCCGCCAGCTTTTCCAGTGGTGGGCCTCGCGCCCAATACTACACATGCTTCCTCTCTTTTCTTTCTATCTTTTTTTCGTCGGTGTCTTTCCATCTTTTTCTCTCTATGTCTATTTCTTTCTGTGTCTTCCTATATTTTTCCCTCTTTCTCTTTTTTTCTACCTTTCCATGTCTTTCTTTCTCTCTCTTTCTCCCTAGTCGTTCTCTCGTCTTCTATCTTTTCTCTCTTTCTTCTCTTTCTATTTGTCTCTTTCTCTTTTCTTCTCCCACAGTACTAGTTCTCCTCTCCTCCTACCGCCCTCCTCACCCTCACTTTCCTTTCCCACTCCCTTGCTATACATTTTACTAGACAAGGCTATGCTATGCTCCGTTAGCGTGCATGAATAGCCGAGTGGTTACGATGCTCCACTTCAGATCGTGGGGACGCGGTTCAAATCTCACCTCGCCAAGAATTTTTCTATTTTGTAGCGTTAGCTACACTTGCCTAGCCGGAGCCGATTTCGCGTGGATCCTCATGAGCCGTGCTGCGCATGCGCAAGGATCAGTGATGTCACACAGCTGGCTCACCGGAGCCGGCATCTCACGCGCTCTCCGCCACCGCCGCGCGCGACTCGACGCTGCTGGTCTGCGCGTTCGGGAGGAGTGGCGTCTTAGCCGCGGCAGACACACTGGCGCCGACGCGCGCGCAGGCTCCGCCACCGCCGCACGCGACTCGCCGCTGCTGGTCTGCGCATTCGAGAGGAGTGACACACTGGCGCCGGCACGCGCGCAGCTATTCGCTTTCGCTGTGCAGTCGCCGTCTGACACTGTGCTGGAGCCGCTTGATAGCGCCTCTGACTGGCGTTTCGGGTAACGCGATGGAGGAGAACGCAAATGCTGCTCAACGGCGCAGAAGAGCCGAGAAGCTTATCTCATCGGATGCCGAAGTAGTTGCCAGGCAATTAGCGGTTCAGCGTACGAAGAATGAACAGAAGAAGGCTAATAATCCTAGACACTCTGGAAGGCTAAGAATAATCAGCTGAACCTTTGCTAACGCTACGTATATCCTGGCATAGCAGAGCTAAGCCACTGCAAAATTTTTCTTGCTCTCTCCTTCTTTCTCTGTCTCCCTCTGTACTCGCTCTCTCGCCCATCAGAGTTACTGCATCCCACGCCGGACAAATCGGCGCACGCAATCTGGGAGGGAAGCAGAACAGGAAGCGGACGGAAAGAGCGCGTGCTGGTTCATGATTATGGTAATTTTCTATCTACGACAGACGGCAAACGTCGATCATAACAGCTCTTCTGTAAAATCAGCCCTCTAGCACACAGCCAGCATGAAGTCGTACTGCGGGGGACTGGAAACAAATTGTTTGGATGCCCGGCCATTGCGGAATGAGAGTTGTTGCGACCGGGTTTCAGCTCCGTCCCTCCGCTGCAGCCAGTTGTTGGGACGTTCGGGTTGCGTCAGACCCGGAGTCCGTTTGGTAGCGTGACTGAGTCTCCGGGTTGAGGAACTGATGCTCGCAAGTTGCGAAAACGAAAAACAAACAGGTTTACTGGCACTTTTCGTACACTTATTTACATAGTGAAAAGGTAAGAGTTCAGCGACGAGCGAACTGGATGAGCCTTTAACCCAGGGCTCAGAGCCACTTGTCTCACTCAGCACCGTCGTTTTAACCCCTCAGGCTGGCTCCTCCTTCTTGAATGTAACCAATGACACACACGACACCACCCACCATGGCGTCGGCCAATAACACTGTCGCCGAGGGGTCGTAGCGCTCGTTGACGCAGCAAAGTTCCTGCGGTCAATGACACTCTATGGGGATCAGCCGCGAGAACAGGATACTCGGGCAAGTTCATCCGCCTCTCCCCAGAAGGGCAGCAAAGGGTTTACGGCGACTTAATGACTCTTGTCAAAACATACAGGACCGGTCGGCACCGCAGCATACGAAACCATGCCAAAGTGGCCCATTGTAAAGACGGCGCCATCTTTGACATCTCTCTGGTAGTTCACTGTGTCTCTGCTACCCGTCCGTGCTCGCACGATGCTCTTCCCTTTGTGGGGCGCTTCCCGTCGCGGGGAGGTCGTTTCTGGTAAGGATTCAGGTGTGCCCAGTAGTGTCGCCCGTCCATTCTCATAAACACCGCGTCGCCACTGACGGTCAGTCATAACAGAGGCAATAGGCTAACACTCTTACGCCGGGAATCCAGTGCAGCGACTCCGGTACCCTCCCCCCTCCCGCGATTAGCCACCCCCCTTCACCACATACACTGAAATACTACAAAACCAAAAGCTTGCGCGCATAAAATATCCTCCTCCACATCGCCAACTCAGTAAGACCGCTCAGGTAGCCTGGCTCCGCTACAAACCTTATCATACCCCAATACACAATACTCTCTTATACTCTCCAATATCAAACCTGACAAGTACACCTCACCAGGATGCAGGATATGCAACAATAACATGGCTACAGTCATGCCATGAGAGAGAGAGAGAGCCGAAGCTTCATTTTTGTCCTTGCTGGGGTAAAGGGAGGCGGGAGACCTACCGAAGCCCCCCTTCCTCAGGCGGCGGCCAGACCTTGAGTCCTGGCGGCGTCTTCGGCCAGCCGGGTTGCCCAGAGTTGGTCCTCCGGGCACGCGCTGAGTAGCGTAGATTACCAGAGCAATACATATCCTAACATATATCTTCAATGATGATGGGTGGGAGGCGCCACTGTCGTATGACATTAAATTTGTTGCTTCCCCTTTCGGTGAAACTGTGGCTTTTTATTTCAGAGTGCGACGGTGTTAGTCATCAGCGGAGCAACCTGCTTCGTATGAAAAGCCATCGTCTCCCTATTTCAGACAGGCTCCGTGCCAGCAGAGTGAAGCTTCTATGGTTCAGCGTATAGCTCGAAATAGCAGCAGGCGACGGCTTTTGATTGGGCTTCGCATGGGATCCTCTTGGAAGCGGATCGATTCCTTCGGGACAGCGGTGTTTTCGTGCCATCGCACCTGGAAGGAGAGGAGGAAACAGATGCTACACAAAAAGGTACTACGAAAAGGCATAGCATGAATGCAGGAAAATTCTGGAATGCCACCGGCGTCGGCTATTCCCGCAAAACGGGCTTTGTCGGCTCTTTCTTATGGTATCGATTTTCATTTCCCGTTTCTTTTAAACGCTTTTTCTAGTGGTTGTTCTTTAAGGCCACTTCTTTGTTACATCTCGACGTGAGCTGCTGTTTGTCAGACGTGTAGGATCGATGCTGGGCGCCATATTGGGTGCCTCTCTTAGCTCAGGGTTCCGCAAGCGCCTTCTTCGTATTCTTCTGCGCCGATTCAAGTCCAGTTAGCGGACGAAAACTGAACAGAAAGACGAGCAAAAAATGGCAGATAGGAGAGTCAGGAAACGTTCTTGACGCCACATTCTTCAAAAGGTGCCTTGCAGTCTTTTTAGAAAGCCATGTTAGTGCGATATTTACTAACTCTTATGAAAACTGTTGCGTATGACACACGACACGCCATTGGCATTTCGTCGAAAATCCGAGCAGCCAAACCAAGCTTAAACTTTTTTCTGTGTTTCATTCGCCGTGATGGGCACGCTTTCTCTGAGAAAATAAAAATAAAGGATATCGAAGAGAGAGGCGAAAAAGACGCCAATCTTGCAGCTCATAATTATGTTCTTTTTCATTTATGCTTATTAATATGTCCCGCAACCTCCATTAATTCCACTCAGGTCCGTCAGCTGTGTTAACTGCTTCCTTCCTTCTGCCGTTTAGTTCTATTTTCACATGCCACAATTTCAGATAAGCTGTATGGCCAGAATCGTGTTTCTTTTCTTCCCAATAATATCTATGCCATCAGACACCAGCACGTGAATGGCAAGGTGATAACTGCCAAAATATAGTAAATTTGCAACAAGACTTACACAAGCCACATAAGCATGAACAACATATTTCCTTATTCCATGAATAAAATGGTCAAAACGTTACAGACTAATACCAAGGTATATGTAAACTGGTAGCGTAACTTCCGTAGAAGCCCACGTGTCAAGCCGGTGGCTAGTTGTTGCAACAGTCGCCATCTATGTGAGGAGGGGACAAACAGAATTTAAAAAAAAAAGAAAACGATGACGTCACAACCGGAAGCGGAAATGACGTCACGTTTTAACGCGATGGGCGCGAAATTATGAAATTTTTTGACAGGGCGCCGCTTCTTACTTTTTTTTATAGCTGCACGTTCTTTTTCTTATCACTATGACGGCTCCATAATGGAAGCCTGCAAGATAACGGGAAGACGAAACAGACAGATTTGATAAATAAGGTGTATTTTATTGGCGAAATATTGCAGTTGAACAGGATATTACCCCAAAATATATAACACAGAAATCAGAAGTAGCATAACAATTCAACGTGCACACGAACCTTGCACACGTGTTGCTCTTGCATCCGTAGACAGCGCAGCGTTTCTTCGCGCAGCGTGGCGGACTCATCGTCCCGAAGGGCGACAGCACCCCGGCCGTGCGCTGGCAAAACACAGTCACTGCAGTTCCCGATGGCTGCGATGGGCTATATTACCTTCTGCCAAGTACCACGACTAGAAAACAACGCTTATGCGAGGAAATCACCTACGGACGACAGGCACAAACCTATAGTGTACTAGAATACACAAACCTACTGCGCAAAAACGAGCGACGCTATTCGCATCTGAAAATGCGCAAAACCGTTGGCCCATGTTACCAGACTGCCTGCATGTGCCTGCTGTTTCTGAAAATAAACGAAAAAAATTGGCCACTCAACCCCATACCCAAGACTAAAGTTTCATTAAAGTAATCTACTAATTTAATTCGTGACAAATAAAATTAAAACTAATGACAATAAACGTTTAATTATTTTTTGTTTTCATTATTTGTCCTCCCCTCACCTAGTAGCACTTTAATCGTCACGCGGGTGTTGATGTTTGTCGCAATAGGTTTCCGACCACTTTTTGTTCCGACTTTCGCGACCTATTTAGATTGACCTTGCTAATACTCTTAAATGATAAGGTGCCACACGGTAGACTCTTCTATGAGATATATACGCCTAGTGCGCGCCGACGGAAGCGCCATAGGCGGCGAACTCAATCATTGCTCTCGAGAAAGCAAGCAGACGGCCGCCGTGGTTTCCTACGTCGTCGTACGCGTGTTTACGCGTTGTTCACGTTTCCGTAGTGAAATAAGCAACGTTCGTCGCATGTGTGGTGGCCGAAACTTCAAGGGATGTCGAATAACAATTGCTGTGGAGTGGAGTGCTCAAACACCTACAAAAACGCGCCCGGAACACGGTTTTACTCACTTACTGCAAGGCCTCCTGAGCAAGAGCGACGGAAGCAATGGATCGCCGCTGTTCGTTGGCAAAGACGAGCTGCTTCGTCATTGTGCGGGTTAGCACGTCGCTTCTTGTTCTAATGCTTTCGTTCTGCTATATCGGTGCTCGCTGGATGCACTCGATCATGTTGACACTGGTAGACGACCAAAGTTATCAGCCTGAGCATGCGTTGGTTCGGTTCGGCCGCCGTGCAGGGCGCTTCGCTCAAACGTTCTATATTTCAGAAGTGTTGTAGTTCGGGCGAGTTGGTCATCCATAGACTTAGCTTGTACTAGCGCGGTACATGTACCGCGCTATTACAAGCTAAGTTCTATATTTATTATTTACAGAAACAGAAATGCAGCAATGGTTGACTTCAGAATGAACAAGAAGTGATTGAGACGTCACCTTTGTAAACAAAACAAAGCGGGTGTTCACCACTAGCTGCACCTCATAACTGCATCTTGTTACGCTGGTCTGCGCGACGCACCTTTGATATTCACCAGCATGACGATTCACTCCACGCGGACGTTCGTTCTCCTCCGCAGTCGGTCATCACATGTCTTCTCGGCGACCCTCTTCAAAACTTGTCACTGTCATCTCTTGATGCTTAACTCACAGCACTAGATCATCAAACAACACGTCTTCTGCGGTCGAGCGAACGATGCTATCACTATAGAACGACATAACTTCTACGCCGACTAACTCCTCACTGACTGACTCTGCCCCCGCGCGCTTGCTGCGCTTGCATTGCTTGCATTGCCTGTAGCGGCTCGCGCCTGGGTTCGGGAAGGTGCGTATGATTCGTCTGTGCGTAGCACAGCGAAAGCTAGGGAAAGGGCGAGATTCTCTCACCGATTCGTCTGCGGAATCAGACGGCGCCGCTGGCTCGGCTTTGCTTTCTCGAATATCCCGATCTTTCGCGTTCGTTGGCTGTGTCGGTGGCGTCTTCTGCGGAGAGGGTAAGAGGCGTGCGGGCGCGCTCCCGGCACCTTTTTATACTTGTTTTTTTCGATGCGCGCGCTCTGTCGCGCACGAACCGTCAGCGCCAGGCTTTCATGCCGTCGTTCGAAATCGGCGACGTGTGCTTAGTTAAGCGCTCGTTCGTGAAAAACATCGTGCACAAGTCCACTTTCGTAGAGGCCCGCGCCTTTCCTGCAGCTGCCAGTGCAGAATTAGTTGCCTGGCACCCGTACGAAGGGGAAATAGCAGCCGCGAACTTCATCCATCTCCTCGCAGCAAAGCTGTGCAAAGCGCTGTCGTCTGCTCGGCTTCCCGCACGTACTGTCGGCGGCGCCCGCTAGGTGGCTATCAGTGGCGCCTCTATAGGCGGTGCACAAGGCGTATAGGTGTACCTTTCCACATAATCCGTTTCATTCAAGCCTACTTCAAGCACTGTGGGAATCGAGCGCGCCATCCCCTTTGGCGCCTCGTTTCCCAGCTAGCGTGTGCTGGCCCCAACACGTAGAGATTAAAAGGACCCCTCCAAGCGCGCTCATGTGTTCATTCGGGCGTTCCGCAGCGAAGTGTGCTTGGTCCGCTATTGTTCCTAACCTATGTGAATGATTTCGTTGCCGTTGTTCCTGATGAATCTGTGAAGTTATTCGCGGACGACTGCGCGGTGTTCAAACAAATTTCATCAGGACATGATCACAGGTCGGTTCAAATATAAATTGTTGCTTCTGACGAGCGGTATCTGAGATCGGACAGTAAACCAGTTTACACCCTTAAAGGGGTTTTACCGTGTCTGTAACTAACACCCTTACATCCTACAAAAAAGGCATTTTCACGAATCAAAATACACATATCAGGGGGGGGGGGTGCCAATCGTCTAACCACCCTTAACACAAAAACAGTGAAAAACAAAGACTAACAGTCAGGGAACATCCAATTATAGATGACATCAGCATAGAAGGTACATGTACCCTTACAAAAAATCTTAACGAGAAATTATTGAAAAACCATTCGTCAATGTTGACATATTGCATCTATTGAAGAGTAATTGTCTGTCGATTAAGTCTGTCGATTAAAAAATCATTGATTTCAATGTTGACACCTATGCAAAATTGGGCACTGGAATTTTACAACAATTTTATTGACAGAGAAGTAGTTGAATAGTAGTGGACTTGTGATTTAGTACATTATCCATTGACAATTCTTTCTGACTGTTATGTTGAATAATTATTCAGCTGCAATTGAAGCAGCATTAAAATTTGCTTATTTATTGAAAGTACACATTCAGTATGTTTTATTATTTGTTGCACTTTTGCAGACATACATGTGAAAGACGCTGCCTCAGTACGAACATGCCTACTGAGGCACGTGCCCGAGCAGGCATTGTTCGAAAGGTCTTACATAGAACCTCTTTAAGAACGACTATTAAGACAGGTGGTTACAACATACATTGCAATTCCCCATTGTATGCTTGGGGTTCATATACACATTTCGTAACTTCAATAAAAGCTGCTGGCTGCACTTTCGTGGGTTTATATGAGCACACAGCTATCTCTACTCCACTGCTGATGTATGCTTGCATAAAGAACTATAGGAGGCCTGCACAGTTGCAGTGTTATTGTGGCAGACAGTGCCAACTCACTATGGACGAGAAACAGCAAGCTACATGTACACAAAAAACAAAGATTAATTTAAATCAGGTCAGTTTACTTTCACTACAGCTAAACTGCAGTAGGTAAGGCACAAGTGCACGGAAGCGCACGCTCTTTCAATAACTGCAATAGCAAAAATTTTTATCGCCTGCTATAACGTCTCAATTCTCCAAAATGCACGTAAACCTAAAACCAAGTTAATGTGGGCGAGAAATAAAATACGAGGACATAAGTCAACCGAATGACACGCACAAAGACACTGGGAGAAGTCAAGTATTTTATAAGTTCTGTGACCTTTCGTTTTCTTTAAGAGCCCAAGGAAGAGACAAAAATGCAAATGTCCAGATATCTATCTTTATTTATGCAAAAAACTGCAAAATAACCCCACCATCAGAGACGAAAGCCATATTTTAATTGGTGTAGCATTTGTGTCAAAATATAAAGGGTGAGTCCCACCTGCAAAAAAATATATGAAAAAAGGAAATTGTTGTATATGTTCGTACCTAGAAGATGACGGTGTGAACAGGCAAAAACTCGATAACATCGTACGGCTACAAAGGGGCGAACATGCTACAATTAACCAGCCTGAAGCGACGCGCGGGAGAACAACTTCGAAGGCGCGCATCGAAACAGTCAATGTAAAATGGCATTATGACACTAGAAAGACGCCCAACTTCTCTCCCTAAAACACGACTTTAAACACTCACAGCCCTACACACTCTAAACTATTCTAATATAACGCTAATAGCGCAAAGTAGCTTTTCAGAGTCAGAAATAGTAGTAGAGGCGCTCGAATGTGAACGTTAATGTATACCTCGAAACGAGCTCTAATAAGCAAGGCCAATAAAAGTCAGTAAGTTCGAAAGTGAACGGAAGTCGTAACACACATTTATATTAGGACAGTGTAATCATACATGCCGCAAGAAGTCACGTACTTGTGAAACATGTCGTGCATGTAGCCCGTGATGCAACGAAACACGTATTTTCATTTTTCATGGTTTTCGAATAAAAGTGTGCACAGGTAAAGAAAATGAACTTACCTTCAACGAGGACAGAGGCCTGTAGTTCAAAGAATCCGGAAATGTAAGGAATAGTAAACGCACATTAAGGTGATTGCGTCCGTCCCTCCATCTCAAGCTAAAGACGCTGCTGCTCAAGGCAGCAGCGTCTTTGTGCTGTGTTAACACGTGCTTGCCACGTCGATGCAAGCCATGTCCCCGCGATCAGACGTTCTATGAAACAAGACAAACTTCGGCTGCGGGTCCGTCATGTAGTCCCATTAAAGGTGGATGAAGACCGCAAGAGACGAAGTGGACGGTCTTGGCGAAGGAGCTTGGCGTCTATCTATCGTGTGCAAAGCGCTTCTCAAGTCACTTTCGCAGCGCTACTTTGGTGTCATGCAGAAAAGCGTAGCAAGATTAGGAAGGGGCTACTGGTGGTCACAGGGCACAACACAGCTGGTTCATTAATTACACACGCGCGCATGCACCTTATATTTACGAGTACAAGTATGATCGTTGATGTATAAAAACTTTACTGGCAATCATTCAGAGCTGTTCATGACGTCGCTGCGGCCCTGAGGAACACTAAATCAAGACGTATGCCAACTTTCTTTTATCGCATACTAATTTTCCATCTTTTCTGGTGATACGAATTTCGGATGATACGAATAATTTTGGTAACCCCGCGAGATTCGTATCACCGAGGTTTTACTGTATATGTGTTGTCGCCAGTGTTTTTTGTGATCTCGCGTTGTCGCAAGACGTGATCGCCGTGGGTTGGAGTGTGCCTTGTGTTTTTTTTTATTATCTTTTTTTTTCGCGGCTATTCTTGCCAATGCATTTCGCAGCCCTGCAACGCCGGTGTTGTACGGCGATGACCACGGAAAACAGCGCATGTGAGACGTCGGCGCGCCGTGCGATCGAATGCGTTGAAGACAATGACAGTTCATCGCCTGACGTTGACGTGCTTCGGGCGAACGTATCACTGATGTACAAGACGCCTGCAGCTGTGCAGAAGATTACGGCTTGAAGACAAACACATCGTGGGCTGTAGACTTCGTGAAGTCAACAGCGAGGTGTGAAAGGTAATAAAAAAATGGTGTTTTATAACTTCAAAAATAACTTGCGGCATCTTTTGTGGTAATTTAACTTCATGCTTTGGGAATAATGTCCAATGATCAGCCGTCTCAATTAGGTCGTATTATGTGTGCACTTGGCCCCCCTTATACGTGGCGTAAGCGGTTGGCGAAACAAAATCGAAAAAGTGCCGCAGCCACATAAGTAACTGTGTTCTAGTTATTTTCCTATCTTATGGCGTAGGTACTATAGGGTGGAAAAAAAATCAGAGCAATCAGAGCGCAATGTGAACCAGAGCTACATTATGGTTGGATCTCACGAAAGTATTCCACAAACCAGCACAATTGGTCATACTCACTTAGGTCACCAACTTAAACCTAGGAGAAAGATCATACAATTACATCCGATACTTCCTAAGGAATTGGAAGGTTACCTTCAACATGGGGGAACTGGAGTCTGAGGTGAGGAGCATGGACAGTTTAGTTACACCTCAGGGCTCCATGATATCGCTCATGCTCTTAATCTCATTATGACAGGATTGTCAGAAAAACGTGAAGATATCGAAGGAATCAATCGTTCCGTATACACGGATGATGCTGCCATATGGATAACGCAAGGCAGTGATGGGTAAATAGAACAGAAGTTACAGGAAGTGGTAGATAAAGTGGAAGTCTACCTCACAGGCACTAGGCTTGAATTTTCACCAGAGAAATCAGAACTCCTTTACAGACCCATACTTAACAGCAGGTGGCCCAAGAGATACATCAAGGAGAGAGAGTGCGAGGAGATAGACTTGCACGAAAAACGTGGGGGACATCCCCATCATTGAACAAGTTCGGGTCCTGGTACTCAACATTGAGTCGAAGCGAACTAACAGCAATACTCTTATAAAAATAGTGACTAAGGTCACTAAGGCAACTGGCTGATCAGGAGAATCACAAACAAGTATCGCGGAATGAAGGAGTCTAGCATTCTTAGGCTTAAATGGAACAAGACAGAAAAGGACAAAATCAATATGTTCGTAAGGAAAGCTTTTAAGCAGGCCCTAGGCTTGCGCGAAAGCACCAGCATAGAGAGATTAACGCACCTGGGCATGCATAACACCTTAGAAGGATTGACTGAAGCTCAGTTGGAAAGAATTGCCAGCACCTGGGCTGACAGTATATAGATAAATTACAAACAATAACCAGCAAGGACCCAAGGTTGCATCGGCCTGAGATTGGGAGCCAGATTGACATTGCAAATTTACTAAAAAAGAAATGCACGCAAAATTCAATTCGGGCAGTAGAACGAGCACAGATAATACGACATAACTGAGACGGCTCAAGTGCACACATAATACGACCTAATTGAGACGGCTCATCATTGGACATTATCCCCAAAGCATGAAGTTAAATCATCACAGAAGATGCCGCAAGTTATTTTTGAAGTTATGAAACATCATTTTTGTTTTACCTTTCACACCATGCTATTATAATTGACTTCACGAAGTCTACAACCCACGATGTGTTTGTCTTCAAGCTGTAATCTTCTACCCAGCTGCAGGCGTCTTGTTCATCAGTGATTATGTTATGTATTGATCTTATTTTTATTGTTAATGAAGCTTATTCATTATTACTCACATGTCCGTATACTATTGCTGTATTTTTTGTAGTTACCCCATCCATGTAGCCATAGGAGGTCCCCCTGTCAGTTTCTCTGAAACTATGGGACCTCCTGCTGTAATACGCTAACCATGTAATTCAGCTGAACTGTTTATTAAACTTGACTTGACTTGACTTGATGTTCGCCCGAACCACGTCAACGTCAGGCGATGAACTGTCATTGTCTTTAACGCATTCGATCGCGCGGCGCGCCGACGTCTCACATGCGCTGTTTTCCGTGGTCATAGCCGTACAACACCGGCGTTGCAGGGCTGCGAAATGGGTTGGGAAGAACAGCCGCGAAAAAACAATAAAAAAACACAACGCACACTCGAACCCACGGCGGTCACGTCTTACGACAACGCGAGATCACAAAAAACACTGGCGACAACACATATATTCGCGTGAAAGCGTGTTCAGCTTTAAAAAAATAAACAAAAGCAATCAGTCCAACACAACAATGATTATGTCTTGCGACAACGCGAGGGCTCAAAAGACACAGCTATTCAAGGGCGAGCGTGTTCACTGTTAAAAAAAAAAGAAAAAAAAGAAACGCACAGTAGAACACAACGGCTGATCGCGTCTTGCGGCAGCGCCAAGGCACAAAAGACAGTGGCGACAACACAAATGTTCATGGGCGAACGTGTTCACCGTTATAACAAAACAAACTGCACAAAGCACAGTCGGACCCTACGGCGACGACGGTGTCTTCGGTCAACGCGAGAGCAGTAGCAGTTCACAAGCACAGGCGGCGACGGAAGTCCCACGGGTCCCGGCGGCCGCGTTCACCGTTTAAAATTCCCGCGAAAGGCACCCCAAGAAGGAGAGCGCGTCGTTAGAGTGTACTAGAACTGTCGAGTGGCGTGAACGCGCCTCTCAGCCTGATGCCTTCCGCATCGACCGTAGCGGCGGCGCTGCAGTCGCTCGGTACTGAAGGCGCGCGGCGCCGCGCGCTAGAACGGGCCGCTAGAACTGCTGGACGCGTCGGCGGCACCCGGCTAATCGGCACTGATGTGGCTTTCGTTGCGTGTCTATCATTATAAAGCGTAGGAATTGTCGTCGTAAGCCTTGATGGACGAAACTGCCTTTGAGAGATACTGCAAATCAGTTATTGTAGCCGAAGTGACTGCTGGAAAGTACGCAAAATATAAAAATGAAAACGGGCTGACACCGACCGTGAATATTCACGATCTCAGTGTAATTGAGCCGAACTTATTGTTGGGCTATTTTGAACGATTACTCTCAATTAACTAGACGCCGAACGACCGCCAGAAGAAAGAGACAGAGGAAACAAAAAGGGCATGTCTTATTCTGATTTCTTCTGCCTTAATGCTTTCTTTGGTGGTGATTCGGCGTCTAGTTTATTCAGAGTAACTGAGCTGCTCTAATGGAATTTAACTGTGCTCAGAAAGCTGTGTGCAGATATTGTGCCGAAAGCACACCGAACATTTACCACGCGTTGGCGAAGCTGCGTGTACGGTGCGTATCTTTAAAAATGCGCTGTAAATATGACTGAGACATTACGAGGGCTCAAAGGTATTGGAACTCAAAGTTAACTCAACCGGTACAAATAACGGTCGTCCTCAGGTGCCTTGCACGGATATTGTTATCAATTGCTAGGCGCCGGGTGGGGAGGGGATACTTTACTGTCCGTATTTGTGCGTGTAAATAATATATATATATATATATATATATATATATATATATATATATATATATATATATATATATATATAATCTCGCAAAACATAGAGCACCACCGCCCCTCCTGGCTTCACTTTTGACACTTTACAGATAAAGCAATGAAATTATAATACAAAACGTTGTCAAAAAGAAGTTTTTCTAATGGCATCGATAGAAGATCAGGAAAAGTGCAATATAAGCTCTCCATTGAAAATGAGAACTGGCTGTAATGAATTTAGGCAGAATAACCGACGGGCTATATTTACATCTGCGCATTTTAATATACTTGAAATAAGCCCTGATGCATGAGGTTTGTGCCTCGGAGGTGAACACGCGCCTTCGGCTCGGCTTCCTGGCTCGCCTTCCTGGTATTTTAAGCCCTCAGAGGTCGCATAACCGATGCATCGTAACCGCGGAAGCATGCTGTTAAAACAAGATAGCCTTTCGGCATTAAAGAAACAGTGCAAGACTGGCGGAACTCAGCCGTCACTAATATAAATGTTGCGATAGAGTCATTTGTACTCAGGTCACTCATGAAACAGTCGAGCGCATTGGAGCTCATACAGAGATCAATGCTCTGGATATATCGTAGAGAGTGCCGGCAGAAGAATTGTAGGCTTTCGTCGCTGGTTCGTTAGTTCTTCGTAGTCAGTGTTCGTAGTCACTTATAGTGTAGCGCGGCTCGAAGCGCTGCATGCAAACCGCATAGCAATCAGTGAGCAGCGAGATGCATGTGCGCAAAATCCGATTGTCACCTTCTTTGGGGGGTCGGCAGGCTCCAAGAACAGGGAATATCTCGGCGCAATTTTGGCACGCCTGCATATTCACTCATGCACCATGACGCGTAGCAGGCGTTGAGACACTGATTGAAGCTCAGTAATGCATTAAACGCGCTCAAAACGCGCAATTACACGCTTTCGTAGGCTGCGACGAGCGCGCGCCAAATGCAGACGCCCTCCACAGCTTCAGTACAAAGTGACTACAGCGCCGCCGCTACGGTCGCCCGTCGGAGCATCACCCGAGATGCGGCGCGGCCGCTTCGTTCGTTCCACTGCCCCCTTCTAGTACACTGTAGCGTCGTCTCGTCGTGGCGGCCGTTGCTAGGCGGAAGTCCGCAGCGGCGTCCCTGTGTGCGCGCAGCCAATAGCGCGCCGCTGTCGTTGCCATGCGTTGAGCGCTCTGCATATTACAAGCACGCAGACGGCCATACGACCGCAGTGCTGTTGGCCTATTTTTGCTTCTGAGGTAGCGTACTAGAAGGCTCACCGTGCGCAAAGCTTGTATTAAATTCACTAAACTGAATATTCACTAGAATATGGAACAGCATTGGGCACAGCAGACATTAGAGTCAAAAGTGCGAAATGCAATTTCGCCAAACAAATAACCACGGCTTCATGAACGCGCCTCTTCTATCTTTCACTCTTTCCTCTCACAGAGCTATTGGATGGATGGATGGATGCTATGAACATCCCCTTTATAACGTTGCGGGGACATGTGGGACACCAGGCTCGAAAAAGAGAAAAAGGGCGCCGTTGTTACGACCATGCCATTCAGCGCGATTCCCATAGAAGCGTAATTTTGTCAACGCCAAAAGGCGCTGCTTCAGTGGTGGCTTTAGCCAAGCCGCATCCATCCATATCGAAAAATAGCTCTCCGACGCTCGCCTGGCTGTCGCACCGCGTTCCCCGCTCACCCTGTGAAAATTAAGGCTAGAGGGAAGACACGACGCGCGTAGCGTTTCTCTTCGCGTTTGACGACGCTTTGACGACGCTTTGATATCGAGTATCAGTGTTTATTATGTGCTTGCTGATGCCATATTTGCGCGGGATTCACCATGCGGTGTCCACGTATATGCTAAGAACTTGAGCTACCGCAAGGATTAAATCATGATTATGGTCGTTAGTCGTCGGTACGGAGATGTTCCACTAGGCGTCAACGTGAGTGCGTACACAGTAGACATTGTACAAGCTCTCGTATGCAAATGCACTATAAACAATCAACTACTTCTGTGACGACACGTTTCGCTTTCGTGTTATACCGATTCCTATGACAAAGGGACCAGCCATCTTTTTTCATATTTTGCGGGCTTAAAATTTCTTTAAACGCCGAAAAAATAATCATGCAAAATGTACGTTGCCCCAGAAAATTGGAAGGGTCGCTTTGGATTTCCCTTTACTACGTAACGAAGCGCACTTGAGCACAAGGTGAGCCTCGCATAATTGATCTTAGTTATCGTCTAACTAAGCGCAATATAGAAAAATACCCTAACGAGCGCCACATGACGGCAAACCATAGGCTATTCGTTTAATTAATTCAGATGCGGCTAACCACTTCTTTTTAAGATCATTGGTTACTACTCTAAGAAAAAGTCGAGCACGAGGGGGAGTATTTATGCCACCAATCGTCATCTGGCTTGCTCGCGTTTCTTTCCTTGAACACCCGGCTCTCGCCACTTTCCTATCAAGAATGCTACGTCCCGCCGATGGTGCGTGCGCCGTTCGTCACCGGGCAGTGCCGGGACCGTGGTGATAACGCGAGGAAAGTACACGAGGTACTACATGACGATGATAGCTGTGCGGCGGAAATACTCGAAAAATACTCGATATTTTCTTACAGTGTGTTACGAGAAATACACCCCATATGAACCTTTTTACGTTCTACCGGCCATAGGCCGGCAGCGGTGAAATGAACACCAGTCGATGTGGCAGGGCAAAAAGAGCGAGCGTTTATTTCCAGCTCGGAAATATATAGGAAAGCAAGAGGAGAGAAAAAAAAAACATGGTTGATCCCTCCGTCATAGGAATCGGAATAACACGAAAGTAAAACGCGCCCTAATAGAAGTAACTGAATGTTTACTGTACATTGATATAAGAGAGTTTGCACAAAGTATATTGATGTCAGGGAGCTATAGCACCGTTTAACGTGGATGTACCCACTTTGATGATTGGTGGCACATCTCCATACCGACGACTAACGTCCATGCTAAATTATTAAACAAACCCTTGTGGTAGCTGTAGTAGTTAACGGTGAAAGCGTAATCAGAGAACGAGGTGTGATAGCCAGAAGAGCGTCGCATATTGGACGCAGAACTTGGTCGCCATCCCGCGGCATGTTAAAATGTGATTGAACACCACGGCCGCACTAGAGGGAAACGTAAAGCGCGTCGTGCCGCCCCGGTAGCCCGGCCGGGGCCAGCGCGTAGGCGGGGAACGCGGTATTACAGCCAGGTGAGGCAGGCGCGCGTCGCAGAGCTATTTTTGGTTTTATTAGCATGATGCTATGAGCGAGGCCGACGCTTTTACGACGCTTGCGGTGAGGTCTCCACCTCGCGGTGTTCAGGCATTGACAAAATTGCACTTATATTGAAAACGCGCCGAATGGGACGAACGTGTAACGCGTTGCAGGTACCAATCGCGGAAGCCACAGTAACGACGAATTACTCTACTTTGCCGCTCTCAGAGGGCAACACCACTCCGCCGACTGGGAGAGTGGTAGATATAAAAGGCGTGTTTGTAAAGACTCCAGAGTCTGTGACCGTGGCGCAGTGGATAGCGCGCCCGGCATCTGTTGTTGCGGACCGAGCGGTCGTGGGTTCGATGCCCGTTGACGGAACTTTTTTTCTTTGCCATCTGATGGTGTACATTTTTTCCACGTCATTTCCGTGACGGAAATACGTCACTGAAACCTTGGTGGACCCCGGCATAAAACACTTTCGTGTTAAAACAAGGAAAGAGTTACAACGACGCATGCGCCGAGGGGCGTCATTCGGCCCGACCTATTGCCTGCAGCAAATCATGTGCGTATAGTCATGAGGTGGCGGATGTGGTGCCTTAACCTACACATATCAAATGCACATAGACTGCTCGAAAGTGGAGTGATATATTTGATGTATTTACAATTAAACATAATGCGGGAACTCCCTAATTATCCCATTGACTTGCCAGACGGTGTGTATGGTCAAAAAATGGCTGATCCCTCTGTCACAGGAATCGGTATAACACGAAACTCAAACGTGTCGTCACAGAAGAAGTTGATTGTTTATAATGCTAATAAGGCGGCAGCATGGGCTAGTTGGTACGTCTTCATGCTTGTAGTGCGCTGCCAGTGGACACGGACGAGAAAAAAGAAACGAGGAAAACAACACAGGGTGATGCGCAAACTCACAACTACTTTATTTCGATCATATGATCAGCCTTATGTACGTACAAGAAAGAACGAACACGAAATGACGGGGGGGGGGGGGGGGGGTAAGAGGGTTCAGTGATAGGATGTATAACACAAAAAAATAGCTTGGATAGACCGGCTGTCATTCCGTACATCCATAATCTCTCCCATAGGATTAAGAAAGTCATGTCAAAGTTTGACGTACGAGTTGTATTTTCAGCGCCAAACTAAAAGGGCTTTGCAAAAGGGTCAACAGTGGTGAAAGCGGAAGGAAGGGAACTAGCTGTAGTGTTAGGCACAGAAAACAAATTTGTCGAATGCTCAGAAGGCGTCGTTTACGGCATCCCCCTCTCCTGCAATAGGAAGTACATAGGCCAAACGGGGAGGTGCATTAATGAGAGACTAAAAGAGCATAATTACGCTGCATCGCTGCTAACACACCCCGGTCATTTGGCTTCCCACGGCGCAGAATGTAAGTGCACGGCGATGTTCCCCGACACAAAAGTTTTGGCACGATCCTTAGGTCAGACAGAGAGGGAAAATACCGAAGCATTTTGCATGCATATCAGCGAAGGGTGCGTTAGCACATCCTCGATCGCCCTTTCTCAAAAAGAAATTTAACTTTTTGAAGGAAACCGTATCACCGCATACGTAATTTCTTGACACGTTTTCGGCGAAATTGTTTCAAGCCCTGATATGTTTATTTTTCAGATTTTTTTTGTTCTACATTCTATCACTGAACCCCCCCTCCCTGTCCACTGGCAGCGAACTACAAGCATGTTGATAATGCATTGGTGTATGAGAGCTCGTACAATGTCTACTGTTGTTTGGCAGATATAGCACCGCTTTATGTGGACGCACTTACGTTGACGCCTAGTGGCACATTTCCGTACCGACCACTAACGTCCATAATCTTGATTTAACCTTCCCTGTTAGAGGACTGCACAGGCACGGGCCGACCCGAAAGCCCGGGCCGGGCCGGGCCGTCCGAAGTGTTTTCTGGCGGGCCCGGATTGGGCTCGGGCTTGAATGTGCGGGCCTGGGCCGGGCCCGGGCTTGAAGCTACGGGCCGGGCCGGACTCGGGCCCGCTCATTAAAAGGCCTAAGTCGGGCCTTCGAGCACACGCGAACGTTATGCGTTGCATGGTCTAAGGCATTCTGTGCCGATTAGCTTGATTATATAATTATAATTATATTGTAAATGGCGATTACGTTTCCGTGACGACGTTAGAATATGAACGATTTATATTTCATCTGCTTTTGGTGGCTGTTCACCATATATAACGTTAACGTTCCTTTTTCTTGCTGCAACAAATTCTTAATCAGGAGCCTCTTTTAAAAAATTGTGTAATTAATGTTTCCAACGCGAGCGTAGAAAAGAGCATTAAAGAAAATGTCCCAGGTTTGCTTCTCTCCGCTTTTTCATGTTAGTTGTACACTTCTGTTAAATAAATTTTCTTGCTATGCTTTATTTTCACTATACTGTTAGTGTAACCACTTGCCATGTGCCATATAGGCAACATTTCACTTATATTCCTTGGTATTACGTGCCAAAACCACGATATAATTGCAAGGCGCGCTGTAATGGGGACCGGATTAATTTCGACCACCGGGAGTTCTTTAACGTGCACCTAAAGATAAGTACACGGGTGTTCTTGCATTTCGCCCCCATCAAAATGCGGACGCCGTGGCCGCGGGAATCGCGCCCGCGTCCTAGGACTGGTAGCTCAGCGAAACGGCTTAACCGCTGAGCTACCACCGCGGGCAGAGCAACATTTCGATGCATGTACACACCGGATTTTCCGTCCGATCGCCCGCTACAAAGCGCAAGGCATCATTAATAATCATCAACAACTAATATCATCTAGCTGGCCCGGGCCTGGTCATGAACACGCGCGCCCTGGATAAGTTTAGTAATGAACGCACGGGCCCGGGCGGGGCTCGGCCTGGGTTCGGTCATGTACGCCCGGGCCCGTGCCGGGCCCGGGTTTGGGACCACGGGCCCATGCAGGGCTGTGGCTTCATAAAGCGGGCCCGGGCCGAAAAATCAGGCCCGTTATTTCCTGTAACTGAAGTTCTTAAAGGGACCAACAACTAATTTTCTCGACCCATTTTTTTTTACGACGCGACAGAAAACTCACCCTTCGCAGTGTTTTTAGCTGCAATAGTTAATCCCAAAAGACGTAGTTATTTTACAAGCAGTATTTTTCGATCTGAAAGGCTCTAAACACGGACGGAGCTTTCCTCCAGCAACGCTGAGAATTGATAGCGATGCCGCCAGCCCTTCTCGCGATTTGTGAAAGCTATCGTTGTTCTGCTTTCGCAGGAGTTCCTGTAACTATGCTTAACCACCTTTAATTAGAGCTTTTAAAATATTTCTGAAAATAACAAGCTGTTACAATGAGATGATGTGGCATTATACACCCTCCCTGTATCTGTACCGCGTTCTGTGCGCATGCGTCTAAGGTTGTCTGCGCCTGTGTGTGGCTTTTCCCGGTGTCGTTACTCTCTCCATGCACGAGCCAAGCCAAGTAATCGAAAACGTAACTGTGCATATGCGCGGCCGCACCGAGTAGCAGCGCGCGTCATTTCTGAGACGAAGTGTAGGTAGCAAAACTATGTCGCTCCAAAATCTTAGCGACCTGGAAACTGCGTGCACGGTTCCATGAGCACGCTGAAAAGTTGCTCAAGACGCGCTGACGAACATGGGATCATTACGTCACACGAAAGCAGCGCCACTTTAATGCATACTACTAACGCAGGCCTATATGTACATTATTATGGAGTAATACCTTTTAATATAAAGAAACAAACAATATTTCAATACTAACAAAAGAATCGTCGACCGCGTACAGCAATCAACGGTCACGTGGCCGGGTTCATCGGATCATTCATGTTTTTTTGCCGCCAGAGGCGCCACAGGTCATCTTTTGCAACTTTCAATTAAGAAATAAAAATATAAATCCATCTCTCACGAAAAAAAAAACAGGGCTGGTTTGAGTCAATGCGACGGACAATCTTTAGATCAGTGGAGTCAACTCATTTCATATTCTGGGCAGTTGTCGGTCCCTTTAGCATATACGCGGATACCGCATATGGTGTTTCCCGCGCATATATGGCACCAACAAGCACATAATAAACACTGATACTCGATATTCACTCCTTCAAGCATCGTGCAACGCTTCAAAGCGACGCGCGTCGTGTCTTCCCTCAAGTCTGGCCGTTAATTTTCACTGGGCGAGCGGCGAACGCGGTGTGACAGCCACAGACGAGCGTCGGAGAGTTATTTTTCGATATGGATGGATGCTATGAGCGAGGCTTGGGCTAAAGACACCACCTCGCGGTGTGTTAAAGCGTTGACGAAAATACGCTTCTATCGGAAACGCGCCGAACGGGACGGTTGTAGCAACGGCGCGTTTTTTTTTTTTTTTTTCCGAGCCTGATGGAACACGTTTTAACGCCCCATTATAAAGGGAACGTTCATAGCATTTATCCATCCAGTAGCACTGCGAAAGGAAAGTGGGAAAGATAAAATGCACGTTCATGTACCCTCCGTTATGTGTTCGGCGGTAGCTCAGTGGGCTAAACGCTCGCCAGCCATCGTAGCGGACCGAGAGGTGACGGGTTCGACTCCTGTGAACGGAACTTTTTGTCAGTTCTTTTTCTTTGCCATCTGATGACGTTCATTTTGTTGACGTATTTCCGTGACGGAAATGCGTCATGAAAGTCTTCGTGTACCGTGGAATAAAACACTTTCGTGTTAAAAACGAGAAATAGCTTTAGCGCGTGTTGGGCTAAGTTACGGGAAGGGAACACAACACAGCGTGCATATCCACTTTGAAAAGAATTCACAAGAAAAAAATAATACTTGGTGTGCTGCGATTAAATAGCCTTGCATCGCAGTGCTCGCGATCGCACTTCCGATAGAAAATGCGCCGCTTCCTCTATTTGACAGCTGGCGAAAGAAAGGGAGGACTCGCCGCCATGGCCGCACCCGCACCGAGAAAGTAGACGCGAAGGTTGTCGGTTCGGTCCCTACCGAAGGCACGTTGTTTCTTTCGCCTACTTTATTTCACTTCCACCAATCTCTGTAATTGCTACACTGTCATTAAAAGCTACAAGTAATGTTCCCTCGGTTGCATTGACTGCTGGCTTCATTGGGCTCAGCGTTAGTGAATCGTTGACGATATGGAACGCTCTACAAGCCTAATTATTTCCGTATCAGTACTTTACTGCGCTGCTGTAGTTGTGACGTTGGCGGGAAAACGTTTCCGTAGGGGTGAACATATCTGGCCCCTAAATATCTCTACGAAGGCAGTGTTGCCGAAAGGTATAAATGAACTGTGTATCGTTCCTGTGCATGCTGCTTATGGCGCCAAACCATTGGCTGCTGCGGTAGGCGACGTGTCGCCACCTCGCGTGGACATTCGGAGCTTTTCGCTAAGGATTCCCTCGACAGGGCAGCCCTCTCATTCCCCGCTTGTCATTTGCACAAAACTGGCAGTCGTCTCAAATATACGGAGAGGTTAAACTTTAGTTTTATTAAAGAGGGCGGGATGCCGTGTTATTACTCACGGGAAGTTTAATTTATCATACAGCGGCCTTCCCATCAACACACACGAATATAATTTGATGGGTTTTTACGTGCCATTGTGTGGCACGCCGTAACGGTAGTTCCGGACTGACATGGCACTGTCCAACAGGACGCCTTCCGCGAGGCTCAGGCATCCTTCGAGATTCTTGCACCGAGGTGAAGACGGCGCTTCGACACCACGAGGTCATAAATCTTTCTATCAGTAGCACGAACACTCGCCGTCATTAACCGCATCAGCCGTCGTAGCCTGATTGATTACACTCGCTAATGGTTTTCGCTGCGTTCTGTATGAGGACTCGCGAAGCCAGGGACGTGGCACGCAAGTTTTTCTTAGCTGCTCGCTTTTCTATATGTGGGCACCTTTTTTTTCACAGCCTTTGTTGCCCTGCTAGTGTGATCCATTAATATAAATTATAACTGTACAGCGAGTAAATGGACCTTATAAATTTACCCTCAGTGTGGCTCAATGGCTTGCTTTCTATATACTCTCGCGCTCGACTCCTGGCGGCAAACAGCTTCCGTATGTGCGCATTGTACGTAGCATCGCAAACTGTCAGTAGTGGTTTGTTCCAACTTTAGTTATCATCTTGGTGGCGGTTTTTTATGACACTTTGTTAAGGAAGGTGGCTGCGAGAAATATTTTGACAAAGGCCATCCGCTTTCGTCCACTGCCGCATTATGAACGAGTGGACATCTATTCCATATTATTGAATTTTTGAATGTGCTTTTCGTACGTCGCTCTGAGCATCGGCCTAGCCAAAAGAGGTTATGTGCGAAATATATGTGGGGGACAACGAGGCCGAAACGACGGAAGCACAAGTTTCGGCTTCAATAAATCCAGCTTCAGCCTCGGGCAATGCTGTAAGCACTGCTCTTCCATCACGTCCCATATCCCAAATGATACACATGCCAAACGATGAGCGTGATTGAACAACTATTGAAACCGTGCAAATGTGTCGCCGACAGAAACGCGTGGTTCGACTACTGGCCATTCTGCATGGGCATCGCATGTCATCAATGTATGTGTGTACGAGAAGAATGGAAATATCCCTTATTTGTGGGGCTGGCTCTGCATGAGTGTTCCAACCAATGGTTATGTGTGTGATATGCATCTGCAGTCCAAACCAAACTGATGTCAGTGTATTGTCTAATCAAGAAAGAACTGAATCTTACCAAAGTGCGTCGATCCCCGTGTCTTTGCCACGAGCCGTCTTGAACACGCACTGATGGTACACTCGACTGGTCGTTTTCGAGGCGCTCTGGCGACGCGCGTCACGTTCGGCTGGTCGAAATCGAGGGCTCCGTGCGCTCTGAGGTGCTCTCACTTTGGCCTCGAAGCACGGCCAACATATGATCACGTGACTTCTTCTGTTTGCAACAGAAGACGCGGTGACGTGTTTCCTCTTCCGGCGTCCGATTGCTCTGGCGAACGGCTGCATGCTCGGCTCGGATCAAGAGCGGGCTCCGCATTGGTGCAATATGAAACAGGGCGCCCAGCCGAATGTGCCATCAGCTTGCAAGTTTATTTTCCATGAAAGCACTCGTTCGCTATTGTATGACGCGGAGGCAATCGTCGCATCTTCGAAGAGTAGAGTTGACGTTGCTCACCAGAACTCATTTATTTCTTAAACTACAAAAGAAATTGCGAAGGCAGGGCTTCGCATTATCCAAGATGCATCACAGGGTGTCTTGTATCTGTCTGAAGGAAAGAAGATGGCTTTTAAGGGCCCGTTTTTTTTTTGTTGAACACAACATTAATGAGAACTAACAGACAATAATGCCAAGTAAAGTATAGGGAGTGGTATTTGTAGTAATTAGTATATAAATGTGAAAAAAGCAAAGTGGACAAAAAGATAACTTGCCGCCGGCTGGAACCGACACTCCTAACACTCCTAAGTTTAAATGCACATATATACCCCATAAAGTGGACGGGAGGATGACCGCCGCCGTAGCTCAGTGGTAGAGCATCGGACGCGTTATTCGAAGATCGCAGGTTCGGTCCCTGCCGGCGGCAAGTTATCTTTTCTTCCACTTTACTTTCTTCACATTTATATACTAATTACTGCAAATAACACCCCCTATAATTTCCTTGGCATTAGTGTCTGTTAGTTCTCATCAATACAGCATCTGTCTCGTCATACGCGTGGCAGCAGGTTCGTCAGTATCGGCATTTGCGACAAGCCGTACGAAAAGTCTTATATATTATGATTATAGGAGACCTAGCTTTGCGCGAAAAATGGTATAATTAACGCTTGTGTGCGAGAACGCGCAAATAATAGTGTTGTATGGATATTCGAGCCGAATAATACCCGATCGCGGAATCGCGGGAAGTTCGGGCCTCTGGTCATCGTCAAGCCAGCCTTATTCACGAACTACCAGGCCCTGCTAGCTTTGAAGTGCATCCTAGGTATTTCCGCTTGATCGGGCCCCAAAAACCTCGGCGCTTGGCGTCACGTGTGAAAATTTATTCGCGCTGCAGTCACCACCGCAGAACTGTCCGTTCAGAATTTCCAAAGCTGTGCCCCGCCGCGCAGTTAGCTTTTTCGACGTGAAGAATAACAGCCCTCTTGAACGCTGCTATCGAAAGCGCCATTTCTTTCCGAACAAGGAAATCCAAGTGTAGATATTCTGGCTTTCTGGGCAGGGGGGAAACTCCAACGATTTCTTCCCCTGCCCTGAAGCCTGTCAATGGCGATCAACTTTGTTTGCGCAAAAAATCAATCTGGCGCTACAGTGGCATTCTTTTCAAGTTGATTATTTATTCATTCAATATGTTACGATAAATGATATAACACAAGTGTCCAACATTCAGAGACTACTGCGGGGGACCCTTGAATAATTGTTATACAAAAGAAAAGCGGAACACTCAGCAGAAAATAAAAAGCGTAAGCATGAATCTTAGTGAAGGAACATAAAGAAAGTACAGGAAAGAAGGTAACAAAAACAACCATACAGCTAAAAATTAGCAAAATGATACGACCCCGTCAATGGCAGGCAAGCGCCGGGCAGATACCAAAGGTTGACGTATCGGCCCCCCCCCCCCCACAGACGTTAGTCTGTGTAGTTTCGCAAGACTCGTGGCACCACCTGTCGGAGCGGTATTGGGTAGTACAAAGACCGACTCCCTCGCACAGTTTGCTGTGGGACCAGGTCCAACTAGCGAGTGCGAAACAACGACTGAGCTTAATATTGCGTGTGTTAGCGCATTTAACAGACAGGAGAGCTGTGAATTTCTCTCCGCTAGTCGTACGCGCCACCGAACCGTCATGAAGTGCTTGCCGGTTCACTCGCCAGAAGGACGACGAAAACAACAGCAGACGAGACCGCTCCGTACACTACGAAGAAACGCCGCAAACGACGCTACTGTTGCGTTCTGAATTGCCACGCACGTAAAGGACTGAACAACAGCGTTCAGTTGTACCGGTTTATATAGTTGTCATACGAAACAGAAAGGCGAGAGCGCTGGATACGGGCCGTTGCGAGCGTGTTAGGTAAGCGATGCACTCGCGTTCTCCACAGCCGGTCGCATAGGAGAGTGTGATAATGTGGCTCTGCTGTTGTTTTGTAGCCCTGACGGAAAACCGTGGTAACCTTGACTGTGAAGCTCAGCTGAGGCTCTGACCGCGGTGCATGCTGTGTAACACTGTCACAAACGAGCGCGTCAATAAAGCGCACGCGCGGACACTTTCAAACAGCAGCGAGATAGCACGGTGCCGGCCGCTCGCCCAAGAAGCGCGAACAACGAAAAAAACAAGTATTAAAAGACGCCGGCGCGGCGCTCCCCCTCACCCACTCGAGCCAGACGCAGAGGACCCGATCAAACGCCCGGCAAAGCCTGGAAGCATCTGGAAGAGAAGCATGATGCAACGCCGAGCGACGCCGCCGCAAGAAGAACCTGCGAGAGAAGTCTCGAAGTATCCATAGCCTTGGCTGTACTGCACGCCGAAGAACCCTCCCGACGCTTCTGGAACCCGGTGGAGAAGAGATAAAAGCGTGCCTCGATGACCAAGAGACAGTCGGTCCGGAGATAGTGAAGTTAAGGCCGAGACAGACGGTACGATTTTCCATGCGATGCGACGTCTGACACGGCGGTGGGGAAGCCGGAACGGTGACCTTTCATAGCATCGGACAGCCACCATTCCCTCTTCCCCACCGCCGCGTCGGCCGTTGCATCGCATGGAAAATCGTACCGTCTGTCTCGCGCTTTATGCTGAATGTGACTCCGTAAGCCAACGAAGACGTGTTTATGATGTGCGGTCAGTGGATCGTCGATCTGGAAGAATCGGATGACGACGCCGTGAGAGCCGTGAC
This sequence comes from Rhipicephalus sanguineus, assembly GCF_013339695.2. NCBI lineage: Eukaryota > Metazoa > Arthropoda > Arachnida > Ixodida > Ixodidae > Rhipicephalus > Rhipicephalus sanguineus. The sequence goes on from NC_051178.1 coordinate 215,591,826, forward strand.
ATGTTACGACGACGGAAGGAACAACGACAGACAGCGCTGGAGTTGGCGTGACCGTTTCCTAGAAGAGAAGCATTCAAGTAGCGTCCAAGAATTGTGGACTGGATACGCTGTTGAATATTCAGGAATTTTAACTGTTCTTGAATAGTTGTAATGCATGAGATTGCATATGTAGCGCGTGATCTGTTTGTTTAGTTCCTGTTGTGTTAACACCGTCAGAGGTATATTGTGAAGCTGTAACTGGTACCAGCCGAATGTGAACGTGTTTGTGATGTTTGTATTGCCTTAACTGAGAATATATATCGTTTGTGTTATCCACTCTCGGCTCTGACTCGGTCTTTGGACCACAACCGGCGTTCGCTGGCGCACTAAAAGGACCAACTCGAAATTGTCCGTGCTTTCATGGTGCGTTTCGGGGGGCCAATACCTCCGCCCTTAGAATCCGCCCGGCGGTTGCCATCCCCATTCACGGGATCAGTGACAAACACGGAGTGAGCATTGTTACGAGAGGCACCAGGGTCTCGTGGGTAGCATGACACGAGGGCCAAAGGACTGGGCTGGGAAAATCCAGGCAGTGGCAAGGCAAAAGGTAGCCAACGAAAAAAAAAAATCACAGCATATCCACGGAGTGAATGATGATGAGTGGGCGAAGCTGCGGAGGTTCATCGGTAAACCGTGAATCTTCCGTGAATTCTGCCCAGTACATCATCACCGACGTGAGATCGGGCGCGTTTATACTAAAGGTTCGATGAGTTATGACGACTTGCAGCTCACTTTAATTTTACATGTACGCTGTGAATTTTCATTGTTTAGAAAACCATTGCTTTAGAAAACATCTGGCGTCTTTCGTTAAGCAGCTGGCGTCTTTTCGTTTTGCTTTAGAAACATCTGGCGTTCTTTCGTTTTGCTTTTACCAAACATCTGGCGTCTTTCGTTGGTTTATTTCATCAATCAACGGCGTTTTGAACAAAATTTTTATTGTTTAATCACGCACAGGAGAAATCTCACCAGGCACTACCTTGGAGGTAAACAATGGCTGCTAATGGGAATGAGAGACAGAAGAAGTCGGCTTTTAGCTAACACTTACACTTCTACTTCTACTAACGTTTCCTACTGGAACATGCCAATGGCTGCTAATGGGGAATGAGAGACAGAAGAATTCGGCTTTTAGTTAACGCGCACGCTGCGAATTTTTTATTGTTCAACAACGCACAGGAAAAATCTCCCACCGGCACCACCTTGGAGGTCCGTAAGACTGGTTACGCACTACGACTACTACGACTACGACTACGAGGGACGAACGGGTGCCGCCTTAAGGAGCTAAACGTTTATTACATGACGAGGACAAAGCACAAACAAAGCATGTGGAAGAAGCTCCCGACGCTACATAGGCCACAATACTTCTTCTTGGCCAATCTCCCGGAGTGGGTATGTGCCATTATGGATAGGCTACAAACAAACACTCATGCGCCGGCCTTTTATGAGCACTGAGACGCTAAGAGGAGGAGGGCGCAGCTCTGCTGTTCGGACGCGTCGGGCGTCTCCGAGGAACGTGAGAGGGACGCCAGCAAGGAAGAGAGCACTGCACAGCGGTTTGCGCGTTCTGCACGTCAATGCAGCTCGGTTCTGAGGCACTTTCCCAGGTAGTCGTACTCGGGGTCCAGCCTGTGGGAACCTTAAAGGCGCGTTCACACTGAGACATTCGGCGGCCAGAGCGCGCGGAATCCGCTTCGGCGGCAGCGAGATCCGCCGGAAAAGGCCATTTCGCGCCGATCGGTCCTGGACCGATTTTTGCGGCAGCTGCCGCCGGATTCCTTCACCGCGATCCAAGGGGAACGCGAGTCGAACATTCGAAAAATGGGGGCGCCTTTGTGATATCGCAGTCGTCGAAGCCCGCAGCAGCAGCGAAGTATTTCGTAATCATCCTGTAGCTCTCGACAACTGCCAAGTGTTGTGCATCTTTGCAATACGTCATCGCGATCTCGCAAAACGGGTAGCATTATCTCGGCTCGACCAAGCTTCTCGCGTCTTGCAAATCAGGACGAACCAACCACAACTGCTTGCGTCGTTTCTTGTTCGGCGAATGCATGTTTCTCCTCGTCAGACATCGCCAGAAAGTTGCTTTCCAGCAGGCCCAGCAGTTCGACAACCCTGCTCCTGTTTATGCTGTTCGCCGTAACGAAACGCGTACACAACGCAGAGCGCGTCGATGCCAGCGTTCCTTCGCGCGAAGGGACGATGACAACTAGGCGTCCTAGTTTCGGCGGTGCGGTTGCTAAGTGGTGTGAACAATGTGGAATTTCGGCGGCGCGCAAATTCCGGTCGCTGTGGCCGGCGGATTCCCCAGTGTGAATGAGCCATTACGGTGGTGGGTCGCAGCGCGATCATAACAGCATCTAGAGGCAGACTGAAGACGCGTGATACGCGCGCCGCGACATCCTATAACCTGAGTTGGTCGTCACAACACAGCATCGCGCACGTACGTTTTGAATGCTCAGAGCTCTGGTTCTAACTAGCTAACACGTGCATCATATAAGTAAACCGCAAAATGTTGGTCGTGACCGCCTTCCGGTTTGTTTTGCCCGTGGCCTCCGCGATTTCCGTAGCTATCTCGGAGGCCACGATTTTGCGTTTGGTTGTACCTCGCGAAAGTGGACACGCACGTGTCCCGTTTGCAGTATATGCAAACGGAAGACACCCATCAAGACATCGCTCGAGGATGCGTCATCAGACAGTGCGAAGGAAGCGAGAGACGAATGCAACTGGAAAGGCGAAAATCGCCGAGGCCATTTGTCCCGCCATGTGCTACTGATCATAACATACATAGCTAAGTAAATCGATCGTGTATGAACGTCATCGCTTTGGCATTACGTATATACCAGATTGCACCGCAGTTAGGCGCTGGGGAAGGGTCGTCGGAGGTCTTGCCTCGAACACGTGCGATGCTCGCCTGTACTTAGTTGCAGCGCGCCGGAATAACTGAAGCTTCCTTTGCATTGTACCCGCAGCTCGCTTTGATGAGCGTCCTATTTTTTTGAAGCGTGGATTGGCGGAAGAAGCTTTCCAGGTCCTTGATTTTCAGGAAACCACGCCACGAAACCAACAAAAGAAGGGGGGAGGCGTTCTACTCTATGCAGATTCGCTTGCGGACGGCTCTCTTACTACCCAGTTAGCGCCGGGGCTGCGATGAGGAAGCTGGTGGCGGTGTTTTCCGCAGCGGCCCCTGGGCAGAGTCTAACGTTTATACGCGCCACGAAAGCACAGACAATTTAAGAGTAAGTCCCTTTAACGGGCTAGCGAACGCTGGTCGTGGTGCCAAGGCAGAGTCAGAGCAATGTGTTGGTAACACAAACAAAATATATTCTCAATGAAGGCTGTACAAGCATCACACAAACGTGCACACTTGACTGATTCAATCACAATACAACTCATGTGCTTAGGCAACAATGGGGAACAAATAATCACTTGCTCTCAAATCCAAAAACTCGAGAATAATTGAGAAAAAATAAAGCCATTTCATACTCACCGGCTTGACGAGTCCCTCCACGTAGCGCTGACGAGTCGTTCCCTTCAGCCGTCGGTGATTACATGATTACATCTCCTCTCGGCGACACTGTCGCCAAAACTCTTCGTCACATTCCCACGGCGTCATCTCGCAGCACTTGAAGAGCGACTGGCGGCACTGCATCATAACACAACACGTGTTCTCTCGACGATCGAACGTACACACACTCCTAGATCAAAACTTGTTCCGTCACTGACCGACCCCACTCTCCGTCGCCGCCCGCTTATATTAGGTTGCGCACGGTTTCGCGAAGCTTCGGCATGACTCATCCGCTCACAGCACAGTAGAAGCTGGGGAAAGGCGAGAAGCATAGGGAACCCAAGCTCAAGTTTACGGCGCGACGACAGCGCCGCGCTGCGGCTCTGGAGAGAAGCTCTGGCGCAACTGGGGGCAAGCGCAGCCGACTCAGCCTGTTTGTCGGCAGCGGGAACACGCGCGCGCGTTTCTCAGTCGCGGCGGGGAACTAGAGCGCCGTGCTGACAGCTTGGCACGCTGAACCGAGAGGCTTGCTGTGCGAAGCTGCATTTCCACATTGGCAGGAGTGACCCCGCGGAAGCGCAAGCGAGGTCCGAAGTATTGCTGTGTCGTGGCCTGCCACAACAGTGCAGACAACACCAAGGCACGTGATTCACGTGTGAAACTGTGTCGGTTCTCGGGCATGTCGCACGTGAAATAAAGGCGGCAAGCGTGGATAGCTGACAGCGCTGTCTCGCCTTCTATTTTGGCTGTCTGAGTTCATCACTTTCGTTCGTGTCGACTACATGAATCAGTACGTAACTCGGCGCATGCACGCAGCGACTACAGTAATGATTACTCGCTGTCTTCTCGCATTGTGAAAGTCCACTTACGGTTGTAGGTGAAGCAACTTTGTGTTTTGATTCCCCGTGTTCGTGAGACCTACCCGTCGTTGTTGAACGTCCACACTCGCGTTATACCGTAAGCGTTGCGCAGTTGGTTGAATTCAACTGAACTCGGCACATTGTCAGAAGTTCGGCGCCTGCAATTCACGCGTCGGGAAGGCTGCTTTATCACGCCGCAACGGACGTCTGTGCATTTTCTCTTTTTGGTGTTTCGAGCATGAAAATTTACTACTTTGAAAATTATTAGAGAAATACAAATGCAGAGGTTCATTATTCACATAGAGGCCTATTCATGCTGCAAATATGAACAAGCTAAGATGTTCACAGAAGTAGCCATAGCGTCCCAAATTTGACTAATTTTCAAAAACGCAGCGTTTTTCGTGAATTTTTAAAAATACATAATTTGCTCAGAATTCCATGAAATCATAAGAGCTATTTACTCTTTACTTCTACTTCCGCCAAAAAGAAAGATATTTGTAATATATAGCTTCCGTAGCTGCCAGCATGATCGCGAACTTACGAAAACGCACTCTTCGTAAACTGGTCGTCGTCAACCGGCGACACTTGTCGAATTTTCCTGTGATGAAAAAATTTTTTATTTGAAAACGAACTGCGATTTCGTGCTATGCAGTCATATGTGCACAACATACAAAATTATCAGGAAAATCGGAAACATCAAATATACACACTTTTTTGATCTTTCGTGGAATCGACCAATTGCGACCTTGAAGTAACCACCTTCTGACATCGTGCGATTTTCTAGCCGCGTTCGCGCAGCAGGTTTTATAAACCTGTCAAATCCTCATAAGAAGAGAGTGCAAGCATGACGCGGGAGCCAAAAAACGAGGCGAGCAGTTCATTTTGCTTCACAGTGGTTAAAGGTCAGCTAGCTTCCTCGCGTCTTAATCGACGGGTGATTCTCCAGCGGCACGGAGAACTTGACTCTAACCTTCTCAGGAAACAGTGCCATGGCCGTATAATTTCTTTTTTTTTTTTGGCACGCCGGAAACGTTTGTTCACGAAAGCACACGGCTGCTACTGCAAGCATGCCATATCAAAACAATGCATGTGATTCGTAGTCCACGCCGCAGAACATCGATAGCGTGCACGGCTTCCTTTCGGAGTGCATGTGGACCATTACGCATCTTTAACATGACAGAATGAGACTTACGTCGAGGTATACGTTCTAAAGGTGTAATCGCGACTTGGGAAATTCATTTCGCTTTGAGTCGGGCGTCGCTGTCGTCGATCGTTTGCTCTTCACCGTAAACGTGATTGACGAGCTTTTCTCCTTTTATCAAGTTCGCTTTTCGGAAGTGCCAGTCAAGCTTGTAGATCATGTTGAAGCCGTACTTCAAGCGGTACATTGTGAGGCGACGCAAGAGCACCGCGAGAGCTCTGCACGTGCACGGAGCGGCAGCACATTGGAGAGAAGGAAAAACGCGCGTTGCCTGCACCCAGTTTGTATTTTTATGCCAGAGATTGCGCTGCCTGTCAAGAGCAGCAGCGCCACTAAGCGATGCTTGGGGAGTCTATAGAGTTTCTTACTATAATACCTAGAGGGGAATCTGGCGCTAGTGTCTATGCGAACTGCTTGAGCGACGCTTCAACCACCATGGGAATGATGGGAAGTACAGGCTTCGGATCTGCTTCGGATGGCTTTCGTGCTTGAGATTCGCGACGCTTGTTGGCCGAGTGTAAAACAAACCGATATAAAGTTATTTCCAATTAAAACACACTTCATTCTTTTGCACGTGAAACTTATTACAAAAAGTTTGCGTGATCGTAAGATGGAAGTGAAACCTGGACAAATTCAACCACCGGGGTATGCATTGCTCCGCAACTGCGTCCTAGATATAATTAATTATTTTTTTTAGAACACCTCAAACAAACACGCCTGTTTTCCCCTCGAAAGTACGCATTGTCTATTTATGGAAATAACAGTACTGTATTGAATGAGAAACACTTAACGTATCGTCTGCTGTGATGCCAGGTACGTCTGTCCAAGTGACCTGCCCCCAACGCATCTCTCGTTTTACTGTGAAGTCGAGTGAGAGGAGTGTGACGGTGCGTCTACTTAGCTTCGCCGTCGTTTTGCAGCCGATTCGAACGAGTTTTGGCAAGACCAGCTTATCAAACAAACGTGAACTCTGTGCAATTTCCCTGCACTGGCATGGGACGCTACATCTATGCGAAGCGTTGAGTGCACGACGTTTTGCTTAAACTGTAAAATACAACCTGTAAAGCTGCAAAGTCACAGAAAACCAAGAATCTAGCGGTCTTGAGCCTCTTTGAACAACAAAGGCACTGCTTGAGTGCTTTGCAACGCACCCCACTACCCACGCCTCGCAAAGAACGAAACTGAAAGCGAAGATCCATAGACAGTTCGCCGGCTAACGCTATCCAATCCGAAGCCTCTACTTCCCATCATTATACATCATTCGCATGGTGGTTGAACGATCGCAGCGCCAGTTTCCTCTCTATTGTATGAAACTCTATGGCGAGGAGGTTTCCGGATATTTGTCTCGCGCGGCAGACGCGTCGTGGAATCCTCTCGAACATACGCGGGTGTTAGCTGTCTCTATGGGTTCGAAACAGCGCGAAATGAACGAGGACACAAAAATAAACGGACGGGACCAAGTGTCCTCGTTATTTTCTGTTCTCGTTATTCTCGCGCTGTTTCGAACCCATGAAGCCGTACCAACAAGCTGAGACCCATACCCTTTTAAAGTTTGCTGTATCGGCGGCGTTTTCGCCGGAAGGAATGAGGGGGTGCGCTTTCGGTGCCCTTTGTAGGGTGCCTCGATGTGCGCGCGCTTCCGCTTCAGGGTGGAGACACCTTTTGAAGGACTCCGCGCCGCCTGGCGGCCATATTGGTTCAAAAGTGTCGGGCGGCGCGCAGAGGGTAGCGCGGGAACGGTGCTGTAAACACGTTGTTCTTGACGTATTGAGATCCGTTCTTTGGCCGCTATGACAGGCTGCTGTGTGCCACTGTGTACTATAGTTCACACGCGAAAGGCCAGCGGATGTTTCGCTTCCCTCGTAGCAGCGAGCGAAGAAAAAAATGGGAAGCACAAGTGAAACGCGACCGCTGGCATCTTACCGACAGCACCAAGGTATGCGAGGCTTGTCCGGCATGTGGCCGTGCATTTTTTATCGCTGGAAGTGATGATGCTGCTAAAGAAATCCTTGCTTGTCTCGCTATAGCTGCATCGCACAATCATCGCGTGAAGCTGCTTTTACAAAGAGGATGTTAAGCATTACTTTAAGCCGTGCGGAGTGCTGCTTCGGCTACTTTGCCGATAAGCTTAGATAAGCTTGGTCAAGACAAGTTAATCATAGCTCATGCTAAATAAGCATAGTCAAAACAATCAATAGTAATTGATACAAATCAGTACTGATTGATACTCATTGATTCCAATTCAGCCGCCGGATTAAACCAGGGCAAGCTTAGAAAAGCCTAGTTAAGCCAGTATATCGCAGCGCAATAGAGTTTGGACAAGCCAATTTAACGCTAGTCGATACCAATCTATACTGATAGATACCTCTCAAGTGGGATTAGGCAAGATCAGTGGAGAATATGTCGGATCACGCTAATCCGGTCCAAGATGAGATCGCATAGCCATGAAGTAGATTAGACCCGACTAGGCTATGTTCTTTCGGATTAAGCATAACTAAATAAATGCGGGTTAAGCTAGTCCTGAACAAGTCAATGTTGAGTGAATTGAGAATGACTAGCCGTTCGGATGACTGCGTATGGTCACATTAAGCCGATCTGATTAAGTTCGATTAAGCTGGGTTAAGGTAGTCCGAATCTTGAACCATCCAATTTTGAGTAAGCTGAGATTGCCTAGCCAGTTCGATGACAGAGTATGGCCAAAATAAGGCAATGTGGATTACGTCGGATTAAGCGAATCCACATTAAGCTAATCACGAGCAAGTGATTGGCTAGCCTGTTGGATACTGGAGAATGGCCACGTTAAGCCCGCCGGATTAAGTCAGATTAAGCTAATCCGAATGAAGATAATCTTGAGCAAGTCTCTTATCAGTAAGTTGAAATTGCCTAGCCATTTGCATCACTGAGTATGGGCACAATAAGACAATAGAGATTAAGCCGGATTATTCTAGCCTGGATTAGGCTAATCCGGACTGATGTAATGGCGAACCAGCCATTTTGAGTAAGTTCAGTTTGTCTAGTCAGTTGGATGATAGAGTATGGCCACAAAACAGTGTGGATTAGGCCGGATTAAGCTAATCCGCATTAATCACAAGCAAGTGAATTTGGAGTGAGATTGTCTTGCCTGTTTGATGCCTGAGCATGGCCACGTTAGGCCAGCCCGGATTAAGCTGGGTTAAGCTAATCCGAATTAAGCTAATCCTAAAGAAATCTATTTTGAGCAAGTTGAGATTGCCTAGCTAGTTGGATGAGAGAGTATGGCCACAATAAGGCAATGTGGATTAAACCGGATTAAGCTAATCTTCATTAAGCTAATCACGAGCAAGTGAATTTAGAGTTAGTTGAGATTGCATGTCTAGCCTGTTTGATGCCGGAGCATGGCCACATTAAGCCCATCCGGCTTAAGGTAATCCGAATTAAACCAATCCTGAACAATCGATTTGGAGTAAGCTGAAAGGGTCTAGCCATTTAGATGACTGAGTATGGCCACAATAGGGCAATAGAGATTAAGCCGGATCAATCTAGCCCGGAATAAGCCGGCTTAAGCTAATCCGGACTAATGTAATACCGAACCAGCCATTATGATCAGTCAGTTATGGTAGTTATGCCCTCTTATCATGTCGTGTCAATATTGGTAGACACCGAATTAATAAAGCGGCTGTTAGAGCTCCATGACTGGGTCATGTATGTCATGGCATACATGACAGGCATGTCAGGGTTATTGTGTTATGATCAGCTAATGTTATTCTTAATCTCTTATCATGCCATGTAAATTTTGGTACAAGTTAATAAAACCGCCAATAGAGCTCCATGACCGGGTGATATATGTCATGGCGTACATGACATGCATGACGTCTTTTTGGTGTTAGCACAAGTCTTTTTAACACGAAAGTGTTTTATGCCGGGGTCCACCAAGTACATCCGTCACGGATATGACGTTGATAAAATGGACACCAACGGGTGAGAAAGAAAAACAAGAAAAAGATACCCCGCTGGGAATCGAACCCACGACGTTGCGGCCGCGACGGCAAGCGCCCGACGCCCTACCCACTAAGCCATCTCGGGAGATGCTAGGCACGGCGCGAACGCGCCTTATATCTTTCACACATTCTCTTTCGCAGCGGACGGAGCGGTGCAGTGCCGCCGTCTGTGAGAGGTGAAAAGAAGCAATGCTTCACGATCGACACTTACTAGCGCTTACTCCGAGATTGCATGCGATATCTGAGGTCATGGTTAAAGCGTCTCGATAACAGAGAGGTAGAGTAGCCGCGCTGGCGTCGCCGAGGCACCCTCGACGCAGTTACGTTCTTTGCCTTTGGCTTCGTGTTAGCGTGCATCGGCTCATCGGAGTAGTGCAGCTTCCACGTGCAGCAACGGGATTTCTCCGCCGCCGACTGCTTCAATTGCGAGAGCACCGACTAACAAAACTGCTGCAGTATGCGTTGCAGAAAGGACGCGATTTCGACGGGCGAATGTCGTGCCTTTGTGGAGCGAGAGCTGCGCCTGCGAGACAGAGGCCAGCGGGACGCACGCATTTGCGGCTCAGGCTACGAACCTCTACCTCCCGTGTTGCTGAAGCGCAGTGTGTGTTATGTATGCATGAGCACAGGCGTCGGCTACACATTTCTAGAAAGCGCACACCTTTGAAGAAGTGCATACCGGGTACCAGTGTTAATTATGAGCTTGTTGATATCATCCTTACGCGGGATTCACGATTCGCTGTGTCCAAATATATGTTCACACCGTCAGCTACCACAACGGTTCAATCATAATCATGGGCGTTAGTCGTCGCGATAGAGACATGCTGTCAACATGGGTGCATCCACGTCAAACGGTGCTATAGCTGCCAAACACGAATATTTTTTTCATCTTACGCTGTTATCGTGCACTATCAATTTTGGTGCTCGTCAACTTAATCGGCCGCGAGGGCACGAGGACCTACGCAGCCAGTGGGATAGATAGACCGATGGACACGCTCTAAATGCCTTTATTTTGCCATCAAATGCTTCGTGCGTAATAATTAGTGCCTAATCTATTTGTTACCAACATTATATGCGCAAGCCCTACCGCCAGAAGGGATAAACTGAGCCATATTACCGCGCATTTCGCTGAAAGCGTTCCGTCTTTGCATGCCAGGCATTGTCACCGAACGCGAACGTTTGAACCAATATGGCGTCTACAAAAGCAGTGTCTCCACCCTGTTCCGGAGGAGCACATCGAGGCACCCTGGCCCTTTGATGCTCCTTTTTTTTATACGCGCGCTCTGACGAGGGCGCCGGGTTTTCGCGCTGTCGTTTGAAGGAGGCGGCGCGCGCTTGGTCAAGTGCTTGTTTGTGACACAAGAAAACATATAAACTTATTTAGATAGCGAAAATTCCGGCAGATCCCACAAACTGTAAGTGTCAATTTATAATCAGAGAGGAGCTGCCTATGCAGCATTTATTGGATTCGACGCTACCAGATGGATCGATGTGCTTGCGTACTTTCGGTAGATGCGCGCATATCGTGGGCTAACCAAGCCCATCGACTACACTACATTAAAGTGTAGCTTATGGACTGACGTAACGCCGCTTGTCACGTCGGTTTTATCGAAACCAAGTCCAGTGGGGCTATAAAGGATGGCCCGAGCTTCTCGGGAACACTAGTTTGCTCCGAAGTCGCAATACCGTGGTCATGACAGGAAGACAGTGCGGAGCGCGATAGCAGCGTTGCTAAAAACCGCTACAAGAACGAGCATGGCGTCACAAACGCATGTGCGGCTGTTGCAGCGGCTTTCAAAGGAACACCGCGTGCGAACGTGTCAGCGCCGACGCTCGGTCAACATTTCAACAGTGCAGCATCGTCAGCGTGATTGTCGCGCTATCTTTTTGCCAACTGAACACTGCGCCTCCCACAGGCGTTCGTGGGCGTTTGTCCTATTTCGGGCAAGTTCTTTTGTTCCACCTACAGCATGGAAATTTCCACTCTGGCAGGCAACAAGGGCGCACATGCAGCACTCTCGTGCAGCTCGTTTCGCTTCTATCGAATATTACAGATAAATAAATGAACCGGTTCCTGCTACTTACATTACACGTCTGAAGATGTTTTTGCAGTAACGAATCGTTTAAAACAACGTCTCCACAAAGAAGTAAATAGTAACATTTGTCGCAGAAAATGCCACCAGGGCACTTGCTTCATGGCTATGAGTTTTCGTCGTGTGCGCGGTGAAATTAAATGCGAGACATCGAAGCCACGTCATGATATAACATTTAGTACTTCGCGTGTGCGTGCACAGTCTGTGCGATTAAGCTGATAGATGAATCGTGCCGCTCGCTGGCGTTGCGGCGTGAGCACTGCTCCTCGGAAAGAGGAAACGCGGTGGGCTGACCCGATCTTCGCCGCGGGCGTCTGTGAAGCAAACTGATTGACGCGCGAACTCGGGCACTAACTCCTTGATTCTGAGAAGGCCCCAGTTCAACTCGTGACTGTCATGGTGCCGGTGTGACTGTCAAGCGTTTCACGCGGTGGACGCTAAGCAGCAGCTCCTTTGCATATAAAATAATTTGCTCAGCTTGCACAACTTGAGTAAAGTGTACTAGAACAGGGGGGTGCTTGAAACGAGCTTCGAAAAGCGAAGGCCAAACAGGGACAATCCGCTTGCGGTGCTGCGATCGGTAGTCTGCAATGTGTCGTCCTTTAAGAGTTTCGCGCGGCTCCATCGAAGTAGTGCAGGGGTAGAATTCCCGCTTCCCACTCAAAAGGCCCGGGTTCGAATCGCAGCTTTGATGGTGGGTTTTTATTAATTGCGAAGCATTTCTTAGCGAACTCCTGCGACTTTGAGGGTATCTATCTGTCTATCTATCTATCTAGCCGCCTACGACTTTCTGCTGTCCTGGCCGTTTCGTTAATCGGATGTATACCAAAATTGGTATGGCATAACATCACCATGGCCTCGAAGATTTTTGCGAATACCAGACTCGAAACGAGATTTCACATTTTACGTTACTTTTGGTAGCAATACGTAGCAACAGAAGCTAGTTTTAAGAAACAAAGGAAAACCAATACAGCTATAAAAGGTGACATTGAGAATAAAACCCCACCTTCTCCAGCTGCGATTCGAACCCGTGCCTTTTGTGTGGGAAGCGCACATTCTACTCCTGCACCACTTTGGCGGAGCCGCGTGCAACCCCTAAACGACGACACATTGCACACTACCGATCGTAGCGCCACAAGCGGATTGACCCTGTTTGGGCTTCACTTTCTGTACATTAGTGCTGCGGCCGTCCCGAGTACTCCCCTGTTCTAGTACACTCTAACTTGAGCAAGACTGGAGCCATCAGAGGAGCTTGTGATCACCTAGCTTCTTCCAGCTTTTAAAGACGATAGTCTTTCTTGGGGAACTTAAACGCAGAAATTTTGGTCTGTCTTTCTGTCCGTCTTTCTGTTTGTCGGCACGTCACTCGATTCAGCCACCTGGCCAAAGTTGAACCACTTGCCCAAGGGCCAGCCATCTTGAACGGCTGACTAGGTTCATATTTGTGTAGATTGTTGATCAAAAAGCAAACATTACGCATATCTGAGGCGCAACATCACTAGGTAAGTATTAGGTGGTGTGTTCCTTTAATAGAAAATACATAGATACGTAATTCTAGAGACCCTAGTTTCTTAAGCTGCGCTGAAAATGCGACTGCGCTGAAACTTGCCTTCCTCCGTGCCCTCTGCACAAGCTCATTGTTGTGCTTCGGTTTCGGTTCTGCATTGCACTGGACGAATGCCATGGGGCGCCGCTCTGGCATTCCTGTTTTACCCAGGCGACGTGTAAATAAAAGAGTGTGTGGAGAGTACTCGTTGAGTGCGGGCGTTTCTTCTGCTTCGGCGCTTCGCGCCAAGCCGCGTGTTCGGGCTGGCTGGCGTCCCCGCCGGTCGCGTTGGTCACCGCCGGTCTTCGCCTGCTGCTGCGCCGGGACTACCAGTCCGCAACACAGCACTCATGTTTCCCGACGTATTGCAAAATGGCGTCTATATCTCACGCAGCGCCTCTTCTATCGTCTTTAGACGATATTTGCAGCGAAGCACGCAGATACGCGGCCAATTTTTTACGTGGCTCGTCTACTCAGGCTGCTTCGGAGTGAAGACCGCGTCAGTTCGGTCTCAATTTTTATGGCATTAATCAGCTAGGTAATAATTAACATGATGTAGAATGGCTCTGCCTTATGTTTTAATTAACATGGCATTAACCAGCAGTGTCCTAACTAGTATGGATCTAATTAGCACAATCCTAACTCACATGATCCTATATGATCCTATATAATTAGCATGACCTTATTGAGCAAGGTTATAATTAGCTTGGTTTTAATTAGCCCGTCCCCAATTAGCCTCGTGTTAAGTATCATGGTCTTTATTAGTTCGGTCTTAGCCTTGCATGGCTTCATTAGCATGGTCTTAGTAAGATATGGCTTAATTACCTCGGTATTAGGAAGTCCTGGCTTAATTAGCTTGGTCATAGCATGTTCTGACTTAATCAGCTAGATGTAACGCCCAGCCAATTAGCTAATCAGCCGGGCGCACGTGCTCGAGGAGCGAGCAGACGATGGAAAGAAGGACGAAGAGGGCGTGCGCCGGCTGAACAACGCACTAGAACGTACAGGCCGACCATGATGATTACACACGTGGCCTCGGCGATTAGCTCCGGCCGCGGTGTTGTAGGGCGCTCGGCCGGAGCTAATCTCAGAGGCAACGGTGCTGATTATTCTAAAGGATACCTCGTACAGACGTTAAGCGCTTGAAAAGGAATTTAAACAGCCCGTTCCTCTAAAAATTATCGTTCGTAAAAGCTTCTGACACCCTTCTTGCATGGGTGCACTTCTGCACGAAGTGGAACGACAAACAAATGAAAGAAGATGCCTTTGGTTTGAAGACACCACCGAACTTTGTCGACCGCTCTTGACGTGACGCCGCGTTCCATCGTAACCAATGGAATGCAGCGCGCGCTGAGGGCTGGATTTGACCTTTTAACACGAAAGTGTTTTATGCCGGGGTCCACCAAGATTTTCATGACGTATTTCCGTCACGGAAATACGTCAGCAAAATGAACGCCATCAAATGGCAAAGAAAAAAACTCTAAGAAAAAGTTTCGTTGACAGGAGTCGAACCCACGACCTCTCGGTCCGCGACGATGGCTGGCGGGCGTTTAGCCCACTGAGCTACCGCAAACACGTAACGGCGGCTGCATGAACGCGCCTTTTATATTTCGCACTTCCCTCGCACAGTGCTCTTGCATGGATGGATTGATGGATAGTATGAGCGTCCCCTTCATAATGGGGTGGTGATATGTGTGCCACCAGGCTCGAAAAAAAAACGCGCCGTTGCTGCGACTATCCCATTGGGCACGTTTCCAATAGAAGTGTAATTTCGTTTAACACACCGCGAGGTGCTGGCATTAGCCCAAGCCTCGCTCATTGCTTTCATCCGTATCGAAAAATAGCCCTCCGACGCTCGCCTGGCTGTAGCACCGCGTTCCCCGTTCGGCCTGTGCGAATTAACTGCCAAGCTAGAGGGAAGACACGACGCGCGTAGCGTTTCTCTTCGCGTTTTACGACGCTTTGGAGGAGTGCATATCGAGTATCAGTGTTTATTATGTGCTTGTTGATGCCATATTTCCGCGGGATTCACCATATGCGGTAAGAACTTCAGCTACCGCAAGGTTTAAATCATGATCATGGGCGTTAGTCGTCGGTACGGAGATTTGCCACTAGGCGTAAATGTCAGTGCGTTCACATCAGGCGGTGATACATCTGCGAAACAACAATATACATTATACAACTCTTATATACCAAAGCGCTAAAGCAATCAACTACTTCTGTGACGACATGTTTCACTTTCGTGTTATACCGATTCCTATGACAGAGGGATCAACCATCTTTTTGTACTATTAGCTCGTTCAAAGGGGGGTTTCGCCAGAGCTCGGAAATATTCCGAGTTTTGCCAAACTTGGTCCATTCTGCATAGCACCCCAGGCTACTGTGTTATTATCTGCAGATTATATGTAGCTGTCGTCGGCGTATTCCTCCGGGGTCGAGCAACGTTTTGCAATAGCTTGCTGAGTCATAGGAGCGTATCTGTAATGTCTATGGCATTGCAATAAAAGCTGATAGCGAACACTGCAACCACAAATGACGTCCCGATATGACGCCTGTATAGGGTATTTTGCCAAAGCAGTTCCAAGCACTGTGGTAGAACACTCCAACTCTGTGGTAGAACACTCAAATGCCACGCAGAATGCATGGGGTCGATTCGGGCTGGAACCGTGTTAAATGTGACGCATTTTATTATTTGCGCCGATCGGGATTTTTTTTTTCATCGATAATGCCGCCGACGTCGGCCCCGGATTTTCTGCGAAATTGTTCCTTAATGCTATCGCGTGGAGATTTCCAGACTACTCTCACCGTTCCTGGTTTAACAGGGACTGTGAATCACTTGTGGCGCATACCCCAATCTCGTGCGTATGCAGGCAGGTGCCACACATAACTGTGCGAAAGGGTTTCATGGCGGAAGCGACAGGCACGTCACGTTGCTCATGCCGTAACCTGTTAATCACGTTCGCAATGCAGTCTTGTCTTCAAATGCCAGTGTTGGTGTACACAAGAGCCCACAGAGGTAGGCTGATATATATAGAGATAGCTAATAATGCTGCGGTGGCTATTTGAATTACTACAATGTGTTACAAGTTAATAGCATATGGTAGACTGTTCCAAGTGCACCAAAAGAGGAAGGACATTGTGTTCCACAAGCGTCATTCTCATTGTCAATCGGTTTCATGCGAAGCAATCAGCGAGTAGTTGTCTATGCTGACTGTTTGGCTTTGAGACAAGCGTGACGAGGTGGATGGACGTGTTTTTGTAAGCGCAGTAGTTGTGTGCAGATCGTGGAGTTACCAGGCACGTCGACTACTCTGGCGTTTAAAGGGTAACTTATGGTTTGACGTAACGTCAGCACTCACTATAGAGCATAGACGTGAGTATTATCAAAACGAGGTGCACTTTACTGTGCGATGATGCGAACATCATGCGTAAATTTCGTCAGCGTATTCATCCGGGGTAGAGCAACGCTTAAATACAGCTTGCTGACAAATGTAATGTTTATACAATACAAATGTAATGTTTATTAGACTATGAAAGCGCAGCGAACACTGGAACCACAATTGACGTTAACCCAGCATGACGCCTCTATCACAGGAGCACATATGTAATCGAGCAAGACTTTGATTTGGGCGAGTTGGTACATGCTTAGTTGGGGAAAAACAGCGCAATAAAGGACGAGGAGTTCTTGCAAGTTCAGCGCTTGTCCAGTCTAGTGTGTTCCTGCGTCCTCGTCCTTTATTGCGCTGTTTTTCCCCAGCTAAACATATGTAATGTTCATTGGTTTGTTTTAAATCTAGATAGCCAGCACTACAACCACAATTGACGCTGCAACGATATAATGCCTGCATAAGGCCTTTTTCCAGAGCAGTTTCAAGACGTTGCGTGGCTTTGTGGTGGAATACCTGAATGCCACGCTGAATACATGGCTTCGATTCCCGTTGGGACCCGGACTTTTTATGCTTTGCATTCGTCGGGTCAACGTTGCCGATTTCGGTTTTCCTTTACGCTCTTGCATTTAAATTTGCCTGTTTCTGTTCTCGCCGTTCCTGGGAAGATATAAACTGTCAATAACCTGTGGCGCATACCCGTTTACCGTGGCCCGTGGTATACGGGTATGTACCACACGTGTCTGGAGGAAAGCGATAGAATTTTCACGTTATTCATCTCGTGACCAGACAGTCATATTCGTTAAACCCTATTACCCTCCCATGCTAATTTTGGTCTACACCAAGCTAAGGAGGCGGTCACGAGAGCACCCGCACGTAGGCGGCTAGATAGACAGATACATAGATAGGCAGATAGAAACGCCCAAAGTGCCTTGGGTTCGCTAAGAAATGCTTCGCATGTAAAAGCACAAAGCATCACATGGAGCTCAGCCGCAACAGATCCCTTCAATTTTAAATGAATGCAATCACGTTTTGAGGCTGAGCTTTAAATAAGTAAACTGCTACGTGTACTTGATGTACGTGCAGTGCTGCCGCACGTCCACCGCGGTGGTACAGTAGTTTCGGTGCTCGGCTGCGGATCCGAAAGTCGTGGGTTCGGTCATGGCCTCGGCGGTCGCACTTCGCTGGAGGCGGAATGGTATAAGGGCCCGTCTACTGTGCGATGTCAGTGCACGTTAAAGAACACTAGATGTAATCATATCGTGGTCTTGGTACTTAGAACCGCTGATATTATCATTATTAATGACGCGCGGAACACTGCACATTCCCCTATCTGAATTTGCACAATTTCAAGTTTTCCACCCCATAGATCTAAAAGCTATAATTGCCAAACGAGATGACCTGAGTCAAGATCGAGAGGAATGTTGCTTCCTTTATTTATTTTGCAGGCGGCGGTCTCTGAGTCGCCACCATCACACGTCACTCGTTGCGCCCGTATGCCGTTTCAAGTCACATGACAACAACAACATTTAAAAAAGACACTGACCGATTATATTGTTACGGGACTGACGGCGCCGAGGTGAGGGCGAGCGGCTATTGGTGAATGGAGGAGCAGCAGGGCCAGCATTGGACGGTTCGACTTGAGGTGACAGAGGACGAGAGGCGTGTTGGTAGCGGCGGTCAGCATATGGTCGAGGCGATGAATTCCAGCGGTCACGGCAGTGGCGAGAGATATGGCCGATCCGGGAGCACACGAAGCAGATTGGTCTGTCGTCTGGTGTTCGCCACTCAGATGGGTTTCGGTACCGATTCGCGAAATACTGTCGAGGTGCAGCAGAGGCAATGATCGGAGCGGTAGAGGTGGGACGGGGGCTAACGGCGGAGGGCATGTCCATATTCGCAATTTCCTGGCGAACAACAGCTTGAATGAGCGAGATTGTTAGATGGTCATGCGTAGAGGGAGGACCACGAGAACTCGGAGCCATAGCCTCAAGTTCGCGACGTATGGCTTGCGTCAAATTTGGTGATGCTGGTTGAAGCAACGGCGCGGGTTCGTTGCAGGATGAGGTCGGAGCCGTATTTGGAAGCCGGTCGAAACGTCGCACGATGCGCTTGCCTTTTGCTTGTTCAAAGTGGCGGCACTCTTTAATGAGGGAATCAACTGTTGTGCAGCTCCTACAAAGCAAGAAGTTGAATGCATCGTCGGCGATGCCCTTCATAATGTGTCCGACCTTATCTGCCTCCGGCATGTTGCTGTCCGTTTTTCGGCAAAGTGCCAGAACGTCCTGAATGTAGGAGATGTACGATTCAGTGGACGTCTGGGCACGGGAGGCTAGCTCCTTCTGGGCTTCTACTTGGCGTCCGATTGGTCTTCCGAAGAGATCACGTAGCCTCTCTTTGCAGATGTCCCAACTTGTCAGCTCGGTTTCGTGCGTCTCAAACCATGCCTTTGCGGTTTCCCCCAGGTAGAATATCACGTTCGCCAGCATAAGGGTTGGATTCCACCTGTAACTGTTGGCGACGCGCTGGTACATCGCCAGCCACTCTTCGACGTCGACCTTGCCAGTACCGGTGAAGAGGATCACGAAGCGGATTCATGACGTATTGCACGGGTGTCGGGTTGGCCGGGACACTGTCGGAAGCCATAGCAGCGGAACCGATGTGACGTCCGCTGCGGAGATCCAGGTCCGACTTTCGTAGAGACTACCCCGCACCTCCACCAAAATGTTACGCGCAGAGTTACGGTATTTACAATATATTTACAATACGTAAGGGGTGTAGCGTTGACGCACTATAACAAGTGCAACACCATCGATCAACGCCCGAGACACTTGAACTTCGTCTTCGGCTAGTAGTGCCCTCTAGTTCACAGTGGCACAAACACCTATGTGACAATATCATGTCAGCTGCACGAAAGAGCTGTTCGGCGCCGTATGAATAACTGATATGAGTAGAAACAACGCGGTTGCAATTAGCAAGCGGCGTGACTATATACTTGTCTGAGAAGGCAAACGGACGCTTTCTGTCGCTCGTGTGTCTGCAGGTTAACTCTGTCACCCCTGTCGTCCTCTTCCTTCCTGGCGGGTTCTTTTGTAACCTTTTACTATGGACATGTCCGCGGTAGCCACTATCAAAGACGTTTGGAAAAAAAAATCACGGCTCCACCACAAGGGCGACGGAATGAATGCGATAGCAACAAATTGTAATTTTATACGAAGTAAGGCCAGATGCAGCTAACTCTTGCATCCGTTCTCGCGTAACACTGAAAAACGCTGGGATAAGAGAATATGGTCGCTCCAGGGAGAGAAACACATTTTTGCACAGTCACTTGGCGCTGAGAGCACAGCACGCAGAAGGAAAAAAATAGAGGACCTTATTTTCGGGTCTGGTTGTTCTCTGCCGCCGATTTCCGACAGGTGCGTGCCCTCCCGACCACTATGTACGTCGTTATGCCGAGCACCAGGCCGGAAGTTCACTAGTGCCTATTTCGCCGGTAGGTCCCCGGCGGCAGCAATTCGGATGCTCAACTATTTCACCAAGGCTGTGGTGTATTAAGGTGCGCCCAGCCTTTAGAGAACCTTATGGGCCCAGCTTTCGAAATGAGTATCCAGAAACAACCGAGCGCCAGATCGGTGTACTCCTCTACCCATTAGGAACAACCGGTTGGTTTTGGGGCGGCATTGGGAATCGAAGCCGGTACCGACCGCACTGGAAGCGGACGCTCAACCATGTAGTCTGTGACGCCTGCCGAGATGGCGCACGCGCCAGAAATCGCGACCGTGCGCTTAACGTGAAACTTAACAGCTGCAGCGACACATCGCTCATGATCCTTGAAGACGGGCGGGGCGCTTCCTATCTGTTTGAGTAGCAATCGGCGGCAGGCCTGGCACGCGGGGTGATGTTATCGCAAGCGCCCTCCGTGCAACGGAGATGGGTCGGTTCTTTTCACCTCCGCCTCAGCTGCGTTCGACGCCCCCGCTCGAGCTAGGGTGCTTTGACGCGCGTTTTGTCCGCACACCTAGGCACACTAGCTCGAGCGCTTTTGCCCGCGGGTAAAACATACGACGCGCGGGAGGATGTTATCGATTTGGACTTACGGAACATGACGGCGCCGGCGACTGCAAATATTCGTCGAGAGTGCCCATATAATTGCTATAGCAATAGAATGACTGAGTTTATTTCACTCAAAAGTGCAAAACGGACGGTGCAAGGCGGCTAATAGCGCGTTGGCTCCTCTTGCTCTTGCACCGTCCGTGCGGTTCTTTACGCTACAGCGGGAATTATGTTTATTAACGAACTAAGCAGTCTGTCTTCTTGAAAGGGTTTTTACATGTGCCACACGGGCACAGAAAATGGCATTAACTTCCTAATACATTAATATTTAATGTTATACCTTCGGTGGACAGAGGCAAATGAAATAGCATTCGCCTTAATGCGATTCGTCAACTAATGCTCTTCCAGAACTCATTCGATTACAAAATGCATACTTTCGATGCCAAACCTTGCTCAATACATGCAGTATATTTGAAACAGTCCAAATAGTGTTTAGCATGTAAAAATATTTTATAGGTCTTTTTTTAAGAAATCTCATGTTATTTCTTAGCTGAACTATAGCAAATTCAGTTCATAAACACAATGGCGTTGACATGGCAGGCGCCATGTTGCTATGGTTGGTTGCAACGTTGTAATGGACAGCAACAAACTCAGGCAAACGACACCATAGTACGCTCATTTCTTAACTTCAGTAGCCTTGAACGCACTTGCTATAAACTAAGTGGTTATTTTTTATTATAAGCTAAAGTTGCTCACTTCAGAAGTCCTTTTTATCGACATCGCTCGGCGAAATGGCATTAAAGTTAGACGTGCTCTGGCAAAAGAAGAAAAAAAATGTCATTCAGTATGCAAGGGTTGACGCTTGGGAAAGTTGGTGTGGATTCATTTCAAAATGTTAACAGCGCAAGAACGATTAGGAAGGGACGAGACGACAAAGGTAAAGCGCGCTGACTTCCAAGTAGTCTTCATTTCGATAAGGGGTGCATATATACATGGCAAGGAAGAGGGCGCTAGACAAGAAAAGAAAGAAAGTATGTACAGATGCTACCATCGTTGCCTCATCATCTCCAATACAGCGCGCATATCACCACGTGTGCCCTAACTTAAGAAAGATAGAGAAAATAAACGTTTATTAGCTATTCCTATTAGCAACTAAAGTGGGTGGGGCCCTTCGTCCAGTGCTTCACTGGCTACTGCATCTTAAGGTATTAACTTTCGAATGTCATTTCTTGTGCCCGTGTGGCACGGTTATTATTTGCATATTGTTCAGAGATCTGGCACACAGTGCGGTCAACTTTTTTTTTTTTGTGTGTGTGTGTGTGTGTGTGTGTGTGTGTGTGTGCAGAGCCGACTCATTGTCGGGGTGCGAGTGGAACGAAGGGGCGACGACCGAGCACAATAGAGCTGGAATGTCCGGGGTGCGTCGCAGACATGGCTATATTCCCTAATTTTGCGCTTGGCCCTCCCTGAAGGCGTCGCTGCCGCTTCGACTTTGGCTCGGCGGGCGCCGGGTTGTCTGGAGCGCCCCTGTGGCTGGTTTTCTCCACCGAAAGCGGTGGGCGCGCCGAGCGTCATCCAATCCATGTTGAAAGAAACCTGAGGGTGAACTTCTTCAGTGGTGCAGACGGCGGGGAGCTTAATTGAAGCGACGCGGCTGATTGACGTGTCGGTAGGCCAGCGTCGATCAGCCATGATCAGGCGCATGCGCTTCTTCACGGTGGCAAGGGCCCCGTTGGGCTTTAACTGAAGCTGGCAGGCGAGCACTTGCTGCTCGTTTCGAAATTTCCGGCATCGTGGAGCGTCTTGGATTTCTCGTGCGGACTTTCAAGGCGGTTTCAGCAGAAAATCGCGGAGATGTGCCTTTGCAACTGGGGGGAAAGCAAGAACTTTGCGGACGTATGCTATTTTGCCCGGTTGTATGCTGTTCGTACTGACGCTGTGGGCTCTCTTGCAAGAGCGGGTTTAAGCTCTCTAACGTACAGTTCGGCCGGTCTTTTTGTGACTGGGTGGTAGCGCCTTGAGGTCGTTGTCACTGCACAACTCCCAGATCTTGCTGACATGAATGCGGTTCTGTTCACTATAAGTGTACACCTAATCTGCTCTTCCACCAAAACATATGTCACGACTATCCAGGCAGTCGGTGCTTGTTATTATCGCTTTTCACGTGACACCGTCGTCCACCCGTACGAAATGAATGCTTACTAACATTAGAGGTAGGAAATCAATAGCTGATGCTCCGCTTGGCTCTGTGCTTTTACACGAAGTGTACCCTTCTGTGTATCTTTTCAAGAAAGCGCTCTATTTTCTCGTGTAGATGGGGGCCTTAATTGGTGCGTGAGTGTACTACGTCCATGCGGTCATTGTTGTTCTTGCGCACGCGCACTGTTCGAGATTGTGTGCTTGTAATACACCGGTTCTTAGCCTGCATTTGTCCCGTCTTCTGCTCCGGTGTCTCATCCCCAGCGCAGTCCGGGTTATCAAAATGATGTCGAACCCCAACACTCACTTCTAGAATAATGTTTTGGTTTTATGCGCAGCTGGTATTTCCTGCCGTACATCGGAGATAGATGCAATAAACATTCGAGCTGTGTCGGCTGAGTTTACTGATGCCCGCAGTTTCACTTCGTTACGCGTCAACCAACCGAGTAAAGTTGTCTCCTGTAAAAGCATATTGAGAATCGGCAGCTACGAAACGTGATCACGTGACCTGCAGTGGACGCTTCCAAGAGCGACCATGCACTGCGGAAGAGCGGACCCCTACACTGCCGCAGGGCTGCCAGAGCAAAGGCTCATCTTCTGTCTGGTTGTAAAAGCTCAGTCCAGTCGATCTGCGAAGATCGTAAAATTGAAACTCAAGCGCGGTTTCACCGCACCGAGGACTCCGATGGCTCGGCTTGCTCATATGCATAGCCGCTTCGATTTTGAACGCTTTCTTGGCGAGCAAGTAATGAAGGTGAGAGATAAAAAAATACATATCATCAGCCCGAGAAATACGGTACGCAGCATCGCTATCCACCCGGAAACGATGCTTCGAGCAGTCGTTTTCTTTCGCCTGTATACCTGTCATTTCAGCTGCAGAAAAATTTAGAATCACCCCCGTGATGACGCTATCGCTTCTCTTTGAGAATAGAATAACGGTGTAGTTATAAAAGAAATTGAGGGCAGTTTGCACTGAGTCGCAGAAAGCTTGGAACAGCAAAGCACGGGCCCGTCGCCGCTCGTACTCCCCGTCGATCGCAATGTCTAGCTTCGAGATGCGCGGCTTCCTCCTCGGGAGTACTCAGCCAGCTATGCACTATAGAACGGTGGTTGCGCGTGATGTGTCCGTCGGTGGGAGTGGCTTAGCTACTGCGCATGCGCGGCTTGGCCATGTGGTGCGGTGTCTGGTCGCTAGACGACACGACGCTTGCTTCCGCTTTCTTTCTATCTTTTTTCTTTCTCTCTAATTCTTTCTCTCTCCATCGTTGGTGTTCTTTCTCTTTTTCTTTCTGCATCTCTTTCTCTCCTTCTCATTCTTTTTGTGCCACGCTTTACTCTCTCCCCTCCTCCTTTCCCTCCTCCTCACGCTCGTTTCCCTTTCCCACCACCTTGCTATACTACGCTATAAAAGGCTATGCTATGCTCTGCTAGCGTGCCTGGATAGCCAAGTGGAGTGGTCAGGACGCTCGCCTTCGGATCGAGGGTACGCAGGTTCGAATCCCGCCTCGTGAACAACTTTTTTTTCTGCAAGAATTCTTCTTTTTATCTTTCCTTATGTCTTTCTTTCCCCCTCTCTCTCTCCCTGTTTACTCGTTCTCAGGCTTATCTGAGGCCACGCCATAGCGGAGAGTAGTGGGATTTGCCCGATTTCTGTGACACTTACCCGTTCATGATGATGATAGTTTTCGGGCACGGTCACACACTCTACGCCGCGCAAGAACAGCTTCGCTGTTAAAAAGTCATTGGCCTCATTTTCTTTGTAAGTGGGGATTTTAAATTTATTGGCCTGTTAACTAAAAAACGCCAGGCCTGCGCGGAAAGCGCAGCACAGTCACAGCGAAACCTGGAAGAGCGGCATTTCCATAGCCCGTTATAAACTCATTGTGGCTACTAATACAAGTACGCTAGCAACGTACCCACCACGGCACAAATCATAATTTTTCTGAAGTTGGGAAGCACCCGCTGCGCCATTATTCATCATTCTGCGGAGAAGCGAGGTAGCATTTGTAAGGCATTATGTGCACTTTATTGATGCGACGGGTGATGACGATGAAGAATTATGGCTGAGCGCAATGGGTTGAGCTTCAAACGACCCACTAGTTACGTAATTCGCATTGTGTGACACCCGCTCGTTATTTCACTCTCCCACCACGCTACGTAACACACCTCAACGTGAGAGAGAGAGAGAGAGGGAAAGAACTTTATTCAGGCCCTGAGGAAATAGATGATGGGGCCGTATGGGCTTCCTTGGCAACTAACAGAAGAGCATTTGCGAGGAACCCACTACGGTATAAATAATCATAATTCTTGTGAAGTAGGGAAGCAGCCACTGTGCCATTTTTCTTCATTCTGCGGATAACCGTGGTACCCGTAAAACACCTGTAAGGCATTATGTGCACTTTGTTGGTGCTGTGGCTGATGACGATGACGAATTATGGCAGCGCCTTTTGTAATGGGTTGGAAGCATTCAACAACCCGCTCTTTGCGCAATTTGCATTGTGTGACGCTTGGTTACAGAATCCACGTTGTATTGCTGTTTCACTCTTCTACCACACTACACTACATATGTTAATGCGGTTCCTTCCCGACATGAAGCCTGCAGAGGTTCTTTTTGCAAAGCAGTTTCAAGCACCGACATGGATCTGAGGTAGAATACGAGGCTCCCACGCAGAGGGTTCAGGTTCGAACCTCGTTCTATACTGGTTATTTTTTTCAAATTTCGTTTTTTTCTTATTTCGTGCGATAGTGGTTACGGACATCGGTGGCGACGGCGCCCAAAACGGCCCTTGTTGGGATCTCATAACAGCTTTCGCTGTAACATTGATCTCGGGTGGCAAAGGAAATCGCATCTTCGCACCTCTTCAAGACTAAGCGATCAAATTGTTGAAAAGCCCGTTTCGATTATGTTGGTAGAGTCGTCTGCTACACCGGGCGGCGCATGGACACCAACCAGGAAGAAGAACGCACGAGCATGCGTACGGTGCGCGCAATACGTGGCATGACCGCGAGAAAGGAAATACAATCTTTGGTACGAGCGGACGCGTTGCGTCTCGTCCGTCCCTGACTACGAGGACCGTGCCACCTTGGTGGCTGAGTGGTTACCGCACTCGGGTGCTGAGGCGAATGCCAAGGGTCGCATTTCGACGGAGGCGAAATGGTTGAAACGTGTGCACTGTCGATGTGACTGCACGTTACATAACCCAGGCGATGCAAATTATCCACATCGCTCCACTACGGTGCCTTTCGTAGCTTGAATTGCTTTGGGACGTTAAAGACCACGAACGATACCAACCACAACGAAGCCTGATCTTTCTTGAAAGAAGGCTCCAACTTTTGCATTCGATCCCAAAAGCTGAGGAGCCGGAAATGGACTTCTGTGGACCGTGGAGTATGAAAGTAGGTGATGTTCTAGAGCTCAAAAGACGTGACTCGTGAAGGAAATCAAGGACCTCATTGGTTCGAACAAATGCAGCCTGGCATCGATCGCTTCGGACTATCCTTCAGCGTTTTGAGACGAGCACGAATGAGCTCACGAAGATCAACAGTGATGTTCATGCGGAGACGATGAGATGGCAACTGACTACGTGTCCACAGTGGAATAGACGAGTCTTGGGACTGGTGCGACAACATATCTGAGACCTTCGTAATCATCCGACTACCTCCACCCAACGTAAAGGTGGCAGCCGACGGATGCAGACACAATGTACTAAGGGATTCAATGAAAAGGTGCCTTAGGCAGGCTGGCCGACGTTGCAGTAGGTGGGCCTATATTTGTCAAAGGCGCCTATTCTTGAGATATGGGAAGTCGCTAGCTTGCGCACCCCATGTAAGATAATGAAAATGATCCGTAAGCCTCACGGGGCCGTTTCATGGATTACGGTATCATCGAGACGCAGTGTGAGGCGGCGATAAGACTATGTTATATGCGCACTTTTTTTCCGCGTCACGTTCGCTTTGAGATGGCTTTCTAGTGGGAAATATCTGTTCGCTCTTACAGGAGCTACTTAAGTGAAAATTTCTTTTGCTCAGGTATATTCTACTTAGCATGGACCACAAACAAGAGGACCTGGCAACGTGAACGTTGCCAGCTCCTGAGACGCTCGCTAGATTTGACGGTAGTGTTCAGTTTTGTCAGCCTAAGCCTGTGCCAACATGTGGCAACCAGTGCCGACTGAAGGTGGATTGGCTTTAGTGCCAACGCCTCCTCGTCGTTTGTGCGCGCTGCGTTTGAGTGTTGTCCGTGCAGCTGGCCCAAATTGATAAAAGGGAAAATTTCCAACTGTTTGTGCGTGATTTTCAGCAGGCACCGCTGCAGATAATGCGCAGCTAACAAAACTTCCCTGTTCGCTGGCACAGGGGTCACTCGACGGATTCGCAGCTCGAAGCAAATAGCGTAGGCCGTGGTTCCACGGTGCCTCGGCTCACAGTGATAAGACGTTTTACAGGCACCTTAATCTATAACCTTCTTTTCCACTCGGTGCTGCCGTACATCAGCGCAGACAGCGATAAAAAAGACAGCGATAAAACAGAAAAATGTGAGTGATTGCAGTATGCAGTGGCGAATGTGAGTGAGACGTCACCCGAAAGTTTCAATCAAAACTAGTGACAAGACATGAATTTATAGCGAGGTGTAACGCTAAGGTTTCATCGCAGTTCAGGCACGTAGCCAGAAATTTTTTTCGGGGGCGGGGGGGGGGGCCCGAGGCCTAACTGTTCGAAAGAAAGTCTTTCCATGGCAAAAAGAAGAAAAAGTTGCCCGGAAATATAGAAGGTTGGACAAATTTCGGGGGGGGGGGGGCCCGGGCCCCCCGGCCCCCCCCTCGACTTAACACCTGCCAACAGAAAACGCAGACGACGAGGCACTGCGGTCCACACGACGCGCAGTTTGGCGCAATCGACTTCGTCGGCCGCAGTCTCGAACACTGGGTTGGATTGGATTGGATTGGATTGGATTGGATTAATGGTCTCACCCTTGGTAGCGGGCGGACATGGAGAAATAAAAAAAAGTTAGGAGGGAGCGCGCCAAGCTTCCACCAGCCAACCTCCGCTTCCTCGTCGTTTCTCATTTCCCTCTTGGTCTTCAGCGCGTTGCCTGCTGGGAAGTAAGCCTTGTTTGGTTCTAGATAGGTTCTAGTTGACACCGGCACGTTGACAAGCGTCGGCCGTCTGCCGCGGTGAGCTTGGTGTGTCGAGGTCAATGTGCATTGATTTCGGTCGCTCGTCCCCTGGACCAGGGGCGTAGCCACGTTAGGGCACACCGGGCCCGTGCCCCCCCCCGAAATTTTTTTTTGCCATAGCATACAGAGCAGAAAATGACACTCGACCACATCTGCCTGCTCGTCCCCACTACAGTTCAAGGAGGTGCCCCCCCCGAAAAAAATTTCTGCCTACGCCCCTGCCCTGGACGCTGCTTGTCGTACTTATTTATCCTGCTGATTTGAAACGGCTTTTGTGTCTTCACTTTTAAAAGGGGGCATAAAATACTTCACATGCGCGCACGGGATCAACGCGCGTAACGAATAGCTTTTTTCCCCTCCTAGTGGCGTCAAACTTGCTGGTTTCGGTTGAACACGTGCCACGATCGTGCACCTCAACACAGAGCACCTCACGGTATGTGCATTCCGGGGCGCGTCTTGCCTGTGCTCGATGATTCGAACGAGAACGTTGTGGCTGGTTGTGGTAAATAGAGATGACTACAGGCGAAATAGCGTCCAATGCGCCACGGACGCACACGCGAAATAATGCCAGCTGCGGGAGCCAGCACGTACATATTGCGTCCCATGATGTCTCCACGGAGGAACGGGAAAAAGATACGACGTAGCCATCGACGCCGCCATGGAAGAAAATACATGGGTTAATGACATGGAGGAAATGGTTAATGGCCTCAGAGACGCTACGCGTAAAACACGCGTAAAACTCACCGCTTGCCTATCACGTGGGTGGGCTCATTTCCCAGCATGTCCCTGTTTCATTTTTTTTTTTGGCTGGGCTTCAAAAGTGTCACGTGACGCTCCCTCCTAGTTTTTTTTATTCCTCCATGTGGGCGAACATCAAGCGATGCCCTCCTTGAAGACATAAAAGAAAAGCAATAAAACACAGAGAAGTAGTTACACACACATTCAACTAACTACCGCTGTCTATACACATGTTCGAAGAGAAAAGGTTGGATGCGTCAATGAGCGCGGACACTGGTTCACCACTCACTGAGTCGCTTCTCGGTCGTAGCCACTCCGCCACCATTAGGAGCGTGAGTGGGCGAAAAGCCAAGCGCCTGCTGTAATGTGGTGCCATCTGTAGGCGCTGGCGTGAGGCCCTCGCACTTCGCGACCAAGTGTTCGACCGTCTCCTCGTCTGCACCACACACTCGGCACATAGCGCTACCTACACTGTCATCAAAGTACCGGCTGTATGCCAAGTCCTGAGAGCGCGGGCCCATGTTTCGAAGAGGAGGCTGCTGGCTAAACTGTTGTCGAAGAGAGGTTCGACGCGGATCTCTCGTTTATGTTCCCTGTAGTTCTTCAGTGTAGTCTTCTCCTCCATGTCTCGCCGCCAAGTGTCAGCCTAGGTCACTCTTACCTAGGTATTAACTGATTTGGCCCACTTTCGTTCAGTGTCCTGCACCGGGCTCACGCAGAAGCCGTACTTCCTGCGGAGGTGCTGCAGTCTTTTCGACCATCTGGTGCGGATGCGGTTGCTATGCACGTGGTCAAATACTCGTGGCTGCATCAGGCGCAACTTGCATTCGTAAGTCAACTTGCTGCGTGCCTCATGCGCTTCGAAGCAGGACCAACCCAGGTCACCCTGGATTGTCTCGTTGGCGGCGTTGCCATGGCAGTCCTGAGCCAGCCTCCTTACGGCGCTCTGAAGGCGTTCAAGCCACTCCCGAGTCTGCCCAGCGGGTGAAACGACTGCATAAGCGAATGTCAGCGCCTTCCATAGTTCGCGTACTATAATGGGAAGGCTTAAACCCCACAGGCACCTCCTACGGAGTACTTGACCGACCCTCTGGAATGTTTCGCTCAGGTACTTCTTATGGTTTGCTTATAATCTTGCTGTGCACAAAAGTTTACTCCGAGGTATCAGTACTCGGTGGCGTGGGGCAGCAGTCCTCCACCTGGCAGTGTCAGCAAACCGGGAAGCACCGGGCCAGAGAAGTTGACCACCGCCGATTTCTTGGTGCTTAACTGCAGTCCCAATGGCGCCATGGCTTCATCATAGCTGGTGACGAGGGTCTGTCGGTCGCCAGTGTTTCCCGCCAGCAGCACAATGTTGTCAGAGAATACTATACCCGGCGAGATAAGCTGTTCCTTGAGGACATCGCTTATGCGCTCCACCACAAGACCCACTCCGGACACTAGAATTTCATGCTCTACTGCATATAGAATGAGAGGGCGAGAGCGCAGCCATGTGTAAAACTTTGCCCACCTTTACCTCACTTGAGTAGGCGCCATTTAGGGTGGCTACAACACAGCTTTCTCCGTACAGGCGTCCGAGAAACCCAGTCCATGTGGGCGGCATCCAAAGTGGCTCCAGATGCTGTAGCAGTACTTCGTGTGGGACACTGCCGTAAGCCTTCGACACATCAAAGAAGCAGCCAACCAGTCCCCGTTCCTCCTTTCGCGGGACCTCTATACATTGAGTCAGGACAAAAAAGTTGTCCTCCAGCCGTCGGCCACGTTGAGAACCGTTCTGTAAGTCTGTGAGGTGACCGCCCTCTTCGGCCCACGTAGCCAAACAGACCTTGAGAACTTGTGAGAACACTCGATACACTACACTTGTGATTGTGAGTGGCCGGTAGTCTCGCAGGAGACCTGGGTTTCACCGCTTTAGAGGAGCAACAATACTGTAACGGGGTCGTGACGTCCACGAAGACGGCAGTCGGCGCGTTCAAGATGAAACTCTTTATTTGACCGAGCTTGTGGCCGTGAAATGAAAACCAAACTACAGCAATACAAGCTGTACACTGATAGCGTCAAAAAGGGCGTTGGCCGTCGATAAACTGCTCATGGCTGGGACGCGCCGTCTTATATACATCAAGTATCGAACTTTCCAGTCTTATCACAGGTGGTAGTGCAAGCTCTGGAATAATCTAGACTAACGGCGTCCTGCGCGCAATCTTAACAAAGTGATCTACTACAATCGTGAAGGTTCTCGAACAATGCAGCGCGGTCTGCGTCGAGCGTTGCTATCCCTCCTTGCTTGTCGAACCCGAATAGATAAAAATAAAGCAAGAAGTGGGCGTGGCAATGCCCCCCTATGAAGAAGCATCGTCCCGATGCTTGTGACAGAACATAGAAGGAAAAAAAAAAGGTTGATCCCTCCGTCATAGGAATCGGAATAACACGAAAGTAAAGCGTGCTCTTACAGAAGTAACTGAATGTTTACTGTACATTGATATAAGAGAGTTTGCACAATGTATATTGATGTCTGGCAGCTAATGGCACCGTTTAACGTGTATGCACCCACTTTGATGATTGGTGGTACATCTTAATCCTGACGACTAATGTCCATGTTAAATGATTAAACAAACCCTTGTGGTAGCTGTAGTAGTTAACGGTAAAAGCGTAATCAGAGAACGAGGTGTGATAGCCAGAAGTGCCTCGCAAATTGGACGCAGAACTTGGTCGCCATCCCGCGGCATGTTAAAATGTGATTGAACACGACGGCCGGACTAGAGGGAAGCGCAAAGCGCGTCGTGCCGCCCCGGTAGCCCGGCCGCGATTTTTCTCGGGGCGAGCGCGTGAGCGGGGAACGCGTTGTTACAGCCAGGTGAGGCAGGCGCGCGTCGCAGGGCTATTTTTGGTTTGGATTAGCGTGATGCTATGAGCGAGGCCGACGCTTTTAGGACGCTTGGGCTTAGGTCGCCACCTTGCGGTGTGTTAAGGCAGTGACAAAATTGAACTTCTATTGAAAACGCGCCGAATGGGACGGACGTGTAACGCGTTGCAGGTGCTAATCGCGGAGTCCACAGTAATGACGAATTACTTTACCTTAGAGCTCCCAGAGGGCAACACCCTCAGGGGTAGATATAAAAAGCGCGTTTGTAAAGCTTCTAGAGTCTGTGACCGTGGCGCAGTGGATAGCGTGCCCGGCATCTGTTGTTGCGGACCGAGTGGTCGTGGGTTCGATGCCTGTTGACGGCACCTTTCTTTCTGTGCCATCTGATCGTGTAAATTTTTTCGACGTCATTTCCGTGACGGAAATACGTCACTGAAGTCGTGGTGGACCCCGGCATAAAACACTTTCGTGTTAAAAAAACAAGTGCATACAAAAATAAATTACAATAACAAAGGAAAAATTGGAGTCCCCAGCTTCGCTAACGCGCAAAAAACGGCTTAAGGCGCACGACATGCACGACTTCAGGTCCTGCGCGGCGTCGCTGGGAGTTCCTAATGCCGTCCGGGATGACCTCGTAGTGAAGAGCTCCGAGACGCCGAAGCACCTTGGATGGCCCGAAGTATCGTCGAAGAAGCTTCTCGCTAAGTCCCCGTCGACGTATCGGCGTCCAGACCCACACGCGGTCACCGGGTTTGTACTCCATGTGGCGTCGTCGAAGGTTATAGTGACGACTGTCGACCCTCCGCTGGTTCTTGATGCGTAGGCGAGCGAGCTGTCGAGTTTCTTTGGCGCGTTGCAGATAAGTGGCGATGTCGAGGTTGTCTTCGTCGGTGGTAGCTGGCAGCATTGCGTCGAGCGTCGTTGCCCGGCTCCTTCCGTAGACCAACTTGTACGGCGATAGCTGCGTCGTTTCTTGTACTGCCGCGTTGTATGCGAAGGTCACGTACGGAAGGATGGCACCCCACGTCTTGTTCGACGTCGACGTACGTACTTACGTACGTTCGAGCACTCGTGTTCATGAGACAGGGCGTGCTAACACGGACAAAGCGAGAAGGCAAGGCACTGCAAACGCCCACAAACCACTGAAAAAGGCGCGCCGCGGCAGAAAGGAAAGAAGGCACGAAAACTTGTAAGCGCATGCCCAGGCAAGAGGCGAACTTATCAATTCGGCACGTGTGGTGGTCTGCGTGTGAGATAACCGCTCAGGCACTTGATTTCTTCTTTATGCAAGTTATTCGATGGTTGGCTCACGCCACTATTATCGATATGCCAGGCCTCGACGATTAAACGCGTTTCTTCATTCTCTACAGGTACAAAATCGAGCATTCATCATTATGGCGTACACTTACACTCTCGACAATGTAAAGATATATTAGATGGTGAGCCTCCATCCTTACATTCTGTCTTCTACCCCTACAACGCGTTTAATGGTTGAGACCTGACATAATGTCTGGTAGCTCATGCGTGATATGCCATCCGTTACCATGCCGTTACATAGGAGGAAACTCCACCTGGGAGGCTCGTATCTTTGTAAATACTAATTGCAGCAATACTGATAGTTGGGCGAGTTGGTAGGAATTCATAGTTGTGAGTTAGCGCTCGTTTGTGTCACTGTCAACTGTGCGCCTTACAAATTTAACCATGATTTATTTGTAAATACTACAGAGAAATGCACATGTCGCTTTCCGCAGCAACTATTGCCTCGAATGTGGCAAAATCACATAACTTGTAATTAATAGAATGTTTGAGAATCGGGGCCCCAAGGAGGTTGGGGAACCGAGAAATTTGCGAGCCACCAGGGCGCAGACGCAGAACCCAAGCCACTCTTGGGCTCTTGCGCCCGTGTTGACCCAAGACCCAAAAATTGAAAACTAGCATGGGTCACCAAGGCGTCCTGCGTCGCCAGCAAGGCGACGCAGGCACAGCGCGTGCCATACTGCACGGGCCATAGTACGGGGCCCTGGCTACGGGACCCAAAAATTTCGGGGGGGGGCTAGCCCCCCCCCCTCCCCGAAATTGTTTTGGAGAGGGGTGTTTTACAGAAAATAAACAACAAAAAGTCACAGTTTCACCGCAACGGCGAAGCAATGAATGCGATAGCAACAAATTGTAATTTAACGCGAAGAGCGGAAACCAACTCGACATTTCCAGCGCGAAAGGACGCACGAAAGGACGCACGAAAAGCACACACAGGACGAGCGCGAACTATGGTGCGCCACAGCTCGATACTTGAAGCGCACTGCTCAAACATAAAACAGGATGCACGAAACGAACGAACAGGTACACACAGGACGAGCGCGAACTGTCACAGTTGTTACTTATTTCTGTTTGAACAGCGCGCGCTCCTTTCGCAAACGCGGCCGCTGCAGCGAGCGAAGGGTCCTTCGTACGCTCTGTGACTTCAGCGCGGACATCGCGGGAAAAGCACATAACAGACAACCCCCCGCTCCACGACCCCCCGCCCGCCGCCTTCTCTCCTCGGATAAGCGCACGAATGCGACCACGCCCTGTAGGGCGAAGAGAAACGGGGTTCGCAGGAGCGGGGCGAGCTGGCTCACGCCTAGCCCCTAAAACTTCGTTTCAGGGACTTTACGCCCGTTGCGCTCCTAGCGCCATCTCGTTGGTAATGAAGAAACGCTGATAAGCGCCTGGCGTCTCTGAGTACTGCGGTAAAGGGTGTGTATATAACGCTCGCCGTTAGCCCCCTGGACGATCTGCGTTATGTGGCATAGTGGTTAGAGCCACGCCCTGCGGATCGAGACGTCGCTGGTTCGAATCCGGGGATCGGAAGCTTTTTTCGGAATTATTTTTCTTTTGGGAATTTTATATATATTGCAAGGAACGAGACAGAGACAGCACCCGTTCCTGGGCTAGCTGTTCTATATTCTACACCTCTTCTTTTTCTACTTCACTCTAGCTGCCCGCGCGCCAGAGCCTCGGTGCCGCTCCTCGTCATCACACTCGGCCATTACTGCGAGCGCGCGGAACAGTCGACAATGTCTCTGGTGGGCGGTGCTGGCTGAATCACGGCGGTCGGTCCCGACCACGCTGCAAGTTGGCTGGGAGACCTGCCTGAAGTGCCTCTGGTGGGCGACACTGGTCAAATCGATGTGGTCGGTCCAAGCCACGCCTTGACATGGCTTGGGAACGAGCTTCAGCACTCTTTGGCAGGCGAAAGTGATCTTGACGTCGTCGTCGTCGAAGTTATCGGCCATGGTGCGAAATTGACTGCGAATACGTTTGGGACGGCTCCGGCGTGCGGCCCTGGCTGACGTGAATGGTGGCACGTTGTCCGGACGTTTATTCGGTCGCAGTCTCGGAAACAATGCACTAGATGGTGGATCCGGCAAAGCCACTTTCTGCACCGAACGAGGCCGTCGGCCTTTCTTGCAGTGGGCCGAGGGGCGTCTGACTGCCCTACTAGAGGTCTGCGGCATCATGGCGCCAAGTTTACACGCTGACCTGCGACGTGACTTGTGCTTTTGTAGCGTTTTCGCTGTGGAGCCCACTAACGTTGCCAAGTCAGCAATTCTGGAAGCCGCACTGCGTGCAGGCGTGGAGTCCTCGAGAGAAGCCGTTCTAAGAGCCGGAGACTTGTGCTGCGCGGGCAGGTCTACGAAGAAATCAATCTCAGAGTTGTCAGAGACCTTCGTGTCTTCTGAAAAGTCGTGTCTTATTAACACATTCGGCCAAGGAATGTGTCGCACGTAGATCCGCTTCCGTCTGGTGAGAGGGGATGTTGGTGTGATTCCCGGGCAGGTATGTCTCATTAGGTAGTTGAATGTCCAGAACGACGCGGGACGGTGCCTCCAAGTGCTCAGGTGATGGCGAGCATGGAGACGGCTTTTCCGATAGATAGGGATGCGAAATGCTCTCGGCCATTGGCGGGGATGTTCTGGCGTCGGATAATGAAGCAGAGTGACAGCATGACGTCACTCCGGTGTTCGTACTAGGCCAGGCTATGCAGCTGTCCGCCGATGAGCTGCAGCGTGCAGGAGTAGCCTCAAAGTGTAGCACCTCCTGAGCTCCCTCCTCGGTAGACGTCGTGTTAGACTCGCTGGTGGCACATGGAATTCGGCCGAATGCGGCAATCAGGGCTGCACTCCATTCCGCCCAGGACTGCTGCCTCACGCCTTCATACCTGTGCCACGCCGCGGCACCTTCCCGAAGGCGGTCTACCGCCATGGACCATTTCTGCGCCTCCGTCCAGGCTTCTCGAGCTCCTATGGCGTTGACGGTCGCCGCCCCTTTTTCGGCGTCGTCCTGGAAGCCGCGGAACTCCGGTAGTACGAAGGTAGCCTGGGACGGTGATACGGCAGGCGCGAAACGGTAGAGTATGTGCGCGAAGTCACCAAGTTGGATAGAGACCTGGCTGAGGGTAGGCCGGAGCTCTCTACGTTGCTCACGTGAGCTGCCTTCGAGGTCTAGCGAGGTGGCTACATCCAACATGGCGTTGATTGCTGTCAGTGCCGGAATGATGGGAGGAAACAGCGCAGAGCTCGACGCTGTCAAGGCGTTGGCCGTGACGCGGAGTCGCGCAATTGTACGCCGCAGGTGCGCGACGCTCTCCGATGGTTCGCTTGCGGAGCCAGTAATGTCGGACCAGTAGGCGGAGGTGGTTGGGCCCATGACGGCGGGCTGCTGGTCCGAAGGAGCTTGTACCGCATCCCAAAGCGGCCCAGGTGCCGATGGAGCCCTGAATGAGAGGGTGTCGCCACGGGAAGCGTGAGCGGCATTCCCGGGCAACGGTAGGCCGTGCACTGTCTTGGCGGCGCCGGGGTAAGCGTGCTCTTGAGCCACCGAGGAGGCCTGGACGCCGTCCTGGAATGGTTAGATGGGTAGCTGTAGCAGCGGTCGGGCCATGGTGTCCATGACCGAGGAAGCGTGGACAGCGACCCTAGGATGGAGAGACCCGCGCTGCCGACGACGCGCGATGACAGGTGGCATCAGCTGCAAGGTTCGGCTTGCGTTGTAGGCTGCGCCATTGTAAGGAACGAGACAGAGACAGCACCCGTTCCTGGGCTAGCTGTTCTAGTAGTAGTGGTAGTAGTAGTAGCCTCTACTGCATGGCTCATACCCACTCAGGGGGATTGGCCAAGAAGTTGTCTTACAAAAAAATTTTTTTTTAAATAATATTTTGAGTATTGAATGCTGATGCCAATAAAAAGAATAAATAAATAAATAATAGTAATGCATATACAAAAAAAAAACACGTACGCATCAATGAAAGAGTGCAATAATAGTTTTTTTAAACATACAGATCAGACACTTTAATCATTGTTCCGAATAGGAATTAGAATAAAAATAATAAGAAGAAGAAGCACAATAATAATGAAAATAATATCAAAACTTTTTTTTTGTTATAATAATACTTATACAAGCGGAAATTTAAAGCCGTATTCGTTTTGTTTCTTGAAGGTAGCTACACACGGCATCAAACGCATTTCTGTGGCTGAAGCCCAGAGTTGAAGCACCGAAGGTAAGAACATTGTCAATTGTGAATTGCAGCCCCAGGTTAGCGAATGGGCTATCAAGAAGTCTTTTTCTGAGTAATCTGTATCTGCGACATGATAAAAAGTAGTGCTCTATTGATTCTATTTCTAAACAAAAGTGACATAGGGGCGATACCGCCAGACCAGCCCTGTGTGAATATAGATTTAACGGGGGCACACGACATCGTAGTCTAGTTACTAATACTTCCAATTGTCTAGTAGGACACCATTCTATATTCTCCACCTCTTCTTTTTCTAGTTCACTCTAGCTGCCCGCGCGCCAGAGCCTCGGTGCCGCTCTTCGTCATCACAATATATACATACTTATACATATACGCAGCATGACGGCGGCGACGGCGACGGCGACGGCAAAAATCAGCCGAGACTGTCCATATAATTGCTATCGAAATAAAATGGGTGTTTTCTAAAATAGTCAAAGTATTCAGCAAGTGCCCCCCCCCCCCCGAAAAGAATTCCTGCCTACGGGCCTGGGCCCGCGTCTCACATAATTTTAGTTTCGCCACGTGTGGCACCTCGCGTGTTTGACCCAAAGCAGCTTACGTTTGACCGAATTCTCGAACGTTGCTGATGCTCCGAACGCAAGAGCAGCCTACCCAGCGCAGCTCGGGGACCCAGTCTCTACAGCCCCCAATTCTCAAAATCTGTAATACTAACGAGGTTATTAAATTTTCAGCCTGGTAGCTAAGCGCAAAAAAGCACCCACTCGCCCGTGGACACGCGAGTGGGTGCTATACCCTTGAGCCCGTAGAATGTCTGTTTGGGCTAATCGCCCTCACTGTTTCAGCGCACTGAGCATGGTGTTAGTTTCCACGGGCACTTTCCCCGCCCGAATGCCGTATAGGCCGCTATTGCAAAGAAGCCGTGGAATTGGCATTGACGGTATCCAGGAGCATATCAGCCGCTCCGCAACCGAGTTTATCTTGGGTAAGCTTGGGTAGATGCACCAGTGGAAATTACGTGCTTCACTTCTTGGTGAACCCCGGCATAAGGCACTTTCGTGTTAACACTTGTTGAACCTTAAAAGTGCAGCACGATAGCCTTGTCAGGCCCGGTTGCTTCTCAGTGGACTCCTCAACCGGGCTTTGAAGGAAGGAACGCTTAAACTCTCCTAAAGGTCGACAACTGGGCTAGTTGGTCGGCCTCCTAAAGCGCTCACTGCAAGTACAGTTGCGCAATGCCCACTACGCCACAAGTAACCATTTTACGAAGTAGCGATGTACCCACTACGCAATGTACCACATTGCGCTAGCTGGAACGTGCTCATGTGAGACAGCGCAAACAAGACATTAGAGAGGAGAAGGTACACGACACAGCGTCTGTGTCTTGTACTTTCTTTTGTCGCTTTCCTTGTTTGCGCTGGCCGTCACGAGTACCCACTACGCATATTTGAAGCGATGCGCGCACCTGTGTAGCCGCACACTTTGTTCATGCGGTTGCTAGCGACCATAACAGGCCCGTAGCCAGGAATCTTTTCCGTAGCCCCTTCCTGGCTACGGGCACGGACCATAATGAATTAGGGCTGAGCCCCTTTGTAATCGATGTGACGCTATAAACCGCCCACTCGTTCCGCAATTCCCGTGTTGTGATTCCCGTGTTGTGATGCGACTCTGCCCTTCTGACACGCAATATTACATTCGTTAATTTGGCTCGTCGCCCGACATGGCGTCTCTACATTTTTTTTTTGTTTCCCAAAGCAGTTTCAAGCAGTGACGTCGCTCTCTGCTACAATACTCTTCATTGCGACACAAAAGGCATGGGTGTTATTCCCGGGTCGGGTAACTCCATAACGTTATTTTTTAACAGCAAAGCTGTTAAGTACAGCATAAAAACGGCTGTCCCCCGAAAGAAACCTTGCCGTGCCGTTGCCTAGCAACCACCGCCTGGACTCGCCTCGTCTCGCTACCGCGCCAGCTGGTCTGACGTCATGCCAAGCCTCGCATGCGCCCAAGCTGTAGCAACGGAGAAGCCGCCGCCAACCCGCGCTCGGCAACGGAACCCGCCGTGTCTAGCTACCGAGACTGCTGATGTGACGTCATACCAAGCCGCGCATGCACCATAGCAACTGCTGTAGAGGAGCCGCGTCGAAGCTACCGAAATCGTAGTTTCCTACAATTACCTAGAGAGAACTCTGGCGCTCCGATCGTTCAGCCACCATGGGAATTATGGGTAGTACACGGACTTGCCTAATCATCGTACTTACGAATTCGAACGCACTTGTGACATCGTTTATTGCTGTGTTTTGGCGTTCATTTCGGATAAAAGAATAGACCGTTGTGAACTTCGTGACCAGATTTGATTTGGTTAGCCTAAAAATCTTAAAGTAGTGAAGTGGAACAGCTGACTGTTGCTGAACTTCGTCTTGCGACAAAACGGATGCAGGCGACGCGGAGCCAAACGGAGCCGAAAGCACGAAGTTTAGACAAATCCGTGCACTACCCATCATTCCCATGCTGGCTGAAGCGCCATGCGTTGCAGCTCCCATAAACACTAGCGCCAGGTTTCCCTCTAGTGTATCTATATGAAACTCTATGACCGAAATGAAAGTATAACCAAGCCAAGTATAAATATGAGTTGCCTACCCACCGTTCACATCATTAAATACGCCACAAATACACCTACTGCGCGTGTGCATGTCCTCGGGATCGTTATACAAGACTTGAGTAAGACTTGCTGCTGGGCGACTTGGTTGAGTAAGCCGCGCCCAGTCGTGCCGAGGCAGCTTGAACCCATTGATCGTCCGAGGAAGGATTGTACACCTGAAGAAGATGCTGCCTATCGCGAGCCTCGACGTGCTGCAGAGCGAGAACGAGATCAGCGGCGACTATCCAACCCAGCCTCCTTGAACAACAAAGCGGCTGACATGAAGAGGTGGTCGATCCAAGAGCCATGCAAAGCTGAAAAAAAAAAAAAAATCGGCGAAGCTTCCACTAAGTCGCGCAAGGCGTGAAACAGCGAGACTGGACGATTCTGAAGTAATCTGGTTCCTTCTAGGTGGTTGCTAGGCTTTAGCTAAGTTAGTCACGACACGGATATCCAAACTCCAGAACCGAGCGCTAGCACGTGCCTGTCATAGATGTACGAGCACGTTTTGTAGGGCTTCTATCGCTTCGGGCTCTTCTCGCAGCCGCCGTTGCCTTTGCTATCCCCTAGTATGCCAGCTTCGCACTAGTCGTAACAAGTCTTTCTACATCGTTATGTCTTTAATCCCGTTATTTCCCTCTATTGTTCTCTCTTTCTTTCCATATCTCTCTCTAGTGAACCAGTGATGTGTAGTGGGATTTCAATAATAATATCTGGGGTTTAACGTCCCAAAACCACCATATGATTATGAGAGACGCCGTAGTGGAGGGCCCCGGAAATTTTGACCACCTGGGGTTCTTTAAGGTGCGCCTAAATCTAGCTACACGGGCCTCAAACATTTTCGCCTCCATCGAAAATGCAGCCGCCGCGGCCGGGATTCGATTCCGCGGCCTTCGGGTCAGCATTCAAGCGCCATAAGCACTAGACCACCGTGGCGGGGCTGTGTAGTGGGATTTCCTCCTCCTCGCCATCACATCTCTCCTCCTCGCACTCACTTC
Organism: Rhipicephalus sanguineus; assembly: GCF_013339695.2. Lineage (NCBI taxonomy): Eukaryota > Metazoa > Arthropoda > Arachnida > Ixodida > Ixodidae > Rhipicephalus > Rhipicephalus sanguineus. Next base: position 215,632,611 of record NC_051178.1, read on the forward strand.
CCATTCCCACCCCCTTGCGACACTATACTATACGAGGCTGTGCTATGCACTGCTAGCGTGCCTGGATAGCCGAGTGGTTAGGACGTTCGCCTTCGGATACAGGGTACACGGGTCCGAATCCCGCCTCGTGAAGATTTTTTTTTTGCAACAATTTTTCGCTTACTCTTTTTTTTCTTCTCTCTGTTTCTTTCCTTCTTTCTCTCTGTACTCGCTCTCAGGGTTATTACAGGCCACGCCGTAGCGGTGCCCAAATTCTGTGGCACATTCATGATGATGATAGTTTTCTCATAGGCCGCCCATTACGGCTAGCTTAAGCAGCTTCGCTGTTCAAATATCCTTGCTTAAACGAAGTTTGAAATCTACCCTTAGCCAAGCGACCAAGCATTAGCCGACAAAACCTCCTACTTGGACCGACCAACTTCGCTGTTCTTGCGCGGCCGAGTGCAAGCACTTTTTTTTATAGCGATGCTTTGCGCGGACACACTCAACAATACCGTGTTCACAGATAGGGCACACACATTTGCGCGTAAAAAAGTACGCGCGGCTACGTGAAAAGCGCGCCTAATATTGCAGTAAAACGATTTAGAGACTTGCGATGCTACTTTTTGGCTCTTCTTGGTCCACACGGTCGTGCTGACAGTGTGAGATGGAAATCATTGCTCTGATATTAACCGCCTTTTCTACACGGTGGATCGCATCGCCAGAAACCGGCATGCGTAAGTGTTCAATAAAAATGAAGCTACGAAGATTGACAATCCTGAAATATGCCGCCGATACCCTCCTGGATGCTTCTTAGTGCGCGTTGGTATACGCGTGTTGCATAATATGAGTCATTGGATGATGCAATGCAATATAATGGCAGCTTACGAACGAGACAAGACTGCAAAGTATCGCAGGGCATGAAATACAGAAGCAACGAAATTCTATAAAATTGAACTTGTAGCGGTACCGCTCTAGCTCAAGGCTTTTATACAAAGCTTCTCCGCCTGGTACCGCCATTCTGGTACTGCCGTTTCATATACGGTCGCATGGTCGAAAGTAACCCCGCGATTTTACAAAAAGGCTCGATAAGGATCGTGTGTTTGTGCATAGCGCGTTACATTCTAGTCTGCTTTGTTCGTTTTCCAATTCTAAATGCGGCAGAAAGACAAAGGTAAAAGAGACGGCCAGTGAATGACAAAATGCCCCCACCTCCCCGAAGGGAATCGTAAGGAAATGCGAATGCATTTCTTGTGCCGAGAGAGGGTACCGTTGCCGTCAGACATTCGCCTTCACCGACTTCTGCCATCGCCTTGAGAGGCGCCCAGCCAGCGAACGGTCGAGAGTGAGGCGCGAGCGGGCGGGAGCAACGTTACTAGAACAAACTCAGTTTCAAAGCTCCGTATCTCCGCCAGCGGAGGAGGGTGGTCCGAACGGCGGTCGCGAGAACTAGCGGCGCTGCAGTTCCGTCTTGCGCTACTATCGGCGCGTCGTCTGCTGCCACGGCATAACGCTGCGGTCTGCCGAGCGGCAACTGCGCGGCAACTTTCTTATTGTACCAGTTAGGTGGATACTTAGGTGGATATGCATAAGGTCGTCGTATGCATTGACCCGCGTGCGTTGTTCATTGATTGGCTAAGAATCGATGTTCGGTCTATATTGCCACGGCCACTTCTTGTTTTATTTTGATGTATTCGGGTTTGACCAGCAAGGACGGTTATCAACGCTCGACGCTGTCCGCGAAGCAGTGTTCGAGAAGCTCCGCGATTGTAATAGATCGTTTTGGAAAGATTGCGCGCTGCACACGAATGTTCCAGCTTTGTCGAGAGATAACGCCGCCACCAGCGATATCGCTGGAAAGTTCGATAGCGCCTGTATAAAAGCCGACGCTCTTGACCGCTTGTCAGTTGATCTACGGTCGACGCTCTGTTCGCCGCTATCAGTGTATTGCTGTAGTTTGACTTTCAGTTTCCCGGCCACAAGTTCGGCCAAATAAAGAGTTTCATCTCGGACCTGCTGACTGCATGCTGCCTTCGTCGACGTCACCACCCTGTGACAATATTTGAGCTGTCTACATTGCGCTTAACTTCCAAGCATAGGAGTTTCTAAGCGAATCATTGTTTTCAGAGTAATTTTTATAACTACCACCATAATTTTAGCCGCTGCCGTCTTTAAATTTAGACCAAGAACAACCCAACACGTTTGTAAAGGCCTTTATAGTGGACAAAGAAGCACACTTACTCGAGATACAAAAACGTTCTAGAAAAACAGTACTCATGTTTCTACAATTTATTGAAAAAAACTTTCTCGAAAAACGTCACCAATGCTTTGCAATGTTTACAAGACACGTTTTCGCGACGGTTAAAGGGATAATGACCCAAAATCGGAAAATTTTACGAGAACTTGGTAAATGAAATCTCAGTGTGCGATTACATTGAATAGATGTCGTCTCTAAGCAATTATTTCAGCGGATAGTTGTATTTTCGGTGTGTCATCTTTCTACGTCGCATCCTTCTACGGTGCCTTAAACAATTCGAACAGATCGGCCGTGATGTGAGCACCGAGCAGTTATTCGCGCGTACTCTGTCGCTAGAAGAGTCGTCAGTATTCAACTTCAGTTCTTCAACTTCACCGAGCAGATGTTCCATGCCCGCAGCACTTTACACTGTACGACAGCCGTTTGCGTTTCGTGCTGTAGCCGTTCACTACGCAGTTAAACTGCTCGTCAACTACAATTATCTTTTGCACAAGTAAGTCTCCGTTCCCGAAGCAAAGTGTGGGATTGGGCTAGTTGGTATTCCATTATTAAACTGCTCAGCGCAAAAAAATTGACACGGTACACATAGAAAAGACGAGGACCAGCGCTGGTCCTCGTCTTTTCTATGTGTACCGTGTCAAATTTTTGCGCTGAGCAGCCCGTTCCCGAGCCGGCGAGTGTAAAATATTCCGCACATCTTGTTCAATACCTCGTCGTAAAATCTCTCGAAAATCCACTGCTTTGAAGGCATAGCGACAGCTGACAACTGATCGAATGTTAGTGTGATGCAACTCTCAGTCTCGGTAGCGTATAATAGGTAATCGCCTGCCTTTCGTTCTGCTGTTCTATTTCTGGCGGCTCCTCCAAATTGGGCACTGGGCTTTCGCGGGACGCCGTGCGTTTTGGGGGGGATGTGCGCCTAAACACCGAACATTTTGGCTTTGAAATGTGGGGTGGAAGTGCTGGGAACAAGCGCGGCACGGCACCTGGCGCGAGTTCCCACTTTCCACGTGGGATCAAAACTTCTTGTCCCGCAACGACACGACGACAGTGCTTTACAATGTAGTCACTCTCAAAATGAACGTCACAGACCTTGCATTTCGCAGTAAGCTTTCTATCTTTGCGATGCAAAGCTTGAATGGTATAGAGTCTTTTGCAGGTCCGAAGAAGTGTCGTGAAGCGGAGTCGTCGTTGCGGTAGCCGCTCTTGCAGCCCGGCGCAAAGCAAGTCGGCATACCGCACTGTGAATCTGTTCGCCCTCGTTACGCTTCGTACATCATGCACGTGTCTTCGTACAAGACGCTAAGCCTGGTCAAGAACAGTCGCAAAAATGACGAGCTAACAAAGCGCAGACGACACTGTAACCCACGTGCGCTCGTACATCGGCGGCGCCGATCACAGCAAGCGCCAGCCGCGGGAGCTAGACGTGACTGCAGCGCCACTAGTTCTCACGACCGCCACGCGGACCGCCTCTCCGGCGGAGCTTTTAAACTGAGTTTGTTCTAGTAACGTTGGGCGGGAGAGTGGGGCGCCAGCGTTCTCGGCTTGGCGTTGGCGTTTCACAGCGGCGTCTCGAGCACACATTTCCTAGGGTGCCTTGATGCCCGCGCGCTCCGCTGAGGGTGAGGACAGGCGCGTCGTCTGCTACGACGGCCGCCATTGCGAATCCCGCCGCAGCTCGGCAGCATGCGAAACGCGCTACACAAAGCGCTTGCGGTGCGCGGATACGTCCGGAAATAAGTGCATGCTAGTGAGCTTTCTCTTCTTCTTTCCTTTTTTGAAGCTTGGGTAGCTTTTATTGCTGTTGTTGCCTAAATGTTCATTAAGGAAGCACGTAATTCATGTAAGCTGACGGCGTGTGCATGTCTTATGCGCTAGATGTAGACGTAGACTGTTATGTTGAAAACGAATCCTCTTCCTTATGCCGGAAACGAAAAACTCTAAAGCCTTACTTAATTTTCTCGTAAGCTCTGCATTCCAAATACACAAATAATCGTTTAAAGTATTTGTATACGTGTCAGCAGCTGCAGTATATGTATCTGAACACACACAATTTGGTGTTGCGAAGCTACCTAAGCGCGATTAAGGTGGCTCATTTTGCTAAGTGTGCAAACAATTTCCTCGTTTATTATAGATGGCATCACACATATTGTACACAGAATAAAGGACCGAGGGGCAGTATGGTGCAAATATCCTGCTAAAATGAAACGAAAGCTTCTTTATCATTATTATTGCCGACATTTCTTGCTCCCAATATGTAGCCGCTACTGTATTGGCACTCTAGTTGCACCTTCAGTCCTTATCAAAACGATGAATACGTTGTTGAGTAGAATGCCGTAAAACTTTGCATGCGCACAGTATCAGTGCGTTTTTCCGTCTTCTTGTATCTGCAGTTTCTTTTTCTGTATCTGCGGGTTTTCTCGCATGCCCAATTGCACGCACATATTGTTGAGTGTTTCCAATACTGTTTTACACTTTGTGCGGCAGGTGGACGGCGCCGTTTATTTGTGTCTTTTATTAATATCTGGGGTTTTACTTGCCAGAATCCTGATATGATTATGAGGCGCGCCGTAGTGCAGGGCTCCATGAATTTTGACTATCTGGTGTTCTTTAATCTGCACTAACATCGCACAGTACACGGGCCTCTAGCATTTCGCCTCCACCTAAATGCGACCGCCGCGGCCGGGATCGAACCCGTGACTTTCGGGTCAGCAGTCGAGGACGTATTTTTTAAGGCGAAAGCCTTAAATGCCTCATCAAACGCGAAATTTGACCGTCGGCGTCCCGCGTCTACGGCGTCAGCATACCACGACGTCGGGGACGAGGGATGCAAAAAATTATCGTCACGTGATGACGTCACCATATGACGTCATCATGGCTTCACAAATTTTGGCGTGACGTCATATGATGGCGTTATCACATGACATCGTAGCTTGGTCAAAAGTGGGCAGATCACGGAGGCAGTGCACAACCAGGTGAGGTGCCTCCGACCTTGGAGGCAATGCAAAACCGCGCTTTGGGCGCAAAAAACTGAGAAGAAGAAGATGGCTTTCGCTTTCGAGCCGTCTTAAGCGAACGCATAAGGGAGCCTGTGAGTTTTTATTTCATTAACTGGTTTTCCATGACGTACTCATTGTACAACTTGACTTTGTTTCTTGTATTTTTTTACTGACATAGCGTGTATACTGTACACAATGCTTCCCCGTCTTCTTGTTGTTTTCATGCGTCTTCTTTGTATAGACGCTTCGCGAGAACTGTTTTTATGCGCATCCCTGTATGAGCCTTCAGGGCTTACATTATTAATAAATAAATTATGCTTGCTCAAAGAAATAAAATACTGAATGTGTGTGTGTGTGTGTGTGTGTGTGTGTGTGTGTGCGCGCGCGCGTTAATATTCAGTGTACAGGCCATTTATTTGTGTGCGTTAAAGCTGCGCTGACAGAAGCAAGTACACAAATAAAACGCAAATTACACAATAAAACACAACTCTCACTGGTCGATTCACAGTGATCGTAAATGATTAAAAAAAACAGGCACTGCGTAATTATTTAAGACAGGACGAAAATGTAACCTTGAAACACAGAAACAGGGACGGATAAAAAACATTTAATTGCACACATACATACATGGTCATCAGACCAGCACAGAAGGCGTACTTGAAACACGGAAAGGAATATAAAAAACAAGAACCCGGCGTGGTTTTAGTTATGGTGCTTGACTGGTGACCCGAAGGTTGCGGGATGGAATCCCGGCCGCAGCGGCCACATTTCGATGGAGGTGAAATGACAGAGGCCCGCGTACTTAGATTTAGGTGTACGTTCAAGTATAACAGATGGTCAAAATTTCGGAAGCTTTCTACTATATACGGCGCCTCTCATAATCATATCGGGGTTCTTGGGACGCGAATTCTCACAAATAATAATTATTAGGAAAAAAGAAGGATCTGATCTGCAGACAAACACGCATAATATATTCCACGATACATTTTCAATCCCAAAAATAGCGAAAGCAAAAATCAAAGGCAGATACAGGACCAACCAAGTGCAGTAAAGAATGTTTGCGAAGAAAAATGCAGGATTCATGCACACGTGAACCAAAGCATTTTAAGCATGTAGCTGATATCAGTGTGTCCATTTATTAAGCAAGGTTAACACCGGCAGAATTTATCCTTGCATGTGCATTCGAAATACCGGCCGGAAACTTACGCTGCAAGTGCATAATGTGTTCTTCGGATGCCGCTTGTCACGTTTGATTTTTACTGGCCAAAGAAACCTCGTATCTTCTAAAACGATACAGGTCCCAGCGTTTCTGGAATGATTGGTGCACTGCGGCACACAACACCCAGTCATGGTGACGGTAGCGATTGCATAAAACTGGAGGGAAACGAGCACCGACCTAAAAGCAGCACGCGCGCCACGCACAAGTGACCGGGCGCGGGATTCAAAATGGCGGCCACGCTGCCATCAAGGCCGAGGAGGCGGCATCTGCCCTTTCAAAAGGTGACACCACTCTAAGCGGGGGCGCGCGCATCGAGGCACTCTAACATTTCCGGATGTTCTTGACAGGCGCCCAGCCAACACCCTCTAGAAAAATATGAAGGCCTTAGCTCTCTCCGCGTGACGTCACACGATGGGGCGGATTGGAAAAAATAAGAAGCGCTGATCAAGAGAGGCGGTCTCGCAGGTGCACTGCGCGGAAGCTTTTTTTTTTCTGCAAGAACAATCATGCATGCATGTAAAAGAAATTAGAGGGCAAGAACACTGTAGCGGGAAAACATTTATTTACGAAGCTCAGTTTCTTTTTGTACTTGCTCTATATTAGAAGCAATACGCGCAGTTATTTGGCCTGGACAGTTGTGGCTTTCCTTTTTTTTATTTATCGGCAGCCGTCGAGAAGTTTGTCGTTCAGCTTCCTACAAAAGTTCTTTAGCAGAATGTTGGTGCTGCACCGCAGGATGTGTTTAAGCACTATAGTTCAGTCGTGTGGCCATTCTCACACGTATCGAAGTCGGACTGCTCTTCACTAGCCAGCAATTGTAGCGTCAGTTTCGTGACGACCTGGCGTTGTTCAGGCATCATAAGCAGTGCTGGCTCTGTAGCGAGCTGCTATACCACAACGTAGCTGTGAGCAACTGCGTTTAGTGCAAACATTGATGGATAAACTAAGTCTCCTCGGTCCAGGTGCTTCACGAGACCATAATGTTCGTTTATGGCAGAGACTGTGGTGTCCTTGTCCACGGTCAACGAGTCCCTGCATTGCGCGCAATTCAACTTGTTAAGGGAGGCGTATACTGCATAACCTGCAACGTAGACGAGGACTGGGAGGACGTCCTGCATCTTCGTAAGAGCCTGGCTGGTCACAACAACGTTGCTGCTGGGAAGCAAAGCCTCGGACATATTCCCAGTGCTGGTCAGTGGAAACTGTAGGCAAGGTACTTTGCAGGCGCAGCTTGTTTTCGACTTCGTATATGTGCCTGATGGAGATGTGATATTGAGCACCTGCCAGCTGCGTATACTTTCCAAACCGATCTTCAAGGCAGTCGGTCTGAATCTTCCCAAAAAGAACATACGACATTCCAAGCTCTTCGAAGCTGTACCTAGCGAGCTCAATAAGCGCATAGGTAGTGTGTTCGAGAGCAGCGTGAGTCTCCTTTGTCAGAGTACCCTTGTCAAAACCTTTGTTTTTCCACTCATCCAGCCACTTCAGAAACATGTGCAAGAAGGCAATTTTTGGATCGTTATCAATGGAAAGCACTGGTTGTTGGAACTGATCTCTCTGCCTTTCTCCCTTCCATGGAGTTTTGACGTTTACAATTTTCCACCACTTGAGTACGATATCGATGAATGTAGCAGTGGCCTCAAAAGAGAACAGGTTGTGCTTTGCTCCAAGAGCGCGTAACGCCTCTGGTAAGTAATCATTGAAGATTTGTAAAGCAAGCTTTACGTCCTGCCTTTCAAGATTCGAAGGGTAGAGGGCTTTTCTCGACAGTCCATAGCCATATTTCAACAGCTGGTCACACTCTTGCTGTGAAGGTCCCTGTTGTCGCAAATGACGCTGTTTGGATTCGCTCTGATTGTGGCGTGTCTCCTTGGATCTCCGAGAAGTAGAAACAAATTTCGCCATTCTTCTGATTTATCCAGTTATTTCGTATGCATTTTAGAATGTGCACTGGGTCTATAATGAAGAACAGCGGCCTTGGAGGGTCTGATGGATGTTGGTACACAATTCTGTTAAGAGGAGGTGATTCAAAGAGGGACATCGCTTTTCTGTTGACAGAGTTGTTGTCGCTGACAACGCACATAACTCGGTACCCAATCTTTTCCAGCCCGCAAACCACTTCTTTAAGCGTCTTTTGCAGGAACTCTGCCTCTACTCGGTGCACCGGCACGATGTGCGCAACTTCTTTGAATTTACACGTCAGGCTGCGTACCATGAAAACGAGCGCACAGTTAGGAGCTTCGTTTCTATTAAGCGCGGCGCCGGTAATATTACCCCCTTTGTAGTCAAAGTAGGGTTTTATATGTATTTCATCTACCATAACTGTGACAAAGCGCTGGTCATCATTCAGGTCAGAAATTCGTTTCGCCATATAGCTGAGGAATGTTTCGCTCTGATGCTCTTGTTGAGGACTCATACCATAAGACGAGCACACTGATCTGATTGTCATAGAATGCGACAAGGTGATGCTTCCATGGCTGCGCATGAACGCGTACGCATGGGGCGATATAGTGAAAAGAATGCAGCAGAACATCATGAAATCAGCAGAGTAGCGCCTGCGCTGTTTTTTCGATATGTGCAAGGTGACTTGCTCCTTGAGAAATCGAACACAGTTGGCGTCGTCTTCTGCTTGGGACGTGCAAAGCTGATCTAGCAGTAAACAAACCGCTTCGCAAATTTCCGCGACTGAGTTGCACATCAGGTCACCGTCCCACTTCTCGATGCCTTCCAGGAGTTCCACCAGACCCCTTTTACTGTTAGCGATTTCGGGAACGCAGAGATTTGCGCCTAGCTTTTTTACGGCTGTTTTCATGACGTGTAGTGTCACGCTCAAGTCTCCTTTCACGCAAACAGAGTATTTCAACCATGACGCTTCGTCGTCGACGATGTGAATGAGAAGAAGCCTTTCATTTCTTTCGATTACATCCCAGAACTTCATCCCTTGGCTCCTCAAGTGGTTGGCAAGTTCACTCAAACTGCTGACTTTATCCTCCTCGCGTGCTCTGATAACCGCCTCGTTCGATTCAGTGATGGCTTTCTGTGGGGGCTGCATTCTCTATGCGCGCGCGCTTGGAGTCAGGATCTTCGCTTCTCGTGGTCTTTCTGGACATGTAGCTCAGACAATTCGGGAACTTCGACGGTACAGCGTCTGGGCGAAGGCGCACATGAGCTAGCGGCACTGTCATTACGCGGCCAGTTGCTTGATCTGTATGCGTCGCGACTCGAATAATGTCCTCGTCCATGAAATGAAGTTCGCATACCTAGAAAAAAAAATTACCTCCAATCAGCAAACCGATGGCTACCTGTCATACAAACGTGCGGCTCGTGAGCCACTTACACACGTACGTATACATAATTTGAATTAACTGACACCTAAACACGAAAAAACAAGAACTTACCCTGGCATTTTCGGTGACCGTGAGGTTTTCCCGTGGCACAGCACGAATCCAAGCGTTCTTCAGAGCTTGGTCTCTCGGGAACTTGAAGACGTGCACCTTCGTGTCCCCCGTGTAGTTACCGCGGCATCGAGGTACACAGCATTTGCACGGGATCTCGGCGTCGTCGCTTTCACATTCCTTTCACAGTAAAGAAAACACGGCCAATTGAACAGCGAAGAGATGTACGTCTGTACAGACGCGCCGGGGAATGAGTTTCGGCAGACGCGTGATGAACGCGCACCAGCGCGATCGGGACGCGTGGGTGCGTCGTGTCGCCGCCTCATGCGTTCGCCCCATCTGCTGACGTAGCGCGAGTGGAAAGGGAACAGAACTAAGGCCTTCATATTTTTCTAGAGGGTGTTGGCCCAGCCAGCGAACGGTCGAGAGTGAGGCGCGAGCGGACGGGAGAGTGGGGCGCAGGGAGGAGAGAGAGCGAACGGCGAGAGAAGGAGCGGCGAAGCACTGCACCTGCCCTCTCCTACACTCTCTTCGCACACATGCTCCGGTTGCTAGGGGCGAGGATAAGCGCGCGCGCCCGCGGCTGTTGCTATGGGAGAGGGCGCCGCGGACAACGCCGGATGTTTGACATAGCCCGACTAAAAAATGCATTCGCATTTAAAAATAATAATCAAACGCAAAGGTGGCGATGCGGTTGAAGGTAATGGTTGCCTTAGCAACAGTAATACAGTCGTCGAAAAAAATTATCTGACGGTTTAGCTCTTACTAAGCATGAACTAACTGTGCTCTTGTATGCCGTTTTTTCTCGCATGGAAGCCTCATAGCTTGAACGTCGGTCGCTACGCGGCGTTGTCGACAGTTTCGTTAGCCGGCTCGGTTTATTGCGATAGCAATTATATGGACAGTCTCGGCTGGTTTTTGTCCGTCCCCGTCGCCGTCATTCACCGTATATGTATAAGTATGTATATGTAGCGAGTGAGAGAGACGTTCGGCGGCCGACGTGGCCATGCCGTTCTCGCTACTTTATTAGAAGGCCCTAGTACAAGCAGAGCGGCAGCGGCTACCGGCGTCCAGCCTCCAGGAGCGTGAGCACGTTCTTAACTGCTCGCGCCTCGAGTTCTGAGCATGAGCTGCGCGAGAGACGCGGCGCGGTGGTTGGAAAAACGACGATGATGATCGTGGGGGATGACGATGCTGCTACCGATTACTCCCCCCCTCGCAGAAATGAAAAAAAAACGATGGGGGCGTATATACAAGGCTTGTGACGCGAGACATGTCCGTGGGCAGTCTAGGTCGTCAACGGTAAAGGACTATTGGGAACCATTGGGTCTCTGGCGGGCGGCTCTGGGAGAAGCGCAGCGGGCGGAGAACTGGGCGAAAGTACGCTGGGGTCGTGCCCAGGCGGGTCCCACGACGACTAGATGGTGCCTTTCGGTAGCGCACGGGGTGCCGCGAGTCAGCGCGGCTGGCAGAGGTGCCTGCAGATGGAGGGCGGGTGCACAAGGGCCGGTGCGGGCGATGTGCGCGAAACCATGCGAAATGGCACAGTGAAGCCACGACGAGCAACCATCGACGAGTAGCTGCTGCGATGGGACTTTCTTGTGCGGGCACAGCCCTGACGCGGATGTCGGTACGTGGACATTGTGACCTGAGCGGTGTCCAAGTAGTCCACTTGGCCGCTTGCGTAGGTAGTGGGGGGGGGGGGGGTAGTGATGAAGACGTCGGTGGCGGCACAACGCCGACCTCACCTTTGCATTGCAGCGGACGTGCTGGCACGGGTATACAAGTCGACGGACGCGGGAACGTCGTGGTTGCAGAACCATGCCATGCGCAATGCGAGTAGTGATTAGGTGTACGGCACGGGGTAGGTAAGCGCGTCGGGCAGCGGTAGAAGACGCTTTCGCCGTGTCGAAGGGCATGCCTGCATTCAAGGTACACCGCTGCTGGTTCGCGTCACCCGTTAAGAACTCCGGAGGAGGGATGTCATGGAACACCGCAGGCGGAGGCTCAGCCAGAGGTTCCGACAGCGCGCCTGTGCCCGCGCCTGTGCCCGGCACACGACGGTTGGTGCGTAGGTCGGCGTGTTGAATGTCTGCCTTTGCGGCAGGCGTGGAATGTGCGGGCTGCTCTGCCATCGGCGAACCAGGCAATTCGTCCACAGACGCTTCCGTCATCGTAGCAGCGTCTCGTAAGTTCGGCCGGTGTTGGTTCGGTGCTCGAACTTCAGCTGCGGTGGACTGCGAGGTCAATGCTGGCCGCTTCTGGCAAGACGCACATAGTGTCGATGTTGTCGAAACGTGGTGATGGCCGATCGACGAGGACGGCGAATCCGCCACAATTGGGGAGCGAATAGCGGACGGTGCGATGTCCGTGTCCGACTCCAGGGCGTGCTGCAAGGTAGCGGTCGTGGAGTCTGATGGCTCCGAGGTGTCGCGAGCCGTCGAGGTCGGAGAAGACGTGCGGATGGCGGGCATGCCTGATGGACCGTCGGCCGAGGGTGGCGAAGGAATGCACCTCGTGGCGGACTGGTCGAAGGCAGCAGCAACGTTCGGAACCTCGTCGGGTGGGTGGTCGGGCGCAGGAACTGCTGCGCTAGTGGCCGGACGAGAGCGGGGAAGGTAGCTCGCCGTCATGGGAGGGCTGCGGGCCGGGTGGTACCGCTTGCGTTGGAGGGAAAACCTGGAACTGACGGGTCCCCGGTAGCGGGCGGTACGTCTCGCCGTAGCGGGCCAGCACCGCAGCGCAGAGGTCGTCGTAGGGCCGCGGGCTGGATGTCGTTGCGGCAGCAAGATGGTGTAGCTCAACCGGCAGCGCTTGGATCTTCGGCTGTGCCGTGATGCCATTCAGTGCGAGAATGTCATCGAGCTGCATAAACCACGCTCGGGGGTAGGCCGGGTGAAACGGCTTCACTGGCGGGCGGAGTGACGGCAACATGGCAGCGCCGCTCGTCGAAGGGCGTGGTTGCCCGGGTCACCAATTTGTAGCGAGTGAGAGAGTCGTTCGGCGGCCGACGTGGCCGTGCCGTTCTCGCTACTTTATTAGAAGGCCCTAGTACAAGCAGAGCGGCAGCGGCTACCGGCGTCCAGGCTCCAGGAGCGTGAGCACGTTCTTAACTGCTCGCGCCTCGAGCTCTGAGCATGAGCTGCGCGAGAGACGCGGCGCGGTGGTTGGAAAAATGACGATGATGATCGTGAGGGATGAGGATGCTGCTACATATATATATATATATATATATTAAAGTCCCAAAGAAAAATAATTTAGAAAAATGCTCCCGAGGCGCGAAATCGAACCAGACACCTCTCGCTCTGCAGCCCGTGGCGCTAGCCACTATGCCACAAAACGCCGATCCTCTAAGGAGTTAACGGCGAGCGTAATATACACACCCCTTACCGTTGGCCGGACTCAGAGACGGCAGGCGCTTATAAGCGTTTTTTCATTGCCAGCGAGATGGCGCGAGCAGCGCAACGAAGGTCTTTCGCTGGCTTCAGCGGCCCCGTTTGCGAAAGGAGCGCGCTGTTCGAACAGAAATAAGTAACAACTGCGACAGTTAGCGCTCGTCCTGTGTGTACCTGTTCGTTCGTTTCGTGCGTCCTGCTTTATGTTTCAGCAGTGCGCTTCAAGTATCGAGCTGTGACGCATGATAGTTCGCGCTCGTCCTGTGTGCGTTCTTTTCGTGCGTCCTTTGGGCCCTTGGCATGCGGCCGCCCAGGCGCAGCCCGTTCGGAGGCGAAGCAGTGTTGAGCGGTCTAGTCTTGCGAGACCGCTCTCGAGTAGTGGCTTGAGATCCGGGCTTTTAGCCGTCTTGATATCAAGGTTGATAGATTTGCCTACATTAAGCCACATCGGCTACTTTTTCAGGCTTCTGAAGCGAAAGCTTTTTCTTTGGTTACTTGGCTACTTTATGGCTACTTTTGAAATACCTGCCCTATTGTAAAATTTGCATAGAAGTACGTGTAGCTCATATTGTGCAGCAACGTGAGCAAATATTTTGTGCTGGAGAGCGACCACGGCACTTTAAATCTTTTATCTATCATCACCGTCAATTCGATATGCGGGCGCTTTCGCTTCGTCAGAGGGACCCAAAAGTTTTTGTGTGGGCCGCTCCAGCTGGAATGGAAGCTACGGTGTTTACAAGTGTAAGGGGTCAATGTACACACTTTAAGGCACCTGAGAAGCAAATAAACAATGCGCCAAATATGAGACGTGCGCTGCTGCTTGCTCTAATCCAACTGCGGAGGATGCCACAAACGCATAATAAATGTTCCAAGAATAAACTTTCCTACAAAACGTTTACCGACGATTACGATACTGCCTAATGCGAATTCTGAGTGCAGCTTCGTGTTGGGCTAGGCCAATTGTGTTTCAATTCTGGCTTTCTACAGGGTATCGACTAGGCCATAAATCATAATTTGTGTGAAGTAGGACAGCACCCACTACGCATTTATTCGCCTTTCTGCGGATAAGCGAGTTACTCGCTTACACACCTGTAAGGTATTATGTGCGCTTTGTTGATACTTCATGTGGCTGATGACGATGAAGAATCATGGCTGAGCACTTTGCAGTGGGTGGGACGCATTGAACCACGCACTCGTTGCGCCATTATAATTGGGTAATGACTGGTTGTTATCTTACTCTGGTGCCGCGCTATAATACATGGGTTAACACGATTCCATGCCCGGCATGACGCCTGTTTAGGGTCTTTTTGCAAGTGAGTTTCAAGCACCCGCGTGGCTCTGTGGTAGAATACTCGACTGCCACGCAGAGAGCCCGGGTTCAAATCCCATTCGATCCTGGGTATTCTTTTCTCATTTCATTTTTTCGTGTCTATCGGTTACGCCACCGAAGGCGACGGCGACGCCGGTCAACGCAAGAACGGGCGCCTAAGAGCTAAAACCAAGGCGAATTAAACGGCAGTACGCTCAGGCATGGCACACCACCGTCTAGTTATGAGTGTATATTAGTTTAACTTGCGTTAACTTGTATTGCAATCGCCAAGGACTCGCTCGCCTACTCGCCTTAGATTGCAAAGACGCGACTTCTTAGCGATCCTACGAAAACTGTTATTAGCTCAAATTTCGCGCTAGCTCCAATAAACTTACGTCACTGTTTAACCAGATATTTTATCACATCCACTGTATTTCTTTTTCCATCGAAAGTGATCCCTCCTCACGCAGATTGCGCTAAGCCCCATGAGCAGCTGATGCGCGACCATTTTTTGAACGCATGGGTTTCCGTGAAAGCGTATGTGTGTGTGTGTGTGGGGGGGGGGGGGGGGTTATCAGCGTCTATATCGTAATCATCACCCAGCACCTGGAGCAGCATGCCAGTCGAATAGGCAGGCTAACATCTCCAGCTTTTCATTTTTCGCTCTCTCTCTCTCTCTGTCGCTACCACTTACTCGTGCCGCTCAAAAAGCAGCTTTTGGTTAACGGTTACCTGCTACTGGTGCTTATATTGCTCCATCTGGTGCCTGCGATTATTTTGGTAATTTTCAAAAATTTGTCCACAACTACGTGTTTTCTTTCTTTTCTTTTTTTTTTTGGGGGGGGAGGGGTATACTATTCACATGGCGTCCCAAACATGAGCACCGTCTTTTATGACGCGCGAAACATTCCCAGGATGTCAAGCGATGTTGTTTCTTTAGGGACGGCCGTTGGTGAAAGAAAATACATCGTAGGAGAAATGTCGCAGTAGTTTTTCCCATTCACAAATGCTTATCATTGTTATTTATACCTCACGCTGAATTGTAACCTCTGCCCCACGTAGTGAAGCTAACTTGTACTTCTATACTAGACGATTTTCCGCTGCAGCGCACGGGCGCTGCCATGTTTCATCACGGGATCGTAACTGGCCTTCCCCCAGCCAGCTGCCCCAGCCAACGCACTCAGCCAGCGAAGCGGCCGTGGCGGTGCCACACACGCCGGTTGCAGCAGGATGTAAGCAAGTCACATGCTTGCGCAGCAAAATATAGTTCTACATGTAATCGCCTCAAAGTTGATAACGTTGAGACATTTGCGTTTTTTTTTGTTACGTACTACGCCACAGCGATAAGTGATATGTTTAATGTACTTCGCATTTATGGCGCATGTCTTTAACTGCTGTATTATAGCAATTGCCGGTAACTGTGGTTACAAGCCAACATGGCAGCACGCATGTAGACGCGACCGCTCGCTTCGATCCGGACTCGTGCTTGCTATTTGCCCACTGCCCTGACAGCCATAAAGAAATGGTGAAATCGGCTCTCACTTTGTGTCAGCTCACGCTGGGCGAAAAGCATGAGGTATGCTTTGTCTTTATTATTCAGATCAGCAGTGCTTATTTAGCCATGCCTGCTAAGCATTGCCTCCGAGAATATGAGAATTAATCTTAGAAACACTGCAAAATATTGACGAATACATTGCTCTCCAAGCTTCAGGACGCAAATATAAAGCAAATAAATGCGTAGGTTTCGAACTTACGGCCCACACAGCGCAAGACGACGAGGTGATAAATTCGAGGCGGAAGGAAACTGCATCCACAGGTGCCACCATCTTGACTTCTCCGGCGATGCCGCCTGCTCGCTTTTACTCGCGTGCGCGCAGGCGCTATGGGGACGCCGACCAGAGGACGCGGCGCGGATGGAGACAAATTGAGCAGCGCTGTCAAAGGCCACGGTAGGGGGACGGCCACGGTGCGGTGGCGCCGTCTAGTTTTCACTGAACACGCCAGCTGCGGAAAATCGTCTATAAGTTATTCCAATGTGTTTTCCGTTTCACGTGAAAAGCATCAGGAAGGCATCGACAAGGCGTATTACTGAACACGATTGAGACGTGTGGTGCTGGGCAGCACTCCACTCCCCTTGCAGCTTTGTGCTGAGCGGGCCTATGATTTTCAGGACGCCTGCTTCTTCCTTTTTTTATTAGGTTCACACTAAAGATGGATTGTCAAGAACGCGAATTCAATTCCCGGCCACGGCGGTGCCTTTAAAGAACACCCATGTACCTTGGTGCATATTAGAGAGCCCCGCGGATGCAATAGTTCGTCCGCAATCTTCCACTGCAGCGTGGCTCGTAATTGCATCGTGGTATGGACGCGTGAAACTCCGACAGGTATACACATGCAATATAATAATATAATTGTTGGTGTTTTACGCTCAAAAACTACGTGATGGTTATGAGAGACGCTGTAGTGCAGGGCTCCGGAAATTTTCACCATCTGGTGCTCTTTAACGTGCGCGTAAATCGAAGAATTTCGCCTCCATCGAAATGCGGCCGCCGCAGCCGGGATTCGATCCCGCGACCTTCGTTCGGGTCAGCAGTCCAGCAGATTACTACTAGACCACCGTGGCGCGTTATACAAATGCAATCAGAAGAACACATCGTCTTCCGTATACAAAACAAGAATTGGTGGTTAAAAACCTAATCGTACTGGCCATTACTTTAACAATTGGTGCTCCTCATTAAAGCGACCACGTTATAAGATTGTATGCACTTGGAAACGTGAGTGAAATATGATGACCTGCGGTGATTCCCAGCGAACGTGCCATCGACTCTTCGCCCGGCCCTCATCTCGTTCAGTTTTCTCACGGGAATGTTGTAGCTCCCAGCTCGCTTCACGCTTCTAGTGATTCGTGTCTCGCTTGGAATTTCCTCGGCCGCCGTCTCAGCAGCCGGCAAAGGAATGAGGACGATAGGAGAGAGATTCAGATGAGCATCCTCACGTGCACAGCCTTTTTGCTTGCTTTCGTCTCCCAGCGTGTAGAAGCTGCATAAATCTGGCCTTTCACGATCAGACAAGCTCAGCCACGTTGGCTAGGCCTGTTGTATATCACGCCCGCCCTCTTGCGCCTTTCCCGTACGGTCCAATGGGAAGGGCGTAGAAAAAAATTTTACTTGTGGTTGTTTTCTCTACTGTTTTTACTTTACAAATTCTGGCCTTATTACTTCTTAGTTTCACGCTTTCCCACTTCCATCTATTTTGCTGTTCTTCTTTTTGCCAACGAAAAGGCGACAGAACATGGTGGCCCCCGGCGTAATCCATTTTACGCTCGTCAAGGCGCAAATCACCTGACTGCTTGTGTTTGTTTTTGCGCTCCTCTCGCACACAGCCGGCTCCGCAAGTGTTTTCTCTTCAAGAAGAGCTAGTGGGCGAAGATACCTCGTTTCATTTCTCGAAATAATCTCCGCGCACTTTCTTCATTTCTCGCCTGTGACCGTCCCGAGCTAGTAGCAGCACACGCGCTTGAATTCAAATTAAAAACAAAAAAACATCAAGACAAACAAGACGATGTATGTAGCTTCTTGCTGGTTGCTTCGCATTACATCGATTCCCACAGTGCTTGGGTGCGCCCGATTTTTCTTCTAGTTTTAGGGGCGTAGCTCCTCTTAGTCTAACCTTGTCACGTCTCCGTTGTCCGGCGTATCTCCCGGCAGCCGGCAGTAAACGGCAGTATCTGTCCGGTGGTGGTGGTGGTGGTGTGCGGCATGACCACCCTTACTGCGCATGCGCATACCCTCTCCACACACCTCCTTTCCACTCCCCCTCACCATTCCCCATGTCCTCTACCCCTCTCCCCTTTCCCTCTCCACTCACCCTCTCACCTTCCCCTATCCCCTCCCCTTTCCACTCTTCCTCTGAAACGCGGGCTAGACATGCCGAAATTCTCTCCTGCGCAACGCCGCGACGAGCTCCAGCGCATGCGCGTCCCCTCCCCTTCCCTCTCCTCTCCTACGCTGCCCCCCTCTCGCCCGCCTGTCGACCGCGTTCCCCGCTCGCCCTGTGAGAATTAACGGCCAGGCTAGATGGAAGTCTCTTCGCGTTCCACGACGCGAGGTCGGTAGCATGCCCAACTAGCGCCAACGGAACGCGATCGTGCAAGTGCTCCGGCTTCGCATCGCCTCATGGTCCTCCTACGCCCCCCCCCCCCCTACCTTGCCTCGCGGCGCAGCGGCGCCGACGCAGGCAGTGTCGCGGCAGCGTCTTGATTGAAAAAACCGACCGCTCGCGCTGCACAGCCGTTCACTGACCACCCCGTATATATAGGCACTGGATTTTTACCTCCAAGGTAGTGCGTGTGTGCGATTTCTCCTGTGCGTGATTAAACAATGAAAATTCACAGCGTACATGTAAAATTAAAGTGAGCTGCAAGTCGTCATAACTCTCATCGAACCTTTAGTATAAACGCGCCCGATCTCACGTCGGTGATGATGTACTGGGCAGAATTCACGGAAGATTCACGGTTTACCGATTAATCTCCGCAGCTTCGCCCACTCATCATAATTCACTCCGTGGATATGCTGTGATTTTTTGTAGCGTTAGCTACACTAGCCTAGCCGAGCCAGTTTCGCGTGGCTCCTCAAGAGCCGAGCTGCGCATGCGCGAGGATCAGTGATGTCACACAGCTGGCGCATCGGAGCCGGCACCTCCCGCGCACTCTGCCGCTGCCGCGCGCGACTCGCTGCCGCCGGTCTGCGCTTTCCAGAGGAGTGACGTTGTAGCCGAGGTAGACGTACTGGCGCCGGCGCGCGCGCAGCTATTCGCCTTCGTTGTGCAGTCGCCGTCTAACACTGCGCCGGAGCCGCTTGATAGCGCCTCTGACTGGCGTTTGTGAGTGTGGTTTAGCCATGGAGAAGGAGAGCGCAGATGCTGCTCAACGGCGCAGAAGAGCGGAGAAGCTTAACTCATCGGATCCCGAAGTAGTTGCCTGGCAAAATAAATATACATGTGCCACATAATATGTATACCATGTGTGTGTCATTGGAGCAGCAGTAAGCATGATAATCAAGCTAATCCTAGACAATCAGGAAAGCTAAGAACAATCAGCTGAACGTTTGCTAACGATACGTTATCCTGGCATAGCCGAGCTAAGTCACTGCAGCATTTTTTTCTTTCTCATTCGTTAGTGTGCATTATACCAACGTCATATCCAAGACGGAAATCCGTTAGTGAAGTCTTGGTGGGCCCCGGCATAAAACACTTTCATGTTAAAATATTCGATTTGATTAGCACTAGGTGTCCGTTATTAGGATTCTCTTCGAACTTGAGAAATGGCTGACTGGGTTAGTTGGTGATTCATTCTGCGTTACGTTACGCGCTCGTATTTCAAGCAAGCAGAACTTGAGAACTTTATATTCCCACAGCGATGCTCTAAATGCGTCAAAGTGGCGTAGACAAAAAAAAAGTTTGCAAGTTCAAACATGCATAGCGATGAGTCGAAAGGTCCCGAACTGCTGATACAATGATAAGTACTTGATCATAAGCCATTCGCAATGTCATTTCTGTCATTTTTGTAACTTTCTATACTCTAAGAAAAAAAGAAGTCAAAAGAGCGCCAAGGCACGCTGACACTCTTCGGTTATACATTTGACCCCTTTGGGAATGTAGAAGCAGAAAATGCTGACCCGAAGGTCGCGGCTTCAAATCCCGGCTGCGGCGGCTGCATTTTCGATCGAGGCGGAAATGTTTGACGCCCGTGTACTTAACTTTCGGTGCACCCAGGTGGTCGGAATTTACGAAGCCCTCCACTACGGCGTCTCTCATATAAATAGCGGGGTTTCGGGACGTTAAACACCACATAAAATTATTATTATTAGAAGCCGATAATGAGAGTTAAGATATCTACAAGAGTCACTTGGCTCTCGTGCAGCGCGTTTCGATTGGCTTCCGTGTTGTAGACGCCGCCATATATGTTAACCATATCATGTGGCTAGCGCTCGGCACCGTTCGCATACGCTGTCTACCATGGCGCCGCGGCTGCGGCGACAGTTCCTACTCTCTCAGTATCCACTGTCTCTTGAAGTTCGTTGCATGCCTTGTAGTTTTGTGATCAAGAAAGCGTGCGCGCATCTTCGGTTGTGGTCATGCCATTTTGAACGCGGAGACTCCGTGCTCGAAGTGTCGCTTGCAGGGCGCCATATTCATGGACCTGCGGACACGGACAACGTGCGCCTGTTAACGGTGAGTGTACTGCTTTCGTAGCCACTAATTATACAGCTTTAGCTGGGCGTCTGCAGCAGCTCTGTTGCGGATGCCCAACTAAAGCCGTCGATAAAGGAGTTGAGTCCGTTAAGCGCATTGTTGCTCCCGTATTATGAGTGATGCAATCAATTACCAAGGGCGATCGATTTCTGATCGCAGACTGAAGGTACACGATGTCGTTTTTGAGATGCGCTTTCGTGTAAGTCCTAATCACATTTCCATCGATATTGAGTGTGGAGCGTGCGTTCGGGCGTGGAAACGTGCAAAAGAAAAAAAGTCTGACTGCAGAACACTTAGACGCACTAAATATAACGGTTTTTGTTGATTTAAAGACGGTTGATTGAGGTGCATATTTAGTACAACGCTTCCAGCACGTACGCGGCAGTCAGTTAAGCTGGACTCCTTGTTGGTCGACTTGCCGGGAAGGGGACAAGCTCTTACGCTACAATATCGACTGCGCGCGTTGTTGGGGCCACCGCCGTGCACTCTTTTCTCCTCGTTTCTGTTCGCTGTTTTCGTGGTTTGACTACATCGGCGATGATGTTCGGCGTTTTAACACAATCGACTGAGTGTAGGTGACTGTGGGGGCTATGTGCGGTAGTTCTAGCATATGGCATGTCCGGCCACAACGTACACGGCGTCCGCGCGCGCTGGTTGTCGTTCGGCCGTCCGCACTCACATGTGTTTGTCTGAGTCTTTAAGGATGGGTTACCTTTCTAAAACACGCCGTCAGTAGCTGCTCACGGCGTGCCCCTGACTGGTGGAGGATGCGCTAGCGTGTCGAAATATGCCGGTGCGAAGTCGGGCTTATTTCGGGATGCGAATTTTGAAGAGATTTCTGAGAAAAAAAAAAGGCAATCGTGCATAGCCTGTGCCTGTCGCAAAACGAAGTTCCCACCTACTTTTACTTAAAAATTTGTTTTCGGTTAGAAATTATTTAAAGCGAAATACTCACGCCGTGTGTATGTAAGGTAACGGTGTGTTGTACCAAGCGCGGTTTTAAATCCAAATATTCAGTCTAGGTGTGTTGGTTATTCCCAGAATCCCGGATCGCTTCTCGCGCCTGTTCACTCCAGTTGACACCCACACTCGGAGAAACGAAGGTGCCGCTATGCTCTGTCGCCTCGCCACGAGAAAGTCATCAGCGCCGTTCGGCCTGTCAACTAGGCACTCGGTCCCACACTCCCTTTGGTTGGGAACATGACGGAGGAAAAGGGGCACCCACGCAAAAGAGCCTGAACCAATTTGGTTTGTTGTTTAAAAAAGGCTCACATCATCTTGTGCTGCAAGTTTGTTACCGAGTGGCATGTTGCAAAGGCTACTATTTGCAAGTTCTGTTTTGCTCGATAAAAGGCAAACACATTGTTCCTTTCCATGTCTGTTTGCATTCGTTGTTTTGTTGGGAGGCTTTATTATGTCTGTGTAGATCCCTTTTCGCGTACCGTTTGGCAAACTATTACTACAATTTTGTTTTCTCATCACAATATCGCATCCTGTTTTTCAGATACCATTTGTCATGGCGGCTCACGCTGAACAGGAGCGACAACATAGCGAGTCACAAGTCTGATGACTCCAGTCATCACTACATTTTGGTTCATCCATAATCATAAGGAATAAATATGTAATCATGATGCCGATTTCTGCAGTAACTTTTGCAGCATACGACAATGTATGCACATTACACTCGCACATTTTAGTTGGCTATATTCACACAAGCATGTAAAGGAGGTCTACCTCAACTGCTTAAATCACAGACCATCTTTTCGTGCTTCCTGTACTACCCTGCTGGAAGAGCTGTGTCATTTCGATTAATTTCATTAAAATCATGCTAAAAGTTAACTATTCTTTTTTTTTGCACTCACTGGGCACAATGGCAAGTAGTAGTGGACTTGCTTAAAAGAAATACTTTACTATTTCCAAAAGTAGTCGCGCGAAGCTAGAGCATGAATCAATTGACTAGCTCAAAATAGTTCTAGAGCAGCTTGACGTTTCGGAGTGTGTCATTTGACCCACTTAGGAGCGTTACAAGGAAAGAATACTGATGCGCACACACATAAAAACACGGACTCGGGAGACTCGGACGAGCGCAAACTTTCAACTAACTTTATTTTTCGTCGTCAACAATATATGCCATCAGTCACGTGGTCACAACGCTAATCGCTTTTCACTGTCAGATCACAACAAGCCACGCAAGAATCTCTTTTCACCATGCAATAAGGAAACAGTAGGCTGGCTAACACACGCGTTTCCTCTAGTTGAGATAAAATAGGCTTCCAAAAGTTCCCGTGCGGTGCTAACTTGGCTTCGGCCCAAAACTCTGATCGCTCGGAAATTCGGTGCGCACATGCAATGTCGGACATGCGCTGGCAAATGCGCGTTCTCTTTATTAATTATGGTCAAGTCATTGGAAGCCTATTTATTTAACTTTATTTAGCTTTATTTATTTAACTTTTGGAAGCCTATTTTATCTCAACTACAGGAAACGCATGTGTTAGCCAGCCTACTGTTTCCTTATTGCATGGTGAAAAGAGATTCTTGCGTGGCTTGTTGTGATCTGACAGTGAAAAGCGATTAGCGTTGTGACCACGTGACTGATGGCATATATTGTTGACGACGAAAAATAAAGTTAGTTGAAACCGAGTCTCCCGAGTCCGTGTTTTTATGTGTGTGCGCATCAGTATTCTTTCCTTGCAAGTATGAACCAACTCGCCCAGCAGCAAGTTTTATTAGGAGCGTTACCGGCAAGAATGTTCTGACTCCCTCAGAAGTGGTAATGTGATCCATCAGATAAGAGTCTTTTCACTCTTCCTAAGAGAGTCAAGCTACACTATTAGAGCGCACCGACTCTCAGCTCCGAAGAGAGCTCACGTATCACTCCAGAGAGTCGTACGTATATGTTGCAAGTCAGAACTCTCCAAAAAAGTCACACATCCTCTCTTTTTTAAATGCGAAGCATTTCTTAGCGAACCTCAGGCACTTAGACCGTTTCTATATCTATCTATCTATCTATCTATCTATCTATCTATCTATCTATCTATCTATCTATCTATCTATCTATCTATCTATCTATCTATCTATCTATCTATCTATCTATCTATCTATCTAGCCGCCTACGTCTGGGCGCTCTCCTGGTCGTCTACATAACTTGTAAAATACCAAAATTGGCATAAGAGGGGATCATTGTATGACGAACACGATTCACTGGTCATGACATGAATAACGCAAAATACCTGTCGCGTACGTCATGAAACCCTTTCTTTCAGTCACGTGTGGCACATACCCTTATACCAGAGAGAGAGGGAGAAAGAGAAGAGGAAAGGCAGGGAGGTTAACCAGAAGAACGTCCGGTTTGCTACCCCCGTATACCAGAGTTCATGTTATGCGGGTATGTCCCACAGGTGACACAGAGCCTCAACGAACACATAAACCGCGAGCACACACATCGACACGCAAGGAAAGTGATAATAATAATAATTGTTCGGCTTATATGGCCCAAAACCACGATATGATTATGACAGACGCCGTAGCGAAGGGCTCCGGAAATTTTGACCATTGGGTATTCTTTAAGGTGTACCCAGATCGCACAGTACACGGGCATCTAGCATTTTGCCTGCATCGAAATGCGACCGCCGCAGCCGGGATCGAACCCGCGACGTTCGGGTCAGCAGCCGAGCACCGTAACCGCTTCACCACCGCGGCGGAAGCAAGGAAAGTGAGGAAGTTGAAGACACAATACCCGTGGAAGACGCTCAACTACGATCCACTCGTCCACGTGGTCCGCAACGTGGATAACGCGAAAACTGGGGTCAATGCTTCCTACAATAAATCGGCTGAGAGAACCAGGCCTGTCATCATTACCGGCGACTTCAACGTTGATTTATCAATACCCAACAACGATTGGTCCTTATACTGCGCGAAAGACGGCTTGGATGTGGACAGGGCATCAAAAGACCTCGCTGTCACGTCCACGACGGAAGGCATCATACATCATTTCATTGTAAGAGGCGTCCAAGATTTCCACCAGTTGCAGTATACCACGCACTTCACTACACTTAGAATCCTTATAACCGCGATCACGAACGGATCCGATTAACAAGTCCGGTCCAGCCGCTGGTGCTGCTCACTGATCACGGTGATGATGACCTTGTTCGAGAACTGTCAAGAGCCCCTTCTACACATACACACGGGTTCGTGAAACATGCGTGCGTTCTCCGTTATAACGGACAAGTATAAGCATAACAACTGTAACTGTGACTGTAACGTGCGTACAGTGCTCCTGCACGTGCCACTCGGCTGTGTGCATATCTAGGGAAACTTTCCTGAATGAAGCTCACTTGCGAGCTAACGGCTGTCCTGTGCATCTGGGTTCCTTCTTTGTCCTCATCGGATTCGCGCTATTCAGTATTGAAGCATATAAGCACTATATACCAGCTTACCGCGTCTGGTGTTGATAACACCCATGTTGGCATCGTTACGCAACTGTAAACAACTGCTTATATAATACATATGCTCTTCAACAGATGAGTGTGCGTATACTAATTCCACATTTCTCTAGCGTCATACCGTAACGTCTCGCTCAATGTGAAAAATTACGCCACAGTCACCATCACGCGCATGCTTCGCATTACATCGATTCCCACGGTACGTGGGATCTGCCGAATTTTTTTTTCTTAGGGTGTAGAAAGCTTTGCCGAAGTTACCGAAGGACATAAAGGCTGTACATCAGGGACAAAAAGTTAAAGGTGTAAACATAACTAAAAAATTACACCATCTCTAAAGGGGACCATGAGCTAATGGGGACCATGAGGCGATGCGAAGCCGGCGCACTTGCCCGATCGCGTTCCGTTGGCGTTCGCTGGGCATGCTACCGACCTCGCGTCGTGGAACGCGAAGAGGAATACTACGCGCGTCGTGTCTTCCCTCTAGCCTGGCCGTTAATTCTCACAGGGCGTGCGGGGAACGCGGTCGACAGGCGCGCGAGAGAGAGGCAGCGGAGGAGAGGAGAGAGAGGGGGAGGGGACGCGCATGCGCTGGCCCTCATCGCGGCGCTGCGCAGGAGAGAATTTCGGCATGTCGAGCCCGCATTTCAGAGGAGCCAACCGAGGCAAGCGCTGGACTGAACGCGCGCAGCGCTCTACCACTTGAAGGAGCGGAGACTAGAGGAGGAGAGTAGCGTATGCGCCGTGAGAGCGGAAGCGAGAACGCAGGAGAAGCGCAAGCAGGTGCTGGTAGAGAAGTGGAGAGAGTAACGCAGCTGTTGGAGAGAGGGAAGGAGGAGAGTTGCGCATGCGTAGTGTGAGTGCGGACTACTACGCCGCGTGCGGATTACCACGCCGCGTGACATACTCCCGAGCAAGAGATACTTCGCATCTAAAAGTAAATTTTGGCTGTTCTAAGGTAAATTATATCGCTTTATCGCGCTTGTGTTTGAGCTCCAGCTATAGCAAAGCATTTCTTTACGTTAACCTCGCCGTAAGGAGCAACGGTGCGCATAATTTAAGCACGCAGGCACTCCGTACGAGACGCATCAATAAAAAAGAAAAAGAAGAAATTCCGCGATGTAATGATGTAATGCAAAAGTGACAGCGGGTAACGCGCTTTGACGCTTCGTTTCACCTTAGGCCAAGGGTTGTGAGGCGCGTCGACATCTTTGTGTGAATCGAGTCCTTGTGCGCTACCACGCGCATCGACGACATCGTGACGCCTAAAGGGTAGTTTATGTTACGACATGCGGAGCTTGGCAATTGTATTCTAGGGGAAGCGTCAGTTTCATCGAGGAAAAATGCATGCTTCGGTACGCTGAGGCGCTCGTCATCAGCAGCTTTCGTTAGCGCATTCCTGCGAGTCGAGCGACGCGAGAGTACAAGTGGCAGAGCTGTAGTGATGCTTACGGAATAATCGCTACACTGTTTTAAAAACGGATAGCCGGCATCACAGGACTGTTCCCTGCGGTGACGTTTTGCCAATGTTATGCAGCGAACGGTTAGCCAGCAGTAGCAAGCAGTACCCAAAAGTAGCATACAACAGCCGTCAATGAGCTACTGTTAAGTAAAGTGCGTTGGGGGCTAGTTGGTATGACATTGGAACGGTAAGGAAGTGCGCGGTTGACGGAACACAAGAAGAAGTGGTACACAGGACGAGCGCAGTCCTGCGCTCGTCCTGTGTACTACTTCTTCTTGTGTTCCGTCAACCGCGCAGTTCCTTACCGTTCTAAGAGCTACTGTTAGCAAATGGTAGTCAAGAAAAGCCAAAGTTATTGAACAGGCAATAATATTTAGCGCTAGGCAACATCACCGCTCAACAAAATTGCCACTCACTGGCCAATATCCGCCCACAGTTTGCCACCAAACCACAACGTTGACGAATTCCATAGTAACAGCGAAAGGGTAGCAATGGTTGTTATAAATCTCAACAGGAGATATAAAATGAAAGTATTGGCCGCGAGATCGCGCGGAGTCGCCGCCTGGCGGCTACTGACTGAAGCGCGCCTAGTGTGGATTGCTCCCTGCGTCGTCTGCTAGCCACGTAGTGTTTGCATGTGCGCGTACGTCCTGCACGTTCTCAAAGGGCGGTTTGTTCTGTTATGTTAGCGCGAGTTTAACTGCTCGTACGTATACCTAACATGGTCGACAGAAGCAAATGACCTTGCTCGGCTGCATGCGCATTGTAATAAGATAAGTGAGTGCGACTTTCGAGAGGGCTGTGTATTGGTGTCGTCCGCTTCGTTCGCCAGAATCATATCAGTGTTGGTGCCGCTTTCTGGTTCAAGCACACCCTGAAGTGCGCTTGGCGTAGTCCTAAGCACGAGGAATATTAAATAGTGTGTGAATGCAGCGTTTCAGCGACTCGGTGGTAAACAAAAACGAGGCTCATGCACTTTCGCGTTGTTGGTGTATAACCGCGGCACTCCAGTTCATGATGAGCTTTAGTTGTGCTTAAGATGTCCTTTTATTGTACGGTCGTTGTCCCGCTACAGCGAAATATTTCCATCAAGTGAAGTTTGAGACTTCGGTGCTCAAACTGTCCCTAAAAAAAAGAAAAGAAAAAACAGACAATGGAATGACACGGCAGTGATAAAACGAAGTTGTCGCGCGCAATTTTAACTTGGGGCGAAATTTATGCAGAACCACCCGTGTGCTTAGATTTAGGTACGCTTTGAAGGACCCAGATGCTCAAAATTATTCCCGACGGCGTGCCTTATATTTATGTCGTATAATTTCACGCAAAACCTTTTACATTATCTTGAGCGTTTGTGTGGAGTCGTTATAAATTGATGGAAGGCAGCGGACATTATTAGTTTGAAACAAAAAAGACACTTGTTCCATAAAATAACCGGACCTTTGTTGCATCATTGTCGTGCACGTAATCAATCGATGAAAGCCCTGTGCTAAATTCTTACCTGCGTATATATGCGTATTCGCGTGAACAGTGCTAATGAACTCATTGCACAGGAATATGGGCTGGTATACAAGTGAACAAGATCGAAGTAAACACTTAAGTAGTTCAGTCGTGCTACTGCAGTGCGTAGTACACAAAACTACAAGCTAAACACGTACAGAGAAAACAACAAAAACGTCATATAGTGCGTAAGCGCAGACTGTCATCCAAGGCGAGCATCCCTTTCATCGCCAGATTGCGCTTCTCTCACTAGTAATAGTAACATTCGATGATCTTCGTGCATCGATTCAACAATGAAGAGCGTATATATTACCAGTAAGCTGCAATAAACGCATTTTATTCGCCGACAATCGGCTCAAACCGCTCACAACAAAGCGCCGCTGTGTGCATTTGTATACGCGCCTCCGACCGCCTCTCCACACTAACGCGGCGATGGTGCTGCCACCTATAGGTCGATCTCGCGGCCAATAGTACGTAGAAAGGTTGCTCTTTGAGCTAGTTGGCGTTTCATGAAAAAAGCGCGAGAAAAGACGACAGGCAGCGCTTCGTTCTTCCGTGGTCCACATCGTCTTTTTTCGTCGCTTTAGCCTCGTTCACAGGGGCACGCTACAGCGTTCAGCCGGGCACTTTAATGAGGATGTCCTAAAGGTACGAACCCAGTACACAGCACTCAAGGACGACTTTAATGTTAATATATGAAATCAGCAAAAAAAAGAAAACATGCAACCTGTAACTGTGAGATCGACTCAAGGAATAACATAAACGGGATATTAGTGGAATTCGCAGAACGTAATCAACGCAGTATAATGGGCGCCTTCTTCAGAAAGCTTAGACGCGGGAAGTGGACATGGAAAAGCCGTAACGGCGAAACACGGTGTAAAATAAGATAGATGTTCGGAGGCATAGAACAAAACACGGTGGGTATAGGTAACGCGTATAGCGTTCATATATATCAATGAGGGCGAGGGCCGTCCTCCACCCGTCAAGAACAAGAACAGAATCTTTCAATTCACATGTTCACATGCTTTGAAGCCTGGCGCGATTCTATGCTTCTGCCACGCTGCATTACATGCGTTATAGGGACTCCTCCATTTACGCGACATTCATATAATACCGTTTTCTTTTTCGAAGTAGTTTCAAGCAATGGTGTGGTTCTGTGGTAGAACACATGCTTGCTACGCAGAAGGCCTGGCTTCGATTCTCAATGGCAGCGAAGGTTTTTATTATTTATTTCGTTTGCACCTTTCTCGATTTTTCGCTCACAGGCAACACTGATTTTTCGCACGTAACCAACAACACCGATGCCGACGCCGGAATTACTGCGAAACGAGCTCTTTGACGCTATCGCGTTAATGTAATCACTGAAAATGGGCCAATGTAGAAAATTAATCGCTGAAAATGGGCCAATGTAGATGTACTCCATGTAAAAACGGGTGAATAAAAGATACTTCTTATGAAGAATACGATGCATCAAAAAAAGGTAAACTGGCACAGAGGGATCGAAAGAAGCCGTAACTTGTCTGATTTCTGAAGTAGCAACTGAATTACGAGGTAAAGCACCACGGCAAATTGTAAGAAAGTTCATTCGCGACACAAAAGACCCAGGTGCGGCGCCAGGATATTTTACTCGTGAGTTTCTTCACTGGGGCTGGCAACTTATGCGTTGTGTTTCGACTATGTTTGCTCTTGGGCGGGCAACAGCGGGAGGTGACAGGCGACATTTAGGGGGGGGGGGGAGGAGGTGGCGCCCCTGAAGAACACAAATGGCTTGCGTGATAGATTCCTTATCTCGTTATCAGCGCAAGGGGAGCTCGCTCGCCATCGAAGCTGCACTGACGTCGCTACTGATATTGGCCAAAGGGCTGATCACAAGACAAAGCTTCCCGCACCAAGCAACCTGGCTGCGCATTTGTTGGGTGTGGAACGTCTGCTTTGTGATTAGGTAGCGCAGAATATTATTTTGGAAAACTTGCATCCGATTGGCAGCACAGGAGGAAGCACGCTAGGCTGAGTGAGTAATATTTGACGCATTATAAATTGCTAATAACTCAAATAATGCATTGCATTTTTTATGCAGAATAGTAGATGACGTCCTGGACTTCAATGAGAGATATATAAAAAATGAAAAATGACCTTTTTGAGAAAGCTATTCCTAAACTTTGGCGCTCCTTGGTAAACCACTTCAGTTTTAGCACAGTTTTCAAGTGCAACGGTGAGCGCGAAAACCACGATAATCATTTTGAAAGGAAGAAAAAATATGAAAGTCAATATCTATCGAGTTTTATTATCTTCAGTTTAACTTCTCTGTAGCAATAAATTCCTGAGATACACGTATTTTGTGCTGCTTATCATGTTCGGGATTTTTGTCTTCAAAAGTTCCTCAAGAGCAGAAAGAAATAAAATACTCAAAAGACTACATCGATGTTTTTATTGCATTGTAATGACAATTGGGACGAAGAAGTGCACCATTTTTTCACTAGGTGCGGTCAAAATTCTGAAACTGCGAAATTGACGGAGAAGTGTTATTGCGGCCAGAATTAGTACAAATTTTTTTACAGGCGAACAATTTCTTCAAGCGAAACTAACCCAAGATATCACTGTTCACGGTCTAAACCTTGCGCCTGGAGTAAATTTCATCCAAATCGGGAATGGCGACCGGGACCTTGTGTTCGTTCTTATCACAACACACCCTAAAAGGAAACTCTGTGTCGGCAGGGCCTAAAGCACGCAGTGAAAGATAAGAGAGAAGGAATGAAACTCCTAGACCACTCCCGGAAGTGGGCAGCCACCTCACTGCAAGTAGCCGTGAGACTGAGCCTAGCCCTCTCTCTGTAAGATGTGCTCTCCATGCACGGCCCCTCTGTTGGCGATCACGTATTCAGGTAATGTAACAAGTATTCACCGTAACAGATGAGCGAAACAATGTTATTAGCAATTTCAGTGACATGTGAATGCGGCGGAAGAGGCACGAGACCTATTTTGAGCTGTACAGTTCGCTGATAAGAACAATAGGATCATCGATGAGGGTAGAAAGACAGCGCCATATACGTCCCGCGGAAGAACCGCCGATGGAGATGGCATATCAGTTGAGTGGCACCAAATGCAGGCATCAACGCAGGCCTAAAATGAAAACCTCTCACGCAGGACATCATTGGGAGAGGTCTTGCAC
Source organism: Rhipicephalus sanguineus (assembly GCF_013339695.2). Taxonomy (NCBI): domain Eukaryota; kingdom Metazoa; phylum Arthropoda; class Arachnida; order Ixodida; family Ixodidae; genus Rhipicephalus; species Rhipicephalus sanguineus. Next base: position 215,663,983 of record NC_051178.1, read on the forward strand.
TCATCGTAGAATAGGCTGATGATGAGGCAAGACTACCAAGCCGACATTGGCCAACACGCTGTGCGAAGTTAGCCAACACTAAGCGCCATTCCACAACACTGGCACACAAGGGGCCAACCAGCGTTGGGTTTATGCGAGGCAGGGTTGCCGTTAGGTGGATTTGTAAAGGAGCAAGAGCTCAAGCTAAAAGCAGCCAAAGTAGCCATCCCACTTAATTGCATCATGTAGCCAAATAGAACAGACGCTGTAATATCTGTAGAGTTCGTATTATTTAGCAGTCAAGAATGCCATTTTCAATATGCAAGGCTATTCAAAGAAATTTGCCGTGTTTGGATGCGAATTTAAAGCTTATGGCATACGATACCTGAGTTGCTCCATGGCTCTGTTGCGTGGGACCCTGCCGAAGTGAGCATGCATTGGCTCTCAAGAGACTACAAAGCCTGCCAGGTTCGTCCTGGTGAGGCATGGAAAGAGGGAGAGCTGCACTGCAATGAAGCCTCAGCTTGGATGAGAATCCCTTTCTGCCCGTCGCAATAAACTGAGATTCAATTTTTTTTTGCATTGAATTTACTATATTAAACTGGAATTAACGAGGAAACTTACCTAGAGAAACCGCATTACATGACAAAGCGTATTGATTATGAGTGCAAAATCCTGGAGTACCCTGCCAAAACAAACGTGTATACTCACTCACTCAGTTTTCTTTTTTTTTTTTTTTTGTCCGGACATCTAACCAGTGGAACAGGCTGACTGAAAAGCAAGTGCGCAGTGTCAATGAATGCATTTTAATTGTTATTCTTTATTCATTAATTACCCAGCCACGCCAAAGTGGCTGCGGTGTAACGGATGAATGAAATATAGAAATAGCAGCAAAATATAGTCGCACTTGCTTGGTCCTAAAACCCCAGATAAGTTGCCAATAAATAAATAAATAAATTCAGTGCGCCTGCATATAGTTTATAGGGAATACAGATTTCGTGCTGAGTAACCTTGGAACATTCCTGCCAACAAGTCAGTGGGGACGTCGAACGAAGCTCGAAGCCGCCGGAGGAATTTGATTAGCAGAGCTTGCATAATACCAGCCTAGCTTTAGATAGCAAAATGTGGTTGAAGATGTGCAGCCCCGCTTCATTTTGTCGAGGGTCTCTGTTTTTGTCGAGTTCACACGAGAACACGCGCTGGGAATAAGGATTAGAAACTTGCGCGTACCATAAGTATAGATGGCTGACAGCGTGAGCAGTCTGCTAGACACGCGTTCGTCAACATGCACGCAACTTGGCCGCTCCGTATTTGCATGCGCATTGTGTTTGGGTGCCTCGATGAGCTCCAGGACCCGCGCGCGCATCGGCTGACACGACAGAAAAGCTTGTAAACAGTGGAATGTATCTGCGAATAATAAGTAACATGGTTACTAAATGCGCCAAAACACAAGTTCAAAATTAGCCAGATAGTAGCCACGAAGCCGATCTCGAATTTTCGTCGTGTGACGGGGTCGCAAAGTAGCCAATTTGGTGCAAGGTAGTCACCAACGGCCACCCCTATGCGAGGAAATAAATACATTTCATGTCGTGTTTGTCGTGTGGTATTACTTATGTCGTGCATTTTCTTGTACGCCAGCTAAAGACAAAGCTGCGATGTCATCTCGTCATTTACGTTACACGTGACACGCATGTCATGCCATTCGTGTTATGTCATGCCAGTAATATCATTACTACTACTGGTCCATGTGACATGCCATTATCGCTTGTTTCGCATGCATGCAGGCACTATGCGGCATATACCACGTTAAATAACCGACAAGGACAGCTTCAAAAGGAAGGCAAATGTGAATTGTGGCAGTTATGAAAAACGATGTAGCTGGCATGCATATCATGTGCGCGCACAATACGTGATATCCATTTGCGTATACAGTGTTGCAAGGCCACCGTGACATCGGGAGACATCTTGTAATTTATTTAGTGACATGCATGACCAGCGTGTCACGCTGTTCATGATATGACTAGTCATTCACTGAAGTGGACATGTTCATGGTTCCATGCTAAGGTTAGGCAAAAAAAAAGAAAACTACACACGAAGTAATAACAAGGAAAATATGTGTGATGAATTTTACTTACTTATAGTATCAGCTGTTAGTATTAAAAGGTTCAGTGGGCAGTCAGCGCTGCTCGTGTATTTTTACCTATGCGTTTGACGGTTCTTTTCGCTGCACTTTAGCAATGCAGTAACTCATGCCATGACACGGAATCAACAGACTACTAATACTATTATTATTATCTTTGTACAAAGCTACTAGTGGGGTTCCTCAAGGGTCGGTACTGGGCCCACTCCTCTTTTTAATTTATGTTAATGCTGTTTCTTCTGTCATTCGAAATTCTTCTTTCCTTTTGTATGCCGATGACTTGAAGATATTTAAGGAAATTCATTCAGTTATCGATTGTCGCTTGCTGCAATCTGATTTGTGTTCCTTTTCTGCATGGTGCAGGAGCAATAACCTCTCCCTAAATATTTCAAAAATCAAGGTAATGAATTTCCCTCGAAAAACATCTAGTGTGCCATTTTTATATTTTGTCAATTCTGTGTCGTTGTGTGAGGTATGTGAGATCAATGATCTAGGTACGTGTTCTTTTTGATAGCACCTTACACTTTTCTGCTCACGCTAAGCGTGTTGCTTTGCGGGGTCTTCGCACCCTAGGCTGTGTTTGCAGAATGTCTAGAGAATTCCGTTCTACTATGCCCTTCCGAAAATTGTACACCGCGCTATGTCTTCCTCAACTAGAGTATGCATCTGTGATCTGGAATGTCATTCCTAATTCCAGCAGCAACGCCATTGAGCGAGTCCAGAAAAATTTCCTAAGCATTTACAACCGTCGTTTCGCTAGAAATGACTCTGGATCTCGTTCTAACGCTGCTGGATTATTATCATTGCCATCACTTTGCTGCCGAGGAAATCGCGCTGATCTGTTATTTCTATACAAGCTTGTGCATGGTATCATGTCCTGCCCTGTACTGCTCAACTGTCTTAATTTCCGAATTCCACGTAAGCTGACCAGAGAGAATAGACCTTTTCGTGTAACCGCCTGCCTCTGTGAACATTCGACCATTGGCAGGATACAACATCTTTACAATGCTTACTTCTTGGAGCTCGATGTTTTTCACAGCTCCCAGTCGATGTTCTGCTCTGAGCTTTGCACTGTACCTACATAGCCTCGTACACTGTTGACATTTTTTATTACTTTTTTTTCTTTCGACCATTGGCAGGATACAACGTCTTTACAATGCTTACTTTTTGGAGCTCGATGTTTTTCACAGCTCCCAGTCGTTGTTCTGCTCCGAGCTTTGCACTGTACTTACATAGCCTCGTACACTGTTGACTTTTTTTTTTCCTGCCCATAGTTGTATATGTGCAATTTTATAACGTTTTTTATCCCTGATATTTTATTATGAATGTTGCCTTTGTTTTGTTGTTTTTTTTTCGTGCGCCAGTACAAATACCTTATGGTTGTTCCTGGGCACGTTAAATAAACGTTTCATTTGATTATTATTATTATTATTATTATTATTATTATTATTATTATTATTATTATTATTATTATTATTATTATTATTATTATTATTATTATTATTATTACAGGCTTGATACACAAACACCATGCCAACATTAAATAACTATTTTAAGCGAAAGCGCTCTGGTTATGTGCTTTAATTCACCTGGTTGCTTTTCGCCCCGCCACGGTGGTCTAGTGGTTATGGCGCTCGACTGCTGACCCGAAGGTCGCGGGATCGAATCCCGGCCGCGGCGGCTGCATTTCGGCGGCTGCGTCTCTCATAATCATAGCGTGGTTTTGGGACGTTAAACCCCAGATATTATTATTATTATGATTGCTTTTCAACGGACTGTTTCAATACGGATACTGAAAGTAAATATATAGACAAAAATATGCGCGGCGGAGTTCATCGGTGTATCGGTGAATTCTGTTGGATTAATTAGGCAGTCATTATGAAATCAACGCGCATAACTTGTCGCAAAGTATTATTCCCTCGTATTTTCAACGGGGCCTTTACATTGGTGGGCGATATGTGTCACATCTGTAAAGCATTCATTGTATATTTTTATGACTCGGCAGTGTTGCCAACCAATTTTTGAAAGACACCCTACGTCAAGGTTAAAATTAGCCTACTTCAGGACTCTCTTTATTAACGTACTTTTAACCCTACGCCCAAAATAGCGCCGTGTAACAATGATAAAGTGAATACTACACTTCGCTGTACGACATGCAAGCGTGTGGTGGCGCTCAAGTCGGTAGAAACTTGAGCAGTTTGAAAATTAGTTTCAAAGAGAGACTAAAGACCACGAAAGGCAGCGGATGGAAAGAACGGTATTTTTATGGGAAGAACGTGGACTCACTGTTGAAAAAAAGAACTGGGAGACTCAGGCGGAAAAGACGCTAGAAGAAATGGAAGGCAAATCGGGTCTGAGCAACTACCGAAAGTGTCAAGACGAAATAAGCAAGGATACATTTTAAGATAATTGAAGGGAAATCGCTTCGCTGTTTCAAGGGAGGTTGGGTTGCCTTAAAACGCGTAGTCATAACTCGAGATTAAGTGAAGAGAAATGCGCATGCGTGGGCAAGGTGGGCAAGGACACGACGGAGCGTGTTTTAATTGAATGTGGAGATTTACACTCGGGTGTATGTTAGGGCACTAGCCTACATGAAGCCTTGGGTTTTGGGGACAGCCGTGGAAAGGTAAACAGGTCGGCGACAAGACGACTGGAGGAAGCTAACTTTAATTTAGCTGGGCAACATTACGCCTTAATATAATGATGACAACCTTGACCTCGGTGGAGTCACCCGCCCGTGGTAAAAGCTATTTTGTCCATCCACCCAAGGTCATCGAAAAAAACTCGCATTATGCCTTCGCCTAAGACGACTGGAAGGCGAAATCAGTTTTCCTTTTTTCTCAGACGACTGTATTCATCCCCCCGCCCTCGAAAAATTTCTGCACCTAGCGTGGTTTTGCAAGGCCTCCGGGATCTGAGACATGCAAGCTTTCTGCACCTCACGTGCCTCCGAGAAAGGCCCATCTTTGACTTAGTGACGATGTCATGAGATTACGTCATTATTTTACGTTACATTGTGACGTCACCGTAACGTCAGTGTGACTTCATGATGACGTCACAAATTCCGCCCATCTGTGACGTCATTATGACGAGTTAAGAAGACGGTTGAACTGACCGCCCTCGCAAAATTTAAAAGCACCTCCACGCGACGAACGGATAGGAGACGACACAGAGGGAGGAAACCGTCCATGAGAAAAAAAGGGATGTGTGACGTATTATTTTTCATCTCTGCCCTATGCTGGCGACATATGATTTAAGACCGTTCCAATTTTATTCAAAGAAAGATTTAGTTTTCGCATCTCTTTAGGGAATGTAACCCTCAGATATGTCGCGCAAATCGTCTACATTCTTCGCTGATCGATGACGAGCAAAATTTGAAAATTACCCTACGTCTTATGAGAAAATTGTATTACCGTCCTACTACCCACGCTGGCCGAAAAATTTCGTAATTACCCTATAATTAGGATAATTACCCTACATGTAGGATAATTACCCTACGGTTGGCAACTCTGTGACTCGGTGCATTGCCAAGGTTTGCTCGGTATAGCTCGGTGAAGGGCCTAACTCATTAGCCAAAGTTTGTCAGCTACGAACGGTCTCTTTTTCTGGCTGCGCATTCGTTCTTTCCGAAGGTGGGAGCCATGCTAACTCATACAAAGAAGGCGCGGTTGGTTCCTTGGCAAAGTATTGTAGTGACTCCGAGTGGATAGTGCGCGTTAAAAGCTCTTTAGGTTCAAGCGCGGAGAGCTACGCCCGTGCATTTTGGCTAGGTATACGAGATCACCTGCTCTAGTGGTACCATTCAATGGAGGCACGGGGCAATGAAGTTGCCTATATAGATAGCTTCGAGAGAGGACGTGAGATTACGTTGGGCCCCCTTCTACACGGTTCGGGCGGGCAGCGTATGGACGTGCGCTTTCCGAAAGGCCTCTCTATCGATTGAGTGCTTGACCGGGACATGGGCCGACAGCACGATCTGCAAATAACGACCAACACATAAAGTACGCCTCATTTTCTGGCTCGTTGCGAAAGAGCAAACAGCTCTCTGTCGCCAGTCAGCGTCGTTGCGTTTTGGTAGCCGCCGGCTCAAGGGCTTCCTGCAGTGCTCAGAGGCGCGGTCTATCAAAATAAACAAGAACCCCACCCCACCCCCCACCCCCCCAAAAAAGAAAGAAAGAACAGCGGCCTCTGGACTGAGGGCTCCACACTGTGAAACCAACTAAAAATAAAGTTGTACACTACTAATGTTACCACCGATGTGTGCCATCCACTTTCCATCCTACGTAATTGCAGCATATTACAATTAAATTCTGGGCCTTTACGTACCGAGACCAGGATATGATGGAGTACTTGGCATTATTTTGATCACCGTAATGAAGCACGTGTGCACGAGCAGCCGATTGCGATTGAGGTTGTGTTGCTCAGACAGATAGCGGACCTTTCTCATTAACGACGACAAATTTTGTGATAACTCCTGGAGTTTTTGGACGTGCACCTAAATCAAGCCGCAGGTTGTTTTCTGTTCATATCGCCTTGGGGGGTGTTATCACCCGCTGTAAAGTCGTTTGCGCGCCTCGCGGATTAGCCGCATTCAGCCTTAACAGCCGCCGATCGAGAGGTGGCGTTGTGATCGCGTGGTGTAAGGCGGCGCTGGCGCCGCCCTGTCGGCGAGGATAGATAGGCGTACAGAAAACAGCAGCGAGTCTCTTTGGGGTTAGGTAGCGGGCGTGGATGGACGTCTTCCTCGGTGGGTCCGTGGGGGACGATACCGCGGCTCGTTTCCCGCGGGCCCTTGTGATGAGTCGAAGTTCGGCGACGCCGCATTCGCGGTATACTGTGTCTGTTATGTTTTCTGTGTATTGTCTTGGCATTGTATAATGTTACTTAGCGTGTTACTAGTTGTGTATCAGGTTCGGCAGGCGAGCTCGCCGTGATTTAAAAGCAGGTTAATAAACGTACACCTGTTGGTTTGCCCGACGCCGTCTACTGTCTCCGTGTGTTCCGAGAACAGCTCATCTTTTCAGACCCCACAGCCTTTATAAACGTTTGCTCGCTCCGTCCGTAATCGAACCTGCGTCTTCCAGCCCAGCAGCGCTACGCCGTAGTTACTAAGCTACAACATATCGGCATGATTATTCCATAGCATGGCGTCAATATACCATTTGGTTCGTTGCAGCCTCGAAAAGAGACTTTGCCCACAGCTCTGAATGACGCGAAGAGCGAGAACGAACTGCGCGAAGTTACGATATCATAGTGAAAATTGTTTTAGTGAGCATCAGAGTTATTCAATGTCATTCGCTCACCTTAGCTCGGCTATTTCTCGCAATTTTCGTTATGAATTGGGTAATGGAAAGTACGCTCTAAAGTTGTCTTGATAGAACGTAAGCGAGATGTATAAGGTAAATAATCTTTTCCACCGCAATCTGCATGTCAGCAGCATTGACGCCAGAAAACCAAGTTCGAAAGTAGGCCCTCTCCTAGCTGTGACATAACCTAAGCTAACCATTTTTCGTAAGTTTGGCATTTATTAATACCTCTCAATTGTTGCAGACAAACAACGCACGTAATGACTGAAAGCACAGACTAATAAAAAGGAAAAATCAGCGCAAGGCTGTGGCACAGCAGCAGAGCTGGTGGGCGGCTTGGCTAGGCTTTGACCCTCATCTTTCCCAGAATTTGTTGCACAGATGGCTATGCTCTTTCTCTTTTGTCTTTCTCTCTCTGTATCTATTTTTTCTCCCTTTCCTTTAATAAAGTTTATTAAAATAATAAAGTTTATTCCTCCTCCTCCCTTTTTCTCTCTCTCTGTAGTCCTTCTCTCGCCTTCTACCTTTTTCTCTGTTTCTTCCCTTTCTTTCTATCTATTTCTATGTTGATATTTACTTTTACCTATCTCTCTCCTATCTCTCTCTCTCTCTGCACTCGTTGTCCCATCCGGTGGACAAATTGGCGTTCGTGTTCTGTATGTGAATTTCTGCGAATAAACTTCAGTTGTTAGTGGCGCTCCGTGCCGTGTCCTTTCTTGTGTATGTCCTGCTTTGCGCCTTGAAAATCAATTATGCGCGTTCTAGGAGCGAAGCAGAAGAGGACCAAGTTGAAGATGACGAAGAGAGCGCGGTCCAGTTTATGAAGATGATAGTTTTATTGCGATAGCAATTAAGAGGGCTATTAAAAAAGTAAAGGCCGTTTGCTTATATTTAAATATTTACACATTCGAATGAAGATTTAATTGTGCAGCGCCATCTCTTAATTCTTCGCGAATGTACTGAAGTTACTGTTCTGACTCAGTAGTCGTCTGTTTGTCGGGGAATGCAAACGACAATGTCTGCGAAAATCGTTGCTCGCGCCTCTTGTAAGTGCGAGCTGTAATTCAATTTTCGCTTGCAAAAGGATCATCAGCTTCTCAAATTTATGCACAATTGTACCCAGTTTATGGACATGAAGCGACGAGTCAAGGAAAGGTAATAAAATCGTGTAGAGACATCACAAATGGCCGCACAAATGTGCACGACGAAGAGCGGGGTGGAAGGATCAGAACCCAGACCAATGAAACTGTTCAACAAGGAGACCTGGCATTGCGATTACATCGACGAGACGACGACTGACAGTTAGTCGTCTGTCGAATGAATTCCTTCTTGTCAGCCGCACTACAATTTGCATGATTGTAACTGAGAAGCCCAGATATCGCAGTGTGTGCAAGGTGGTCAACCGACCAACTCAAACAGCAAAGGATTCCCAGATGGCAAACGTCTATGCAGAGGGACTAAAGAAACTGGTGCAGCGGTACGAAAATTACTGGGAATGTAACGGTGATTATGTAGAAAAGTGAAGTATTCTTGTGGTAAAGTAAACCAGCCAAGAAAAATATTTACTAACGAATATTTCCTTTTTGGGGACCAAACGGCCCTTACTTTTTGAGTATCCCTCGTATATGGACACTCTCGGTGGGTTTTTGCCGTCGACGTCACCGTCATGTCCCGGATAAGATATTGCCACATGCGCTTCTTATTATCACTTTTGCTGTATAGGCCTCCAACGCTCAAGTTTGCGCAGCGCCGTCCGCCGCCCCAGCGGAGAGAGGGGAAAACTCCGGTAGCTGGGACGGGTCGCTCTTGCTTGGTTTTCCCATCGCGCGCGCGGAGAACGTGCTCCCCGGGGCTTTTATCTCGCATTTTTCACGCTATGGGTGCAGTTCCTTCGTCGTGCTCGAAAGCAGGCACGCAGTCCTGCTGCATTGTGAACTGTCACAAAAGTTTAAAAATGTCGAAGAGCCGAAAACTTCCTGTCATGTTCTACCGTTTCCAATGCAAGCAGTCCGAGGAGCAGAGGCGTCAAGAGTGGATTATGGCAGTTCGCCGCGATGCTTTCGCGGTCTTGTCACCTTGAAGCAGTTTTTGTCGTACACAGTATTACGAACTATTAACGGGGAGAAACGCGATGATCGTGCTCATTTGAAAGGGAAGTGCGTTTGTGAACCGAAGTTACAACAAATAGACAGCCGCTGTACGTTTCGAGATTGCGCGCTGGCTTTCGGAGTCAACCATTTGTAATGTTACAGCAGCGGAGCATTTGAGCTTATTACACCACAGTTTAAATAACGTACCGTGAGTACTAAGTGTTTAATTCAGCTGATTGCGGTACATTTCCCGTCGCGGCTCCATGTAAACAGAATTAAGCTGTATGTTTGCACTGAGCGTTTATATTGGCCTTGCATGCGACACGCCGTGATTGCTTAGAAGGCTGAAGTGTTGCGCTGCTAAAATCGTGGTCATGGGTTCGATTCACGCATACAGCAGCTGCATTTCGATGGGAGCGAAATGCACTAACACCGGCGTACTTAGATTTACGTACACGTTAAAGAAACCCAGGTGGCCGAAATTAATCCGAATTAATCCACCACGGCGTGCCTCGTATTAATGTCATGCGTTCGGCACGTAATAAAAAGCCTTGCATGCCGCTTTGGAAACGAGCTGAAAAAAGAACCAAGGTGGCAATTAAATTTTCGATGGCTTCGCGAATTCAGATGCGCTTATTATTGGGCACAAATCTCGGCATAATCATAAATATGCGCGATCCCAGTGGGTATTGTATAGTATCAGGGGCGTAGCCAGAAATTTTTTCGAGGGGGGGGGGGGGAGGTCCAACCATACTTTATGTATGTTTGTGCGTGCGTTTGTATGTGCGCGTGTACATATACGCAAGCAAAATTGAAAATTTTCGGGGAGGGTTTGAACCACCCTCCCCCCCCCCCCTTGGCTACGCCCCTGTATAGTATGATGCTGACCAAGCGAGCTGTCGAAACAACCAAAGCGACATTCGAATAAGCGAACACGGTGCGTGATCAGGCGTCGATATTATTCGAAATGAAACACGCCTCTGCAAGAAACATGCATCGTCGAAGTGGGCATGAAATATTTATTTATTTATTGTTTGCGTATATCATTATGCTGTCAAAGGGAGTTCTAAAAAAATCCAAGGCGACATTAAACTTGCGATCCGACGTTGTTATCATTCGATGCAAACCTCGGCAAAAGTGAAACTCCCGCGAAACTGAACACTGCGCATTGCGATGCAGCCAGTGACTCAACAGGGCAGATGTAAATTTATGCTCTTCACAATGAGCTCATAACAAATTTAAAGCCGCACGACAAACTTGGCATCCAAGCAATTGAAAAGTTATCAATAGAAAACGCACGCGAAAGCGTGCTGGATGGTTGCTGACAGCTCCGAGTATACACGACTGCCGCAACAAATGTGCGTTTTACCGGTAACATAATTACAGAACTAGCGCAGTCACCTCCCTACTCATGTCAAAGAATTGTGCCCGTTCAGCATCTGCACGCACGTAGCGCTCGCACAAACAGCATCGCCCTTGACGACCTGCTCGGTCCCGAAAAGGTGGTCGATCAACCGTCCTCCTCTGGTAAGATTCCCACCGTTAAAACGTTTTTTTTCCATTTCTGGGATCTTTCTAAACCTTCAGAGCAAGCGACACGTGAAGCTGCTCGTGCACGGCGAGCAGAGAACAGCGCGTGCAGGGTGCCTGAACGTGCGGAGACAGCGCAGTCAAAAGGCTGGTGTGGGGACAGGAGCGACCGGTTTTCGCAAGAAAGGCGGCGAAACGCGTGCGACGCAGCGCCCCCTGGCCGAGCTTGGGAGGCCTATTCGGTTTTCGCCCACAAAGACTGTCAGCAACGCTCAGCGCAAACCACGCCTCATTGTTCGAGAGGCTTCGCGATTATTGTAGATCGTTTTGTTAACATTGCGCGCAAGACGCGAACACTCGAGCTTATTCTAGAGCTTGCGCGACAACCAGCGATAACGCTGGAATATTCGACGGCACGCGTATAAATGCCGACGCGCTTCACCGCTTGTCAGTTTTTCGACGGCCGACGCCCAGTTCGCCGCTATCAGTGTACAGCGTGTATTGCTGTAGTTTTCATTTCCCGGCCACAAGTTCGGTCAAACAAAGAGTTTCAGTTTGGACACGCCGCCTGCCTCCTTCATCAGCGTCACGACCATGTGACAATATTCCGAAGCGCACCACCGCCATTCGAACCTGCGACCGCTCACTCCGCAGCTCAGCGCGTTAGATAACCAGGTCACGCGCCACCTGTTCATTGGAATACTAACGGCGAGCTATTTATATACAGTAAAACCTCGGTGATACGATCAGGGCTGGTAAGAATTTCGGGGTCATACGAATTTTTCTGTGGTCCCGGCCAATGCCCATTAGCCGCCATTGTATTGGAGTACGGTTGTTGCGAACCGATTTGCACCCCGCGACGTTTGATACGAACGTACACTAGCGCGCAGGTACAAACAGGTGCTGCCCGCGCTGTCGCGGAAGACGCGGTAGTCACGCGCGGGCGCGGGCATGCGCGCTGCACGACCACCAACGGCGCGTCGTTGCCTCCGAGATAGTGTGCGCGAATCTTGGAGGCCTTTAGGCGCCTTCGCGCTTAGATTACTGATGACGTCGACATCACGCTTTATTTTTTTTTACGACAGGTTGACGCGTGCTCCTGTGCTCGAGGTAGCAGCGCCTTTGTACTGTGTTAACACGTGCCTGCCACGTCGATGCAAGCCATGTCCACGCAATCACACGTTCTATGAATCAAGACTGAAACTTGGGCTGCGGGTCGGTCATGAAGTCCCATTAAAAGTGGCCGAATACCCCAAGAGACGAAGCGGATGGTCTTGGCGAAGGTTTTTGGCCTGTGTCTATCGTGTGCAAAGCGCTTCTTAAGTTACTTTCGCCGCACTACTCTGGTGTAATGCAAAAAAATGTAGTAAGATTAGGAAGGGGCTAGGGCACAACACATGTGGTTCATTAATTACACTCGCGCGCATGCACCGTATATTTACGAGTACAAGTATGATCGTTGACGTCTAAAAACTTTACTGGCAATCAATCAGAGCTGTTCATGACGTCGCTGCGGCCCTGAGAAACACTTAATCAAAAGGTATGCCAACTTTCTTTTGTCGCATACTAATTTTCCATGTTTTCTGGTGATACGAATTTCGGATGATACGAATATTTTTGGTAACCCCGCGAGACTCGTATCACCGAGGTTTTACTGTACACCATTTACCGCCGGCGGTACGTAGAGCTCGGAGGTGCTTCAGCGTGTGCGGTATCACCAGCGAGGTTGCTCGAAGGGCGATCTTTAGAGCGTTGCTTAGATTTTGCTTGAGTGTGAAAACTGCCAATGAGACGCGCACTAAAGAGTGGTCCATTGCTTTGCCCACTCTTTCTCCCTCTGTCTTTTCTCTCTTTCGCTATGTTTCTTCTCTTGTTTTCGTTTTCTCTTTCCTTCTATGTCTGTTTATCTCTCTGTGTGCAGTCGGTCTCACGCATTCCATCTTTTTCTCTCCCCTTTTTCCTCTCTATTCCTCTGTTTCTATTTCCGTCTACCTCCCTCTCTGTACTCGTTCTCCCATCCTCCTTTCCCTCCTCGCAACCCTCACATCTCTCCTAACTCTTCCTTCCCTTTCTTAACACCTTGCTTTAATATACCATAAAAGGCTATGCTCTGCTCTGCCTGGATTGCCGAGTGGTTAGGACGCTCGCCTTCGAATCGTGGCTACGCGGGTTCGAATTTCGCCTCGTCGAAACAATTTATTTCGCCATAAATTTCTCTCTTTCTCTTTCTTTCTGTTTCTTTCTCTCTGTCTATCTCTCTCTGTGCTCACTCTCTCGCGCATGAAGTTACAGCATCATTCGCCGGGCAAATTGGCGCACGTCTTCAATAGGGGAACGCGATGAAGAAGAGAACGAAGATGGCGCGCGCCGGTTCATGATGATGGTTATTTTCTATTTTTTCTATTTATGACACACGGCCAGCCTCGACCTTAAGAACTCTGCTCTAAAAGCAGTATGCAAATTAATATAACGAAAGGATAACAATGATTACCTATTCCGGATACTACATATCGTATATATTATGTTTCAGACGTGTGCTGACGGCACAGTAGAGTGAGCGCATTTTTCCACGGCTGAAAAATGGCCAGAAAAAGGGTCGCTCGACCAGTCGCACCTAGAATTGTTCTCTTTTCTCCACATAGCAATGTTCTAGATTCTCATCATGATAGCTAGACGTCTCCTTGTATCACTTTAATTTTAATAGTGGAGCTCTTTCAGCTTTTCGTTGCGCCGCGCAGTGCCGACAGGAATTATCATCATCATGAAACGGTATCCTCTTCAGCTTCTGCTTCGCTCCCACAACTGGCACCGATTCGTGCGGCGTGGAATACAATAACCGTGATGGGCGAGTCAGCTGCGTGATTAAAAATCACGTAACATCACGTAACAACTGGTCACGGGAGAGAAAATCACGCAACATCACGTAAGAACTATTAACGTTAATAAAATCTCGCAATATCACGTGACTAAAAATCACGTAACATCTCGTAAAAAGTAGTCACGCGACTAAAAACACGTAACGCTAGTCACGTGACATGTACCCGTCAAAAACACTTAACAGCTAGTTACATCAGTTAAATCACATCACGTAACAGCTATAGTCGCGTGACATGTTCCCGCAATAGACCACGTATCGAGCCACGGTACATGTTCCCGTCAAATCCACACGACCGGTGCTTAGTGTGGGAAACCAACCGAAACCGGAGAAGAATAGTCAGGCCTAGCCACACTTAATACTACTAGCAAAAACTGAGCATCTCGAACAAATGAATGGCATTACTAGCAAAGCTTGGCTAGGTCGAACACTATGTTCGTTCCAGCCACTGCGCACTTTTTATGTCTCCTCTTAAGTTTTGTCACACCTTTCATTGATGCTGTAGAACACTGCAACGCTGCCCGCATTGTATTTGTGAATTAGAAACCCCACGTCACACTCGCTTCTTAGTCAGCTATCTGTAACAGAGGACGTCGCTAAGGCCAATGATATCACTACATCTTTTGTTTACTCAAGAACACTCACGCGCATCGTCAATCGACGTTGACCGCAACGAGCATCCTCTGCAGCCACACGGGACGCTTCTGACTGTGACAGGATTAACGCGAGCCCATTCGCATTCATAATTAGCTAGGCCGACGAAAGCTTTCACCGAGGAAGGCTCAATAGAGAATGACCACTGTGCGGGGAAATGCATGGCCGCCTTGCTCGTGTCGCCGTCGAGGACACCAATGTTGCTCGCTGCTGGCACACCCTTTAGCCGAGTGTTCTCTTCCCGAGCTCTCTCGCAATTCGGCTAATCTTGGAAATGGCAGACAGGACGTGTGGACGAAAAGCGAGGGCACAGCTGACATGCATCACCTGACTTGCGTCACCTGATCACACAAAAAAGATGGTTGATCCCTCCGTCACAGGAATCGGGATAACACGAAAGTAAAGCGTGCCCTTGCAGGAGTAACTGAATGTTTACAGAAGTAAGTGAATTGACATAAGAGAGTTTGCACAATGTATATTGATGTCTGGCAGATATAGCACCGTTTACCGTGTACTTAGCTTCAGGTGCACGTTAAAGAACCCCAGGTGGTCGAAATTTCCGGAGCCCTCCACTAAGGCGTCCCTCATAATCACATCGTGGTTTTGGGACGTAAAACCCCAGCTAATATTAATATTGGTAATATAGCACCGTTTAACGTGGATGCACCCACTTTGATGATTGGTGGTACATCTCCATCGCGACGACTAACGTCCATGTTAAATGATTAAACAAACCCTTGTGGTAGCTGTAGTAGTTAACGGTGAAAGCGTAATCAGAGAACGAGGTGAGATAGCCAGAAGAGCGTCGCATATTGGACGCAGAACTTGGTCGCCAACCTGCGGCATATTAAAATGTGATTAATAATAATAATATCTGAGGTTTAACGTCCCAAACCCACGATATGATTATGAGAGACGCCGTAGTGGAGGGCTCCGGAAATTTCTACCACCTGGGGTTCTTTAACGTGCACCTAAATCTAAGTACACGGGCCTCAAACATTTTCGCATTTAAAATGTGATTGAACACCACGGACGGACTAGAGAGAAACGCAAAGCGCGTCGTGCCACCCCGGTAGCCCAGCCGCAACTTTTCTCTGGGCGAGCGCGTGAGCGGAGAACGCGGTGTAACAGCCAGGTGAGGCAGGCGCGCGTCGCAGAGCTATTTTTGGCTTTGATTCGCTCGATGCTATGAGCAAGGCCGACGCTTTTACGACACTTGGTCTAAGGTCGCCACCTCGCGGTGTGTTAAGGCATTGAAAAAATTGAACTTCTTTCGAAAATGCGCCAAATGGGACGGACCTGTAACGCGTTTCAGGTGCTAATCGCGGAGGCCACAGTAATGACGAATTACTTTACTTTACCGCACCCAGAGGGCAACACCACCCTGCCGACCGGGAGAGTGGTAGATATAAAAGGCGCGTTTGTAAAGCCTCTAAAGTCTGTGACCGTGGTGCAGTGGATAGCATTATCATCATCATCATCAGCCTGTCTACGCCCACTGCAGGGCAAAGGCCTCTCCCATGTTCCGCCAATCAATCCGGTCCTGTGGATAGCATGCCCGGCATCTGTTGTTGCGGACCGAGCGGTCGTGGGTTCGATGCCCGTTGACGGAACCTTTTTAACGCGAAAGTGTTTTATGCCGGGGTCCAGACAAGTACATCCGTCACGGATATGACGTTGATAAAATGGACGCCAACGGGTGAGAAAGAAAAAAAAACCAAGAAAAAGATACCCCGCTAGGAATCGAACCCACGACGTTGCGGCCGCGACATCAAGCGCCCGACGCTCTACCGACTAAGCCAACTCGGGAGATGCTAGGCACGGCGCGAACGCGCCTTATATCTTTCACACATTCTCTTTCGCGGCGGGCGGAGCGGGGCGGTGCCGCCGTCTGTGAGAGGTGAAAAAAAGTAATGCTTCACGATCGACACTTGCTAGCGCTTACTCCGAGATTGCACGTGATATCGGAGGTCATGGTTAAAGCGGCTCGATACCAGAGAGGTAGACTGGCCACGCTGGCGTCGCCGAGGCACCCTTGACGCAGTTACGTTCTTTGCCTTTGGATTCGTGTTAGCGTGCGTCGGCTCATCGGAGTAGTGCAGCTTCCACGTGCACGAACGGGATTTCTCTGCCGCCGACTGCTTCAATTGCGAGAGCACCGACTAACAAAACTGCTGCAATATGCGTTGCAGAAAGGACGCGATTTCGACGGGCGAATGTCGTGCCTTGGTGGAGCGAGAGCAGCGCCTGCGAGACAGAGGCCAGCGGGACGCACGCGTTTGCGGCTCAGGCTACGAACCTCTACCTCCCGCGTTGCTGAAGTGCAGTGTGTGTTATGTATGCATGAGCACAGGCGTCGGCTACCCATTACTAGAAAGCGCACACCGTGCCGTTTCTCTCCTTAATTGACGACGCTTTGAAGAAGTGCATACCGGGTACCAGTGTTGATTATGAACTTGTTGATATCATCCTTACGCGCGATTCACGATTCGCTGTGTCCAAATATATGTTCACACCGTCAGCTACCTCAACGGTTTAATCATGATCATGGGCGTTAGTCGTCGCGATAGAGACATGCTGTCAACATGAGTGCATCCAGGTCAAACGGTGCTATAGCTGCCAAACACGAATAGACATTGTACAAGCTCTCATATATCATAAGCACTACTTCTGCGAAGACACGTTTCACTTTCGTGTTATACCGATTCCTATGACGGAGGGATCAGCCATGTTTTTTCTTTGCCATCTGATCGTATAAAATTTTTCGACGTCATTTCCGTGACGGAAATACGTCACTGAAGTCTTGGTGGACCCAGGCATAAAACGCTTTCGTGTTAAAAAACCAAATTTATTATGTTCAGGCCCATTAACAAGCGCATCAATGATAATTATTTCGTTTAACAATCAGCGACTCGAACAAGTCAGCACACAAGTCTGCTTTCACGAGCACTTATCATAGACACCGCACGTAAATAGTCTCTTGGTAGATCTAGCTCGTACTGTAGGGTGCTTGAGTAAGATCGCTTTCCTCCTCCCTTCATGGTTATGTAAATTATTGTATTATAGCATGTTTTACTCCAAACATCTATACGGAATGCTTATATGGGAAACAAAAACTAAGACCAATTACGGTAGAATATTATGCTTGCAAAAGCGCATCCTCCGTATAATAGAAAAATATAAAGGCCACCCAAGGACCTAGACACTCAGCCGCTTTTTTTCTTAAACATGAAATTCCATCTGTTGGGAAAGTATATAATTTTAAGCTGATGCAACACATTCATAAACATATACTACAGGATTCCTCCCCACACACTGTGTCGACAAAATATGGCTTCAGATATTTTACCCGCAAAACCAAGAAAACACGCACGAACTATGGCAAGCAGGCTATTGATTATAAGATTACACAATTGCTAAACCTTCACGAACCGAATATATACTTTACACTGAACAGCAAACAATTTAAATGTCAACAGAAATCATTTCTTCTTTCGACTAACGTCATAGTAGATCCATAGGCATGTACACTTAGCACTACTTGTAGGCTTAGTTGTTTTTTTGCTACCACCAATGATACTAAAGCAGAATCGTTTGATTCCAAATTTTATTTTTCTTTAGTGCAAGATATATTCTGAATGTATAGCACGTAGACAGAAGCCTGCTTTTAAAATTTAAAACATTTTTGTGTATGTATGCCGAAGTAAGCATGTTCTGAATGTATAAATCTTTTTGAATGTATATATATGAAAAAAAAGACAGCTTCGCCGCAAGGGCGAAGCAATGAATGCGATAGCAAGAAACTAATGCTATACGAAGTGAGGCTAGCCAATGGATACTCTCAGTTTGAACAGCGCTCCTGTTGCAAAGGCGGCCAAAGCAGCGAAGGAAATAGAGTGCTTCAAGTGTCGAGCTGTGACACTTGATAGTTCGCGCTCATGTTCTGTTTGTTCGTTTAGCGGCGTCCATTGAGCTCGAGTGACATTCGTACGCTCTGTAACATGAGCGCGGACATCACGGTGAATGCGTGAAACATCTCTCTTCCCCTCAGCACGAGAAAACCACGGGAGCAGACAGCGGAAGGGCAAGGTTCTCTTTGCGCAAATATAAAAAGAAGCGAGCGAGCTCGCCGACGATTTTAAATCCGCCCGTCGCGCTCCTAGCGCCATCTCGCTGGTAATGGAGAAACGCTTATAAGCGTCTAGCGTCTCTGAGTCCGTCTAGCGGTAAAGGGTGTGTATATAACGCTCGCCTTTAGCTACGTGAAGGATCTGCGTTACGTGGTGTAGTGGTTAGCGCCACTCGCTGCGGAGGAAGAGGTCCCTGGTTCGATTCCGCGCTTCGGAAGCATTTTTCTTAATGATCCTTCTTTGGGGCTTTTATATATATATATATATATATATATATATATATATATACTTATACATATACGGTGCATAACGACGGCGACGGCAAAATTCAGCCGAGATTGTCCATATAATTGCTATCGCAATAAAAGGAAAACATGAATATGATAGCATGTAAAACAAAGTCATATCTCATACCACTGAAATGTGTGTAAAGTATGTATAATATGTCACTTATTTGTTTATCTGTACGTTACTGATGTGTAGATGTATATAATATGGCACTGATGCAGACTGTATCAGGAGGTCAAGACCTCGTCAGGCTATTCAGCCTTTAGTCTTTGCCTCCCGCAGGGAAATCTTGTTTTAATGTTCAACGTTGCGGCCGAAAATTTTAACAGTTCCCGTGTTACTGCTATGCTACGGTAAATAGAAGTCAACGGTAAAGGACAGAAAGTGAAAGGGACGTGTAGGTATGTCACAACCTGCACCATAATTGTATCGCAGACTGACCAAACATTTATTAACTTTCATTATAGATAACCAGGGTAGCAGGCGTTCTTATTTTTGTCGCCACGGTTAGGTTAACTGTTAAATGCTGAAAAGTCGTTCTTTCATGTGATGTCAAAAGAACCTTAACAGCATATCCTAATCTGCAAAGATGGGCCTTTGAAACACGTTTAAGATTAACGAACCTAGACTCGGGTACAACTTTCTGTGGCAATGCAGTCAAGGCCACACCGTTTCGACGGTTTCGCTGCGCGGCTGGAAGTAGTTCAAAAAAATATAATTTGCTGGGCTAAGCATTTCAAAAATGTATAGTTCTTACCTTTTTAATTTCAAATTGATAATACCACGAAATTATTAGCCAGGATATGTAAAACAGCATTATTGTTTTAGATTTCCGGGTTTTTTTTTTTTTTTTTTTTTTTTGCGGCCTTCTCCAGTGGCGTTGCATGAGTTTCTTTCAGGAGCAAAACAAAAAAAAACATGGCCTCCTCGTCGACGGCGCATTTTTCCTCCGGTAGCTCGCACTCGCCGCACTGGATTTTCTATAGGCTTCACAACCAAAATCTGTCAAAACAAACGAAGCAAGTGGTTTGCAAAGTGTACGCCCAAGTGAGACTGACGCAACCGGGACTCTCTGTGGCTTCCGCAATTCGTTCGGCTAGCCAGCTCACCGGCGTAAGCGAGCGTACTGTTGCACGGCTCAAGGCCGGCGCAGGTTCTGAGTGGTACCCTGAAGTCCCCGAAGTGTAAAAAGGCTTCATTTTGCAGCTTGGAACACCACCTAAAGCTACCAGAAAGACAAGAATGAAGCGATACGATAGTTTCACCCTTTCTTCTTTTCGACGGAAAGTACATCAGTACTTCATTCGCCACGAGGTGCCAGCTGCAGAAAAGCTCCTCAGTGATGTAACCACCGACCTCGTTTGGGGTTGCCGAGGATGAGTGTCAGAACGATGCCCAGGCTTCTTAATGACATTGGATTTGTTTTTCGGAAGCGAAAACGTAACTGTGCGCTTCTGGAAAGGGACGACTTCATCGTGTGGCGGCAGAAATATCTGCGGATCATTTGAGAAATGCAAAAGGACAAACAGTGCGTACGGTTACTGCTTCAATTTGTTGGACAGAGATAATTACCAATGCTGTCAATTAAACCCCAAATGCGCAGTTACGTTTGCATCTACTGGTCTTCTTCATCGTTGTACCCTGTTTGTACATGTTGGCGCTGCGTTGACTTCATGGCTTGCTTTGCTTGAACGGCTTGAGCAGACTCCCGACGCCGTTTGGACTTCACAATCACAGCATTGTGATCACTGTGATGTACTGCCACTTATTGGCTTCTGGTCATCGTGTTCCAGGTTTGCAAACACCGAATCAATGCACGTTCCTCTTTTAGTGAATCATGTGGATCTCGCGAGAGGATATGCTAATTCATGGTCGCACTGGATGTTATACGGCAGCGCTCCAGTGCGGCCGTGGCATGCGCTGATGTTTTGCGTTACGACGGTGAAGGGTCGACTGCGAACAGCCGACGTGCTTGGCGATGGCCGGCGTCCAGCCACGCTGCGCCGTTGCTGAACAACGGCGTGTTGCCGGAGATAATCGCAAGGCACAAGCTACGAACTCTGCCTCTCGCGTTCCTGAAGCGCTGTGTGGTATATTAATGAGTACAGGTGCAGGTTACCCTTATACTGGGGCGCGCGCACCTTGGCCCTTCTTTCGTCAAATGACGGCGCTTTGATTGAGTGTGTCGGATGCCGTGTCGATAGAAGATTGCATCCCAACATAAAACATAACGACTGTTTATTAGCGTAGTAGCAGCAGCGGGGCGAGCATACCGACGCTGCGCTCGAACGGTTAGAGAAGGAATGATAACTTCCGAGCTTGGCAGCTTGGGTTTATAGCCACCGTCGGTGACGTAAGCCTCCGGTGATGCTGCAGTGGCGCTGTCCCTTATCGGAGGCGTGGTGCAGCATGCAGCCGTGTCACGCCGGGCTAGCTAATGACGAGGCGGAAGCTGCGCCGGTTTGTGCGCAGTGTGTCGCCACAAGTGCATATCCAGTACCAGCGTTTGTTATGTGCTTTCGGTGCCATCTTTGCGTGGGATTCACCATGTGCTCAGTACAACTGTACGTTACTGCTTCAGCTACCTCACGGGTTAAATACTGATCATGGGCGTTAATCGTCGAGATGGAGATGTGCCGCTAGGCGCCAACGTGCGTGCATCTACGTCAAACGGTATTACAGTTAGAGTCTCGAGTACAGCTGCGAAACGCAAGGAGACATTGTGCAAGCTCTCATATAGCCATGTACAATAAACAATCAACTATTCTTGTGAAGAGCCGGTTCGTTTTCGTGTTATACCGATTCCTATGGCTGAGGGATCAGTCATAGGAAGTCATAGGAACTAAGGAATCAGTTTGGTTTTTTACACCTCCCAAACAAGCTCGCTGATTTGTAGGGAAGGTTGCGGCGATCAAAATTCGGGAATATCACAGCGCCGCGCAGACGCTCCATTTCGAAAAACGATTCCCTCTCTTATGCCTGTCCTGTCCTCTTCGACCGAAAAGTGATGTAATGTTGCCCATGGGAAACTATACAGAGTGGCTAGAATCGGGTGGTGTGAAAAGCGAGCCGTGTTTTCCTTTCCCAGAAGTGTCGCCTTGCGCGATCACTCCGCTAGGTTGAGATATAGCGCAACGATCGGATGCGCGGGGTAGGCTGCCCAGAGAACATCTACCACTTTAGAGAACGGAAACTGTACCTTTGACTGTAGTACGGCAATAAGGGTAGCGGCGGCGTACTGAACTGCAATATAGCGAGGCGAGATGGCGCTGCAAGTACTATCATCATCATTAGACAAACGCGTTTTTGCGGCTGGTTCGCCCTGGTCGCGCTACTGCGCTTTTTGCTCCCTGTGGTATTTTGTTCTTTGTCGTTGCTAAATCGCGGCTCGCGTGTGTAGTAGTTATCGCCAGGTGACCAAACTGGCCTCGACTGGCAAAAACAGCGACAGTAAAGTTTGCATCGTTTATTGTGAGTGCCCAAGCTGGTACAAGCAATGTATACAGTCAGGTCCAAGCAAAACAAGTCACTCATACACGTCGAAAGCTTTCAAACCGTACGTGTGTAATCAGTCTGAAAGCTGACAAATATGTGCATATAACTGAACACCGAGATCGCTGAAAGAGCGTTGCTCTCATTGTGTAGCGGCGTCCGAGTTTAACAGCGTAGCTTTAGGACAAGGGTCTTATCCTTCCGTTAGTTATGCGGCGCTTGCCAGGTTGTGTATGGTGTGGATGGTGTGGAGTCGGAAACGAAACGTGCGCTACGCCGACAGATAGTTGGCGCAGTGAGAGCAATGTAGTTTTGATTAATCTTTTACGTAAACAATCGCGGATGCGTACAGTTCTGCATCTTTCTCGCTCTGCGATGTCACCTTGAGTGCGTTACAAATCAGGAATATTGCGTTGTGTCTACAGGGCAGGCACGAATTTCTCGGCTGAATTCTCGGCTGTGGAGCCATACCATAGGTATTACGTATTCAGGTAATAGGTGGAAGAAAATATTTCAGGCTCGTTTTGTTCCTCGTTATAGCTCAGTTACACAGTTTCTACAGCTAGAATTTCTTAGGGCTAGTAGTAATCGGACTGCTGAGTATACAGCGTAGATGAATGCTAAAGAAACAGAGAGATATAAGGCGAGTGCTTACGGATTCTAGAAGCACAATTCTTAGCAAATAAGCTTTAGGCATGCAGTGTACATCTTTGTTGGTGTTCGCACAGAACACTAAACAACTGCTCAGCCGTAAGCACAATCTCTGTATCACATAGACATGTCGATAGAACTAGCACCCTCTTGCAAGCACTCACGAAACCAAACTGTGGGGCATCATGTGAACCTGTGCCAATGCTGGATAAATAAAGGTCATATATATATATATATATATATATATATATATATATATATATATATATATATATATATATATATATATATATATATATATATGTTCCCAGACATCCTGGCGCAAACCGCGCTAGGATGTCTGGGAACATTCCAGATTATTTTAAGATCTTCTGTTAGGCTGGAGCGCGCAATCGCGAACAGCTCAGTTTATTCTCGAACTAACGCAGCCACCAGCGATAAGGCTCGAATGTTCAATGCCACAGGTATAAATGCCGACGCATCTTGCCACGGATCAGTTTATTGACGGCCAACGCTCTGTTCGCCGCTGCCAGTATGCAGTGTGTATTGCTGTAGTTTGACTTTTCGTTTCCTGGCCACAAGTTCGGCCAAATGAAAAGTTTCATCTTGGACACACCGATCTGCCTTCGTCGACGTCACGACCCCGGGACAATACCTAAAATCTTGTAGTGTGGCCGTGGATAAGTCAAGTTCATGTATGTTTTAAATTACCTCTTCAATTTCCTAGGTTTTTTTTTCGTGACTTTAGTTCACAGACTTCATAGTGGTAAGTGCTATATTTGTGACATGTTAATTTAATCAAACAGCAGAAGTGGGTGAGCTCAAACAAATTTGGGACGTTTCTCTGCTATAAAAAAACACTACCATATTCAATAAACACAATCTCACTCATCACGACAACGTAAATGTGCTTGGTAAAGCTGTGCTGGAAGAAGTTCTCGTCACATTTCTGTAAATAATTTGAAGGAGCCCATTGAATATATGTGCAAAGGCTAATGTGATTGAGCACAGCCTTGTAAAGCTTTGTCGTATCTTTTTGTAAACTTCTATGATCTAAACACAGTTAATTAAGGCAAAACAGTTTTAAGCGTAGTTTGTAACTGTCTCACAAAGCACAACTAAATGTTGCATTTATGTTGCGCGGTGGCTGCATTTTCGATGGAAGCGAAAATGTTTGAGGCCCGTGTACTTAGGTCTCAGCTGGTCGAAATTTCCTGAGCCCTCCACTACGGCGTCCCTCATAATCATATCGTGGTTTTGGGACGTTAAACCCCAGATATTATTAGATGTTGGAAAGACTGTTAATTCCCCTCACTGCCGTTATGTTCGTTTTGTAATGTGATTCATAATTTAAAAAAAAAAACTGACCCTACGTTTCGAGACCCGTTCGGGCTGTTAGTTTTTTTTAAATTAATAAGATTAATGACTAAACGTGGCTGGAGAGTTTTTATTCTTATAATCTTGCCCAGCCAGACAGACTTCTGTCGAATATGTTTACCTTTAAATTTATAATTTCTGATGATTCATATGCAAATCATGATATGATTATGAGTCATACAGTAGTGGGCAACTCTAGATTGATTCTAACTGCCCGGAGTAAAACAAACGCAGTTTTAGCCTTGGAAACAAGATCCGTTGTCGAAACATTTGCTCCAGCGACACCTCTTGTTCACAAATTTTTCGTCTCTTGAAGCTTTCGTTTTTCCCTGAACTTCAGACGCAAATCTGAGCACACGAGGGTCCTCGCATTTCGCCCCCAATGAAATGTGACCACCGTGGCCGGGTATAAAACCTGCGTCGTTGAGCTCAGCAGTGTCACGTAATGTAACTAATGCACGGAGATAGTGTTCAATTTCAACGCTATTGCGGTGTAGATTGCATGACACATGGCACAGTAAACAGCTTATGATTGTGGACGATTGTAAGCAGCCCTCCATGAGATGCCTGGTAAATGATTCACAAATACAACATTGCAAGCGTGAGGTTCAAGATGACCTGTTGTAGCAGACATTCACATGTTTCACCGCACTTGCAGAGTGGACATTCGGGGGTAGTCATCCTGTCGTTGCCTGGCAATCCTGGAAAAACAATGACATCAGCAGATATTGATAAGCATAATCAATGAATATTAAACTTTGCAAAAGTAAACATATAAACACAGTGAACAAAAACAGCGGTTTGTTATACATATATGTAAACGTACCTTATAAGGCATGTTGTTTTACTCGGGCTAGCTTCTTTACAAGGCGTGTCATATAACAGGTGCCTTACTCATTGCACACAGCTGTTTTCTTGTGAGGACAGGAGGCTATGGCAGAAAAAAAACAAAAATATTTCTTATTATATTGCCGGTTTCTTTATCACAATAAAGTGAAAGTGCACTCGTAATTATGTGAAGCTTTCGTTGCACTAAATGTGTAGTAAAAATAACCTAAACAGACAACAGGAGAAATGAGACCTCTAAACCTGGCTTCTCAAGTGCGACTACGGCAAAATATAAGTCGTATCTTTTTTGCACTGATATGCGGGCTAGTTGCGAAGATACATGCGAGGCGTTGGTGATGCAGTTGCCTTTCTTTATTGCAGCGGCCTGGTTAATGTGAACCGAACGATAAACTCAGCAACTTGCTCCCACTTGAAGCCACGCCGCAAGGATCGCACGTTTTCTCATCGACAGAGTTTGACACGTTGAAAATTTTAATATTGCAGTGCGTCGCCTCCGTGTGACACCCACACAGTCATTGGTAAAAAGCTGAAGCAGTGGGTTTTTATACTCACCAGTTCGTATATTCTCGGGCTTGAAACGAGTGTTCATCCGGTGAACGCTTCAACGGTCCATTCGTTCTCCCGAAGTCTGCTGAATGCGCTTCGCGAAAGCATTTCAACGAGTCAAAACAAACAGAACAAAAGCGAGTGTCTCGGCCGGCAGTGGCTGGAAGCTTTTACAGGGAAACGAAAGAGCGCGAGACCCATCCGAATGCACCATGAACTGTTACATGCTGTTACGCCGCCTCTGCCGCCGTATATTTTGAAATGAAGATAATGATGTCGATAGGCTGCCGACAACTACGAGTCAGCTGGAGGAAACACTATTAAAAAAGATTGATGCCGCGATACCTGTCAAGGCAAGGCCACTTGGTATAAATAGCAATTTGTTTTATTGAAGTGTAGCATTATACAAAGATGTAGCCTTCGGTTATTTGAAGAATATTTTGTATAGATAATTGGCTCCGACGAGGGCGCCTCTACAAGAAAGTGCAATAGAGTGAATGGCGGCGCCCATGCGATCCTAACACAGAAGTTAGTAGATCCACTCCTGGTGTTTGAAGCCGGAACGCGCCGCGGTTGATTTTTTCGCCCTCTGGGGCGATCGCGGAACTTCAGACTTTCCGGGGCCTGGGCTGCCTGCATGCGTGCGCTCACATCGAGAAACACCGGCGTGGGAGAGACGGAAGAACTTCGCAGCTTCGGTGGCGTTCCACGCTGTTTTACAATTTGCTTGTGTTATTGCGCCTCGAGATGAACGGCGGCTGAAGAGAACTCGGCCATTGTGCTGTGTGCCAGGGTTCTATTCGGGTTACAGATGGGGTTAGGTTCACTGAAGGGAGTCGGGACCAGAGGTGCGTACTACAACACTGGGAGCCAGCGAAATCAGTTTCTTAATTTCGTTGTCTTCCAGACAAATCGATCGTTTCTTTTAAATGCGAAGCATTTCTTAGCGAACCTTTGGCACATTGAGCGTTTCTATCTATCTATCTATCTATCTATCTATCTATCTATCTATCTATCTATCTATCTATCTATCTATCTATCTATCTATCTATCTATCTATCTATCCGCTTACGTCTGGGGACTCTCATGATCGCCTCCTTAACTTGGTGTAGACCAAAATTGGCATGGGAGGGTAAGAGGATTTCACGAATATGACTCTCGGGTCATGACATGAATAACTTGAAAATCCTGTCGCGTACGTCGTCAAACCCTTTGCTCCGGACACGTGTGGCACATACCCGTTTACCACGGGTCGCGGTCTACGGGTATGCGCCACAGGCGATTGACAGTTTATATCTACCCAGGAACGGCGAGAACATACATTAGTAACTTTAATGCGAGGGCGTTAAGAAAAACCAACATCGGCAGCATTGACCCGACGAATGGTAAGAATGAAAATTAGGATCCCAGCAGGAATCGAACCCAAGCATTCTGCGTGGCAATCGGGTATTCTACCAGAGAGCCACGCCAAGTCTATAAACTGGTTTGGAAAAACAGCCTATGCAGGCGTAATATCGGTGCAACGTCAATTGTGGTTGTGCGGCTTGCTACCTAATGTTACAAGAAAGTAGTAAACACTGCATGATATTCCTACGATGTTGACCCCTACGATACAGGCGTCATATCGGATTAACGTCTGTGATTCTAGCGTTGGCCCCGCTTTTATAGCAGTATAATAAACATTAGATTTGTGTTCCTATGATTCAGCAAGCTATATTGAAGCATTGCTCGACCCCGGAAGAATGCATTAACAGAAGTTACGTATGATATTCACATCACAGCACCGTAAAGTGCACTTAGTCCGCCAGCACGACGCAGAGTCCTCTTGATTTCTTACGAGGCTGGGCGATGGCCTCATGCTGACCGAGTATGATGCCAGATTGATTGACAGCCGCTTTGTAGACTGGGCTACGTAGGCCACATACACCCAGGTAGTCTACGAATACGACAAGCACCATCCACTGATATTGGTCTGCGTTGCACTATCCAGGCCTACCAGCCTCGACAGCCTAAGGCTCACCAACGCGAAGGGTGACTTCAGGTTCCGACATGTCGCCGGCTCTTTCGACAGACAATTTGTCGAAGAAATGACCGAGGCACCCACGAATTCCAACAGCTGTACTATACCTCATACTTTACTAAACATGGACCCCACGTCACTGCGATCGCGACCAGATCCGATAACATCTCATGACCAGCTGTTGTTGCGCACTGATCACGGTGATGATGACCTTGTTCAGGTACTGTCAAGAACTTCTTCCACACATGCACACGGGTTCGTGAAACGCGCGTGCGTTCTCCATCATAAGGGAGAAGTATAATCACTACATATCAGCTTACCGCTTCTGGTGTTGGTAATACCCACGTTGCCGCTGGCAACATTACCCAACTGTAAACAGCTATTTATATAACACATATGCGGCTCTTCAATATATATGTGTGCGTATAAAATTTATGCATATCTTTAGCGTCATTTTGTAACGTTTCGCTCAGTAAAAAAATTACGCCACAGTCCCCTTCCCGCAGCATGCTTCGCATAACATCGACTCCCACGGTACGTGGGATGTGCCGAATTTTATTTTTGCGGCCTCTTGAAGTGGTACTTCAGCCTTATTTTACAGTTGTTTCTCTTACAAACAAAGGCGGCAAATGCTTGGACAGGAACAAAGAACCTTGACATGGTCTTGGCATAGAAGATAGCAAATCATGTTATAAACATAGTGCATACAGGTGATCACAGAATATAAAAATGTTGAAGAGGTACACATGTCCACAAACAAGATATAACAAAAAAGATGCACGTTCATCAAGTTATTTTACATATATAGAAGGGTGTACACAATATGAAACGCATAATTTACATACTCAACTTAAATACATTCATAAAAATAGTCAATTTCAACAAATGATCACTGACATTACCGAAAAAAATATTAAAATAAAAAATGCTATCGTATAGGAATATCAATCGAAGGCGATAAACTAAAAAACAATTTAATAAATGTGACACTTGAAATACTGTATTGTAATTCTGCAACTGAGCGTAATCGATTAGTGTGCGCAATGGAGCAGCATAATGTTTGCGCCAATAGGCCTCCAACGCTCAAGTTTGCGCAGCGCCGTCCGCCGCCCCAGCGGAGAGAGGGGAAAGCTCCGGTAGCTCGGACGGGTCGCTCTTGCTTGGTTTTCCCATTGCGCGCGCGGAGAACGTGCTCCCCGGGGCTTTTATCTCGCATTTTTCACGCTATGGGTGCCGTTCCTTCGTCGCACTCGAAAGCAGGCATGCAGTCCTGCTGCATTGTGAACTGTCAAAAAAGTTTAAAAATGACGAAGAGCCGAAATCTTCCTGTCATGTTCTACCGTTTCCGATGCAAGCAGTGCGAGGAACAGATGCGTCAAGAGTGGATTATGGCAGTTCGCCGCGATGTTTTCGCGGTCTTGTCACCTTGAAGCAATTTTTGTCGTACACAGTATTACGAACTATTAACGGGGAGAAACGCGATGATCGTGCTCATTTGAAAAGGAAGTGCGTTTTGTGAACCGAAGCTACAACATATAGACAGCCGCTGTACGTTTCGAGATTGCGCGCTGGCTTTCCGAGTCAACCATTTGTAATGTGACAGCAGCGGAGCATGTGGGCTTATTACACCACAGTTTAAATAACTTAGCGTGAGTACTAAGTGTTTAATTCAGCTGATTGCGGTACATTTCCCGTCGCGGCTCCCTGTAAACAGAATTAAGCTGCATGTTTGCACTGAGCGCTTATAATGGCCTTGCATGCGACACGCCGTGATTGCTTAGCAGGCTGAAGTGTTGCGCTGCTGAGATCGTGGTCATGGGTTCGATTCACGCATACGGCAACTGCATTTCGATGGGAGCGAAATCCAGTAACACCGGCGTACTTAGATTTACGTACACGTTAAATAACCCCAAGTGGCCGAAATTCATCCGAATTAATCCACCACGGCGTGCCTCGTAATAATGTCATGCGTTCGGCACGTAATAAAAACCCTTGCATGCGCGTGATCCGCGGGCAATATACAGTTGCCGCTTTGGAAACGAGCTGAAAAAAAGAACCAAGGTGGCAATTAAATTTTCGATGGCTTCGCGAATTCAGATGCGCTGATCATCGGGCACAAATCTCGGCATAATCATAAACATGCGCGATCCCAGTGGGTATTGTATGTAGTACCAGGGGCGTAGCCAGAAATCTTTTTCGGGGGGGGGGGGGGGGTCCAACCATACATTATGTATGTTCGTGCGTGCAGTTTGTATGTGTGCGTGTACATATACGCAAGCAAAATTGAAAATTTTCGGGGAGGGTTTAAACCCCCCCCCCCCCCTTGGCTACGCCTCTGTATAGTATGAAGTTGACCAAGCGAGCTGTCGAAACAACCAAAGCGACATTCGAATAAGCGAGCACGGTGCGTGATCAGGCGTCGATATTATTCGAAATGAAACACGCCTCTGCAAGAAACATGCACGGTCGAAGTGGGTATGAAATATTTATTTTTTTGCGCGTATCATTATGCTGTCAAAGGGAGCTCTAAAAAATCCAAGGTGGCATTATAAACTTGCGATCCGACGTTCTTGTCATCCGATGCAAACCTCGGCAAAAGTGAAACTCCCACGAAACTGAACACTGCGCATTGCGATGCAGCCAGTGACTCAACAGGGCAGATGTAAATTTATGCTCTTCATACTGAGCTCATAATAAATTTAAAGCCGCACGACAAACTTGGCATCAAAGCAATCGAAAAGTTATCAATAGAAAACGCACGCGAAAGCGTGCTGGGTGTTTGCTGACAGCTCCGAGTAGACACGACTGCCGCAACGAATGTGCGTTTTACCGGTAACATAATTACAGAACTAGCGCAGTCACCTCCCTATTCATGTCAAAGAAATGTGCCCATTCAGCATCGGCACGCACGTAGCGCTCGCACAGCATCGCCCTGCTCGGTCCCGAAAAGGTGGTCGATCAACCGTCCTCCTCTGGTGAGATTCCCTCCGTGAAAACGCTTTTTTCCATCTCTGGGATCTTTCTAAACCTTCAGAGCAAGCGACACGTGAAGCTGCACGTGCACGGCGAGCAGAGAACAGCGCGTGCAGGGCGCCTGAACGCGCTCAGACAGCGCAGTCAAAAGCCAGGCGCGGGGAGAGAAGCGACCGGTTTTTGCAAGAAAGGCGGCGAAACGCGTGCGACGCAGCGCCCCCTGGCCGAGCTTGGGAGGCCTATACGTACGTTGAACGCACAACATGCTTATGTCTACCGGCTTACGCACTCCTCCGAAGGTTCTGTATAGACGAGAGATCGACTCACGCACACGGCGGCCACACTTCGATGGAGGCAGAACACCCGTGTATTTGTGTTAATTTGTGTGTTACAGAACGACAGACAGTCCAAATTAACCTGGAGTCCCCTACTACGGTGGGCCACCTAATAATATGGCGGTTTTGGCACGTAAATTCCCAGAATTTATAGAGTGTATATAGGGGGCCGAGATAATATTCTGGGTGGTTTGAAGAGACTGGAGAACCTAACAAAATGACGTTTAGTTCTTTCTTGATTTAGTTATTGATTTATTTATTCACTTATTCAAAAAGGTTCACAAGCTCCAGCAGTAGCAGTACGTGGGGCGTTGCGCAACTTGTTTATTTATTTATACGTACCCTCAAGGCCTGAGGGAATTACATAGGGGAGAGGTTAAAAAACACAATTCCTGGTTTTACAATGTTGGCTAATGTTTCACGAAAAGGAATGTGTCCTGTACAGATACGAATAATCCAGGAAGGTGGTTCGAGTCCTTCGAGGTCTGAAAGATAAATGAGGACGCAAAAGTTTCGAGCGCCGATACCCACTGTATTATATATGTTTTATACTAACCTAATTCTATATATATATATATATATATATATATATATATATATATATATATATATATATATATATATATATATATATATATTTACACGTTTCGGCTGGCCCACCAGCCGACACGTTAATAAAACTACATTTCGTACGTGAGTCCTTCTTTTCACCCATCTATCGTACCGAATCCATCACCTTCATACCCAAAGTATATATATATATATATTCCGGATGAAGGCCAGCCTCTGGCCGAAACTGTCGAAAGAAAAGCTTCCGTTGTTACTGTTCTCACGGAAGATCTTCATCACTGTATATATATATATATATATATATATATATATATATATATATATATATATATATATATATATATATATATTCCTAAATGTAATCACGTAAAAGGACGTAATGAAACAGCGTGAGTTTAAGCAGTATGTAGTGGCATATGGAGGAGAGCGGGGCAAAACGCAACACAAATCTTGAAATTGCAGATTTTTGAAAACATTTCGCAGGCACATAAAAAGTAATCTTACAGCAATATATTTTCCATCTTTCTGGGCTCTCTCTCAGTACATTTGAAAACCTAATCTGGAGCGAAACATTGCAAAGTTTTGAGATTTCGAAAAGTTCAAAATATCGCATTTCGGACCAACCTCTCGGGCAAAATGCGACAGGGCGTGGGGCGAAGTAAGACACTCTTAGAGAACTGAAAAAAATTACCCGCTATTTGCAACAAATACACATGTATTTCGCTCCGCGGGCACCAATGCAGTATTGGTGAGCTTAATCCCCGCATGAACAACACTGGATCCAGTGAGATTGCGGAGTCTCTGGCTTCCATGGGCCGCCACAAACAAACCGCACAATGGCTGAGCTGTTTAGGCCGAACTGCCATCGACCGGCACGCGCTCTCTTCTTCTTCCTCTTCCGTTTCGCTCCCAGAACACGTGCGCCGTTTTGTCCTGCGTGGGATGCAATAGCTCAGATGGACGAGAGAACGAGTGCAGAGAGAGAAGGAAAGAAAAGGATAAAAAGGCAGAGAAAAATGAACTAGACACAAAGGAATGGAAGAAAGACAGAAAAAGATAAGACAGAAAGAAGCAGACTGAGAGAGATGTACATAGAAAGGAAGAGACGCAAAAATGAGACAGCGAGACAAACAGAAAGAGAGAAAGAGGAAAAGTGAATCAACGAAAGATAGAATTCATAGAAAGAAGAAAAAAACGGGAAATAGAGAGCGAGACGGGGGAAGATACAGAAGAAGGATAGAGCGAGAAAGAAATACAAAAAGATGGTTGATCCCTCTGTCATAGGAATCGGAATAACACAAAAGTAAAGCGTACTCTTACAGAAACAACTGAATGTTTACTGATTTATATGAGAGAGTTTATACAATGTATATTGATGTCTGGCAGCTATATAGCACCGTTTAACGTGGATGCATCCACTTTGATGATTGGTGGTACATCTTAATCCCGACGATTAACGTCCACATTAAATGATTAAACCAGCCCTTGTGGTAGCTGTAGTAGTTAACGGTGAAAGCGTAATCAGAGAACGAGGTGAGATAGCCAGAAGTGCGTCGCATATTGGACTCAGAACTTGGTCGCCAACCCACGTCATGTTAAAATGTGATTGAACACCACGGCCCGACAGGAGGGAAACGCAAAGCGCGTCCTGCCGCCCCGGTAGCCCGGCCGCAATTTTTCTCGGAGCGTGCGGGGAACGCGGTGTTACATCCAGGTGAGGCAGGCGCGCGTCACAAAGCTATTAGGGGCGAAGCTCCTTATAGCGGCCCCCGTTCGTCCCGTAGTAGTGTGTAACCAGTCTTAAAAACGGAGGGGGCGTGCACACATGAAGGCTCCCTAAAGACAATGCGCTGCGACAGTACGTGATATGTATCGCCCTCTCCTCTACTACGCTTCCCCCTCTTTCTCCTCTCCTATATCATTCACCTATATCATTTTACTTTTGATTGAAAGGTAGAAGCGCCTAAATTTCTTCTCTTGACCCCATCGTGATTGCTCTCGGTCTTAGTTCACCACGTCCTACGCGCCCAACATGGCGGGGCAAATTCTCGGGAGAAAAATTTCCTCATCGATCGGGTATCGCCGCTGCGGCTCACTCCCCATGCCACGGCGCGAGCCGTTTTGGCACGAATACTCCGAATGCCTGATATCGGATTTCTGCTTCACCCAAGTGATGAATTGCTGCGGTAGGCAGACGCTTTTCTGTCCACCGGGTTGGATAGCTTCCCAACACGACGTTATTGATTACTCGTGCCAAGAAAATATTTCAAGTGGTATAGCGATGGACGCGACACAAGCGAACTGTGGCCACACGATCATGGGCTATTAGTGACCTGTTCACATGATCTGGACCTTCATAATGATCCGAGTTGTAAAAAACATTCCTCACAAACGCAAAAGCCGAAAACACTCATGTAAGTAACAGAGTGCAAGCATCAAATTTGGTTATGCTTCAAATTTTACTCCTGATTGTAATATGACAACATGGGCAATCGTCGCCTATGAAGCAAATGACACCGTGAAAGAAGGCTTTATACACATCTACACGTACGCATTAGCACAATTTTACAGCGGAGCCGTGTATAACTGGCCAATCGTAACATTGCGACTCAGTTGAATATCGTGGTCCTTAGGAATTTAAAACTTGGAGAAAACCGACTTTGGCCACCGCGACCAAGCTTAAAAGGCAGCTGGCTGACTAGGAGAACTGGTTTACATGACTGCGACCCTAAGGGCAATGAGAAATAGCATATACCGACTCAACAAAAAACCCTTAGCAGGTATATGCCACATAATTTGGTCGAACCCCACGACTCATCCATGGTTTAAAAACTCACGGGGTCCCTTACGCACACGCCTAAGATGGCTCCATGGCGAAAGCTATGGTCCTTTTCTTCTCTTTCGATTGCATTGGTCCCCCGAAAGCTTTCTGCACCTATTACGTGGTTTTGCACTGCAAAGTACGCTGGGCGCTTAAAGGGGTGGCGCCACCGAATTTGTGGCTTGCGCGTTCATTGCTGTAAGCTTTTCCTATAGCTCCACATCATACACGCACCAAGATTCATGTATTCTCGCTAAATAATTTAATAACGCCTTTTTATGAGGACAACTTTCGGTTTCGGTTTCTGGGCGTCGAGGTTGGGCCGTGACGTAGCAGTGTAGGGCGCTTAGTCACGTGGCCACACAAGGCTGTGACGCACTTAGCCAGGATCGAAACTCGGCGAGTGATGTAGCAAGCGATGCTTTGCTGGTACTAGGGTGGCTGGAACTGGCCACCTTAGCCACCCTACCGGTACGTACGTTGCGGATGTGGCGGGGGTCCGGAGGTCACTCACGTCTCTACAGAACATTTGGTGTGACGTCACTACAATTTTCGTTGCCCCTCCTATAGAGCTACGTCAGTGTTGGCGCGCTAACGATGGGTCTCAATCAGGAGAATGAGCATTTAGGTACACTTTGGAAGTGAATTAAAGGAGGGCGTCAAGAGACCTTCAACTCGGCGACGTTGCACGCGCGGAGGAGGCCGGACAGCAGTGCACCAATTCGGCGCCGCATTTCGACTGCCTGTTCACGGGCAGCCCTGAAGTAGCGGCTTGCGAAGGCTCCCGGCTGGTATCACCTGCCACTGGGGCTCGGGTCCTGGAATCGTACGGCCGTTCATGCGATGTATTTTGCCTTTCTTTCTTTTTCCCCCATTCCCACCCCCCCCCCCTCTTCCAGCAGTCTGCCTCGCCCTTTTTATGGCTCCAGCTTCTAACAAGAAAAGAAAACGGTGCAGTCTGATAAATAATCAAAACATTTATAAAAAGGTAGTAATGCTTCTGCTTAGTGGTTATATCGG